>NC_058084.1:311994391-312717506 GCF_014858855.1 Bufo gargarizans
CTAGTGGTTACCTTGAGTAAAAAAGTTACACTAAGTCTGCAATCTTCATTCCTTCATTCATTTCTAAACCCCCTGGCAGTCAGTTTTCAACATGTTCCTACTTTCAGACTTTTCTCTTGTGGGGGTATTCATCCCAGTAATACACAATGGATCTGTATGTCCAGGATGTTGCTGACTTCCCTTACAAACTGCCTTGGGTGTGCTTTCCTCCCTTTCTACATATGGTGTGAGCAGATTCTCCCCCCTATCCATATAAGTTTGTATGTGTGTAAAACCTCTTTCTGCTATCTCTAACACTAGGAGAAGTGATGGGGAGAGCAGAGAGAGCTTTCAGAAGCAGTGGCAGAGCTTTGATGGATTTATGTCAGATTCAGTTCTACCACCAGCTACCGTAGGTGAAGAACTTACTGGCATTCTGCAGAGGGAAAATAGTAGGAAATTAATAATAAAAAAGATTATTTTGAAAGTTGCTTCATTTTGCATTTAGGAAACAAATCAACAATAAAAAAATCAATGCAAACATGTCTATAGGTATAGCCTATGTTCATATAATGTACAAGATGCATCAAAGGCTGGGGTTCCACAGAGCAGCTGTGACATTATGGCCACAACCCTGCTGACCCTGGTGACCAATGGCTGAAAAGTTTGTTGGTTAATGGAGGTATTACATTCAAATTCAAGCAGTTATGGGTAGTGGTGGTGTTACAGCTTCTGCGTTGCGGCCATCCCATGGAAGCTCATCTTAAAGCTTGGATTAAAACAGCTGCTTAGATGTCCGCAGACTATATTGCCAAACATTTCTGGATAATTTGCATGTGGTAAATATGGCTCATACTTTATGAGACATTAGCTCATCTGGAATTTACCAGAAGGTCCAGATTACCAGTCTGGTCAGAAATACAACCAATAGCACTGACACATTATGAATTTTTGTTTAGGGCTTCAAATAGGTTGCTGACTGCATCATGTCGATGTCAAAGCCTAATTCTGAGCCAGCTGTAACTTGTAATTTATCATCATTAGTCTAGTTAATAAGTTTGGCTGTTGCTTGCGCAAATCTTGATTTCAATAAGCACAAAAAATACCTTTTTTGTAATTATTACCAGGCGTCTGAGAGTTCACATATCTTCATTTATTTCTTACTATACAAGATGGCCAATGTAAGCAGTGTTACTAAGATGAATGGATTTGGTGAGTATCTGAATTCCTCTGTCAAGTGTGAACTCCTAGTGATCCATGGTTTAATTACATGTGCATGAGAACGCAAATACAGAAATCATCTCAGAAATGCACTATTGTAGCTAGAAAATCTCTGCAATGCAATCTAAAGATCATCAGGCAAGATGTAGAGAGTAGATCTCAGCACATACATTTGTTTGCTGTATCACGTGACATATCATTTCTATATACAGTAAATTAGAGGTGGTAGTGATCGTAAGTAGGCAAAGTTGGCTCAAAGGGCCTACAATTTTCCATGGCTCAATTTCCCAGACAATGGCTCTGGCATAGTGAACTAGATTGGTGGTTGGAGTGACCCGCAGGAAGGCAATGATCATAGTCAGCATTGTCTCCAGATTGCAATCTCATCCATGTACTTCTCTTCTGAATCACCAGTACAGTTTTTAACACTTTAAGGTCCAGCCTATTTTGAACCCTCAAGACTAAACAACTTTTTCCATTCTTTCATATATTTTCCATTTTTAGGGGTGGAGAATGGAAAAAACAGAAAGTCCAGGACTATTTTTAAACTTTTCACCTTGTACTACAAATAACATGTTACGTTTATCTGTGTTGGTCCCATGTTCATAAATGCCTGCATTGCTGAGAAAAATGAAATTTTAATATATGCAAAAATAGCGTCTAGGAGCAATGGGGCATTGTCGTTATATCTAGAGGCTCTGCTCTCTCTGCACGTTAATTGACAGGACAAGGTGTGATCACATTTACTTCACCTGGTCCTGGTCAAAGTGCAGAGGGTTTGAGCAGTTTGAGCAGAGCTTGTACGAGTAATGGCAACGCCCTCGTTGCTCCTAGAGGCTCATTTGCACCTATTAAAACATCATTTTACTCAGCAACAAATCTGCTGACAGATGTCTTTTAATTTTAAATGTATAAGGTGGCTATACTGTAGCTTTTTTTGGTAGCTCTTGGGTGACCACTTCTCCAGCCCACGGCTATCTCTCTTAACCCTTCATACACATGCTCGCTCTGCAGTTGAGAAGCCCCTATACTTATAAGATGGTCAGCCAGTGTAGCTGAAATTGTTATTTTTTTGTTTGTTAGTTTTTTAGCCATATCCAGGAATTCATTTATAAGGAATGGGAAATATAATAGAGGAATTATATTATTTTTTTCTGGAAATAATATTAAAATACTGCATTTAAAGCTGCCAAACTATTTAAAAAAAAATTGTTGTGTGTAAAACTACCCTCAGAATAGCTTTGTAATCATTTCAGACAGTTTTCCTGCCTGATGTGAAAATTAATTTTATGAGGCCAGCCCATTTTAAAATCAGGTGGGAAAAGGTTCAAAAGGGATTATATAGTCATTAGAGTTGAGCGAACACCTGGATGTTCGGGTTCGAGAAGTTCGGCCGAACATCCCGGAAATGTTCGGGTTCGGGATCCGAACCCGATCCGAACTTCGTCCCGAACCCGAACCCCATTGAAGTCAATGGGGACCCGAACTTTTCGGCACTAAAAAGGCTGTAAAACAGCCCAGGAAAGAGCTAGAGGGCTGCAAAAGGCAGCAACATGTAGGTAAATCCCCTGCAAACAAATGTGGATAGGGAAATGAATTAAATTAAAAATTAAATAAATAAAAATTAACCAAAATCAATTGGAGAGAGGTTCCATAGCAGAGAATCTGGCTTCCCGTCACCCACCACTGGAACAGTCCATTCTCAGATATTTAGGCCCCGGCACCCAGGCAGAGGAGAGAGGTCCCGTAACAGAGAATCTGTCTTCATGTCAGCAGAGAATTAGTCTGCATGTCATAGCAGAGAATGAGGCTTCACGTCAGCCACCACTGCAACAGTCCATTGGCATATATTTAGGCCCAGCACACACACAGGCAGAGGAGAGAGGTCCCGTAACAGAGAATCTGTCTTCATGTCAGCAGAGAATTAGTCTGCATGTCATAGCAGAGAATGAGGCTTCACGTCAGCCACCACTGCAACAGTCCATTGGCATATATTTAGGCCCAGCACACACACAGGCAGAGGAGAGAGGTCCCGTAACAGAGAATCTGGCTTCATGTCAGCAGAGAATCAGTCTGCATGTCATAGCAGAGAATGAGGCTTCACGTCAGCCACCACTGCAACAGTCCATTGGCATATATTTAGGCCCAGCACACACACAGGCAGAGGAGAGAGGTCCCGTAACAGAGGATCTGGCTTCATGTCAGCAGAGAATCAGTCTGCATGTCATAGCAGAGAATCAGGCTTCACGTCAGCCACCACTGCAACAGTCCATTGTCATAAATTTAGGCCCAGCACCCAGGCAGAGGAGAGAGGTCCCGTAACAGACAATCTGGCTTCATGTCAGCAGAGAATTAGTCTGCATGTCATAGCAGAGAATGAGGCTTCACGTCAGCCACCACTGCAACAGTCCATTGGCATATATTTAGGCCTAGCACACAGGCAGAGGAGAGAGGTCCCGTAACAGACAATCTGGCTTCATGTCAGCAGAGAATCAGTCTGCATGTCATAGCAGAGAATGAGGCTTCACGTCACCCACCACTGCAACAGTCCATTGGCATATATTTAGGCCTAGCACACAGGCAGAGCAGAGAGGTCCCGTAACAGACAATCTGGCTTCATGACAGCAGAGAATCAGTCTGCATGTCATAGCAGAGAATGAGGCTTCACGTCACCCACCACTGCAACAGTCCATTGGCATATATTTAGGCCTAGCACACAGGCAGAGCAGAGAGGTCCCGTAACAGACAATCTGGCTTCATGACAGCAGAGAATCAGTCTGCATGTCATAGCAGAGAATGAGGCTTCACGTCACCCACCACTGCAACAGTCCATTGGCATATATTTAGGCCTAGCACACAGGCAGAGCAGAGAGGTCCCGTAACAGACGATCTGGCTTCATGTCAGCAGAGAATCAGTCTGCATGTCATAGCAGAGAATGAGGCTTCACGTCAGCCACCACTGCAACAGTCCATTGGCATATATTTAGGCCCAGCACCCAGGCAGAGGAGGGAGGTCCCGTAACAGAGAATCTGTCTTCATGTCAGCAGAGAATTAGTCTGCATGTCATAGCAGAGAATGAGGCTTCACGTCAGCCACCACTGCAACAGTCCATTGGCATATATTTAGGCCCAGCACACACACAGGCAGAGGAGAGAGGTCCCGTAACAGAGAATCTGTCTTCATGTCAGCAGAGAATTAGTCTGCATGTCATAGCAGAGAATCAGGCTTCACGTCACCCACCACTGCAACAGTCCATTGGCATATATTTAGGCCCAGCACCCAGGCAGAGGAGGGAGGTCCCGTAACAGAGAATCTGTCTTCATGTCAGCAGAGAATTAGTCTGCATGTCATAGCAGAGAATGAGGCTTCACGTCAGCCACCACTGCAACAGTCCATTGGCATATATTTAGGCCCAGCACACACACAGGCAGAGGAGAGAGGTCCCGTAACAGAGAATCTGTCTTCATGTCAGCAGAGAATTAGTCTGCATGTCATAGCAGAGAATGAGGCTTCACGTCAGCCACCACTGCAACAGTCCATTGGCATATATTTAGGCCCAGCACACACACAGGCAGAGGAGAGAGGTCCCGTAACAGACAATCTGGCTTCATGTCAGCAGAGAATTAGTCTGCATGTCATAGCAGAGAATGAGGCTTCACGTCACCCACCACTGCAACAGTCCATTGGCATATATTTAGGCCCAGCACCCAGGCAGAGGAGGGAGGTCCCGTAACAGAGAATCTGTCTTCATGTCAGCAGAGAATTAGTCTGCATGTCATAGCAGAGAATGAGGCTTCACGTCAGCCACCACTGCAACAGTCCATTGGCATATATTTAGGCCCAGCACACACACAGGCAGAGGAGAGAGGTCCCGTAACAGAGGATCTGGCTTCATGTCAGCAGAGAATCAGTCTGCATGTCATAGCAGAGAATCAGGCTTCATGTCAGCCACCACTGCAACAGTCCATTGGCATATATTTAGGCCTAGCACACAGGCAGAGGAGAGGTTCATTCAACTTTGGGTAGCATCGCAATATAATGGTAAAATGAAAATAAAAATAGGATTGAATGAGGAAGTGCCCTGGAGTCCAATAATATATGGTTATGGGGAGGTAGTTAATGTCTAATCTGGACAAGGGACGGACAGGTCCTGTGGGATCCATGCCTGGTTCATTTTTATGAACGTCAGCTTGTCCACATTGGCTGTAGACAGGCGGCTGCGTTTGTCTGTAATGACGCCCCCTGCCGTGCTGAATACACGTTCAGACAAAACGCTGGCTGCCGGGCAGGCCAGCACCTCCAAGGCATAAAAGGCTAGCTCTGGCCACGTGGACAATTTAGAGACCCAGAAGTTGAATGGGGCCGAACCATCAGTCAGTACGTGGAGGGGTGTGCACACGTACTGTTCCACCATGTTAGTGAAATGTTGCCTCCTGCTAACACGTTGCGTATCAGGTGGTGGTGCAGTTAGCTGTGGCGTGTTGACAAAAGTTTTCCACATCTCTGCCATGCTAACCCTGCCCTCAGAGGAGCTGGCCGTGACACAGCTGCCTTGGCGACCTCTTGCTCCTCCTCTGCCTTGGCCTTGGGCTTCCACTTGTTCCCCTGTGACATTTGGGAATGCTCTCAGTAGCGCGTCTACCAACGTGCGCTTGTACTCGCGCATCTTCCTATCACGCTCCAGTGCAGGAAGTAAGGTGGGCACATTGTCTTTGTAGCGTGGATCCAGCAGGGTGGCAACCCAGTAGTCCGCACAGGTTAAAATGTGGGCAACTCTGCTGTCGTTGCGCAGGCACTGCAGCATGTAGTCGCTCATGTGTGCCAGGCTGCCCAGGGATAAGGACAAGCTGTCCTCTGTGGGAGGCGTATCGTCATCGTCCTGCCTTTCCCCCCAGCCACGCACCAGTGATGGACCCGAGCTGCGTTGGGTGCCACCCCGCTGTGACCATGCTTCATCCTCATCCTCCTCCACCTCCTCCTCATCCTCGTCCTCCTCGTCCTCCAGTAGTGGGCCCTGGCTGGCCACATTTGTACCTGGCCTCTGCTGTTGCCAAAAACCTCCCTCTGAGTCACTTCGAAGAGACTGGCCTGAAAGTGCTAAAAATGACCCCTCTTCCTCCTCCTCCTCCTCCTCCTCCTGGGCCACCTCCTCTTCCATCATCGCCCTAAGTGTTTTCTCAAGGAGACATAGAAGTGGTATTGTAACGCTGATAACGGTGTCATCGCCACTGGCCATGTTGGTGGAGTACTCGAAACAGCGCAACAGGGCACACAGGTCTCGCATGGAGGCCCAGTCATTGGTGGTGAAGTGGTGCTGTTCTGTAGTGCGACTGACCCGTGCGTGCTGCAGCTGAAACTCCACTATGGCCTGCTGCTGCTCGCACAGTCTGTCCAGCATGTGCAAGGTGGAGTTCCACCTGGTGGGCACGTCGCATATGAGGCGGTGAGCGGGAAGGCCGAAGTTACGCTGTAGCGCAGACAGGCGAGCAGCAGCAGGATGTGAACGCCGGAAGCGCGAACAGACGGCCCGCACTTTATGCAGCAGCTCTGACATGTCGGGGTAGTTGTGAATGAACTTCTGCACCACCAAATTCAGCACATGCGCCAAGCAAGGGATGTGCGTCAAATTGGCTAGTCCCAGAGCTGCAACGAGATTTCGCCCATTATCACACACCACCAGGCCGGGCTTGAGGCTCACCGGCAGCAACCACTCGTCGGTCTGTTGTTCTATACCCCGCCACAACTCCTGTGCGGTGTGGGGCCTGTCCCCCAAACATATGAGTTTCAGAATGGCCTGCTGACGTTTACCCCGGGCTGTGCTGAAGTTGGTGGTGAAGGTGTGTGGCTGACTGGATGAGCAGGTGGAAGAAGAGGAGGAGGAAGCCGAGAAGGAGGAGGTGGCAACAGGAGGCAAAGAATGTTGCCCTGCGATCCTTGGCGGCGGAAGGACGTGCGCCAAACAGCTCTCCGCCTGGGGCCCAGCTGCCACTACATTTACCCAGTGTGCAGTTAGGGAGATATAGCGTCCCTGGCCGTGCTTACTGGTCCACGTATCTGTGGTTAGGTGGACCTTGCCACAGATGGCGTTGCGCAGTGCACACTTGATTTTATCGGATACTTGGTTGTGCAGGGAAGGCACGGCTCTCTTGGAGAAGTAGTGCCGGCTGGGAACAACATACTGTGGGACAGCAAGCGACATGAGCTGTTTGAAGCTGTCTGTGTCCACCAGCCTAAATGACAGCATTTCATAGGCCAGTAGTTTAGAAATGCTGGCATTCAGGGCCAGGGATCGAGGGTGGCTAGGTGGGAATTTACGCTTTCTATCAAATGTTTGTGAGATGGAGAGCTGAACGCTGGCGTGTGACATGGTTGAGACGCTTGGTGACGGAGGTGGTGGTGGTGGTGTTGGTGGTACATCCCCTGTTTGCTGGGCGGCAGGTGCCAACGTTCCTCCAGAGGCGGAGGAAGAGGCCGAGGCGGCAGCAGCAGAATAGGCCGAGGCGGCAGCAGCAGAAGAGGTAGCAGGGGGAGCCTGAGTGACTTCCTTGGTTTTAAGGTGTTTACTCCACTGCAGTTCATGCTTTGCATGCAGGTGCCTGGTCATGCAGGTTGTGCTCAGGTTCAGAACGTTAATGCCTCGCTTCAGGCTCTGATGGCACAGCGTGCAAACCACTCGGGTCTTGTCGTCAGCACATTGTTTGAAGAAGTGCCATGCCAGGGAACTCCTTGAAGCTGCCTTTGGGGTGCTCGGTCCCAGATGGCGGCGGTCAGTAGCAGGCGGAGTCTCTTGGCGGCGGGTGTTCTGCTTTTGCCCACTGCTCCCTCTTTTGCTACGCTGTTGGCTCGGTCTCACCACTGCCTCTTCCTCCGAACTGTGAAAGTCAGTGGCACGACCTTCATTCCATGTGGGGTCTAGGACCTCATCGTCCCCTGCATCGTCTTCCACCCAGTCTTGATCCCTGACCTCCTGTTCAGTCTGCACACTGCAGAAAGACGCAGCAGTTGGCACCTGTGTTTCGTCATCATCAGAGACATGCTGAGGTGGTATTCCCATGTCCTCATCATCAGGAAACATAAGTGGTTGTGCGTCAGTGCATTCTATGTCTTTCACCGCTGGGGAAGGGCTAGGTGGATGCCCTTGGGAAACCCTGCCAGCGGAGTCTTCAAACAGCATAAGAGACTGCTGCATAACTTGAGGCTGAGACAGTTTCCCTGGTATGCATGGGGGTGATGTGACAGACTGATGGGGTTGGTTTTCAGGCGCCATCTGTGCGCTTTCTGCAGAAGACTGGGTGGGAGATAATGTGAACGTGCTGGATCCACTGTCGGCCACCCAATTGACTAATGCCTGTACCTGCTCAGGCCTTACCATCCTTAGAACGGCATTGGGCCCCACCATATATCGCTGTAAATTCTGGCGGCTACTGGGACCTGAGGTAGTTGGTACACTAGGACGTGTGGATGTGGCAGAACGGCCACGTCCTCTCCCAGCACCAGAGGGTCCACTAACACCACCACGACCATGTCCACGTCCGCGTCCCTTACTAGATGTTTTTCTCATTGTTATGGTTCACCACAACAACAAATATATTATTTGGCCCAATGTATTGTATTCAAATTCAGCGGGATATAAATTTGAGGCCTAGTATTTAGGCGCTGGGTGACCGGTATGGATTTAGTGACAGAATTAGACTTGGAAATGCACAGAAGCGTGTGTGTGAAGTTATTCTGAATGACCCTATGTGCACCTTCAATATGATCTACCCTTTTAGGGATAGATTTCAAATAGCTCTGATATAGCAGAAACGACTAAATTATGAAATTGCTAAATTGGGAATTGTATTTCAACCCAGAACAAAAAATGTGCTTTGACGGACACTAAATAACTTTCCCAGCCACAACAGGACAGCGGTAACGAGAGATTTAGCGGGATATAAATTTGAGGCCTAGTATTTAGGCGCTGGGTGACAGGTATGGGTTTAGTGACAGAATTAGATTTGGAAATGCACAGTAGCGGGTGTGTGAAGTTATTCTGAATGACCCTATGTGCACCTTGAATATTATATACCCTTTTAGGGATAGATTTCAAATAGCTCTGATATAGCAGAAACCACTAAATTATGAAATTGCTAAATTGGGAATTGTATTTCAACCCAGAACAAGAAATGTGCTTGAACGGACACTAAATAACTCGCCCAGCTACAGCACTAGGGACAGATTTAGCTGGATATAAATTTGAGGCCTAGTATTTAGGCGCTGGGTGACCGGTATGGATTTAGTGACAGAATTAGACTTGGAAATGCACAGAAGCGTGTGTGTGAAGTTATTCTGAATGACCCTATGTGCACCTTGAATATTATATACCCTTTTAGGGATAGATTTCAAATAGCTCTGATATAGCAGAAACCACTAAATTATGAAATTGCTAAATTGGGAATTGTATTTCAACCCAGAACAAGAAATGTGCTTGAACGGACACTAAATAACTCGCCCAGCTACAGCACTAAGGACAGATTTAGCGGGATATAAATTTGAGGCCTAGTATTTAGGCGCTGGGTGACAGGTATGGGTTTAGTGCCAGAATTAGACTTGGAAATACACAGTAGCGGGTGTGTGTGAAGTTATTCTGAATGACCCAATGTGCACCTTGAATATTATATACCCTTTTAGGGATAGATTTCAAATAGCTCTGATATAGCAGAAACCACTAAATTATGAAATTGCTAAATTGGGAATTGTATTTCAACCCAGAACAAGAAATGTGCTTGAACGGACACTAAATAACTCGCCCAGCTACAGCACTAAGGACAGATTTAGCGGGATATAAATTTGAGACCTAGTATTTAGGCGCTGGGTGACAGGTATGGGTTTAGTGCCAGAATTAGACTTGGAAATACACAGTAGCGGGTGTGTGTGAAGTTATTCTGAATGACCCAATGTGCACCTTGAATATTATATACCCTTTTAGGGATAGATTTCAAATAGCTCTGATATAGCAGAAACCACTAAATTATGAAATTGCTAAATTGGGAATTGTATTTCAACCCAGAACAAGAAATGTGCTTGAACGGACACTAAATAACTCGCCCAGCTACAGCACTAAGGACAGATTTAGCGGGATATAAATTTGAGGCCTAGTATTTAGGCGCTGGGTGACAGGTATGGGTTTAGTGCCAGAATTAGACTTGGAAATACACAGTAGCGGGTGTGTGTGAAGTTATTCTGAATGACCCAATGTGCACCTTGAATATTATATACCCTTTTAGGGATAGATTTCAAATAGCTCTGATATAGCAGAAACCACTAAATTATGAAATTGCTAAATTGGGAATTGTATTTCAACCCAGAACAAGAAATGTGCTTGAACGGACACTAAATAACTCGCCCAGCTACAGCACTAAGGACAGATTTAGCGGGATATAAATTTGAGGCCTAGTATTTAGGCGCTGGGTGACAGGTATGGGTTTAGTGCCAGAATTAGACTTGGAAATACACAGTAGCGGGTGTGTGTGAAGTTATTCTGAATGACCCAATGTGCACCTTGAATATTATATACCCTTTTAGGGATAGATTTCAAATAGCTCTGATATAGCAGAAACCACTAAATTATGAAATTGCTAAATTGGGAATTGTATTTCAACCCAGAACAAGAAATGTGCTTGAACGGACACTAAATAACTCGCCCAGCTACAGCACTAAGGACAGATTTAGCGGGATATAAATTTGAGGCCTAGTATTTAGGCGCTGGGTGACAGGTATGGGTTTAGTGCCAGAATTAGACTTGGAAATACACAGTAGCGGGTGTGTGTGAAGTTATTCTGAATGACCCAATGTGCACCTTGAATATTATATACCCTTTTAGGGATAGATTTCAAATAGCTCTGATATAGCAGAAACCACTAAATTATGAAATTGCTAAATTGGGAATTGTATTTCAACCCAGAACAAGAAATGTGCTTGAACGGACACTAAATAACTCGCCCAGCTACAGCACTAAGGACAGATTTAGCGGGATATAAATTTGAGGCCTAGTATTTAGGCGCTGGGTGACAGGTATGGGTTTAGTGCCAGAATTAGACTTGGAAATACACAGTAGCGGGTGTGTGTGAAGTTATTCTGAATGACCCAATGTGCACCTTGAATATTATATACCCTTTTAGGGATAGATTTCAAATAGCTCTGATATAGCAGAAACCACTAAATTATGAAATTGCTAAATTGGGAATTGTATTTCAACCCAGAACAAGAAATGTGCTTGAACGGACACTAAATAACTCGCCCAGCTACAGCACTAAGGACAGATTTAGCGGGATATAAATTTGAGGCCTAGTATTTAGGCGCTGGGTGACAGGTATGGGTTTAGTGCCAGAATTAGACTTGGAAATACACAGTAGCGGGTGTGTGTGAAGTTATTCTGAATGACCCAATGTGCACCTTGAATATTATATACCCTTTTAGGGATAGATTTCAAATAGCTCTGATATAGCAGAAACCACTAAATTATGAAATTGCTAAATTGGGAATTGTATTTCAACCCAGAACAAGAAATGTGCTTGAACGGACACTAAATAACTCGCCCAGCTACAGCACTAGGGACAGATTTAGCTGGATATAAATTTGAGGCCTAGTATTTAGGCGCTGGGTGACCGGTATGGATTTAGTGACAGAATTAGACTGGGATATGGCCAAAAAATAAACAGACTATTGCTGGTTAAATGCACTTGGTGTGACAGCTTCACCCTGATGTAGGCTTTAGCCAAAAAACAACCACACCATTGAGGGTTAAATGCACTTGGTCGCAGCTTGTGCTGGCGCACCACAAGACACAAAATGGCCGCCGATCACCCCAGAAAAATGTGACTGACAAACGGTCTGTGCAGCCTAAAAACAGTGAGCAATTGAGGATCAGCAGCTCAATGATCCACAGCTGCAGATCGATCAGTTAATCAAGTCCTTTGGAGGAGTTAATCTGCCTAATCTCGCCCTACTGTCGCAGCCGCAACCTCTCCCTACGCTAATCAGAGCAGAGTGACGGGCGGCGCTATGTGACTCCAGCTTAAATAGAGGCTGGGTCACATGGTGCTCTGGCCAATCACAGCCATGCCAATAGTAGGCATGGCTGTGATGGCCTCTTGGGGCAAGTAGTATGATGCTTGTTGATTGGCTGCTTTGCAGCCTTTCAAAAAGCGCCAAGAAAGCGTCACAAAAGCGCGAAGAAAGCGACGAACACCGAACCCGAACCCGGACTTTTACGAAAATGTCCGGGTTCGGGTCCGTGTCACGGACACCCCAAAATTCGGTACGAACCCGAACTATACAGTTCGAGTTCGCTCATCCCTAATAGTCATTCTGACATAGTAAGTACACCAACCTCATCAGGTCTAAGAGATCTATTTAATAATGTAACTGGTTTGTATTGTGAAAACTGGTAACGCCTTAAAGGCTCTTATGTCAATGCCAATTTTGCCATTAAAATGATTGAATGGAAGCACTCACCAATCAAACACTAAGGCTAATGCTTTTATTTTTCTAAGGAAGTTTAAAAAGGTGATCAGCTACCTGCCTGGCTTCTATGGGCAAGTCTCACTTTTTTTTTTTTTGCTGCACTAGTTTTTCTAAGACATCTCTACTGTTCCGACTACAACATCCCCTCCCTGACTGCCCATTACTGTCTTCTTCTTCCAAGCAAATCAATTGTACTTAAGGGATTTTTCTGGTTTTCTACAATATTACATCTGGTCACTACAGCTGCAAAACAGAACATCCATATGAATTTTGTTTCCATTTACCAGTACTGCATAATTTTATAAAATCCAATTTCTACATGTTGCTTTGCAATACAGTTTTGGAATATTTTGAGACTTTGTGCCACTGGACAATTCAGAGAGAAAATGTTGGTAAAATGTGGATTTGTGATGGAACAGAAGCACATCTGGGGAATGTTTATGGGATATGTAAGAAAAAGAAATCATGTTTTTTATATGCAGTTTTATCTAATACGTTTTTTTTCCATTGAATTCAAAGGGGAAAAATCTGCAGACAAAATGCAACAAACAGAGGACACCCTGGATTGTAAAAAATGGAGCAAACTCTCAAATCTGTGAATGAAATTAATCAAGTGGCTGCCTTAGTTTTCAAATTTCAAATTCCAGAGTCTCAAAAAAGTGTTTCTATTATAAAACCACAAATGTTATTTTTGCAAAATTGCAGTACAAAAATCTTGTTTTTACAAGCACCTTTTGCCACACGTTTTTCTTTTTAATGGGTCAGTATATTATTAATGCCATGTGTACAGCGTAGTAAAAATGAGGAGAAATAAACCGATGTATGCCACCTGCTTTCAGGTATTCAAACAGGTGTGTGTTACCTGCAACCACCCATAGGATGCAGCATTGTATTAACTTCTGCGCTCAGTTCCGTTTTTAATGTATTCATCTCTCTGAAGGAAAGGTAAATACAGGTGAAACTCGAAAAATTTTAATATCGTGCAAAGTTCATTTTATTTTCAGTAATGCAATTTAAAAGGTGAAACTAACATATGAGCTAGACTCATTCCATGCAAAGTGAGATATTTCAAGCCTTTATTTGTTATAATTTGGATGATTATGGCTTACAGCTTATGAGACCCCAAAGTCACAATCTCAGGTACCCTTTGCTCAGGGGGTATGGATTAATTAGCTGACTAGAGTGTGACACTTTGAGCCTAGAATATTGAACCTTTTCACAATAGTCTAATTTTAAGTTGCATTACTGAAATAAATGGACTTTTGCACGATATTCAAATTTTTCCAGTTTCACCTGTAAATCCATGTGCCAGATGCACTATTCTTGTTCATAGTAACAATAGAGAATAGCCCTTTCTATTAACGGGAGTGAGAAAAAATACGGGAAGTAGATAATTTGGACTGAAATATTGACATTGGATGTGTGCATAAGGCCTAAAATATACAAAGAATTATTGCACCAAGTATACAGCCAAAACACTTGCTAGACTCATTTACTGCATTTGATGCAATGTTGCATGTTAACCTTTTACATGTTTTTTTTACTTTTTTATGCTTTTTGGTTTGTTGGAGTCAATGAGAAAAACGGCAAATGCGTCAATTTCCACGTTTATATTATGTACTACAAAATAGGGATGGTGATTATGACAAAAATCTAAATTGCGATTAATTGAACATGTAACCTTGATTTTGATGATTGAATGTGATTACTGGGACAGTGACTTGGGGCTTAGCACAGGGTGTTATACGACACCAATGGTTTGATGGTTCTGTGCTTTAAAAAAAAAAAAAAAGGTATTTTTCCTCTATTGGGGATACTCCTGTGTAGATATGCTTAAAGGGAACCTGTCATGTGGATATTTGATTATAATCTAACTAATTATATACAATCATTAACTACTAAAAAGTACCTTAGATGTAGCCACTTACTGGTGTGACAGATGGTTACCTCATAATATACACACAAAGATGCCACATGCCGCATGTTAATGAGCTGATTCGAGTCTGGCGTGATGTCAGTAAGTCCAGCGTGTATTTAATTCAGAGCTATAGCCACTCCCCTGCCCATCTGCTGCTGATTCATATGGAAAAAAACTGTCATTCAGCAGCAGGTAGGCGGGGAGAGTCAGGAGCTCATGAATATTCAGGACTCATCATTATCAGCTGGAGCTTTTTTAAATACAAGATGTTGGCAGATTGACTGGGTCAATTAAAGAAAGTGACCCGGTATTTTGCTAAGAGAATCAGTCACTTATTTATGTTGCCCTTAGTTAGGACTCCATAAAACTGGTGACAGGTTCCCTTTAAGTACGAATTGGCCTGGCCCACATATACCCCAGGCAGGGAAGGCTGTATACTGGGCTGGGTCTGGCTGGATTTCTACCAGTTGTTTGCATCTCCCCTCCACCTCCAGATCGGTGGAGAAAGTAGGGAAGCCGCCCCTCCCCCACCCGTTACTGGGTTAGCATGCGGCAGCAATGACGGGTCCCCGCTTGTAAGAGAGAGCACACTGGAAGTACACAGTAAAAAATGCCACAGCACTGGGACAATCAGCTGAGGGAGCGTGCTGGCACCACAGTATGTTCCTACATGGTGTACATTTAAGGAAAAAACAAACCGAAAAAAACATAGGCAAATTTCCATCAGTTAATCGGGCTGATTGGTTTCATTTTTATTCTCGATTAATCGCCAAGCCCTACTAAATAATGTTCAGAAAGACGCCAAATCACCCATAGACTTTATCCATCTGGGCGGTCTGCACTAAAGATGCGGCTGCAGGAGAAGACAGAGATGATTTCTTACCATGTCTGTCTTGTGCATCTTTGTATATACAGTGCTCAGTGAGTGCTGTGTATACAGATCGGGCAGTTATGATGCTGCTTCCTGCTACGGTCCCCACATTATCACTGGGGGACAGGTAACTGCAGGGTCTTAACAGACCAGGAGGCTCAACAGCCTTGTTAAAATGTCCAGGGACTGTATTTCCCCTGTAACTGGGGCTAATATGTCCTCCGCAAGATTTTATTTAATGCCCTCCAAAAGTCTTGTATGACCTTATTTGCGGACACGAATGTAGAAAAAATAATAATAGACAAAAAAAATATAACAATAAAAAAAAAACACAATGCAGTTTCTAGCTCTGTCCCAATCCAATGTGAACTATATATCCACTATATCAAAATGACTATAACAGAAAGGGGACATGCATCACATTTTACAGTGCTGATTTCCATGGTTATGACCACCCTGCAATCCAGCAGTGGTGGTCATGTAGTGTACGGGAGAGTAATACCCCGTCACTATAGAAGGGTCACTTGGGTACTGTCGTTCCCCCTGTATTTATGGGGAGGTTGGTATAAAATATCTTGTTAATGTCATGCTATGTACTTCCTGTTACTGTGAAATGTGCATGTGCAGGCCGGCTAGGGTGTCATTCCAGCTCTGAGTCACTAGAGGGAGCTAGGGAACCCTAGTTTATATAAGGCCCAGTCAGGAAGTAGTAGTAGGTCAGACAGTGGGAAAAGGAGTCAGAGATGATCCTGTGTCTGAGTCGGGGCCAGGCTATGGGCCTGTGAGAGTGGAGCAGGCCTGAAGCCTGCCGACTAGGAGAGGGTAGTAAAGGCCCTGTAACCGGGTTCCGGATCCAAGGAAAAGGTTCCCCTCCTGAGTCATCATCCGTTTAGCTGAAACATCATAAGCAAGCAACCAGCCGGGACACAGAATACCACAGAGGCCAATCTGATAAAGCAAGAGGTACTCAAGATAACAGAGGAGGTACTAGATAAAGACAGCTTCAAGGATACGCCAGATAGAGGGCATTAGACCTTGGAGAATAAGTCACATGTTTCAGGACCAGTCAGGGATAGTGTGCAAGCCGCCTGTACTGCATCTCCTGTAATTAACACTCTGTAAAGAACATTGCTAAGACCGGCCAGTCTGTACTTCTAAGAACCAACTGTATTCAAATAGAAACCAACTGTCTTCCATGGAACTGCGCTTCCAACTGCGTCCATGTATGATTATCACTGACATTCAGTAAAGTTCCAGTTTTGGTTGGCTATCCCGTGGTTGCTTCATTCTTCTACATTACTATACACGGCGTGTCACCGTTTAATTGACACTGGCGTCACGAACATTAAATACCTGCCTGTTCCAGTATCTGACCAGAATTGAAGACGACAGTGGATCCCAGGTTGGTGGGTAAATCTGCACTACAAAGCCCAGCATACACTACTGACCCCCTGGGACACTGCATCGCTCTTTTTGGCGTCACGAACAGGATCCGCATACTTCTGAAGTGCAGAGAAGTGTGAACTGTGTGCTTTAACTATTCCACCACCGTATTGCAAAGACTGTATCCTTTATTTCTAAGCCGGTGGATTACAATTGTGCCTGGGAGGAATTGGAGGTGCTGTACTGTGTTGCGCTACCCCCAGAGAGAAAATCGTATTTATGGACTGTGATTTATTGGACTTTTCATCAACCTGCTTGCTGTCACTGAATTGCGGCATCAGGACACCCAAGATGGCCGCCGACGCCATGGAGCTTTTTGCTGCGCCATCACGATGTACAGAGGCGCGAATATTTGGCGCCAAAACCCTCCAAGAGGGAGGAGGAGATTGCCCTGGAGCGCCACCCACCTTGAGGAGTGATGATGCGGCTGACTTCCCTGGAGAGTTACGCCTGGGAGGCGGGCCTCAGATGGAGGTAGACCGGCCCAGTCAGAGGGAGGGGCCAGTGTCGACTCTGCACACGGTGGAGAAGGAGAAGCTAGACAGCTACCAGCGGGCAGAGGAATGCGCTGAAGCCCGGCGTCTAGCAGCAGCTGCCGCAGTTACCCTAGAGGCCACTGTAGCCGGACCCCCGGTAGCGCCGCTGACCAGCACAAAGGCTGACATAGAGGCTCTACGCAAAAGAGTTTACTGGGTGGAGGACCTCGGGTACGCCGGATGCCAGTGGATCCCGTTTCCCAGAACGGACGCAGAGATGGAGGCAATGAGAGATAAGCCTCCTCCTTTAAAGATCGTCAGGGGGGACGGATTCCAGATGTGGCCGGCCTTACCAGAACAGTTGCTGCAAGATCCGTTCATCGACTCTTCATCAGAGGAGGAGTATGACACTCGTCTGTGAGTAGTCCTTTCTACATGTCTGTCTCCATAATGGCCGTTTTGTCCCTCCGTTTGGCAAAGCTGGTGAAGTTTGCTGCCAGTTACACACGGCTGGTGGCATTCTAACCGAATGATGGTGCCACTGTATACCACTGCTTCCAGCTGCCCATGTTGTGTTCGGGACATCCGGTCTGCTGCTAATATCCCAGTTGTGCCTTAAAGTTTTGTACCAATTTTCCCCTTTTAACCCCCATTTCAGGTTGAAAAGACATTTTTATGTCAGCACTATTTTAAAGGGTAAGCAGGACTTGCCAGGATAACATGGCCCTGGTATTGTCAGAGTCCTGTATTGTCATTTTATATATGTGCTGCTGACCGTATTTAGTAACCGGTTTTTATTCACGTATATGTGCCCAGAGATGGACTTCCTATGTGCAAGCCTCTGAGAGGTTAATTTTATTATGGACTTATTTATTGTCATGGACTATCCTGGTTTTTTTACATTCGCTGTGCCAGGTCAGCGCCCCCGTTCCACTCACTATCCTGAGAAGAAGAGATCGACGCCCCTTGTCACCGCACTTCACCTTTGCCAATTGGGTCTGATATGAGTGTAATTGACATAAATGTATGCCTGCATGTGTCTTTCTCTATTTCAGGTAATGATTCCAGTTGGGCGGGCCCTGATGGAGTACGAGGTCGTACTCAGCTTAAAGCAGCGGGGTATGTAGTGTACGGGAGAGTAATACCCCGTCACTACAGAAGGGTCACTTGGGTACTGTCGTTCCCCCTGTATTTATGGGGAGGTTGGTATAAAATATCTTGTTAATGTCATGCTATGTACTTCCTGCTACTGTGAAATGTGCATGTGCAGGCCGGCTAGGGTGTCATTCCAGCTCTGAGTCACTAGAGGGAGCTAGGGAACCCTAGTTTATATAAGGCCCAGTCAGGAAGTAGTAGTAGGTCAGACAGTGGGAAAAGGAGTCAGAGATGATCCTGTGTCTGAGTCGGGGCCAGGCTATGGGCCTGTGAGAGTGGAGCAGGCCTGAAGCCTGCCGACTAGGAGAGGGTAGTAAAGGCCCTGTAACCGGGTTCCGGATCCAAGGAAAAGGTTCCCCTCCTGAGTCATCATCCGTTTAGCTGAAACATCATAAGCAAGCAACCAGCCGGGACACAGAATACCACAGAGGCCAATCTGATAAAGCAAGAGGTACTCAAGATAACAGAGGAGGTACTAGATAAAGACAGCTTCAAGGATACGCCAGATAGAGGGCATTAGACCTTGGAGAATAAGTCACATGTTTCAGGACCAGTCAGGGATAGTGTGCAAGCCGCCTGTACTGCATCTCCTGTAATTAACACTCTGTAAAGAACATTGCTAAGACCGGCCAGTCTGTACTTCTAAGAACCAACTGTATTCAAATAGAAACCAACTGTCTTCCATGGAACTGCGCTTCCAACTGCGTCCATGTATGATTATCACTGACATTCAGTAAAGTTCCAGTTTTGGTTGGCTATCCCGTGGTTGCTTCATTCTTCTACATTACTATACACGGCGTGTCACCGTTTAATTGACACTGGCGTCACGAACATTAAATACCTGCCTGTTCCAGTATCTGACCAGAATTGAAGACGACAGTGGATCCCAGGTTGGTGGGTAAATCTGCACTACAAAGCCCAGCATACACTACTGACCCCCTGGGACACTGCATCGCTCTTTTTGGCGTCACGAACAGGATCCGCATACTTCTGAAGTGCAGAGAAGTGTGAACTGTGTGCTTTAACTATTCCACCACCGTATTGCAAAGACTGTACCCTTTATTTCTAAGCCGGTGGATTACAATTGTGCCTGGGAGGAATTGGAGGCGCTGTACTGTGTTGCGCTACCCCCAGAGAGAAAATCGTATTTATGGACTGTGATTTATTGGACTTTTCATCAACCTGCTTGCTGTCACTGAATTGCGGCATCAGGACACCCAAGATGGCCGCCGACGCCATGGAGCTTTTTGCTGCGCCATCACGATGTACAGAGGCGCGAATATTTGGCGCCAAAACCCTCCAAGAGGGAGGAGGAGATTGCCCTGGAGCGCCACCCACCTTGAGGAGTGATGATGCGGCTGACTTCCCTGGAGAGTTACGCCTGGGAGGCGGGCCTCAGATGGAGGTAGACCGGCCCAGTCAGAGGGAGGGGCCAGTGTCGACTCTGCACACGGTGGAGAAGGAGAAGCTAGACAGCTACCAGCGGGCAGAGGAATGCGCTGAAGCCCAGCGTCTAGCAGCAGCTGCCGCAGTTACCCTAGAGGCCACTGTAGCCGGACCCCCGGTAGCGCCGCTGACCAGCACAAAGGCTGACATAGAGGCTCTACGCAAAAGAGTTTACTGGGTGGAGGACCTCGGGTACGCCGGATGCCAGTGGATCCCGTTTCCCAGAACGGACGCAGAGATGGAGGCAATGAGAGATAAGCCTCCTCCTTTAAAGATCGTCAGGGGGGACGGATTCCAGATGTGGCCGGCCTTACCAGAACAGTTGCTGCAAGATCCGTTCATCGACTCTTCATCAGAGGAGGAGTATGACACTCGTCTGTGAGTAGTCCTTTCTACATGTCTGTCTCCATAATGGCCGTTTTGTCCCTCCGTTTGGCAAAGCTGGTGAAGTTTGCTGCCAGTTACACACGGCTGGTGGCATTCTAACCGAATGATGGTGCCACTGTATACCACTGCTTCCAGCTGCCCATGTTGTGTTCGGGACATCCGGTCTGCTGCTAATATCCCAGTTGTGCCTTAAGTTTTGTACCAATTTTCCCCTTTTAACCCCCATTTCAGGTTGAAAAGACATTTTTATGTCAGCACTATTTTAAAGGGTAAGCAGGACTTGCCAGGATAACATGGCCCTGGTATTGTCAGAGTCCTGTATTGTCATTTTATATATGTGCTGCTGACCGTATTTAGTAACCGGTTTTTATTCACGTATATGTGCCCAGAGATGGACTTCCTATGTGCAAGCCTCTGAGAGGTTAATTTTATTATGGACTTATTTATTGTCATGGACTATCCTGGTTTTTTTACATTCGCTGTGCCAGGTCAGCGCCCCCGTTCCACTCACTATCCTGAGAAGAAGAGATCGACGCCCCTTGTCACCGCACTTCACCTTTGCCAATTGGGTCTGATATGAGTGTAATTGACATAATGTATGCCTGCATGTGTCTTTCTCTATTTCAGGTAATGATTCCAGTTGGGCGGGCCCTGATGGAGTACGAGGTCGTACTCAGCTTAAAGCAGCGGGGTATGTAGTGTACGGGAGAGTAATACCCCGTCACTACAGAAGGGTCACTTGGGTACTGTCGTTCCCCCTGTATTTATGGGGAGGTTGGTATAAAATATCTTGTTAATGTCATGCTATGTACTTCCTGCTACTGTGAAATGTGCATGTGCAGGCCGGCTAGGGTGTCATTCCAGCTCTGAGTCACTAGAGGGAGCTAGGGAACCCTAGTTTATATAAGGCCCAGTCAGGAAGTAGTAGTAGGTCAGACAGTGGGAAAAGGAGTCAGAGATGATCCTGTGTCTGAGTCAGGGCCAGGCTATGGGCCTGTGAGAGTGGAGCAGGCCTGAAGCCTGCCGACTAGGAGAGGGTAGTAAGGCCCTGTAACCGGGTTCCGGATCCAAGGAAAAGGTTCCCCTCCTGAGTCATCATCCGTTTAGCTGAAACATCATAAGCAAGCAACCAGCCGGGACACAGAATACCACAGAGGCCAATCTGATAAAGCAAGAGGTACTCAAGATAACAGAGGAGGTACTAGATAAAGACAGCTTCAAGGATACGCCAGATAGAGGGCATTAGACCTTGGAGAATAAGTCACATGTTTCAGGACCAGTCAGGGATAGTGTGCAAGCCGCCTGTACTGCATCTCCTGTAATTAACACTCTGTAAAGAACATTGCTAAGACCGGCCAGTCTGTACTTCTAAGAACCAACTGTATTCAAATAGAAACCAACTGTCTTCCATGGAACTGCGCTTCCAACTGCGTCCATGTATGATTATCACTGACATTCAGTAAAGTTCCAGTTTTGGTTGGCTATCCCGTGGTTGCTTCATTCTTCTACATTACTATACACGGCGTGTCACCGTTTAATTGACACTGGCGTCACGAACATTAAATACCTGCCTGTTCCAGTATCTGACCAGAATTGAAGACGACAGTGGATCCCAGGTTGGTGGGTAAATCTGCACTACAAAGCCCAGCATACACTACTGACCCCCTGGGACACTGCAGTCATGCTTGCATAATATAGGAAAAAGCGGCAGCCTCTCTGTTGGGCGGAATCGCGGGAGTGCAGCACTTTTTTTCTATAGTGTGCAAGCATGACCACCACTGCTGAATTACAGGGTGGTCGTAACCATGGAAACAAGCACTGTGTAATGTGATGGAAAAATGAATCTAGACATCAAAAGAAGCAATATGGACAATCACAATACATTAGTAAGTGGCTTGTATTAACTTTCTCTACATGATATATGACATTTGCCGAAGTGAGACAACCCCTTTATGACTAGTATGTAAGTTTGTTATATACAATCATAAATGCATATGTTCCCTTGCCTATTGCTCTCTATAGCTGTCTCTCTCTAGCTCAGAATTTTGGTTTGTTTCTGGCTGTTTAACAAAATGAAATCCACAAAAATATTTTTTTCTTTTTAGAGGTTTGATATGTATTTAGATCATTTACATATATCACACCATCGTGTTGTCAAATAAGTCCTAACATTTTTTAGTTTTTTTGTCGGTTGGTTAAAAGAATTTTTCAAACAGTTTTTTTTTGCAATTATAATTTTTTAAAATCAGACCACATTTTTATTAGATATAGCCAAAACCAAAGGACTCCCTCCTCCTCCAAGAGCAACCCTTTTGGTTTAATATGTAACATTAAGTACATGAGGTATAATCAAGCGCAGTTGTAGACAGAATAACAGGCACGATACAAACATAGCCCAAGTGGAAAAAGGATAATCTATCATATTTAGGTAATGCATTACTCTTCTAATATAGACCTTCCTGTAGATGAATGGTGTTTAATAAGTTTACAATTTACCATATTAAGAGGGGCTCACTGTGAAGCCACTGGGCTACTATCACCTTCCATGGCTTGATACAGAATATATTTAATGGAATTTTCATATCAATAGACAATACGACTATCCACCCCAGCAGGCAAGTCATGGGAAACAGAGGAAGTATCTGCAACAAATGACCATCCCAAGCTTGTAGATTATATATCTGCTGGATCAAAAGAAACAACAAGGCATTCGGACATACACCAATGTTCATGAGCGTCCGCAGGGGGGGGCAAGTGCCCCCCCCCCCCCGGGGCCCTGGAAATCTGTGAACTGAGTTCTGCCTCTGCTCTGCAGCTGATGCACTGCGCAGTGCCGCAGAGTGAGGAGCGGTATCTATCAGGAGCATGCACGTGCCATGATGAATCACCAGGGCCGGGCGCGCTCTGCAGTACGAAGCTCCGCCCACCTTCCGGGCGGGAAAGACATTGCGGAACGGGAGCAAGAAGAAGAGCCGCCCGCAGTGTGCCGGCCGCTTCAGGACTCCACAACCACAGGCAGCCCGAATGAATGAGCGAGAGCGACACTAACACAGTGAGCGACTGACAGTCAGTGTCACAGACCAGTCAGTGTGACAGTACTCCCTGAGTGTTAGGTGTGGGGTGACCAGGCGGCATATGAAGGGGCAATACTGCCTGGTATTATATGGACAGCAGATATGGCATCCTCTAGGAGGTACTGTCTATGGTCAATTCATCCTTCACAAGCACCCTGACTGCCACCTGCTAGGGTATCAGTGAGGGACAGTCAGTCAGTGTCACAGTGTGACTACTGAGTCACTCCCTGACCCTGAGTGTTAGGTCTGGGGTGAGTCACCGATAGCCAAGCAGCAGGCAGTAAAGTGCCATGAGAGCCAAGCCAAGCAGGTGGCAGTCAGGGTGCTGGTGAAGGATGACCATAGACAGTACTGCCCAGAGATTGCCATCTCTGCTGTCCATATACCAGGCAGTATTGCCCCTTCAATCATATACCGCCTGGTCAGGGTGACCAGGCAGGCAGGCGGTATATGAAGGGGTAATACTGGTGGTAGGCCTGGTATTCTGCAGACCATCTGCTTGTAAGTTACATATGACAAAAGACTGGAAGCGTTCGGGTACAGAACACAACATTTCATTTGTTGGCGACAAAATGCAAATTAACATATTGCTGAATGCTGAGACTATAACAAAGGGGTACAAAAATAATATAGAATGAATAGACATTCAAGTGAAATAAGAAGAATTGGTCTTTCCGTTTGTGGTGACTTCCTATTTTAAAGTTTAGACCCTGTACACAAACGAGGTTCCGTTCCACCCTCTTATATCTGCAGTTAGGCTTCATACACGCGCCCGTTTTATAATTCCATGTAGGAGGTTGCATTCTGCATGAAAGTTTTTTTTCCCCCAAAGCTCGTTTTTAGAAACCATTTTTTGGTTCCACTTACAGTATAGGAAAGCATTATCGGTAATTAAGAAATACCTACTGTAGCTGTCTATCAAATAAATGATGGAAAATGATCATGGGTGTATGACTAATGTGGTGCATTGAATAATGTTTACATGAAAGGCACACTATAGTCACCAGGTCCAGAACAACTACAGCTTATTATATTAGTTCTGGTGAGTATAATCGTGTGACCTTGGGCTAAGGTGACACATTTTCAAAGGTACATCTATCACAGTGACTTGAACCAAACAGGGTGGCTACTTAAAGAGGACCTGTCACATCTCCAGACATTTTCCACATAATAATAATAATAATAATTCTGGAACATCTATTTTTATGACTCTGTTATGTGCCATTCCTTTATTACTGCTGCTAGAAGTCATGAATTAGTTACTATCAGTTTGCCGCGAAGGACCAGGTGGGTGTTACCAGTTGGCGGTGTGTGTCGTTTGACAGTCTCACTGGCAGCACTGATTTCATAGTTTCACACTATGCAGGTACACACTCTCAACTGGTAACACCCATCTGGACCTTCACTGCAAACTGTTAGCAATTCATTCATAACTTCTAGCAGGAATAATAAAGGAATAAAGGAATAGATTAATTGTTATTATAAGAGGAATGCAAGTAGTTACTAAAACAAGCAAGTCAGGAGAGGTGACAGCTCCTATTTAATTACATGGGCACGTTTTGGAAAGAGAATTTTTATTTTCTCACAGATAAAACTATGAAATGACAATCATTTTACAAATAAGGGCTGCCGGAGTTTTCTATGTGTAGCAGAATCAAGCAAGTAAAGTAAATTCTACTAAGTAATATTCATGTATTTAAAAGTTCTAAATTTAAGTTTCCAGCCCCCTCCTCTCCGGATGACATATACTTTTTTAATTAATTGGACAGGGAAATTGGAGCTCATTAAATTATACTAGCTCCACTTCATCGATACCAATTAGAGATAGGTGAATTTCATGTGATGAAATTCGTTAACGCTTCGTTTGGTGGTAAAAGCAGAATTGCGTTATGGATTCCGTTACCACGGACCATAACGCAATTCTGTGACGGAATGTGCAGTGTCCCACATATGTGTGTAAGGGCCACTCCAAATTGCTATATGCCCTTTTTTTTTGCCATATTGCATAATCACTGTAATTTCCTTTGTAAATGCTGCTAAATTCCTATCACAGGCTGTTAAAATGCATTACACACTACCAACACTAGAGGTCACTATAACATCATATATATATATATATATATATATATATATATCTATATATATCTATCTATATATATATATATATATATATATATATATGTAGCATGGCCTGCATTTGTGGGAGGGGAGCCCTGGCCTTTATCAGCTGCTCACCCCCGTCATCAGGGCACGGACAGCAGCAGCAGTATTCTTGCTTCAGTGCTCCAAGTTTCCAGCCGGCAGATCGACGTCAGCGGAAGTTTCCAGCGGCCTTCCGGTCAGCTGACTCACCGTCACAGCAGCAGCAGCGGCAGGCCGTGCGGCTCAAGTCCCAGGTAAAGGGAAGCTGTCGTACCACAGCAGCGCATCTCCAGTCCGGTCGGTGGGGTCGGTCCCTTCAAGGTAGGGAAGGGACATCCCCACACCGGAGCGGCAGTCCGGCAGCACGCCCCGCTCCCACGTGACTTGCACGCAGGTAGCAGGAGTCAGCGAGACTCCGTTCGATTATTTTCTGCAACATATCTCTTTAGCTGTTGGGCAGGTTAGGTGTGATTCAAGGGGTGAAAGGGGAGGGAGCGGGTTTTCAGCGGAGGCATGGTAAGCTGTCCTATATTGAGGTGTCTGCAGCTATAATACGATTCATGTGGGTGAATAGGTTGTTGCATGGGGGGGGGGGGGGAGTCTGGCACGGGCCGCAATGCTATTAGTTAGGTAGGGGGATGCTGCCTCTTAGTAGTCTTACTACAGGATGTATAGGATAAGCAATCAGTACCATGCACCATGGTTGATTTCACCTTCAAGATATCAGGGGGATAGCTGTGTCCTTTGCATGATTTAAGGGGAGGGGGGGAGTGTTCTCAGTGGTATAGCTTAACTGTCATTTCTGGTTGATAGAGTGGTAGCATTCTTCACACACAGTTTGTCATGGGCCCCTTTGCAAATTAGCTCACATCAGTTACTTCACCGTATCATGCTCGGCGTCCCAGTTGTGTACCATCACGTGGGTGGCAGAGGAGCCCATGCTCAAAGGTGGTGTCACTCTTAGGTAGGGGTGAAAAAGAAAAAAAGAAAATTAAAATTTTCCTGATTCCTTCAGGTGCTCTGGTTCCACTTTGGTTGTAACTGGTTTTCTTCATACTCACTCGTGTCCCGTTTATTTGTGGTAAGGTCCACCAGACAGACTTTAGACGTTTTCCGTTTCCCACTATGCTGCAGCTGTTTGGTTTCACCAGAATCGGTTTCCTTTTCTTTTGCATGATGGTTTCTGCAGTAACGGTGGTGGTTTCTGTGTTTTCACGGGGGTTAGTCAGCAGCTCGCTAGACTGTGATAGTGACGTTCCGTAAATTTTGCTTGTTTTAACAGTCTGATCATGTCACACGTCTCGGATGTCGTGGATCCTTCTGGGGAAGATTTTGGTTCAAGGGTATCCGATTCTGGGAGTATTACTTCTCTGCGCAATTGGACTGTGCCTAAACTCATGTCAGAGTTAACCAAGAGAGGCATTCCCTTCCCGGCTGCAGCCCGGAAGGCCAAGTTGTATCGGCTACTGGTGTCCACCCCCGTAGAACCAAGTCACCAAGAAGTCTCAATATCCACGGTTCAGACCTCCTTGACGCAGCTTCATGTCATGCTCAATAGTCTCACGTCCTCCATGTCTAGCGTACAATCTAGGTTGGAGTCAGTGGAGTCAAGGGTCTCTGGCTTGGCTTCACCTGCTGCACTGTTACCGGTTGTAACTACCCCAGTGGCTAGTACTGCAGGTAACTTTGTTTCAGTGCCCAATGTCACGCCAGCCCATTTTATCCCGGCCAACATAAAAAAGGACATTCTCGATGGGAGGGATGTGAACTTAGCTTCCTGCTGATCGCCACCTGTGACCTGTCAGACAATAGGGTCATCGCGGCGTCCTGAAGGGTCGCGAACTCAGGCTGAGTAGGAAACTAACCATACCAGAATTTGTACTTGCCTTTAGTTTGTACCGAGACATCATTTGTTCTGTACGACCGGATAGGAGGGAAGAATTGGACCTTTACTTGTTCAGGGTCACGGAGCTTGGATACAAATACGGCGGCTTTGGCTTCTACGATTATCATTGCTCCTTTTCCGCGAAGGCTGCAGCGGACCTCAGCCAATTCCAGTTCACCACTAACTGGGCCAACATCGATACAGAGATCTTTTGCAGGCGTTTTGCTGGGCTGAAAGCTCAAGCATGTTCTTCTTGCCAGTCCATATACCACACTAGCGAATGGTGTCACAATGCAGCTAGTACACCAAGGTCCAATCCTTCTGCTCCTATCCCAGGTCCATCGGTTGTTGCCCAGCAGCAGGCAACTGTGGACAAACTTGGCCGTCCCATCAAGTACCTGGGAGGTCACAAATCTGCAACAATTACAATTTCTCAGCATGTAATTATAGTCAATGCCGCCTGTTGCACATTTGTGTTAACTGTTTCCAGGCTCACCCGAAGGTTACTTGCTCATTAAAATCAGACAAACATTGCTTGAGCGTTGTGAATCTGGATCTCCTAAAGTTCTACCTGCAGGGGCACGAGGATACCTGTTTTTGTGATTTTCTAGTGTCTGGGTTTAGTGCGGGTTTCCACATAGGCCTAGTGGCATTACCTGAAGACACTCATGAGTGTAGAAACTTGCAATCCGCTTTACTGAACCCTGGGTCCATAGATAGGCTCTTACAGTTGGAATTAGTGAAGGGTTACATCATCGGGCCCTTTACTACATCCCCGTTCGAGCGGTGGAGGGTCAGCCCCATAGGGGTCGTGACAGGCAAGTTCAACAACAAAGAGAGACTGATATTCGATTTATTGGCTCCTCATGGCACACATGCGCCTAGTCTTAATTCTCTCATACCGGCAGAGGAGGTCAGTATGGTATACGCCTCCATTGATCAGGCTATCGCACTGATCTTAGCAACAGGTCCCGGGGCCATTTTATCTAAGGCAGACATATCGGATGCGTTTAAGTTAATCCCAATCAGGCCAGAGCTTTGGCAATGGCATGGGATCAAGTGGAATACTTATTATTATTTTGCCACAAAATTGACTTTTGGGTCCCGTAGCAGCCCTTGGATATTCGATCAACTGGCGAAAGCCCTACATTGGATCCTCGAAAATAAGTTTGATTGCGAACATGTTATACATTACCTGGACGACTTCCTGCTGATTGAGTCTCCTCAGGGCCCGCGAGGCAATCTCCAAAGTCTCCTAGCATGCTTCGCGCAGTTAGGCATTCCCGTTTCCCCCAAAAAGGTTGATGGTCCTGCCACCGTCACTACTTTTTTGGGCATTGTCTTGGATACAGGGAGCATGTCCGCCAGGTTACCAGTAAACAAGTTGGTCAGGGTCCGGGAAGTTATTCACACATTCACTGTGGGCAGGGTCACTACGAAGGTACATCTTCAGTCATTGTTGGGCATGCTAAATTTTGCTATGCGCGTTATCCCTCAAGGTAGGTCTTTTGTAGCGAGGTTACTACCACTCCTGTCAGAGGCCCCCTGTCAGGACAGTCCAGTGTTCCTGGATAATCAGGCGCTAGCAGATTTAGGGATGTGGGACCATTTTTTAAGTCACTGGAATGGCGTGTCCATGTTTATTCCAGCAGTCTCAGATAACTCCCCCATTTTATTCTCCAGCAGAGTGGCGAACACAGGTTTCGCTGCAATTTTTGGCCCCCATTGGCTAAATGGGACCTGGCCAGGGGAGTTGCTCGAGGCCATGGGAGTTCGTCAATCAGCAGAGGCGGCGCACTTGTATTCCATGGTGGCAGCGGCTTATGTTTGGGGTAGCCTTTGGACAGGCCGTACTGTGGTCTTTACCTCCGGTAGTTCCTCCATCATCACTATCCTTGAGAGTGGCAAAACTAAGTCACAACTAGCCATGGCCTTCCTTAGGCATCTGGTGCAGTTATCCCTCCAGCACCATTTCCTGGTCCACGGCTCCCTCATACATAATGCGCAGATGGTAGCAGTTGATGCCCTAGCTAAGCATGATTACTCTCTGTTTTCCCAGGTCTGTCCCGAAGCCGACACATCAAGGACCCCGTCTCCTCATCCTGCCTCGCTAATTTTCCACTAAACAAGTACCTAGCAGCTGCCCATGGGCTGTTTTCCAGGTCTCTTTCGGCCAATACTACTAAAGCGTACAACACTGGCTGGCGGCTGTACTGTACATTCCTACAGGAACACGCACCAGGCGCCCTCGGTCATGTCGATCGTATATTGTCCTTTATCGGATACTGTCATGTGCACAAGCACCTATCGTATGGCACTGTGAGGACTTACTTGTCAGGGGTGCAACATCATTTATCCCTTTCCCATCCAAATTTAACATCGTTGTTTTCCAGTCATGTGGTCAAGGCCACGTAGAAAGGTTTACAGAATAGTTCCCCCGGTGTAAACTCCCGTAGACAGCCCATTTCCGGCCAGATATTCAGAGACATGTCCGATTTACTAGATGTAAAGCGCTTCGGGGTTCTACAAAGCCTGGTAATCAAAGCTGCCATCTATTTGGCCTTTTACAGTTTCATGAGGCCAGGAGAGTTCTCCTCGTCATCACCCAGTAGGCCATTCCTAGCTCGTTGGCAGTTGGCCCCTAGCTCAGAGGGCTTCATCCTCTCTCTACCCGTGACCAAGACTTCCCAGTTAGGCCCCCCTACCCACATTAAATTCTTCCGTACGACGCACAAATGGTGTCCAGTCCACGTACTACAGCAGTTGTCTGGGGCTTTGGCCGCTCTCAGCCCCAAGACTCCCCTGTTACCCTTCGGGAGAGTAGCGTTGTCCACCTCCCAGTTTGTCTCACATGTATGTATCCTGGCAGTTAATTTAGGCTTGGACCCACTCACCATGTCAGGTCATTCCTTTAGGATTGGGGCGGCATCTGCCGCTTCCAAGAATCAAGTGCCGGCTCACATTATTCGCAAATTGGGCCGGTGGCGCTCCTCTTGTTTTAATCGATATGTTCCCAACCCCACGGGGGAGATTTCATGTGCCTTTCAGACATTGGTGTTGTAATGTGTTAATAAAGTGTTTTGTATTTCATGCTGGGTTTTTGGCCTCTTTCAGGTATACTCCCGACGGTAACGGTTATGGCACAACTCAGACCGTTGACATCTTTTATGAATTAGGTAGGTTAGGTTCTGTCACATATAGCCCCGATCACAAATATATATACATATATATATAGTTCAAAGAAAGCAGGAGTGCACTCCAAGTAAAAGTGAAAAATCAGTGGAGCTTTATTCACCCATAACTTTGGCAACTTTGCGACGTTTCGGCTCACAAGAGCCTTCTTCCAGCGTAGAAACAGTGAAAATGGCGACATATAAAGGCAAGTCTCAAGTGACTGGCCAATCATACTGTGATTACAATCATGATTGAATTAAATACATGTGGTACATATAAACAAAGTGCATGTGCATATAGTGACTAGTAGGTAAGAGATCGGTATCACAAGAACACAGTCCCCGTGATCGATCATATAATAAATACAAATGTATATTATTATAAAGTGCATAATTATATCGGATGGAGATCTTAGAAGTCGCACCTCTAGATGGAATGGCGCGGGCACACACTGTCATGTTTCGTTGAGCGTCTCCGTTCCTTCACTGCGCATGTCCAGATCCGCGTCATCATCTCTGTCAAAGCGCTTTCATGTGACGCATGCGTTCTATCTCAGTAGCATTGAAGACACCATTTTGATATAGGGCAACATTGCCCAGCGATAACGTAAGTGCCACTCATGCCTACCTTCATAAAGCACAACGCTTTCCTGCATCGTACATTAAGCCGCAGTAGGTGCATCCTACACAGATCAGCATGTGGAGAAGGTGCCAACTCTGCCGAGATGGATCCTACCCACTAGATGGCATGTGCCGGAGGGGAACACGTCAGTGTACCCAGCCGGCACTGCCAAACTACTTGCTGAAAATAACGCAGCCATAAGAAGAATTCTTAAAGGAAAGTATAGCTAAATAAAGAAAGTTTCATATATGGAAATACTCAGCGAGAAGGCTGTAGATGTAGCAGCACGGTACCATCATCATCAAAGATGGCCAGTTCCAGGATCTCCATCCATAGGAAATTTCTTTAAAAATGTTGTTCTAAAAGGCAAAGAAAAATTTAACAAATTAATTACAGATTAATTAATCTGTATCATAATGATTGTCAATATGTATTATCACCGTTTCAAGGCACTTATATACAACTGAAGAGAAAGAACAACAAGACGCAGGGGAGATCAAGTTAAACCTCAAAACCAGGCTCTCATCTGAAATCTACATTAAAGGGCTTCTGTCACCCCACTAAAGTGATTATTTTTTTTTGGGCTAGTGAAATTAGTTATATTGCGATATATGACAATATAATTGTGTTACTTACTTTGATCCAGCAGTTTCTGCAAAAAACGAAGTTTTATAATATGTAAATTCGGTCTCTACCAGCAAGTAGGGCGGCTACTTGCTGGTAGCTGCTGCAGAAATCCCCCCCCTCGTCGTGTTGATTGACAGGGCCAGCCGGGATCTCCTCCTCCGGCCAGCCCTGTCGGCATTTCAAAAATCGCGCGCCTGTGTTGATTCGGCGCAGGCGCTCTGAGATGAGGAGGCTCGTCTCCTCAGCACTCCCTCAGTGCGCCTGCGCCGATGACGTCTTCTATTTCGGTGATGTCATCGGCGCAGGCGCACTGAGGGAGTTCTGAGGAGACGAGCCTCCTCATCTCAGAGCGCCTGCGCCGAATCAACACAGGCGCGCGATTTTTGAAATGCCGACAGGGCTGGCCGGAGGAGGAGATCCCGGCTGGCCCTGTCAATCAACACGACGAGGGGGCGGATTTCTGCAGCAGCTACCAGCAAGTAGCCGCCCTACTTGCTGGTAGAGACCGAATTTACATATTATAAAACTTCGTTTTTTGCAGAAACTGCTGGATCAAAGTAAGTAACACAATTATATTGTCATATATCGCAATATAACTAATTTCACTAGCCCAAAAAAAAAAATCACTTTAGTGGGGTGACAGAAGCCCTTTAAGCCCATTGGGATGTAGACTGTCCAGAGTATATATCCATCTTAGTTCTCGTTGTTTCAAGATTGCCAGACGTTCATCACCTCTCCTGGGCATAGCCACATGGTCGATTATCCAGCATCTTAAATCCCGTTCACCATGATGAAGGGATCCAAAATGTCTGGAAACCGGCAGATCAGTGCGACTTTTCCTAATTGAGTTCCTATGGTTATTTAACCTGACCTTCAATTCTGTAGATGTTTCTCCTACATATATTAAATTGCAGGGACATGATAAAACATAAATAACATAAGATGATGAACATGTCAAATGATATCTAATAGGATGTTCTCTTCCTGTAGATGGATGTATAAAGGATTTTGATTTCCTTATGTAACGACAGTTGACGCAATTGAGACACGGGTCTCAATTGCGTCAACTGTCGTTACATAAGGAAATCAAAATCCTTTTTTTTTTACACAATGAAAGCACATAGAGCTATGGGGACTGGGTATTGCGGATGTGCTAGCGGCCATCTAGCAGCCCGTGTCCTCAGCTCTATGCACAAAATCCCGGTGACAGGTTCCCTTTAATGTAGATTTCAGATGAGAGCCTGGTTTTGAGGTTTAACTTGATCTCCCCTGCGTCTTGTTGTTCTTTCTCTTCAGTTGTATATAAGTGCCTTGAAACGGTGATAATACATATTGACAATCATTATGATACAGATTAATTAATCTGTAATTAATTTGTTAAATTTTTCTTTGCCTTTTAGAACAACATTTTTAAAGAAATTTCCTATGGATGGAGATCCTGGAACTGGCCCTCTTTGATGATGATGGTACCGTGCTGCTACATCTACAGCCTTCTCGCTGAGTATTTCCATATATGAAACTTTCTTTATTTAGCTATACTTTCCTTTAAGAATTCTTCTTATGGCTGCGTTATTTTCAGCAAGTAGTTTGGCAGTGCCGGCTGGGTACACTGACGTGTTCCCCTCCGGCACATGCCATCTAGTGGGTAGGATCCATCTCGGCAGAGTTGGCACCTTCTCCACATGCTGATCTGTGTAGGATGCACCTACTGCGGCTTAATGTACGATGCAGGAAAGCGTTGTGCTTTATGAAGGTAGGCATGAGTGGCACTTACGTTATCGCTGGGCAATGTTGCCCTATATCAAAATGGTGTCTTCAATGCTACTGAGATAGAACGCATGCGTCACATGAAAGCGCTTTGACAGAGATGATGACGCGGATCTGGACATGCGCAGTGAAGGAACGGAGACGCTCAACGAAACATGACAGTGTGTGCCGGCGCCATTCCATCTAGAGGTGCGACTTCTAAGATCTCCATCCGATATAATTATGCACTTTATAATAATATATATTTGTATTTATTATATGATCGATCACGGGGACTGTCTTCTTGTGATACCGATCTCTTACCTACTAGTCACTATATGCACATGCACTTTGTTTATATGTACCACATGTATTTAATTCAATCATGATTGTAATCACAGTATGATTGGCCAGTCACTTGAGACTTGCCTTTATATGTTGCCATTTTCACTGTTTCTACGCTGGAAGAAGGCTCTTGTGAGCCGAAACGTCGCAAAGTTGCTTAAGTTATGGGTGAATAAAGCTCCACTGATTTTTCACTTTTACTTGGAGTGCACTCCTGCTTTCTTTGAACCGTATTGTTGGGGCATTGCCGCTGCCTCTGTGGATATTGCACCCGATTCCTGGTGGTGCTCCCGCTGGATTTTCTTCTATACATATATATATATATATATATATATATATAGGTCAGCCACAGGAAGTTAGATAGGAGAGGGAGGAGAGTAGTGAGGAGTCTAGGAGACAGACTCTGTCTCTGTTCTTCTGGGCCTTGCCCCAGGAATTCATCTACTTGAACTTGTGGAGATTAGAGCAATCCCAGTTTATGGACCCCTCAGCACTAAGTGACCGGGAGAAGCCTAAAAGCACCTGGACACAGCCTGACAACGAAGTACAACGTTGTGAGTTATCTTTTTTTTATGGACTATAGTTCAGACAACCTTTTCAAAGAAAGGAGCGGAAGACTGATGCCTGCCATGAGGAAGACCGCCCTTGGGTTGTATACTATTAGTACCAGAGAATCCATAGTATTGTAAGACTAAAAAGCCTGAGCAAGATCAGGAACCAAGTAGAGTATCCTTACCACTCCTGCATAAGTTGAGCTGGAACCTACATATTGCACCTCACAAAGCCTGCTGATTGGGATTTGCAGCTTTATCATCTTTGTCAACTTCGTGTAACTCAAAGAACTGTTATCAATTGCTATTTACTGAAAGACTGCAACTGACAAGTAAAGTTCCTGTTTGGTTCAACTACTGCCCCCCTCATCATTCCATTTCATCTCCTCATTGCACCTCACGGTGCTGGTGTTACGAACACAGGGGCCCAGCTGCCAAAGCACCCTAAGCATACACATTACCATCAAGGGCACCCCTCAACCAACATCTGGCTGGTGTTCCCTGCAGTAGAGAGTGCCCCGGGGGATTTAGTGTTGTCTTCCTATCCACTGCACGCCGGCCCCAGGGGACAACTGAAATGTGAGTACTACTATCCTCGGCTCATCATCACCAGTACACTCACTCACCACACCATACCCCTAGGGTGTCTGGTTCGCTGCAAATGCATAACGGAATGCCTTTAAAGGCATACCGTTATTTATTCCTTCATAATAGAAGTCTATGGGCTGCAAAACGGATCCGTCCAGTTTCCGTTATGCAGGGGAGTCCTGCGTTATGGTCCGTGGTAATGGAATCCATAACACAATTCTGCTCATCTCTAATACCAATATCACTACTGTTTTGTATGGATGATAATAACAACTTAAATTACCTAGGAGCAAAAGATTCATACAGTTTCCATGACAACAAAATAGAGAATATAAAAGTAAAGTGATACATTTGTTTAACTATTCTTATGCTTATTTAAACCTGAAATTACAGGACAAACAAAATCTTTACTTTGACATGCATGCTTAGTTCTAATCCACACTGGAGATAACGCTTTGTGTAACTGTGTATTTCAATGTACAGTTTTCCTCACGAAACCTATTAGAAGAACTAAGGCAATGTCAGCACGATCCTTGCCAAGATAAATACAGCACTTACAATACATCAATGGAAGCTTATTTGTCACCTACAAACACAATAAACTTTTGTCATGCCCTATAGATTATTATACTGTAAGTTATTAAGAGCTTATGCAGTGATTCACATAGTTCTGCCCAACTGTTTTTGTGTGGCTTCATTAACCCCATTTTTGTTTTTTGCATTTGCATGTTGTACTCCCCACATTCCAATAGCCATGTTTAAAAAAATTTCATTCACATGTCAATGTTAGGACTTATTTTCTTCTTAATAATAATAATAATAATAATCATAATAATAATGATCTTTATTTTTGCAAGATAAGTTTTTTTTTAAGGCACCATTTAATTTACCATATATTTTATTGAAAAACGGGAAAAAATTCTATGTAGGGTGAAATTGAAAGAACATACACACTTTAGACAAGATGTGCTGAAATTGAGATAACTTTCTTATTCTGCAGGTGAATGCGATTATGGCGATACCAAATCTGCATAGTTTTTATTTTGTTTTACTACTTTTAAAAAATAAAAACCTTTGGAAAAAAAAATCTTTGCATAGCCATTTTCTGAAAGCCATATCTATTTTAAATTTTCATCTTCAGAGCTGTGTGAGGGCTTGTTCTTTTTTTTTGCGGGATGAACTGGAAAAATTTGGGGGGGGGGGGACAAAAGTGAACAAAAAATGGCAAATCACATGTTTTTATATATTTTTTCTGTTACAGCGTACTCCGTGTTGAAAAAATATTTTAATATTTCCGACATTTTTGACCATAATAAAGTACTAGTATGGACTATGGGATTCTGAAACTTTCTTGCACGGCTTTACAAGCAGTTAGCCATGACAGCCCTGAGAATCTTCAGCAGGCCCAGGTTTGTCAAGGTAACCATTCAGAGCCCTGGGATTTTGCTGCAAGGGCACCAGCATCTATTTACCATGGCCTCTAAGGGGTTAAATGACCAGGCTCAGAGTGATTGCCTATCCAGGTCATTGCAGCTGGGTGCCAACTGTATTATACAGCATGCATCCCCATGTATGGAGCTGGCTCAGCACAGCAGTGTGGTTCAATCGGTCGGGGGGGGGGGGGGGGGGCGGGGGGTTTCCATGCCCACCACCCCTACTTATTAGCTGTTTGAAAAGGCTGGGGGGCTCCAGTGGGAACGGCACAGCTTACAGTACACTGTATAGTGGCTGTGCTTAGAATCGCAGCCCTGGCCCATTCACTTTAATGTTACTGAGCTGCACATAGGTCATGTGACCAATGAATGTGACATCACTGGCCTAGTGATCGGCAGGGGCACCAGGAGTCCATCAAGACCACTGACAGAACACGGATGACATCCATGGATGATCCATTAGGCCCCATTTTCAACGTTCACTGCTAGGCTGAAAAGGGATTTGTACAGCATCTCCTACTTTCTTCCACATGGTCGTTGCTCGGCCATTCAGTGCATTAGGGACTGCAATTTGAGTTCCCTAATGCACGGGCACCAGCCGTGTGGCTGCCACAACGGATCCAAACCCATTCACTTGAATGGGTCTGCAATCCAGAGGTGCGATGTAGAACAGAGGCATAGAACCCCATGTAAGCTCTACGGAGTGCTTCTGTGGGGTTTCAGTCCGTGCTTCTGCACAGCAAAAAAATAGAACTTGTTCTATTTTTTTGCAGTGCAGATGGATCACAGACCCATTCAAGTTGAATGGGTTTGGATCCGTTGTGGCAGCCACACGGCTGGTGCCCGTGCATTAGGGAACTCAAATTGCAGTCCCTAATGCACTGAATGGCCGAGCAACGACCATGTGGAAGAAAGTAGGAGATGCTGTACAAATCCCTTTTCAGCCTAGCAGTGAACGTTGAAAATGGATAACACACAGGGCAAAAAATGGATGTATAGACTTAGGCCTCCCACACTTACGCCTCCCTCCCAACGTGTGCACCCCGTAGTGCTTCCGTAGGGTTCCGTTCCGCATCTCCGGATTTGCGGAACGGCCGTTCCGCAAAAAGATAGGACATGTTCTATCTTTTTGCAGAACGGAAGTACGGGACAAAACCCCACAGAAGCACTCTGTAGTGCTTCTGTAGGGTTCCGTTCCGCACCATCCCGCATCTCCGGATTTGCGGACCCATTAAAGTGAATAGGTCCACATCCGTGATGCGGAACGGTGCCTGTGTATTGCTGATCCGCAAATGTGGTCCGCAATACGTCAACGGGACACCTACGGTCGTGTGCAGGAGGCCTTACAAAGGACCCTTCACAGACATCTTCATGGATGAAATACTGACCATCTTGTCATGGATGTCATCACTGACACAGACAATTGAAAGAGGCCTTACGGTACTCTCCTAAAAATAGTAGGCACCATTAAAAAAATGTATGCGAGGGGACCTCATGTATCAAAACAGTAAAACTGACCACGTTGCCCATAGCAACCAATCAGACTTCAGCTTCCATTTCTTAAATTGCTTAGGAAAAATGAAAGCTGCCCTGTAATTGGTTACTAGAGGCACAAAGACCAGCTTTACTGGTAAACAGCTTTGATAAATGAGGTCAGCGGCAGGTTTTACATCCAGTGTGTGGAACCGTAAGAGCTCGCAGGCCTACGTATGCTTCCGTGCTGAATAAAGGCCATTGGGTGCACAGATGATGATCAGTAAATTGTGAAGAGGGTAATCTTAATTTACGTAAATAAAGCTTAATAGGATATATCAACCTTTAACATTTATGGCATACCGTAGACTATGCTATTATAAGCTGTAAGGCCCTCTGGAGCCTAGAAGTACAGTTGTCTGAGGGGTTGTCTAAGCACTGGCCCAGGGAAGCAGAGTTACAGAAACTGCAAGCCCCAGGTACTCTGCTGTTTCTGTGAATCCCAAAGCCGTGAACGGAGGCTACGCAAACAGGGCAGCACAGTTATGCACCGTTTCTGTAATTCCTTAGGCCTCTTGCACACAACCTTTTTTTTTCCGTTTATGTTACGTTTTTTGCGTTCCATATAAGGACCGTATACAGAACCATTAATTTCAATTGATCTGCAAAAAAAAAAAAAAAACGGAAGGTACTCCGTATTCCTTCCGTTTCCGTATTTCTGTTTTTCCGTTCCGTTAAAAGATAGAACATGTCCTATTTAATGTCCGCATAACGGACAAAGATAGTACAGTTCTATCAGGGGCCAGCTGTTCCGTTCCGCAAAAAATGGAATGCACACGAACGTCATCCGTATTTTTTGCAGATCCATTTTTTGAGGACCACAAAATACTGAAAAAGCCATATGGTCATGTGCAAAAGGTCTTAGGCTACTTTCACACTGGCGTTTTGGCTTTCCATTTGTGAGATCCGTTCAGGGCTCTCACAAGCGGTCCAAAATGGATCAGTTTTGCCCTAATGCATTCTGAATGGAAAAGAATCTGCTCAGAATGCATCAGTTTGCCTCCGATCCGTCTACATTCCGCTTTGGAGGTGCTTGCAGTGTTTTGGTGTCCGTCTGACGAAACTGAGCCAAACGGATCCGTTCTGACACACAATGTAAGTCAATGGGGAAGGATCCGTTTTCTATGGCACAATAGAAAACGGATCCGTCCTCCTTTGACTTTCAGTGGTGTTGAAGATGGATCCGTCTTGGCTATGTTAAAGATAATACAAACGGATCCGTTCTGAACAGATGCAAACGGTTGTATTATCTAAACGGATCCGCCTGTGCAGATCCATGATGGATTCCGTATCAAACGCGAGTGTGAAAGTAGCCTTAGGGTAGCTTGCTGTGTTATGCGTTTGTGCAGCTTTCATTCACTACTACAGGAGTTACGGAAACAGAGGAGTGTTAGACACCCGGATGTTTCCGAAATTGCGTCCACCCCAGGCCAGCACTGTGGGTTGTTTCCAGCTCAAGCATGAAAGGCCGAGATGGGACAATCCCTTTAACAATTGCGGCCAAACCAGGCTGTCACTTACTGTCTGTTGTTCGCATCTTGACCATGAAAGGCCGGGATGGGACAACCCCTTTAAAGATGTAAAGTAAGTAAAGTAGTAGTGCACATGGCTGGCCTGCTCTCTCATACTTTTCCTTCCTTTTTAGACTCCATTGGCCTGAAGTGAGACCCCACTTATCAAACATGTATTCTGTATACTAAAATTAATTTTAAATGGTAAAAAATAGGCAACTTTCTAATATACCGTAGTTGTGCTTTTTTTTATTTTTTTATTCCTTACCATTTAGATCATCTCTGCTTGCTGTGAATGAATGAAAACAATACTTTCCTTTAAAGATCAGGTTTTGGAAATTGTCTAGTTTTTAGTGTTTTTTTTAATCCTATTTTTTGTGTTTTAGTTGAACCCTTTCCTATTTTGGTATCTACTTGTTTGAGCAATGGACAATATTGTCGAATTTAGCTGAGACCTTTCCTTTAGAAATGTTTGGGTTATAATAAAAATTATTTGACAGTGTTGGCAGGACCACGTCAGCATCTTCTGTAAGTACTGTAAGGCCTCATGCACACAACAGTGTTTTTTCACTGTCAGTGATTTGGCTTTAGTGGTCCGTGTCCGATTTTGCTTCAGTTGTGTTTCCTTGTGTCTTCCTTTTGTTTTTGTTTGACAGGGGAAAAAAAGGGAAGGTTAATGAAAAGTGTAATTTTGATGCACCAAGGTCTTGTAGAAAACAAAACGGACACGGACGCGGACACGGATGACATACCAATTGTGCATCCGTTTTTTTGACGAACCCATTGACTTAAATGGGTCCGTCCTCTATTTTCCACTGACAAGAATAGGACAGGTTATATTTTTTTGACTAACTGGAATCACGGATCACGGACGTGGAAAAAAAACGGAGGACTATCAGGTTTTTTTCACAGCTCCATAGAAATGAATAGGACCTCCGCTAAACTGTGAAAAATGATGGAACGGACGCGGATGCACACAACGGTCGTGTGCATGAGGCCTAAGACTGTGACACTACACATGCACTTTAGATAGCACTCATTCACTCAGTCCTCTTGACTCAAATAGCATCGTACAGCATGCTGGGGTCAGCTAAGCATGCATGAGTTTTCAATGGGGAGAAAGGATTATTTTGCTGCCAGACTCCTCTGGCAATGGGTTATCTCTTGCACAAAGGATCAGACATGTTGGAAATGACCATGCCCGATCCTGCCCCCAAAGGGAAAGTCAGTATTAAATCAGAGAAGAGAAAAGTGATCTAGATACCGTTAGAAACTATAGACATGTGTTCAGCATGGTCATTCTACATAGACTCTAAACTTCATGAAAACATCATCAGTTTTAACCTGGATAGAACCAGACTATTATGTTATAAAAATGTAAATGGAAAAAAGAACAAGACCATTGAGCCTGGCAAGGATTGAGATGTTTGGCAGCCTGAATGTACGTACGTTTATTGACCTGTAATTACTGCAGCCGGCGGCTCTGCCCTATTAAAGAAATATTACCATTTATTTAATATCCACTGGTGAAATGGCCATAAATTCCTTTCACTCCAGTTTTTGGTCTATGTCTTGCAAGAAAGTAGATACAAGGAAGCGGTTTAGATTTCAGGTTCTTTAAGTGGTTGTTGGATTTCCCCATATTGCGAGGTATCTTCAGGATAGGTCATCAATGTTAGATCAGCAAGGGTCCAACACCCGGCACCCCTGCCGATCAGCTGGTTCAAGTGAACAGGACAAAGCAGCTGTAGTTATACTGCAATGTCGAGGGCCTGCAGGTAAACAGTGGACAGAACGCATGTAGTGTACAGGAGCGAGATGCCCGTCACTACTGAAGGGTCACTTGGGTACTGTCGTTCCCCCTGTATTTATGGGGAAGTTGGTATAGAATATCTTATAATGTCATGCTATGTATTTTCCTGTTACTGTGAAACGTGCATTTTGCAGGCCGGCTAGGGTGTCATTCCAGCTCTGAGTCACTAGAGGGAGCTAGGGAGCCCTAGGTTATATAAGGCCCAGTCAGGAAGTAACAGCAGTGTGTTCAGACAGTGGGAGCAGAGGTCAGAAATGATCCTGTGTCTGAGAGAAAGCCAGGCTATGGGCCTGTGAGAGCATAGCAGGCCTGAAGCCTGCCGGCTAGGAGAGGGTAGTAAAGGCCCTGTAACCGGGTTCCGGATCCAAGGAAAAGGTTCCCCTCCTGAGTCATCATCCGTTTAGCTGAAGCAGCATAAGCCAGACACCAGCCAAGACACAGATTACCACAGAGGAGGCCGATCAGATAAGCGAGAGGTACTCAAGATAACAGAGGAGGTACTAGATAAGGACAGCTTCAAGGGTACGCCAGATAAAGGGCATTAGACCTTGGAGAGAGAGTCACATGTAGCAGGACCAGTCAGGAATAGTGAGCAATCCGCCTGTACTGCATCTCCTGAAATCAACACTCTGTATAATTCATCGCTAAGACCGGCCTTCCTGTAATGTCAAGAACCATCTGTATTCTTCTAAAACCAACCGTCTTTTATGGAACTGTGCACTACCAGTGTCCGTGTATTATCCTGACTGATATTCAGTAAAAGTTCCAGTTTTTGTTGGCTATCCTGTGCTTGCTTCATTTTTCCACCATACTTTACACGGCGTGTCACCGTTTAATTGACACTGGCGTCACGAACTCTTTAACTACCTGCCTGTTCCAGCATTCGCCCCGATTTGAAGACGACAGTGGATCCCAGGTTAGTGGTCAATCTGCACTACAAAGCCCAGCACACACTACTGACCCCCTGGGACACTGCATCGCTCTTTTTGGCGTCACGAACAGGATACGCATACTTCTACAGTGCAGAGAAGTGTGAACTGTGTGCTTTAATTACTCCACCACCGTATTACAAAGACTGTAACCTTTATTTCTGAAATCTGTGGATTACAATTGCGCCTGGGAGGAATCAAAGACGCTATACTGTGTTGCGCTACCCCCAGAGAGAAAATCGCATTTGTGGACTGTGTTTTACTGGACTTTTCATCATCCTGCTTGCTGTCAGTGAATTGCAGCATCAGGACACCTAAAATGGCCGCCGACGCCATGAGGCTTTTTACTGCGTCATCAGGATGTGCAGAGGCGCGAATATTTGGCGCCGAAACCCTCCAAGAAGAAGGAGGAGATTGTCCTGGAGCGCCACCCACCTGGAGAAGTGATGATGCGGCTGACGTCCCCGAAGAGTTACGCCTGGGAGGCGGGCCTCAGATGGAGGTTGACCGGCCCAGTGTGTGGGAGGAGCCAGTGTCGTCCTTGCACCCAGTGAGAGAAGAGGAGAGAGAGCGGCTGGACAGCTGCCAGTGGGCGGAAGAATGCGCAGAGGCCCGACGTCAAGCAGCAGCTGCCACCGGAACCCCAGCAAGCACTGTCACTGAACCTCCGGTACCCCTGACGACCTGCACGAAAGCTGAACTAGAGGCCCTGCGCAAGAGGGTGTACTGGGTGGCGGACCTTGGCTGCGCTGGAGGAGAGCGGTGGTTTCCATTCCCGAGGACGGAGGCCGAGATGGAGGCCGTGAAAGATAAACCTCCCCCTCTAAAAATTGTCAGGGGAGACGGGTTTCAAATGTGGCCGTCCTTGCCGGAACAACTGCTGCAGGTGCCATATGTCGACTCGTCGTCAGAAGAGGAACATGATACCCGGCTGTGAGTACTTTTGCCCTCTTGTTCCTTTCCTTAATGGCCGTTTGTCCCTCCATTTGGCAGAGCTGGTGAAGCTCGCTGCCAGTTACCCACGGCCGGTGGCCTCCTAGTTGAATGATGTGCCACTGTGTATCAATGCTTCCAGCTGCCTTTGTTTTGTTTGGGACATCCGGTTTGCTGCTGAATTCCCGGTTGTGCCTTGAAGTTTTTGCACAAATTTTATCCCTTTTCACCCCCATTTCAGGTTGAAAATACATTTTTATGTCAGCAATATTTTAAAAGGTAAGCAGGACTTGCCAGGATAACATGGCCCTGGTATTGTCAGAGTCCTGTATTGTCATTTTATATATGTGCTGCTGACAGTATTTAATAACCGGTTTTCTATTCAAGTATATGTGCCCAGAGATGGACTTCCTATGTGCAAGCCTCTGAGATGTTAATATTGCTATGGACTTATTTATTGTCATGGACTATCCTGGTTCTTTAAACATCTCGCTGTGCCAGGTCAGCGCCCCCGTTCCACTCACTATCCTGTGAAAAAGAGAACGACGCCCCTTGTCACCAGACTTCGCCATTTCCAATTGGGTCTGATAAGAGTGTAATTGACATATATGTATGTATGCATGTGTCTTCCTCTATTGCAGGTCGTGATTCCAGTTGGACGGGCCCTGATGGAGTACGAGGTCGTACTCAGCTTAAAGCAGCGGGGTATGTAGTGTACAGGAGCGAGATGCCCGTCACTACTGAAGGGTCACTTGGGTACTGTCGTTCCCCCTGTATTTATGGGGAAGTTGGTATAGAATATCTTATAATGTCATGCTATGTATTTTCCTGTTACTGTGAAACGTGCATTTTGCAGGCCGGCTAGGGTGTCATTCCAGCTCTGAGTCACTAGAGGGAGCTAGGGAGCCCTAGGTTATATAAGGCCCAGTCAGGAAGTAACAGCAGTGTGTTCAGACAGTGGGAGCAGAGGTCAGAAATGATCCTGTGTCTGAGAGAAAGCCAGGCTATGGGCCTGTGAGAGCATAGCAGGCCTGAAGCCTGCCGGCTAGGAGAGGGTAGTAAAGGCCCTGTAACCGGGTTCCGGATCCAAGGAAAAGGTTCCCCTCCTGAGTCATCATCCGTTTAGCTGAAGCAGCATAAGCCAGACACCAGCCAAGACACAGATTACCACAGAGGAGGCCGATCAGATAAGCGAGAGGTACTCAAGATAACAGAGGAGGTACTAGATAAGGACAGCTTCAAGGGTACGCCAGATAAAGGGCATTAGACCTTGGAGAGAGAGTCACATGTAGCAGGACCAGTCAGGAATAGTGAGCAATCCGCCTGTACTGCATCTCCTGAAATCAACACTCTGTATAATTCATCGCTAAGACCGGCCTTCCTGTAATGTCAAGAACCATCTGTATTCTTCTAAAACCAACCGTCTTTTATGGAACTGTGCACTACCAGTGTCCGTGTATTATCCTGACTGATATTCAGTAAAAGTTCCAGTTTTTGTTGGCTATCCTGTGCTTGCTTCATTTTTCCACCATACTTTACACGGCGTGTCACCGTTTAATTGACACTGGCGTCACGAACTCTTTAACTACCTGCCTGTTCCAGCATTCGCCCCGATTTGAAGACGACAGTGGATCCCAGGTTAGTGGTCAATCTGCACTACAAAGCCCAGCACACACTACTGACCCCCTGGGACACTGCACGCAGCGTACCTCAGAACGCCTGATCAGCGGGGGTGCCAGGAGTCCACCCCCCACCAATCGGATATTAATGACCTATCCTGATGATGGGAAAACTGGACAACCCCTTTAACCTTTTCAGTACCCGGCCACATTTCACCTTAACCACTTCAACCCCGCTAGCTAAAACCCCCTTAATGACCAGGCCACTTTTTACACTTCTGCACTACACTATTTCACCGTTTTATCGCTCGGTCCATGAAAGATTTAAATTTTTGTCCTAAGTTAGCGGAAAGTGAGACTTTGTGAGAAAAAAAAAAAAAATCAATTTCCGCTAACTTATGCAAAAAAAAAAATTCTATGAACTTGCCAGGCCCCTCATTGAATACCTTGGGGTGTCTTCTTTCCAAAATGGGGTCACTTGTGGCGTAGTTATACTGCCCTGGCAATTTAGGGGCCCATATGTGTGAGAAGTAGTTTGCAATCAAAATCTGTAAAAAATGACCGGTGAAATCCGAAAGGTGCACTTTGGAATATGTGCCCCTTTGCCCACCTAGGCTGCAAAAAAGTGTCACACATGTGGTATCGCCGTACTCAGGAGAAGTTGGGGAATGTGTTTTGGTGTGTCATTTTACATATACCCATGCTGGGTGAGAGAAATATCTTGGCAAAAGACAACTTTTCCAATTTTTTTATACAAAGTTGGCATTTGACCAAGATATTTATCTCACCCAGCATTAGTATATGTAAAATGACACCCCAAAACACATTCCCCAACTTCTCCTGAGTACGGCAATACCACATGTGTGACACTTTTTTGCAGCCTAGATGCGCAAAGGTACCCAAATTCCTTTTAGGAGGGCATTTTTAGACATTTGGATCCCAGACTTCTTCTCACGCTTTAGGGCCCCTAAAAAGCCAGGGCAGTATAAATACCCCACATGTGACCCCACTTTGGAAAGAAGACACCCCAAGGTATTCAATGAGGGGCCTGGCAAGTTCATAGAAATTATTTTTTTTGCATAAGTTAGCGGAAATTGATTTTTTTTTGTTTTTTCTCACAAAGTCTCACTTTCCGCTAACTTAGGACAAAAATTTAAATCTTTCATGGACTCAATATGCCCCTCAGCAAATACTTTGGGGTGTCTTCTTTCAAAAATGGGGTTAGTTGTGGGGTGTTTGTACTGCCCTGGCATTTGAGGGTCTCCGCAATCATTACATGTATGGCCAGCATTAGGAGTTTCTGCTATTCTCCTTATATTGAGCATACAGGTAATGAGATATTTTTTTCCGTTCAGGCTCTGGGCTGAAAGAAAAAAATGAACGGCACAGATTTCTTCATTCGCATCGATCAATGTGGATGAAAAAATCTCTGCCCAAAAAAAAAAAAAGGAGGGGAAAGGCGTCTGCCAGGACATAGGAGCTCCGCCCAACATCCATACCCACTTAGCTCGTATGCCCTGGCAAACCAGATTTCTCCATTCACATCAATCGATGTGGATGAATAAATCATTGCCGGGATTTTTTTTTTTTTTTTTTATATACAAAGTGTTTGCCAAAGCATAGGAACGCCGCCTCCTCCTCAGCTCGTATGCCTTGGCAAACGTATCTGTTACTGCAGAGTAGAAATCTCGTCTTGCAGCGCCGCATACACCGACTTGCGTGTAATCTGACAGCAGCGCAATGCTGCTGTCAGAATGCACATCAGTGCTGCAGCTAGTCGATCGGTTGGTCCACCTGGAAGGTAAAAAAAAAAAAAAAAAAAAACGAGGGCGCAACGCAACAATTTTATTAACTTTGGAACAGAATATATAAACTTTAACTTTTTGAACTAAACATTAACCTTTTTGCTTACTGGTGTTTTTTTTTTTACCTTTATAGAACAAACCTCTCCTTCCCCATGGGTCAATGTGCAAAGCGCAAATCGCCCAAAGATGTGGCGAAGTGCGTTATGCACTTTGTCCCAGGTGAAAGGAGAGGTTTGCAGCAGCTGTGTGAGTGAATGGGCCCTAATAGCCCTGTGTGCCTGTCCTGGTGAGATGATCCCTATGCTAGGTGTACCTGTGTGTGGTACTTCCGGAAACACTCTCCAAAGCATAGGGCAGGGTGGTCAGGACAGTCAGGACAGAAATAGCGGGTGTCACGCCTTATTCCACTCCTGCTACAGACACAACATCTTTTTCGGGGTGACGGTTGGGTTGAGGTACCAGGAACGACATTGGGGAAATGTCGCTCGTGTAGACGGCTAACTACACTGGTGGATGGGGCCACGGAACCTCCTGGGTACAGGAGGTTCTCGATGATCTCTTCCTGAAATTTGAGGAAGGATCCAGTTCTCCCAGCCTTACTGTAGAGAACAAAACTATTATACAGAGCCAATTGAATTAAATATACAGACACCTTCTTATACCAGCGTCTGGTATACTAAATACGGAGACAACATCTGGTCATTGAAGTCCACCCCTCCCATGTGAAGGTTATAGTCGTGGACTGAGAGGGGCTTTTCAATGACACGGGTTGCTCGCTCAATTTGTATTGTCGTGTCTGCGTGAATGGAGGAAAGCATGTAAACGTCACGCTTGTCTCTCCATTTCACCGCGAGCAGTTCTTCGTTACACAGTGCAGCCCTCTGCCCCCTTGCAAGACGGGTGGTAACGAGCCGCTGGGGGAAGCCCGCGCGACTAGTTCGCGTGGTGCCACAGGCGCCAATCCGTTCTAGAAACAAATGCCTAAAGAGGGCCACACTTGTGTAGAAATTGTCCACATAAAGATGGTACCCCTTGCCGAATAAGGGTGACACCAAGTCCCAGACTGTCTTCCCACTGCTCCCCAGGTAGTCAGGGCAACCCGACCGGCTCCAGGGTCTGATCTTTTCCCTCATAGATCCGAATCTTGTGGGTATAGCCTGTGGCCTTTTCACAGAGCTTATACAATTTGACCCCATACCAGGCGCGCTTGCTTGGGATGTATTGTTTGAAGCCAAGGCGCCCGGTAAAATGTATCAGGGACTCGTCTACGCAGATGTTTTGCTCTGGGGTATACAAATCTGCAAATTTCAGGTTGAAATGGTCTATGAGGGGCCGAATTTTGTGGAGCCGGTCAAAAGCAGGGTGGCCTCTGGGACGGGAGGCGGTGTTGTCGCTAAAGTGCAGGAAACGCAGGATGGCCTCAAAACGTGCCCTGGACATAGCAGCAGAGAACATGGGCATGTGATGAATTGGGTTCGTGGACCAATATGACCGCAATTCATGCTTTTTAGTTAGACCCATGTTGAGGAGAAGGCCCAGAAAAGTTTTAATTTCGGAAACTTGGACTGGTTTCCACCGGAAAGGCTGGGCATAATAGCTTCCCGGGTTGGCGGTTATAAATTGTGTGGCATACCTGTTTGTTTCGGCCACAACTATGTCTAAGAGCTCCGCAGTCAAGAACAGCTCAAAAAATCCCAGGGCCGAACCGATCTGAGCTGTCTCAACCCGAACTCCAGACTGGGCAGTGAAAGGGAAAACTACAGTTGCGGCTGAAGTTGGGGACTGCCAATCAGGGTTTGCCAGCACCTCAGGGATTCTAGGGGCTCTACAGGCACGTCTTTGCGGTGGCTGCGACGGGGTCACTACTGCTCGTGCCACCGTACCAGCTTCAACTGCCCTTCTGGTGCTCGCCACTTCACCAGGTTGTATGGCAGTGCTGGTACTAGGTCCAGGGAGGGCTGCGCTGCTGGTGTATGCCTCACCACGTAATCCGACAGCACCAGCCCCACTCTGCTGCTCTTGAAGCGGATCCTGCGCAACCTGTGGTCTAGCGACACGGGGCCGGGTACGCCTGGTGCTATCAGGGACCTCAGCCTCCTCGTCCGAACTTTGGGTCAGAGAGCCACTGCTTTCTACAGGTTCGTATTCTGACCCGCTAGATTCATCAGATGAGGGTTCCCATTTCTCATCTGACTGGGTCAGAAGCCTGTAGGCCTCTTCAGAAGAATACCCCCTGTTTGACATTTAGGCAACTAAATGTAGGGGTATTCCCTGAGACTACCCAAGAAAAAAAAGCAAGCCTGTCTTACAAAGGGGAGGCTAGCGAAGTACCGGAGGCCGCTGCGGTTGATAAAAAATATCAAAACTGATTTTTTTATCGCTGCAGCGCTTGTAAAGTGAATGTGCAGTGATCAAAAAAAACATTTTTTTTTGTCACTGCGGTGGGGCGGGTGTGGGCGAACGCACGTGTGGGCGACCGATCAGGCCTGATCGGGCAAACACTGCGTTTTGGGTGGAGGGAGAACTAAAGTGACACTAATACAATTATAGATCTGACCGTGATCAGTTTTGATCACTTCCAAATACTATAAAAGTACAAATGCTGATTAGCGATACGCTAATCAGCGAATCAGTAACTGTGGTGCGGTGGGCTGGGCGCTAACTGATCCCTAAACTACCATACCAAGGGACCTAAACTATACCTAAAACCTAACGGTCAATACCAGTGGAAAAAAAAAGTGACAGTTTGCACTGATCACTTTTTACCTTTCACTAGTGATTGACAGGGGCGATCAAAGGGGTGATCAAAGGGTTAATTGGGGTGCAGGGGGTGATCTGGGGCTAAGTGTGTAGTGTTGGTGTACTCACTGTGTAGCCTGCTCCTCTGCTGGATCCAACCGACGAAAAGGACCAGCAGAGGAGCAGGGCAGCCATATAACAGATCATATTTACTAATATGATCTGTTATCTGGCACTTGATTGGTTTTTTAAAAAATCATCAGCTTGCCAGCCGCGATCATTGGCTGGCAAGCTGATGACGCGACCCCCCCTTGACGAAATGCCGGCCTAAACTGCGCATGCGCGGGCCGGCAAAGCGCGTCATCTCGCGTCTCGCGAGATGACGCGTATATGCGTCAGTCTGTGCAGCGCTGCCGCCTCCGGACCGCACATCTGCGTTAGGCGGTCCGGAGGCGGTTAAATCCCAGGCCGATTTTTGCAAATCTGACATGTGTCACTTTATGTGGTAATAACTTTGAAACGCTTTTACTTATCCAAGCCATTCTGAGATTGTTTTCTCGTGACACATTGTATTTCGTGACAGTGGTAAATTTGAGTCAATATATTTTACCTTTATTTATAAAATAATAATTACCAAAAATTTTGAAAAATTCACAATTTGATAAATTTGAATTTCTCTACTTTTAAGGGCTTGTTCACATGACCGTGTGTTGCCTGTGCTGTGGACTGCAAATTGCGGTCTGCAATGCACGCGCACTGACCGTAGGGCAGCCACATGTGGATGGGTCTGCATACCTGATGCAGAATGTACACGGCCGGTGCCCCGTGTATTGCGGACCTGCTGTATGCGGGCCGCAATACGGCAATGGAAGGGGCAACGGCCGTGTGAACAGGCCCTAAGACAGATAGTAATACCTCATAAAATGGTTATCAATCAACATTCCCCATTTGCCTGCTTTATGTTGGCATAATTTTGTGAATGTCATTTTATTTTTTTAGGATGTTAGAAGGCTTAGAAGTTTAGAAGCAATTTTTCAAATTTTCAACAAAATTTCCCAAACCATTTTTTTAAGCACCAATTCAGTTATAAAGTGATTTTGAGGGGCTTACGTAATGGAAACCATCCATAAATGACCCCATTTTAGAAACAACACCCCTCAAATTATTCAAAACTGATTTTACAAACTTTGCTTACCCTTGAGGTATTCCACGAGAATTAAAGGCAAATAGAGGTGAAATTATTTATGTTAATCCATTTTTCTTTTGCAACACAGCAAGGGTTAACAGCAAAATAAACCTCAATATATATTACTCTGATTCTGCAGTTTACATAAATACCCCATATGTGGCGGTAAAGTGCTCTATGGGCACGAGGCAGGGGGCAGAGAGATAGGAGCGCCATATAGATTTTGGAGGCAAATTTCGCTAGAATGGTTTTTAGGCACCATTTTGTATTTGAAGAGACCCTGACGTACCCCTACAGTGGAAACCCTCAAAAAGTGACCCCATCTTGGAAACTACACCCCTTAAAAAATATATTAAGGAGAGTACTGAGCACTTTGACCCCTAAGCATTTTATGGAATTTGGAAACACTTGGCTGTAAAAATTAAAAGTTTTGTTTCTTCCAATAAAATGTTGCTTTAGCCCCAATCTTTTCTTTTTCAAAAGGGGTAATAGAATAAAAAGCACCCCAATATTTGTTATCCATTTTCTCCTGAATACAGCAACACCCCATACTGCTGTGGGGGCACAGGGCAGGACTCAGAACAGAAGGAGCGCCATATGGCTTTTGCAGCGCAGATTTTGATGGATAGTTTTATGGGTGCCATTGGTTTTTATTTTTTAAGTGATTGTCTTATATTTTTATAGAACAGGTTGCTACAGACGCGGTGATACCTAATATGTCTATTATTTTTTATTTTCATTAAGTTTTACACAGTGAAATCATTTTTGAACAGAATAAAATCTTGTTTTTGTGTTGTGCCATTTTCTGAGAGCCCTATTTTTTTTCTTTTTTTGGGAAATTGTTTTTTGGTAGGGGTTCATTTTTTGTGGGATGAGATGACTGTTTTATTGGTACCATTTTGTGGTACATAAGACTTTTTGATCACTTGGTATTACACTTTTTGTTTCCAGTGCCTTTGTTGCAATGTATAGGGGTAGTGATACTGACCATTTTTGAAATATACTTTAATTACTGAAATCGCACATTTCTATTAGAAAAATAGCTGTAAAGTATCCCATTTTGAGCCTTACACTCCTAGTCTTCTGTTTACATAACATAGTCAGTGTTGAGCAAGTCTCCAATGTTATGTAAACAGAAGACAGAGGAGCTTTGCTAAGGCTCAAAATGAGCCACTTTAGGCCTCTTGCACACGAACGTGTGTGCCCCGTGGCCCTGCTGCGGCCCGCAAATTGCGGGCCGCAATGCACGAACAACCACCATGGGGAAGACGCAGTGGATCTCATTCACTTTAATGGGTCTGCGATCCGGCCGTTCTGCAAAAAGATAGAACATGTTCTATCTTTTAGCGGAACGGAAGTACGGGACGAAACCCCACAGAAGCACTCCGTAGTGCTTCCGTAGAGTTCCGTTCCGTGCTTCCGTTCCGCACCATTCCGCATCTCCAGATTTGCGGACCCATTGAAGTGAATGGGTCCACATCCGTGATGCGGAATGCACATGGAATGGTGCCCGTGTATTGAGGATCCGCAAATGCGGTCCGCAATATGGCCAGAACTATAAGCCTTAGGGCTATTTTTCTAATATAAATATATGATTTCAGTAACTAAAGTATATTACAAAAATGGTCAGTATCACTGCCCCTAAACATTACACAAATAAGTTACACTTAAACCCCTTAAGGACTCGGCCCTATTTCACCTTTTTGCAAATCTGACCAGTGTCACTTTAAGTGCTGATAACTTTAAAACGCTTTGACTTATCCAGGCCATTCTGAGATTTTTTACAGAAATTTTTTTACAAATTGCAAATTTCCAAGTTTCAATTTCTTTACTTCTATAATACATAGTAATACCTCCAAAAATAGTTATTACTTTACATTCCCCATATGTCTTCCTCATGTTTGGATCATTTTGGGAATGATATTTTATTTTTTGTGGATGTTACAAGGCTTAGAAGTTTAGAAGCTAATTTTCTAAACCCCAATTGTTAGGGACCAGTTCAGGTCTGAAGTCACTTTGCGAGGCTTACATAATAGAAACCACCCAAAAATGACCCCATTCTATAAACTACACCCCTCAAGGAATTCAAAACTGATTTTACAAACTTTGTTAACCCTTCAGGTGTTCCACAAGAATTAATGGAAACTAGAGATACAATTTTTCAAAATTTCACTTTTTTGGAAGATTTTCCATTTTAATAATATTTTTCCAGTTACAAAGCAAGGGTTAACACCCAAACCAAACTCAATATTTATGGCCCTGATTCTGTAGTTTACAGAAACACCCCATATGTGGTCGTAAACTACGGTACGGGCACACAGCAGCGTGCAGAAGGAAAGGAATGCCATACGGTTTTTGGAAGGCAGATTTTGCTGGACTGTTTTTTTTACTTTACACCATGTCCCATTTAAAGCCCCCTGATGCACCCCTAGAGTAGAAACTCCATAAAAGTGACCCCATCTAAGAAACTACACCCCTCAAGGTATTCAAAACTGATTTTACAAACGTTTACAAAGAGATACAATTTAAAAATTTCACTTTTTTGGCAGATTTTCCATTTTAATATTTTTTTTTACTTTTACAAAGCAAGGGTTAACAGCCAAACAAAACTCAATATTTTTGGCCCTGATTCTGTAGTTTACAGAAACACCCCATATGTGGTCGTAAACTACTGTACGGGCACACGGCAGGGCGCAGAAGAAAAGGAATGCCATACGTTTTTTAGAAGGCAGATTTTGCCTAGACTGTTTTTTTTTTACACCATGTTCCATTTGAAGCCCCCCTGATGCACCCCTAGAGTAGAAACTCCAAAAAATTGGCCCCATTTTAGAAACTACGGGATAGGGTGGCAGTATTGTTGGTGCTAGTTTAGGGTACATATGATTTTTGGTTGCTCTATATTACACTTTTTGTGGCAAGATAACAAGAAAGCTGTTTTGGCACCGTTTTTATTTTTTGTTATTTACAACATTCATCTGACAGGTTAGATCGTGTGATATTTTTATAGACCTGGTTGTCTTCTGTATTAGAATGCATTGGCTGTATGAGTAATACTGTGTGTATTACTCATACAGCTTCCGGCCTGTGAGATCCAGGGGGCTGGATCTCACAGGCTCTTCACAGGAAGGCAGCGCGATGCCTCAGGAAGGCATTGCGCTGCCTTCCATGCCATCGGGTCCCCCCTACAGTCCCATGGGGACCCGATGGCACCACCGCCACCGCACCAGGTAAAAGCCGCAAACCGATCCCCCCCCCGCGCATCGGAACTATACATGACGTACTGGTACGTCATAGGTCCTTAAGGACTCGGAGACCATGCCGTACCGATACGTCATGGGTCCCTAAGGGGTTAAGATTATCAAATCTTTCATATAATAATATCTACAAAATTATTTTTATATGGAGAAGGACCATAATACACAACAATAAAAACAGAGCAAACAGATATTGTCATGTACAGTAAGTGGCAGCTCATGAGTCCTCCATTTGATCTCACAGCCCAGATATCAGTCCAGACTGGGACTGTGGTTACACAAACATGACAACCCTAAAATTATAGCTGCAGACTTAGAAGTGAAATTTTTATTTGATATATTGCCTTATGCGTCCACAGTCAATGTACTCTCAAGGGTGCTATATTCGTTGACATGATAAAACAAATATTGTTTTTTGAGGCATTACCAAAGAAATATACAAAATTTCACACTGTTTAATGGGAGTCTGTCATCAATAAAAATCAGTTTTAAACCGGCCAAAATGCCAAGCAGGGCTCCCTCTCCATGTTATAACCATAAACCCAAAGAACTGCAACGGGCGTACTGGGGGGCGCCCGGGGGATCCCTTAAAGTGAAAGAGTTTTTTGTTGTGATGTCAGTTGCATTTCAGCAACGATGGACTAGGTCCCCCTATTTAGAAGGTGATGGTGGAACCCAGTGTAGGAATGCCAGAGTGGTGTGAGGATGGCCTAAGATGTCCCTCTAGGTGTTGTGGCCTGCACTTGTCACGGTGCTCCTACCTGGATATCCTGGATCCCCAGGCGTTGTAGTCCGAAGCAGTGCAAATAGGATTGTGGATGAAGTCTGTGTCCAGCCTTGTATTGAAGTAGTTAACAGCTTTACTTTGCATGAACTTTCATCAAGGAACAATCTTCCAACTTTATCTTGGTTATCAGCAGTTTTCGACATTAATTCTGGCAGGCAACCCATTCGGCTCTGCTACATCTGTACTCTTTCAGCTCTGCTATGATGTCTGGATTAAATAGGAACGTTTCCTTTGCTGATTTCCTGTCGTCTGACTCTATCTTTATCTTTCTCCTTATCTTTGTCCAGGGAACCTTTCCTCCTGGCTTCTGAGGCTTGTAGCTTGGGCCTATATGCCCAGCAGAGCAGAACAAGCTCTGCTGGCTAGAACACAGCCACCCCCTTACAGGGGGTAAGCTAGACTAACTAGAGACTAACTCCTCCCTCTCTAGAGAGGGCTAGATTGGAATAGAAGGTTCTACTCCAAGGAAACAAACTCTACCATAATTGCCGTCATCTGCTTGTAATCCAGGCACATTACACTTAAACAGTCATTTGCAAGGAAAGTGAATACACATCGGCAGAAATGACAAAGGATCAACCATTAAAGATAGTAATGAGCCGAAAAAAGTGGTAATGTCCCCTATCCCCCTAGAACCTAACCCTGTCCATCAAGAAGGAGAGTCGATTATTTTTTGGCTTGAATTCAGTCCTGAACATGATTATGGCTTCCACTGAAGGGCGTTTGGCTCTAAAGTGTTTCAGCATGTTGGCACAAAGCCTTGCCGAAAAGAATGCTACCACACCTTACAGCTACCTATATTGTGTTTGAATGGTTACTTAGAAGGCTGAAAACACATTTCTTGTTGCCATCATGTGGTTATTTCTGCAAAAAGAAAAAAGCCATAAAAAAGAAAAATGCTTTTTTTTTTTTTGCATGGGCTATATGTCTATGGCATAAAAACACCAGGAAATGAGCCAAAAAACATCATAATCAGAGCATGCTGTGATTTGCAGGCTCCTACATAGTCATCTGCTGGGCTCTGCCAATCCATATAGATAAAAGTACTTTTTCTCCAGAAAGGGATCACTAATGGGCTGATGTTTCAGACAATTATCAGTAGCAAACCAAAAGTTCCCGATAATTGCCTTATCATCAGCGGGTGAAGTAGGCTGCATTGACTTTGGCTGTTACAGTGATTGATTGTCCCCATAGAAAATCTTTGTTTCTGGGCAGCAGATCACTATTTTCAAAGCACAATCTTCTGCACAGAAACAATGAGGTTAGGTGCTGGCTGAGCGACAGCATCACCAGATGCACAAGCGTCGTTCATCAGGCGATTGCCAGAACCTTTTACACAGGGCAATTATTGAGAAAGAACATTTCTACAAACACCTATCCCTAACAATTGGCCTGATTGTCACTTTGTGGAAAAGAAAGTGAAAGGTATTACATTCAGCTGAACTAGCTATAAAGGTAACATAATTCTGGGTGCCTATTAGGGAACTCTGACCACAAGATGAATCCCTTAAGATGCTACTGCAGGGTAACTGAATGCTTAGTGACAGGTTCCCCTACAGATTACAACTGATTGATTGGGTTTCTGATTCACCCCTTGGCGATGTGACAACATCCTTAGCTACAGGAGACAATGCTCAGTTTCTCTCCACAGCGGGCATGTGCTGGGAGAGATTAGCCGTGGGCCGATTGCTCCGCTGCTCTATTTCTGTGTTTCTGACTAATGGAGCGCCGAGTCATGGACTTATCAGGTTCTGATTCTGGAACTGCGTTGTCTGTCTGGTTCTGATCTCAGCTTGTCTTCTGACCAGTATCTGTCTTTTGTTTGGTACTACATAGCCTGCCTGGTCCTATACCATTTACATATGACCCAGTTTTTGTATTGTTTTGCCTCTTGGTGTTTGTCTGTCTTTGCACATAAGTAGCGCAGGGGCTGTCGACCAGTTGCGGTCTTGCTACCTAGGGCTTGTACTGCAAGTAGGTATAACAGGCTGGGTTCTAGGTCAGGACTCACTGTCCGTGTTTGTCCCTACCTACAGGCATTACAGTAAGCTACAGGCACCATGTTATAGAGCAGGAGGAGCTCAGCAGATTGATATATAGTTTATGGGAAAAGATTCAGTAAAACTTGTATTTTACTAATTTAAATTCCTGCTGATTCTAGTCTTTGAAGTCAAGGAGGTGGTCCTATCAGTGATTGACAGATATCTCTGTGTACACAGTCATAGGGGAAAGACTGGCAATCACTGATAGGACCGTCTCTTTGACTTCAAAAGCCAGAATGAACAGGAATTTAAATGTATAAATAACAGGTTTTACTGAAACCTTTCCCACAAACCACATATCAATCTGCTCAGCTCCTCCTGCTCTATAACTTGCTGCCCGTAGCTCAAACAACATGTTCAACATGACAGGTCCCCTTAAAGAACAGATTTTCTTTTGTAGAAATCCATGGGAATGTTACAGTATACTGTACTTTCATCAACGGTAAAAGAAAAAAAGAGAAAAAAGGCGGCACTCACCGAATCTTCATTAAATCGTCGCTTTATTCGGTTTCCGGTCACATGTCACAGAAGGAAAGGCAACAGCCGTTTCGCGCAACAATTGCGTTTGTCGAGCTCGACAAAGCGCGATTGTTGCGCGAAACGGCTGTTGCCCTCCCTACTATGACATGTGACCCGCACCCGCTATGTTTCTAACCGAATAAAGCTACGATTTAATGAAGATTCGGTGTGTGCCGCCTTTTTTCTCTTTTTTTCTTCTACCGTTGATGGCATTTATGATACCGTTGATAGCCATCGTGATTTAATTTACCTGTATGTAAGGTTCCTTTTTTCCCTTTTTTTTCCTTTTTGCTGGTGTTTGCCCTTAATCAAAAAGGGTTTTCTTCTGTGTCATGTGCATGGGAACGCCCCCTTGGGTCTCCACCTCCCAGGTGATACCTATCAGCCTGGGGTTAGTATGTGCTACTTAAGAGGGAGCTCCCATTTCATAAACACGTTTGTCATGAGGTCTGAAACGCGTTGACTGCTATTTGTACACCTGTATGGATTTTAAACTTGCTGGATTAAAGTTTCTCATTTTTTCACCGGAGAGAGCTGGATTTTCTTCTTTTTCGTTGATGGCATTTAGCTACTTACTCAGGCAGAGCACCACTCAATTTTTTGCATGGTCGCTGAGAGCAAGCCATCTGCACCGTAACGCTTAGTAGTGCCGGCTGTGGTTTCTTCTTTCTTTTGCTCAATAATATACTGTACTTTGCTTTGTAAAAGATTTCCACAATAAAACTTCAATTGTAGGAAAAGTCATTAGCAATCTTGCAACATTTGTCCCAATCCTGCAATCTTACCCTGACCCAAAGCAAAGGGCTCCTACACTGCAGTTTTTATGATAAATAAGTAAAATAAATAGCGTTATAGTAATAATGTATGCTTGGGCAATATAATATTAACTTAAGTTCCTTTTACACGGACTGATGATCTGGAAGATTACTGGGGATAGGCTTTGTATAAATGCTCGTTCTTGATAAATAACCTATGTAAAAGGTGCAGGCGATCACCCGATGTTAAACTGCGAACTGTTGCCCTGCAACAATGATTTTCTAAGGGGAGAAGTGATCACTCGATCGCTCGTCCCCATACAGCGGAGGTTATGTAAATGCCGCCCTCATCTCTGCTGACGGTCAGGAAATTATCAGGAACTTTAGGCCTCATGCACACGACCGGACTCTGAACCCGGACAACCCCTTTAAGTAAAAACTATCGAATGAGGTACCAATAACTTGGTTATAAGGGAAAATAATAGCATTCTTAATACAGAATGCCTAGTGAACTGTAGATTGAGGTGTTAAAAAATATAAAAAAAATTTACTCACCTTATCTATTTGATCGTGCAGCCGGCATCCTCTTCTTGCTTCTTCTTTCAGGACCTGCAAAAGGACCTTTGGTGACGTAATTGCGCTCACCACGTGGTGAGCGTGGTGATGTCAGTGCAGGTCCTGCTGAATGAAGATAGAAGATTTCTATCTTCATTCAACAGGACCTGCGCTGACGTCACGTGGTGAGCACGATTACGTCACCAAAGGTCCTTTTGCAGGTCCTGAAAGAAAAAGCAAGAAGAGGATACCGGCTGTGAGATCAATTGGAACAGGTAAGTTAATTTATGTATTTTTTTAACACCTCAATCTACATTTTACTAAGCATTCTGTATTAAGAATGCTATTATTTTCCCTTATAACCGTGTTATAAGGGAAAATATTAAAATCAACAGAACACCTAACCCGGGTCTGGGCACCACAGTCAGTTTTTTATCACGCGCGTGCAAAACGCATTGCACCCGCGTGATAAAAACTGAACATCGGAATGCAATCGCAGTCAAAACTGACTGCAATTGCGTACCTACTCGCATGATTTTCTCTGATCGCAGACGCAACGCATCCGGACCAAATCCGGACACGCTTGTCTGCAAGGGGCCTAACATCAAGTACAAGATGTCACGAGAAAGCAGTCTCAGAATGGCTTGAATAAATAAAAGCATTCCAAAGTTATCACCACATAAAGTGACACATGTCAGATTTGCAAAATCAAGCCTGGTCACGAAGGTGAAAAATGGCTTGGTTTTGAAAGGGTTAAACCCCCTATTGCAAGTGATAAGGTTGCTAACTAAATCACAAATCAGTGTGACTGGATAGAATGTGACAGTTTACACAGGCAGGTGTCCTGTCAAATGGAGCAGAACTAAAAGCAATACCTTTCCTTGCTCATTGACATGCTTGTCATTCTTCGTCTGTGTGTAGAAAATGTAAAAATAATATCCTACTTCAAGACGCAGGGAATGAAAACCTTAATGTAGGAATGCAGTCAAACAGTGGCGTACCGTCAGTGGAAGCAGACTAGAGGTGAGGGAAGCGATTAGTCTCACTAGCCATACTTCACCTGTGGGGGGGGGCTGTGTCCACAGGTAAAGACGCACTCACCTGCCCACCTGGCTTTGTCAATCTCCTGCCTGCGCCCCTGCCGCAGTTAAAACTTGGCTACTAGCGCCACTGCCCTTCTGGGCAGTAGCTGCTCCCAAAGCCGAATGCGAGTAGCAGCGCAGGCAGGAGATTTACAGGGCCAGGTGGGATGTCCAGCCCTGTCAATCATATGCCGGGTAGGCACAGCTAAATATGTCTGGCTAACGCCTCATGCGCACAGCCGTTGCCCGGCCGTCTCCGTATTGTGACCCGCAAGCTTGAATCGGGAAGGTCTAGTGCAGAATGGAGACACGGAACCCCACAGTAGCAACATGGGTGCATCCACAGGGTTTCTGTCCATGCCTCCGCAGCGCAAAAAAGTAGTGCATGCTCTAGTTTTTTGCAGTGTGGACGGATCACAGTGTGGATTCCGTCTGCGGAATCCGCGCGGATGTTGCCCGTGCATTGCACGGAACGGCTGAACAATGGCCGTGTGCATGAAGCATGAGACAAATCAATGTACTCATCTCAAGGCAGTCAAGCCAGTGTATATAGTCCTTGCACTTCTTTATAGAGTCTTGATCCTACTACTTCTACGTTGCTCCTAGAGGCTCATTTACATATATTAAAACATCATATAGCTTACTATATAGCTTACTATTGACATCTATGGGGATTCTGTAGTCTTACCACCCATACGTTTTTTTTACGGCGGCCCAGTCTAAGTGCTGCACGGTTCCCCCGTGCAGCGGGGAGCAGGAACTCGGCTCTCACATGAGAGCCGTGGTCCTGCTCTAACAGCCCGGACCGGCAGAAGAGCCGATCTGGGCTGTTTAACACTTTACATGCCGCGGGCAATGGCACCCGCCACATGTAAAGTGCTGACAGAGGGAGCGGACTCCCTCCAATGTCAGAATAGCATTGCCATAAAAAAACAATTCACTATAGGGATAATGCATTGCATTTTGAAAGCAATCAAAAAGCTGTCTGTTATAGTACCCTTGTGTGGGAAAAAAAAGTAAAAACAAAAATGCATTTATAAACAAAATACGCTTTTCAATGAAAAAAATAGCAAAAAAAAATAAATCTTCCCCATATGTTTGGTATTGCCGCGACTACATAAATATCATTGTACGGCAAATTATCCCCTACAATAAACGCTGTGAAAAAAAAAAAAAAAATGACTGAATTGCTAATTTATTCTTAGTTGCCACCGAGAAAACTTAATAACAAGTGATTAAAAAGCGCCATTTACTCCAAAATGATACCAAAGAAAAAGTCATCCCCAAAAATCAAGACCTCACACAACTCCATATAAAGAAAAATAAAAAAGTTATGGGTCTTGGGAAGTGGCGATGCAAAAACATTTTTTTCTTTAAAAAAAAAGGGGTTTTATTGCAAAAAAGTTGTAAAACATATCACTGTAATCGTACTGACCCAGAGAATAAAGATAATGTTATTTATACCGAAAAATGAACGCCGTAAAATTTATAACGCAAAAACGCAGTGGCAGTATTACTGTTTTTCCCATCTCTCTCCCAGAAAGAGTTAATAAACGTTAATCAGAAAGTTATGTGTACCCCAAAATGGCGCCATTAAAAACTACAACTTGTCCCGCAAAAAAAAAAATCCCTCATACAGCTATATAGATGGAAAAATAAAAAAGTTATAGCTCTTGGAACGCAACGATGAAAAAAGGAAGAAAAACGCTTGGTCAGTAAGGCCCAAAACAGGCTAATCACTAAGGGGTTAAGCCCTGCTGGAGTTAGGGCTTAGGCTGAATTCACACGTCTGTGGAACACGGTCCGTGAGATACCGGACTGGCATCCTGCTGAATATGACGTTGCTGGCCTAGGAAGAAGCAACGGCGTTCGATGGGGCCTCTTCAAACAGCTGATTAAAGGTGGTGCCTGGATTCAGACCCCTCCCGCCCTAACCTGACAGTTATCAGAATCTTGGAAAACCCCTTTAAATAATGTAAATTGAGGGAGGATTATTACCTAATGTGCATAAGGCTACTTTCACACTAGTGTTTTTACTGGATCCGGCAGGGTTCAACAAAAACTCTTCCGTTACTGATAATACAACCATCTGCATCCGTTATGAACGGATCCGGTTGTATTATCTTTAACATTGCCAAGAGGGATCCGTCATAAACTCCATTGAAAGTCAATGGGGGACGGATCCATTTTCTATTGTGGCAGATTGTGGCAAAGAAAACTGATCTGTCCCATTGACTTGCATTGTGGGTCTGTCTTGCTCTGCCTCCCAGTAGGGAAATAAAAACGTAGAATTCTGTGGTTTGCTCTCCGGTATTAGAATGGAGAGAAATGCATTTTGGAGCATTCTGTTCTGTTCAGTTCAGTTCAGTTTTGTCCCCATTGACAATGAATGGGGACAAAACTGAAGTGTTTTTTTCCGGTATTGAGCCCCTATGACAAATCTCAATAACGGAAAATAGAAACACTATCGTGAAAGTAGCCTTACACTATACACAGCCTACTCTCATTTGGGGAGCGGATTGATTCCCTTTAAGGTCATTTACAGTGGCCGATTATTGTAACATGTCAGTTTCCTCTTGATTTTGCCTGAAAAAAGCAAAGATGTATTGTTCATCTACACGGAAAATGACCATCATCAGCCCAATGAACAAATGTTGATCCCTCCAGTAGTGACATTTACATGCAGAGCAGCAATTGCTCAGCATTGAGGATGGTCCGGAAGGAAATGTACAGTATATCAGATCATTCATCAGTGGTCATGTGAGAAACAGAAGTTCTCCTATTTCCTGGGTGTGAGGAGTTTAGTTCCTCTGGCCCCTGATTTATACTTTATATAATTTATGATGCCCTTTACTGAGAACAATTACATCCACTAGTTTAGCTTAGGCTACTTTCACACTAGCGGTTTTATTGGATCCGGCAGGGTTCAGCAAAAACGCTTCCGTTACTGATAATACAACCATCTGCTTCCGTTATGAACAGATCTGGCTGTATTATCTTTATCATTACCAAGACGGGTCCGTCATGAACACCGTTGAAAGTCAATGGGGTACGGATTCGTTTTCTATTGTGGCAGAGAAAACAGATCTCTCCCCATTGAGTTGCATTGGGGGTCATGCCGGATCCGTCTTGCTCCGCATCACAGGCTGGAAAGCAAACTACAACATGCTGCGGTTTTCTCTCCGGTATGGGAACGCAACTAAACAGAACGGAATGCATTTTGGAGCATTCCGGTCTGTTCAGTTTTGTCCCCATAAAAACTGAAGCGTTTTTATTTCCGGTATTGAGCCCCTATGACGGATCTCGATACCGGAAAACTAAAACGCTAGTGTGAAAGTAGCCTTAGTGTGTAGGGGCTACGTTTCCATGATGTAGTCACCATCAATGCTTAGGGAAGAAGAGTCTGACTGACCTTCAGCTACACTCATTTATAATTTGTTACAATGTATCAGTATAATCAAAACATTCCAGTTGGGCCGGCTTCGCGTATATCAGTCGTGCCCGGCCAGATGTTTTATGCTGGAGCCAGGCACAACTGATATCTGTGTATAAAAACTAAGCACGCAGAGTTTTTCTGTTCGGCGCTATTGGACACCCAGCATCAGAACTGGTGCACAAGATGTATGAGAACGATCCCACAGAAAACTATGGGATCCCTTCTAGCTTCAGCTCCCCCCATTTTCTGTTTAACCACAGAGGGAACTGAAACGGATCACTGGATATATGTGAAAGGATCCTAAGGAAACTCACATTTTTTAGATTGTTACCTCACTACCCATCTATCTGAGAGCCACCTAACTATGCCAAAGTAGTGCTTTCAACTTGAATATTACCCTACATAAAGTACATACACCTAAGAAGGGGTTAAATACTGTATATGGTCTCCCACGAGTGATCAAATGGATTATCCTGTCTTGTCAAAGGTGTAGACAGTAGAGTATGTGAATGATCAGGACATTCATGTGGGTGTTCAGTCTAGTAGAACTTTGTGGTTACACCAGAGATAAGAAGCTGAGAAGATGAGTGAACTGTCAGCTCAGACGCCTTCTCCTGCAAGGTGAGCAGTCTTCTGGAGTAACCAGATCTGCAGACTCTGGAAAGCGTCTTTATTATTTCTCACGCAAATCACATACTTTTCATGTTATGAAGTTTATGGAATTCCCTTCAACCATCACAAAGCAAAGTGCTGAATCACTGCACACGTCACACACAGGAACGGCTTTTTCTCCATCATTTTATTTGAAAATAAGAGGAATGTCTCAATAAAATACATATAAAACATCATTATAAAAACACAATCTCTGCTCAGTAAGTGGCAGTGCTGGCAGCGGCATTGGTACGCCTGGAAGAAGTTGGCTCGATTCGAGCTTTTTTTTTTTTTTGTCTTGTTTTTTTTTTTAAGCCATCCATTTCATCATTGGCCCACCACAGATCATTAGTGGTGACCTGTCATCACAGAATTAACTATAAATAATTTAAGAAACAACATATTTGGCACAATGGTGGTTATACAGTAGAAATGACCTGGAAATTTATCACTGCTTGGCATAATGCTAAACGAAAATCAGGATCATAGATATTGCATGTAGGCCACTCAACAGTCAAATTGGCATTTCAGAAATGGCACATAGATTGAAATACAGACAGGTGACAGCCAGAGAGGTGGCCCAGTCAAGGTAATGTCATTACAACGTGGGCCATTGATAACACAATATTGTGTCCTGTCCACAAATACAGTTATAAAAGTTAATTCTAGACTTAAAAAGTGCAGTCTGAAGGTCACTTATAGACATCTTAGAAAATACATATTCCAGTGCAGACTCGGTGGCACAGCCACACTATTACAAGTATAATGGATCTAGACTTTGATGTAGATCCAGGTCATTGAAAGGACTTACAATCACATTACTAAGGGCTATGGGCCGTATGTCTGGTACAAAAGAGTGTCAAAAGGTAATGGTCTCCCCTGAAGTTGGGGTGGTTATTATAGGCACTTGTCAGTAATAGAACATGAAGGCACTAAACTGGGCGGAATGACCCAAGAAAGACAGAAATGTATTGATGCATTACATGGTAGCCCGATTAATGGAACCCCTTCACGAGAAATTATTTGCAAAGAAATCATGCCTTTTACTGATAAATATAATTGGACGCAGTGGATGCTACAACTAACATACCTTCCCTGGCCCACACCCTCTTCATTGTCATGCTAGCAATGTCTCAGGCTGGTATGGTTGGTATGATCCAGGAGGACGCATGGTGCGCAAGATCTCATTACTTGTCAGGTGTTCTGAGTAAGACTTAGCAGAGCTGGGGTGTGGAAAGAGTTGAGGGTGCTGGGAAGGGACACGTCTGGACTGGGGGTGATCTTCCCTGGGGTCAACAGACAGCTGCTGTTCTTCACTTCTGGGATCCACAAAGAGTAGCAGAGCTTCAGGCATGCAATACCTATAGAATGCCTGTAAGTGCAAGGAAGCTCCAGCGCTGCTTAGGGGGTTGAGTGGGAAGAGGGAATGTGAATGAGGCAGGGAAGATGATGAAGGGTAAGACAGGAGAGGATAGGAAGGGACTGAAGGGGAAGAGTGCAAAAAAGCACCTGTAGGCCACAGGATCCTTCCACTGGATGATTTGGGGTCTTCTTCTCTCTTCTCTCTCTTGTGGAATGGTTTACTCAGGATGCTGTCAATTGCAAAGGAGCTGGAGAACTTGGTCCCTGGACTGGTCTCCTTGGTGGAGCTGCTGGTGCTGATGGAAGGATGTGCAGAGGAGCAGGCTGGGGATGAAGGTGGCATTAGCAGTCTGCTGGAGGAAGGGACTGAGCCCTGGATGGCAGCAGGTGATGGCATAAGGGGGTGATCAGAAAGCCCTTGCAGCTCCTGCTCTTTGAGGCACTTGGTGACCCTGTTGAGCCTCTTCCTTCTGCGCCTGAACACACCATCGGCAAAGGTGTACTCACTGTTGGGGTTCAGCATCCAGTAGTTGTCCTTGCCCCATGGTCGTGAAGGGTCTCTCAGCACTTTGACAAAGCAGTCGTTGAGGGAGAGGTTGTGGCGGACAGAGTTCCTCCAGCCGGTGTACTGGCCTCGGAAGAAGGGGAACTTCTTCATCAGGTAGTCATTGATTTCGGCCAGGGTGAGGCGGCCGCTGGCAGAGTCCCTGATGGCCATGGCTATGAGCGCGATGTAGGAGTAGGGCGGCTTGGGGCGCCGGGTGTAGGTCTTGGCTTTGCCAGCCTCCGGTGGTTGGGTTCTGCAGCCCACAGGTATCTCGGCGCCCTCCTCTTCTCTCTCGGAGCCGGCTCTGCCCTCCTCCTCCTCACCAGCCAGGCTGCCCGTGTCCGTGTCCACCTCCGTGTCTCTGGTGCCCAGGACCGGCGCGGGGCTGTTGGCTACAAAGTCTCCGTCTGAGCCTAGCTCATCGTCCCGGCTGGAGAGCGGGGAGGGCATGCTGCCCTCCTGGTCCACATAGGCTGCCCGGGAGAACATCTCCACGCTCATCCCGGCCACGACTCTTCTGGATTGCCCCCGTTCACACTGGCTCATGTAGCGGTAGTGGTGTCAGTAACGAGCCCACATGTTCTCTGCACCTGAGCGGCTGGAAGGGGTGACAGCAGGGAGGGAATCGCCACAGCTGTGACTCGTCAAGGGCTGTCACGTCCCTCAGTGCAGAGCAGCGGCCGCCGGCTGCGCTTATTATTATTATTGGACGCTGATCCTTCCCTGTTATAATAGACAGGTGGGCGGGGCTGCTCTGCTCACCTACTCTATCTGCAGCCAATCACAGGCTCGGCCGCCAGCGGGGGGCGGGAAGGTAGTTAGCGCTAATTACCTGACACTCGTGTCACTGCCGCATACATCACGCAGGTGTCTCCAGGTGTAACGTGCGCCCTCACTAGCAGGGGGCAGAGCGGCTCCAGGTACAGCAGCGTCACGGCCCCTACCTGCATGATAGCAGTGGCAGTGTACTCGGCTCTACATATACGTATCGCCTAGAAGACGCAAGATAGCGGCACAGGAGGGGCAACCCCCAAAAAGAGAGCGACCCGGAGTCTCCCCAATGTAGACGTCTATCTATCTATCTATCTATCTATCTATCTATCTAATATCTATCATCTATCTATTCTATCTATCATCTATCAATTCTATCTATCTAAGTATCTATCTATCTATCTAATATCTATCTATTATGTATCTAATATGTATCTATCTAATATGTATCTAATTATCTATCTATCTATCTATCTATCATCTATCTCATATCTATCTATCTATCTATCTATCTATCTATCTATCTAATATCTATTCTATCTATTATCTATCAATTCTATCTAAGTATCTATCTATCTATCTATCTATCTATCTATCTATCTAATATCTATCTATTATGTATCTAATATGTATCTATCTAATATGTATCTAATTATCTATCTATCTATCTATCTATCTAATATCTATCTCATATCTATCTATCTATCTCATATCTATCTATCTATCTATCTAATATCTATCTATCTAATATCTATTCTATCTATCTATCTATCTATCTATCTATCTAATATCTATCTATTATGTATCTAATATGTATCTATCTAATATCTATCTATCTATCTATCTATCTATCTATCTATCCATCTAATATCTATCTATCTATCTATCTATCTAATATCTATCTATCTAATATCTATCTATCTATCTAATATCTATCTCATATCTATCTATCTATCTATCTATCTATCTATCTATCTATCTAATATCTATCTATCTAATATCTATCTATCTGTCTAATATGTATCTATCTAATATCTATCTATCTAATATCTATCTATCTAATATCTATCTATCTATCTATCTATCTATCTATCTATCTATCTAATATCTATCTATCTATCTATCTATCTATCTAATATCTATCTAATATCTATCTATCTGTCTAATATGTATGTATCTATCTATCTATCTAATATTTATCTATCTAATATGTATCTATCTATCTCTATCTATCTATCTATCTATCTATCTATCTATATATCTAATATCTATCTATCTACCTATCTATCTATCTATCTATCTATCTAATATCTATCTATCTATCTATCTATCTATCTATCTATCTATATCTAATGTCCAGATGCTGCTGACCAGTTGTGGGAGAGGTCTTGGATGTGAGACCTGTAGTGAGTTGAGCCCCAGCCCATGCTTGGGGTAGGTTTCCTGTGCTTCCTGCCTTTGTTGGGAGCTGCAAGGGATAGGGTCCTATCTCCTAATCTACCTTTGATGTTTATTTTATTACCTTTCCAGCATTTGTGTAAAAACTGTGCACATTGTCTCTTATCTTCATTCAAAAGACTTAAAAGTATTTTCTAAACCTGAGAGGTAAACATGTCAGGGATCTATTTCAATGGGAAGGCCTCACGTCAAGACTCCACATGACAGTGCTTCCCAAGTGACAGGGTCAATGGAGACAACAGTCCCTAACCAGGACTAGGACTGACTACACCAGCAAGAGTTTATATACATTACACGTACAATGTGGCTGACATCTGAAGGACAAGTAAGGAAAGAATGAAGTAACAACACAAAATAACAAGAGTATACTGAAAAATAATTATACAATGCTGCAAATAATCATCGATCACTCTTTTTCTCTATCAATATAACTGTCTATCTATCTATCTATCTATCTATCTATCTATCTATCATCTATCTATCTATCTATCTATCTATCTATCTATTATCTATCTATCTCAAATCTATCTATCTGGTCATTAAATAACGTTCTTCTAAAGCAGGGTTTACAAACACAGATTTCTGACCTATCAGGCTGATCTTACAAATGATGAAATTGGTCTCCGTTGAACAGTCTCACCCACAGATATTTTGCTAGGTTACAATCAGTTCTAATCTTTCTTATCTGTTATGATCTCCAAATATAAAATCTTATTATTCTGTATAATGGAGCTGTCTTTCAGATGCCATTTACACATTACAATCATTGTGATTGCCAGTCTATTATCTAATATCTATCTATCTATAGTCACCCATTACATCTATCTACATTCACCCATTACATCTATCTATCTATATTCATCCATTACATCTATCTATCTATATTCATCCATTACATCCATCTATCTATAGTCACCCATTCCATCCATCTATCTATCTATATTCACCCATTACATCTATCTATCTATATTCATCCATTACATCTATCTATCTATATTCATCCATTACATCCATCTATCTATATTCACCCATTACATCTATCTATATTCATCCATTACATCTATCTATCTATATTCATCCATTACATCCATCTATCTATAGTCACCCATTACATCTATCTATCTATAGTCACCCATTACATCTATCTATCTATATTCATCCATTACATCTATCTATCTATATTCATCCATTACATCCATCTATCTATATTCACCCATTACATCTATCTATATTCATCCATTACATCTATCTATCTATAGTCACCCATTACATCTATCTATCTATATTCATCCATTACATCCATCTATCTATAGTCACCCATTCCATCCATCTATCTATATTCATCCATTACATCCATCTATCTATATTCACCCATTACATCCATCTATCTATATTCATCCATTACATCTATCTATCTATATTCATCCATTACATCCATCTATCTATAGTCACCCATTCCATCCATCTATCTATCTATCTATATTCACCCATTACATCTATCTATCTATATTCATCCATTACATCTATCTATCTATATTCATCCATTACATCCATCTATCTATATTCACCCATTACATCCATCTATCTATATTCATCCATTACATCCATCTATCTATATTCACCCATTACATCTATCTATATTCATCCATTACATCTATCTATCTATATTCATCCATTACATCCATCTATCTATAGTCACCCATTACATCTATCTATCTATAGTCACCCATTACATCTATCTATCTATATTCATCCATTACATCCATCTATCTATAGTCACCCATTACATCTATCTATATTCATCCATTACATCTATCTATCTATAGTCACCCATTACATCTATCTATCTATATTCATCCATTACATCCATCTATCTATAGTCACCCATTCCATCCATCTATCTATATTCATCCATTACATCTATCTATCTATATTCATCCATTACATCCATCTATCTATATTCATCCATTACATCCATCTATCTATATTCACCCATTACATCTATCTATCTATATTCATCCATTACATCTATCTATCTATATTCATCCATTACATCCATCTATCTATATTCACCCATTACATCCATCTATCTATATTCATCCATTACATCCATCTATCTATATTCACCCATTACATCTATCTATCTATATTCACCCATTACATCTATCTATCTATCTATCTATCTATCTATCTATCTATCTATCTATAGTCACCCATTACATCTATCTATCTATCTATCTATCTATCTATCTATCTATAGTCACCCATTACATCTATCTATCTATCTATCTATCTATCTATCTATCTATCTATAGTCACCCATTACATCTATCTATCTATCTGTCAATCCAGTTGAAAAAAAGTTGAATGAATCATATCATTACATTTACTGGAGGCTCTTCTTATGCTCTGGGATTCTAAGCCAGGATCTGACACTACGTTCAACCTAAAAAAAGTTTTTTTATGGAAGATTTTTACACTATGTACACATGTAGGATACTGTTATGCTGCTGACTGATCTCTATCTATCTATCTATCTATCTATCTATATTTTATGCATATAATAGTATAATAATATTTTTTTACCCCCCCGTTTTACTGAGTATGTCCCAGCATTGGGACAGATTTCTGGACCCCATACCTGCCAAGAATGGTGGGTTCGGCCAATAATCTCCCCCAACAGATGATGTCAGGGGAAGAGAAGGATCGGGAGAAAGGAATATTTTCGCCCATCTTTTTGTTCTCTGGGGAGATACACCATTGTCAGAAATGTTTTGCAGCTGCTTCCCCCCCCTCTCCCCATAGGATACAAATACAGTCAGGTCTATAAATATTGGGACATTGACACAATTGTAACATTTTTGGCTCTATACACAACCACAATGGATTTGAAATGAAACGAACAAGATGTGCTTTAACTGCAGACTGTCAGCTTTAATTTGAGGGTATTTACATCCAAATCAGGTGAACGGTGTAGGAATTACAACAATTTGCATATCTGCCCCCCCACTTTTTAAGGAACCAAAAGTAATAGGACAGAATAATAATCATAAGTCAAACTTTCACTTTTTAATACTTGGTTGTAAATCCTTTGCAGTCAATTACAGCCTGAAGTCTGGAACGCATAGACATCACCAGACGCTGGGTTTCATCCCTGGTGATGCTCTGCCAGGCCTCTACTGCAACTGTCTTCAGTTCCTTCTTGTTCTTGGGGCATTTTCCCTTCAGTTTTGTCTTCAGCAAGTGAAATGCATGTTCAATCGGATTCGGGTCAGGCGATTGACTTGGCCATTGCATAACATTCCACTTCTTTCCCTTAAAAAACTCTTTGGTTGCTTTTGCAGTTTGCTTTGGGTCATTGTCCATCTGCACTGTGAAGTGCCGTCCAATGAGTTCTGAAGCATTTGGCTGAATATGAGCAGATATTATTGCCAGAAACACTTCAGAATTCATCCTGCTGCTTTTGTCAGAAGTCACATCATCAATAAATACAAGAGAACCATTTCCATTGGCAGCCATACATGCCCACGCCATAACACTACCACCACCATGCTTCACTGATGAGGTGGCATGCTTAGGATCATGAGCAGTTCCTTTCCTTCTCCATACTCTTCTCTTCCCATCACTCTGGTACAAGTTGATCTTGATCTCATCTGTCCATAGGATGTTGTTCCAGAACTGTGAAGGCTTTATTAGATGTCTTTTGGCAAACTCTAATCTGGCCTTCCTGTTTTTGAGGCTCACCAATGGTTTACATCTTGTGGTGAACCCTCTGTATTCACTCTGGTGAAGTCTTCTCTTGATTATTGACTTTGGCACACATACACCTACCTCCTGGAGAGTGTTCTTGATCTAGCCAACTGTTGTGAAGGGTGTTTTCTTCACCAGGGAAAGAATTCTTCGGTCATCCACCACAGTTGTTTTCCGTGGTCTTCCGGGTCTTTTGGTGTCGCTGAGCTCACCGGTGCGTTCCTTCTTTTTAAGAATGTTCCAAACAGTTGTTTTGGCCACGCCTAATGTTTTTGCCATCTCTCTGAGGGGTTTGTTTAGTTTTTTCATCCTAATGATGGCTTGCTTCTCTGATAGTGACAGCTCTTTGGATCTCATCTTGAGAGTTGACAGCAACAGATTCCAAATTCAAATAGCACACTTGAAATGAACTCTGGACCTTTTATCTGCTCATTGTAATTGGGATAATGAGGGAATAACACACACCTGGCCATGGAACAGCTGAGAAGCCAATTGTCCCATTACTTTTGGTCCCGCAACAAGTGGGAGGCACATATGCAAACTGTTGTAATTCATACACCGTTCACCTGATTTGGATGTAAATGCCCTCAAATTAAAGCTGACAATCTGCAGTTAAAGCACATCCTGTTCATTTCATTTCAAATCCATTGTGGTGGTGTATAGGGCCAAAAATGTTAGAATTGTGTCGGTGTCCCAATATTTATGGACCTGGCTGTACATGCTTGGCCGAGGTAAATATAGATGTGTATGGGGAAGCAGGGAAGGATCATTGAGTCTGTATGGCCGCCCTTATCAAACCTTTTTATCATTTAGTGTAAACTCCGCCTAAACAGCAGAAGGATGTGCTGGATTTATCAAGGATGATAAAGTTAGTGCATTTTCATTAGTACATTTCCCTGTAAACATTTATAGTATTATAAGAAATTACTAGTTATTCTAGAAATAAATTACTAATGATTATTATCACATTATTATTGATTGTCCTTATAGAATGGCAGGAAAAGGCACAACTACTACAGAGATAGCAGGCAGTCCATCCATTACATAACAGCCCCTCTAGACATTGCTGTGGCTCATTAGCTCAGGCAGTGACAGCAGTCGGAGAGCTCTCCATTGTGTGTGCCATGCTGATCTGTTGTCTATTCATCTTAGCTGCAGGAAGTTCTTCTACCACTTTTGTGTCCCTTCTGCCACCTTCCTAAGAGAATGCAAGCAGCATGAAGGATGTCGCGGTGACAATGGCAGCTGCTGATGCACCTCCTTATCAGCTCCTGGGCCTTGTCTAGACACCTGCGGAGAAGCTGCTGGCCTTGTTTATACAGTGGAGGTTGTTTTGCTGCATTGGTTGGGACATCATTTTTCATGTTTAGCTGCAGGCTGGAGATGACTCCCTGGGAATGAGGAAGACCAGGGCTCACAATGCATAGCTAATACTTCTTGTAAATGTGAACTCCAGCACTTAGTATGGCGAACATGGGTGTAGTCCTCAGCTGCACATAGACAGTAATTGGTTTGGATGACATACTGCTGTATTCTGAAATCATGTAAATCGTGAGGGAGAAACAATTTACAATACTTCTAATCCCACAACTCTGATGCCATTTACCTTCTCTAGAACACTCCTTCCAGTATAAAGATTTGTCTTCACAAAGGGCTTACACTATGCTCTCTATCTATCTATCTAGAAAAAATATGAGTTGGGCAGCACTGCAAGCTCTTGTATATGGAGGAGACGATCCTACTCCAAATGAATAGATAGAAGAAGTTCCACGGCACATCCAAGAAGTAAAATAAGTGTAGTGACTTTATTCACCAGGCATGCAACGTTTCGATCCGCTTTCTGGGATCTTTCTCTATCGATCTATATCTTCCTTCTACCTATATACATAGATAGATATTAGATTGATAGATGGAGTTTGTATGTTCTCCCCATGTTTGCCTGTGTTTCTTCCCACACTCCAAAGACATACTGTTACATTTAAAAAGGTGATTGCGCTGCCTTCCACGCAATCCAGCCTCTAAGTGTACAAAGGGATGTGAATCTTTGGGAAATTAACCCACTTCGCACGATTGATCAGCGACGCAAAAGAAAAAATCAACATACACAGTGGTGACTTTTATAAAAAAATTATTTTTTCAGTTTGTATTTATTTATTTTTATGATAGGGAGGCTCTTCTGTAGCATAAGCTGTATTACAACAGCTAAAATATGCTTTTTTCCTCTCTACACTAAATTGTTAAAACTTCACATTTTTAATTATTCACCATTAATACCTAAATCTAACAAATTAGTGAGAAACCTAAATGTTAAAACTTTCAGGGTGAGCTAGTGATTCAGCACTGTATGTGCTTATTACTCTCTGACAGAGATTCTGTATACACTTGAATACCACCTGTGGCTGCGCGTTGACACCGGCGCTTAGTTAGCTCTACTATCTGTATTCATTCGATGATGCTCGCTACCTGGGCTAAAGCATAACTCAGAATCTGCCCCCCGACATGTTTCGCCGAGTGACACAGACTGCCTAGCCCCTGAAGAGGCCGGTCACTCGGCGAAACATGGGGGGGGGGGGGGGGCTATATTCTGAGTTATGTTTGAGAAAGGTTCCAGTGTGTGAACCGAAACGTTGCTATTGGTGAATAAAACTACACGTTTTTACTAAAGGAAGAGCCATGGATTTTCTGGGATTATCTATCTATCTCTCTATCAATCATTTTATCTGATATCTATTTATCAATATATCTATCTATCTATCTATCTATCTATCTATCTATCTACTTCTTCTATCTACTGCTTGACAAAGGCCCCATTGAGTTGGGCTGAAACGTTGCTACAGGGGTAATAAACGGGTCTGACACCCTTTATTCACGTTGGAGTGCTGCCTAATCATTTGCCTTTTGGAGATTATCTATCTATCTATACATCTATCTACCGTGTTACTTTTGATATTACTCTATTCACACATTTTTTATACACATTTCTGATGTCTAGAAAATCCACCGCGCAGAGGTTGGGACGGCAGAGCGCTCATAGTATATTATGTTACAAGCCGAGGAGAACACTTCTGATCCCTGGCCAGGTTACAGTCACATTATATATCTGAAATCAGCCTTAGGGAAACATTTTTGTAACTATGTTCTGTAGTAAAAACAAAGAAAATAAACTATGTGACATGTTCCCCTATGTTATCTCAGTTGCAACAAGTCATGTAAGAGGCAGTATAAAGCATTTGGTTACAAAATAATTGCGCAAGAATTAAATATACAGTATTCAGTATTTAGAGCGTGCTATAATTCTGGGTTTGGCTTATGGGGTTTTCCAGAGCATTAATTTATTGATTTGTTCATAGTCTACAGAAACATTTAGTAAACAGGGTCACACGTTGCTTTGATATGTGGTATACTGTAGGTAGGGAAGGTTAGTACTGATGCTGCGAGAACAATGAAGGAGTTTTAAGTACATAAAAATTTGTTTAAGCACTCATTCACATGTCCGTAGGCCATCCGTGCTCGTAATGCGTGCCGCAAACAGCAGGCCTATTCAAGTCAATCCGCGAGATGCGGCGCAGTGCAGGATCAGATGCACTATGAAGCGCTTCCATGGGCTTTCAGGTCCATGACGCTGCACTGCATCTTTTGCCGTATATTGTGGATCGCAGACCCATTCAAGTAAATGGGTCCGCACAGCAATACGGGATGAGCCCTAATTCTTTTATTGCTTCAGTTAATGGACTTTTGAGAAATCATGGAGATAATTGCTAACCAGTTATTGATTAAAACTAGTATTTCATATATGCATCAGCCTCATTTGACACATTAGTAAATGATATTGCACATTGTCCCAGCTTTTTCCTTACATGTATGGTCACATTTGCATATGACTGCTAGGTGCCTATAACTGCTAATTGTAATGGTGTAACTCTCTTCAGGTCTTAACAATTTGGTGTTTGGGGGATCATTGGTTTAAAAACCTGTAGCATGTACCCTAAAAACATTAGGTTTGGTTGGCCATGTCTCCCATAGTCTTGAATGGAGGAAGAATTGCGACCACCTCCATCTTCAAATCTATATAATGATGCAAATAAAATGAAAATAAATAAATAAATAAAGCAGTTGCAGACAGCTGTCTGTACTTTCACACTAGTGGTAATAAACTCTGCTTGGCTTTTCCGACGGGTGAACAGCCTGTTGCATCCATGCTGCCGCTAGTGCACGCGTGCCCCCGGACGACATGTCGTAGTTTTATTCCGGCCGCCTCTTGGCATGTTTGCCGTGCTGCCGCCGGAACTCCAGCCCGCCCCTGTTATAGTCGATGGGGCCGGAGGGGTAGTTTGGGGCACACGCGTGCACTAGCGGCAACACGGATCCGATAGGCTGTTCACACACCAGAACAGCCTGCCGGAGTCCCTTGCCGCTAATCTGAAACTAGCTTTACTGAATGAGGCTCATGAGACCCTCACTCTAAATAGGAAGGAGCTCGTAATTGTAACTCGGGCAATAATTATGAAAGTATACAATCATTTCAGGCTATAACAGGAGGTCAGTTCTGCAAGCACTGCATCCCATTCACTGTTTACACAGGCACATTTATACATGGCAGTGCCTGGTTCTGTAGCTCATCCCATTCAGATGAATGGAAGAAACAGCAGTAACAGCCATAGTGACCAAAATGGGCGTGTGTCTGTGCAAACAAAAAAAGGTTGCCTTCTGTTAATTAGTTGGGCTTTGGAGGTTGGACTGTGACCAATATTGATAGTTTAGCCCAAAAATAGACAATGAATATTGAGATCCTGGGGAACACTTTAGGGTACTTTCACACTAGCGTTTTTCTTTTCCGGCACTGAGTTCCGTCAAAAGGGCTCAATGCCGGAAAAGAACTGATCAGGCATATCCCTATGCATTCTGAATGGAGAGTAATCCGTTCAGGATGCATCAGGATTTCTTCAGTTCTTAAAAGTCACATTTTTTTCATATATGCTACTTACTTCTAAAACTGTTGTGACAAGGTATCTTGGTAGAAAACTTTAATACTGGTAGTGATTTCCTGATGGTAACATTGATGCACACATCATAATCTGGTGAATTGCATTGTAGTCTTTACACTATGCAATGCACAGTAAAATGAGGTAGAAGAAAACTGTCATAATGGCTGCTTTATGCTGACATATGTACATTGCATTCCCATAAAATAAAGGTGTGCATGCATGACAGATTAGAGATGTCATATAGATTTTCATCCATTTCAAGTTGCAACAAAGGTTTGTGGGTGTTTACAGAAAGAGAGAAAGTAACCTCACAGTATATTGTGTATGTAATACTACAGAAGGCTGTTCTCCCAAAGATATTAGTTTGACAGATATTGAAAATTATGTACCTTTTTTATTCTTCTTTTCCCCAAAATTCACCCTTTCCCTGCACAGAGAAGCAGAATAAAAGAATTCCTGAGTTAGGTCTCATGCACACGGCCGTTGTTCTGGTCCACATCCGAACCACAGTTTTTGCGGCTCGGATGCGGACCCATTCACTTCAACGGGGCCGCAAAAGATGCGAACAGCACTCCGTGTGCTGTCTGCATCCATTGCTCCGTTCCGTGGCCCTGCAAAAAAAATATAACCTGTCCTATTCTAAGAATAGGCAGTTATATCAATGGCTGTCCGCGCCGTTCCGCAAACTGCGGAACGCACACGGACACCATCCGTGTTTTGCGGATCCGCAATTTGTGGACCACAAAACACACAACGGTCGTGTGCATGTAGCCTTAACTGGATCACTGAAATACATCTGTACAGACGATTTCAGGATATACCCTTTCAGATCTTTTGAGACATTTTATACAGCAGGTGCATCCTCCTCTTACATGTAGCAGAATCTCTGAAGTCATATATTGACTACATGGCCTTAAAGGGAAGAATCAGGAAATTAAACTATTGGATAAACGTAACTGAAAATAAATTCTGTTGGTTTGATTAACTTTTCAGTGTTATGTTACTGTAGGAGTTATTGCAGCAGAAACCCATAGATTATATCATGCAGGGGCAGACTGGGAAGTCAAACTGGCCTGGGAACATAAGCTAAAAGTGGCTCCATGTCATCGGCAGATCCAGAATGACAGAATGCGGGGACAACATACCACAGTGCAGCATAAAATACTGCTGCCCGCATTGCAGCGTTCAACTGTATCACTGTCCTTAGTGAGTTCAGGAGGGCACCTGTGATGGTACTGGGGGGTATGAGTACCCGATGCTCCTACCATTATTAATACTCAGTGCATCAGATCGTCATATACCCAGGTGGTGGCCATGAACAGGGCTCAGGCAGCTCCCTGGGCATTGGCCCACTGGGATTTCTTCCCTGCAGGTCTATGGCCAGTCCGCCCTTGATTTAATGTGATGGTGAATGCACAGATATTACTACTATCATTCTGTGTAGTGGTGAATGTGGATATTGTAGCAAGTTATTACATTGATATGATATGTCCAGAATAAGGGGAAATGAAGTTATAATTGTGAATGAACGGTTGTTCTGTATATAACATAGAAGAAGATCTGGCATTCCAAAAACATTAATTTCTTAGTTCTTTTATGGCTTTATAAAGGAGATAAAAAGGAGGCATTTCTGCCCATCCCACAAGCCTTTCTGCTTTTCTCAAGCCTCCTGGCGAATGTACAAAATGTATCGCCTTTCTGGATACAGTACCTCCCTAAGTTAAATGCCCATGTCATCCATATATAATTGGTAAATTAAAATTCCAATCAAAATTCTCATCCTCCCTGAGAACACAACGAACCCCAAAATTACTGATTGAAGATAGTGTGGCTGGTTATTGTGCCTTCACACGTATCCTGAGATGATGCCAAAATATCCTGCATAGCCAGATACAACATGGAGCGTTTCTCTGTTTTACTCAGGAATTGCTCACAAATGTCCTATGACTTTCATTCTTTGGAGGAATACAGAAATGCTTCTGGTGGCCTCAGTTTTGCTGCTATACGTCTCCTTGGGCAGAGAAATCTTACAGGGAATGTTCCTATGTCAGGCTGTGTACACTAGACATGTGCACAACTTTAATATTAATTATTGTAGGCTCTGATAGAAAACAACAGGCACAGTTCTTACATGTGAGCCAGTCCGAAGCTAGACGTATGCCACGAAAAACGATAGGAAACTATGGTTCCCTTCAGGATTTTTGGAGGCAAATGCATATTTTCGGCGTTTCTTTGGAGTGGTCCATGCAGTCGAGGCACAATGAGATAAGTATAAAATTGTAAAGCAAGAGAAGCAGTCCTTGGGAATCTGTTGAAGTTACACAGAAGAAAGAAGAGTCCATAACTTTTTTGTACAAACAGTAAAATTAATTAGTGTCTTCTTACCAGTGGAAACTGTCTACACAGTTCCACATGCAGTACCTTGCCACCCTATACATAAAGAGGGACATTGGTGGCACAGTATCATAGGCTATGCACATATTCATGGATCAACAAGTTACTTCATCCAGAAAAATTTGGTTTAGGCCTCTTTCACACTACCGTATGGCTATTTCAGTGTTTTGCTGTCCGTTTTTCACGGATCCATTGTTCCGTTTTTCTGTTTCCGTTGTGTTTCCACTTCCGTTCCGTTTTTCCGTATGGCAAATACAGCATACAGTAATTACATAGAAAAAATTGGGCTGGGCATAACATTTTCAATAGATGGTTCTGAAAAAATGGAACGGATGCGGAAGTCATACGGATGCATTTCCGTATGTGTTCCGTTTTTTTTCGGACCCATTGACTTGAATGGAGCTACGGAACGTGATTTGTGGGCAATATTAGGACATGTTCTAGCTTTCAACGGAACGGAAAAACGAAAATACGTAAACAGAATGCACACGGAGTACATTCCGCTTTTTTTGGCGGAACCATTGAAATGAATGGTTCCGTATACGTACCGTATATGGAACGCAAAAAACAGCACGCAAAACGGAAAAAAAAAACGGTAGTGTGAAAGAGGCCTAAGGGAGTTTTCCAGCTTTACCAACTTTTTTTTTAAATTGGGCCCCGGAATGTGGTTCAACTGCACCTATTCATTGGCCTCACCAGTGATTTGTTTCTAAATGGCACGTCACTGCTGGGTCATGTACTGCATGGGAACATGTCACCGCTGAGGCAAATAAATGGCTGCAGAGGCGTACTAGACCCTGTTGAGAAGTGTGCAGGTTGGGGACCTTTAAGGGGTAAGGATTTATACCCCTTGAAACTGGCTGACCTGTTGCGTGTGTGCTTGGCAACTGAAGGCATCTGTGTAGGTACCATGTATATATATGACTGTATTGCTAAGAAAAATTTACTATTACACCTAGAGGCTCTGCTCTCTCTGAAACTGCCATGCCCTTTGCATTTTGATTGACGGGGCCAGACATGATGATGATTACACTGCCACCACAGTGCTGTGAAAGTCCTTCAACATAGCTGTAGCATACAGGGAGTGCAGAATTATTAGGCAAATGAGTATTTTGACCACATCATCCTCTTTATGCATGTTGTCTTACTCCAAGCTGTATAGGCTCAAAAGCCTACTACCAATTAAGCATATTAGGTGATGTGCATCTCTGTAATGAGAAGGGGTGTGGTCTAATGACATCAACACCCTATATCAGGTGTGCATAATTATTAGGCAACTTCCTTTCCTTTGGCAAAATGGGTCAAAAGAAGGACTTGACAGGCTCAGAAAAGTAAAAAATAATGAGATATCTTGCAGAGGGATGCAGCACTCTTAAAATTGCAAAGCTTCTGAAGCGTGATCATCGAACAATCAAGCGTTTCATTCAAAATAGTCAACAGGGTCGCAAGAAGCGTGTGGAAAAACCAAGGCGCAAAATAACTGCCCATGAACTGAGAAAAGTCAAGCGTGCAGCTGCCAAGATGCCACTTGCCACCAGTTTGGCCATATTTCAGAGCTGCAACATCACTGGAGTGCCCAAAAGCACAAGGTGTGCAATACTCAGAGACATGGCCAAGGTAAGAAAGGCTGAAAGACGACCACCACTGAACAAGACACACAAGCTGAAACGTCAAGACTGGGCCAAGAAATATCTCAAGACTGATTTTTCTAAGGTTTTATGGACTGATGAAATGAGAGTGAGTCTTGATGGGCCAGATGGATGGGCCCGTGGCTGGATTGGTAAAGGGCAGAGAGCTCCAGTCCGACTCAGACGCCAGCAAGGTGGAGGTGGAGTACTGGTTTGGGCTGGTATCATCAAAGATGAGCTTGTGGGGCCTTTTCGGGTTGAGGATGGAGTCAAGCTCAACTTCCAGTCCTACTGCCAGTTTCTGGAAGACACCTTCTTCAAGCAGTGGTACAGGAAGAAGTCTGCATCCTTCAAGAAAAACATGATTTTCATGCAGGACAATGCTCCATCACACACATCCAAGTACTCCACAGCGTGGCTGGCAAGAAAGGGTATAAAAGAAGAAAATCTAATGACATGGCCTCCTTGTTCACCTGATCTGAACCCCATTGAGAACCTGTGGTCCATCATCAAATGTGAGATTTACAAGGAGGGAAAACAGTACACCTCTCTGAACAGTGTCTGGGAGGCTGTGGTGGCTGCTGCACGCAATGTTGATGGTGAAAAGATCAAAACACTGACAGAATCCATGGATGGCAGGCTTTTGAGTGTCCTTGCAAAGAAAGGTGGCTATATTGGTCACTGATTTGTTTTTGTTTTGTTTTTTTTTTATGTCAGAAATGTATATTTGTGAATGTTGAGATGTTATATTGGTTTCACTGGTAAAAATAAATAATTGAAATGGGTATATATTTGTTTTTTGTTAAGTTGCCTAATAATTATGCACAGTAATAGTCACCTGCACACACAGATATCCCCCTAAAATAGCTAAAACTAAAAACTACTTCCAAAAATATTCAGCTTTGATATTAATGAGTTTTTTGGGTTCATTGAGAACATGGTTGTTCAATAATAAAATTAATCCTCAAAAATACAACTTGCCTAATAATTCTGCACTCCCTGTAGAATACAATAAGTACCTTTTAAAATATATCAAAACAAACCCCAAACCCTGCATCATTGGTGGTAATCCACCCATGGTTCTTATTACTTGTGTGCCCAGACAATTCTTAGTCTGCCCCTGACAAACAGAAATTTCAGGAGGACCTTGTACATGTATAATGCTGTCTGCTAACTTTAGAACACTTCAGAAGTAGAAGTGACGTTATTTTCCTTAGTATGGTAGATGTTTGGCCAGCAGATTTCCATCATAATGCTCAATTTTAATGTCAGTTTCATTATACAGTTTGTCTATATTTCACATGACAAAAACCATCAGTCAACTTCAGATTTATGAACTGATAACATATAATGCCCACACAATATCCTTCTCCTATTGACTGAGGTCAACACTTTTGTCCATCTTTTGGTCTCTTTTCTGATCCATGACCCTGGTTTATTTGTTGTCCTAGGATAAAACCCTCTTGAGTTTGAGACTGCTCCAACCTAAAATCTTTATACACTTTGTGTAATGCAAGGCACCAACAAAACAGACCAGTGAGGGTGAAGATAAAGGGGTTTATTAACAAAATAAACAAAATCCAGGTAAACTTCACTGGGCAAACATAAAAACAAAGGAAAGCCAGGAGTAGTCCCGATCTGTGCATAAGTCTCTGTGCAACTTTCCAGGTAAACGGATGAGTCACGGAAAGTCCCGGGTCCTGGGTCCCACTGGAACGGACGGAGTCCCAGCAAACTTCAGTCAGTAGCTAGCAGTACTGACCTGCACCTGGATAAGGAAGGATAACAGTGGGCACTGACCAACCTGGGAGGTCACCTTTTATGTGCCTGCTAACAAATCCCAGGGTGCCAAGTGTCCACTCCCCATAGGATATGATCCTGCCCTACACCTGTGTACAAGGCTTTGGTCGGTCATTAGTCAGTTAGACCAAAGCCGGCCCCCTAATCTGCTTTGAACTTGCGGCCAGGTGCTATTCCCTTCACTGGTCGGCGAAGCGCATAAGAAGCGCCCACGCACGACCGCGTATGCCCTTGCGAACCGGTTTTCAAACATAACTGCCGATGCGCGACAGGCTCTGCGAGAGTGCGCAAGCGCATCGACATGGACACCGGAATGGAATCCGCAATAGGCACCGGAGACAAGCTCAGCCGCAGCGTACTGCCACTAGCCCGGGCAAGCTGTCCCCGAAAGCGAAGCGGTCTTCCCTTCCGGCACATGCGAACACATCCCCGCGCCGGTTCGCAAAGGGATCGGAGCTGGTGTATCAATGAAGACACTCATAACCTGTCCCACAGCTCCACGAGGACCCTTTTTGGTCACACTGGAGTGCGAGACAGGTGAGGATCTTACACTGTGTATATGTCAGTATATATGTCTATTGAAACACACTGCCTACAGCATTTTCTATAGAATAGCACAAGTATTATATTCATATGTGTAGCACATACCTTTTTATTCTTTTTATGCTATAAAAAGAACATTGACAAGCGAGGAACATGCAGAGAGGAACATTTCATTCCTGTAATGTGAACGAGATACTTTTTAATGAGTGTCTTCTAGTTATTAACTACAAAGTCATCTGGAATATAATATTGAACTCCAATTACTTATGTGAGGAATTTCTCAGCCTGCCATATTTTCCGTATGACAGCCTTTAATTTAAGGTTCCATTACTCGCTGTAAAACGTGCTATTAGGATAATATAAACCATGACACATGTTTTGTGCTTGCTCTTTACTCTTTCCAAGCTCTGTACTTTCAGCAATATAAGCGATTGTTTCAACTCTACTTAGCAAAATGTTGGCAATAGATTAGGAAAGGAAAAATCACTCAGTTTACTTTATATTATAACATTGTTCTGAGAACCTGAAGTATCCAGCATGCTATGTCCAGAAAGCTCCAATGGTTCTAATATTCTGTCATTTCTCAGACACGTTTCTTAGAAAATGATAAAATATTGTTATTTTTGTAACAACTTGTTTAAACGTTTGTGAGGAAAATAATGATAAGAACCGAATAATAGTAAATGTTAGGTATTTCTATGTAAATTAGGTTATTTTTTGAATCACTTTCACCTAATAAATGGCAATAATGAGTTTATAAAATGTGCTTTTACTGTATATACTAAGGGAAATCTATGTCAAATCTCAGTTGGATTCAGTTTATGATGTGATCAGGCTCTTGGCTGAGGATGACTTTTTGCCATTACTTTTTGATTTTTCTATTGGAAGGGCATCTCTCTTTTGGTTGATATTCTTAGTCATCTTTCAAGGCTTTTTTATAGGCCAGCCATTGTCTTACAGGTTAGGTACCTATAGGTGGGAATAGAGATAAAGTATTGTTCCCTCTGGAGGAGAGGTAGTTTGTATGTTTTTCACAGGGAGGATTGCCTATAAGAATCCCTATGCCAGATGGATCTCCTCAAGGAGAACCAGTACCCCCTGAAAGATTTTAAAAGTTTACAAAATGCAAAGAGCATATTTCCTTTGAATAGCTAACGTCAAAGATAATATAACAGTGGGTATTACAGCCATATAATCGAAGCCTTTTGTGCAAATAGGAAGCAGATTTGTACCTATGAATAGAGATGGCCTTGCGGTTCGCCCGACGTTCGTTTAGTGGCGAACTTTAGGCGTTTGTGATTTGCCAAACATGCAAACATATGGTGATGTCCACCGGCGCCATATTCTTTTGCATTGAGCCAAATTTTGACCCATGACACACACATCAGGTGGGACAGGACAGCCAATTGAGACGTTTCAGCACATGGACATACCCGAAACCGATCTGGCAGCTATTTTACATTCTGTGTTTTGCCAGTGTAGGGAGAGATTGCTTTGTGGAGCAGGGACAGACTGATAGGGACAACAAACGCTAGCTAATACGGCCACAAAAGTCCTTTTAAGGACTGGTATAGGTGTGCTATCGATAGGTGTGACTTACTGAGGGGTGTAATATACTTATAATATACTTTCTAACATAGAAAGTATATTATAGTGCATTTGTATTGTGCAGCAGTTGTGTGCGGTTCTGCTACGATAACGCAGATATATAGAGGGACAAACGCTATTGGAATAACTAATTGCAACTGGTGTGATAAACCTGTTGCCCCCCAAAAAACTGATTGAGGGGTGTGATATACCTATAATATATTTTCTAACATAGAAAGTATATTATAGTGCATTTGTATTGTGAAGCAGTTGTGTGCAGTTCTGCTGCGATACCACAGGTATATAAAGGGACAAGCGCTATTGGAACAACAATTTGCAATGGGTGTGATATACCTGTTGCCCCCCAAAAAACTGATTGAGAAGTGCAATATACCTGCTTCCACAAACTACTGATTAAGGGGTTTGATATACCTGCTTCTACAAAATACTGATTGAGGGTGGGATATACCTGCTTCCACGGAATATTGATTGAGGCCTGCAATATACCTGCTTCTACAAAATACTGATTGAGGAGTGCAATATACCTGCTTCCATCAAATATTGATTAAGGGGTTCTATATACCTGCTTCCACAAAATACTGATTGAGGGGTGCGACATACCTGCTTCCACAAAATACAGATTATGGGTTTTTTATATACCTGCTTCCACAAAATACTTATTGAGGGGTGCGATATGCCTGCTTCCACAAAATATTGATTAAGGGGTTCTATATACCTGCTTCCACAAAATACTGATCGAGGGGTGTGATATACCTGCTTCCACAAAATACTGGTTAAGGGGTTTGATATATTTGCTTCAACAAAATACTGATTGAGAGGTGTGATAACCCTGCTTCCGCCAAATATTGATTAAGGGGTTCTAGATACCTGCTTTCACAAAATACTGATTAATGGGTTTGATATACCTGCTTCCACCAAATACTGATTGAGGAGTCCGATATTCCTGCTTCCACAAAATACTGATTGAGGGGTGTGATACACCTGCTTCCACAAAATACTGATTAAGGGGATTGATATACCTGTTTCCACAAAATATTGATTGAGGCCTGCGATATTCCTGCGTCCGCAAAATACTGATTAAAGGGATTGATATACCTGCTTCCACAAAATACAAATTGAGGGGTGCGATATACCTGCTTCCACCAAATATTGATTAAGGGGTTCTATATACCTGCTTCCACAAAAAACTAATTGAGGGGTGCGATATACCTGCTTCCACAAAATACAGATTAAGGGGTTTGATGTACCTGCTTCCACCAAATATTGATTGAGGCCTGCGATACACCTGCTTCCACAAAATACTGAATAAGGAGTTTGATATACCGGCTTACACCAAATACTGATTGAGGCCTGCAATATACCTGCTTCCACAAATACTTCTCTTCTCTAGGGACTTTGGTACAGGGTCATTTTGAAAATAACAGGCAGAGGAAGAGGCAGGCCGTTCCACAGGGGTGGTAGAGGTCGGGCAGGTGCAGCAGGCTGGAGCCTAAGTGGGAGGTTGGAGAAGGTGCGTGCGATTACGTCAGACGCACCAAAGTTGGTTGAGTGGCTCACTCAGCTTTCTGCTTCTGCACCCTCCTCATTCTCTGTATCTGCACCTTCCTCACTCTCTGCTGTGTGCACCCCTTACAGATGCGCAGCCATTCTTGGCATCGGATGAAGAAGAGGAGGTAGCAACGGCCGCCACCCAGCGGTCTGACAACAGTAGCCAGATCAGCCCAAGGAGGGTGGTCCCCGCTGTTGCTGCCTTCTCCGAGAACTCTAATGTCAGTGGTGGTGAAGGTGGCGATGATGATGTGTCGATGGACGTCACGTGGATGCCCACAAGAGAGGAAAAGGAGGAGAGTTCAGAGGGAGAGACGGAGCAGCAGATAGGGATGAGAAGGAGGAGAAGCAGGCAGAACTCGCAGTGCACAGGAGGCAAAAAGCAGACTGCAAATGTATCTGGAGCGAGCCATCCACCATGCACGGTCACATCTTGCGCTCCCAGGATGCCGGCACATGTCTCCGCAGTGTGGACTTTTTTTAACGTGTCAGCTGGTGACAATAGTGTTGCTTATCTGCACATCACTTCTTCCAGAGATAAGTGCATCTTATTTCAGGAATCAGATATATATATATATTTTTTTATTAAAGGGAATGTGTGATCTAAAAATAAACAAGATATTGCTTAAATAAAGATTTTATGTTAGGCATATTTTTAAAGAGTTTTTGGTGGTTATTTTAAATTTTCCATGTCACTTGCTTATATAAAAAATACTAAAGTCCTGCAGTTTTTACACTGACCTCTAAGGACAGTAGGCGCCACTTTCTGATGTGTACAGATCACTATTCAGCAGTCATCTCATTATTATCACATGCAGGGTTACAATAAAAGATAGCATATAGATAGATAGATAGATAGATAGATAGAGCCACTATTCAAAATAGTTTATTATCACAGGTCACAAAGCCTGTCTAGGAAGCTCTCCCACAGAAGTCAATGAAGCCCCCTCCTTTCCATTGTGTCTATGGACCATGGTGGCTGCTGTAAAATATCTCTCTAAATGCTGTTAAGAACAGCTCAGACAAGATGGCTGCCCCCATAATCATGTTCAGAAATAGAATTTAAAAATCTGCAATCAGAAAAAAAACTGATTACTTAAAAAAAAATACGTGCAACTATCTGATTTGAACTAGCAGAAAAAAATGGTGTAAGAAATGACAGTCAATGAATTCCCTCCATAATGTTTGGGCTAAGGGTCCATATCTATTACGCAATTTTGCGGAATGGGTGCGGAGTCCGGACCCATTCATTTTCAATGGGGCCGCAAAAGATGCTGACAGCACATTGTGTGCTGTCCGTATCCTCACTTCTGCTCCGCGGCCCCGCAAAAAAATAGAACATGTCCTATGCTAGTCCGCAGCCACGGACAAGAAAAGGCATTTCTATTTTAGAGCCAGAACACACATGGCCGGTGTCCGTGTTTTGCGGATCCGCAATTCGTGGACCGTAAAACTATTGCAGACGTGTGAATGGACCCTTGCATAATTGTTGCCTAAATGTAAACTAGAAAGGATAGTAAGGAAGTTTACAGGTATATATTTTTGTGTTTTTTCCCATCTTTGGCAAGACATGGACACGATATTCCGCTGAACTCTGTGGGGCACAACTTTCTTTTGTTCAGCAGCGCTCTCGTATTTACGTATGTATGATACAAGAGAAATGAAATTAAAAGGAGAGGAAATGTTTGCATGCAACCAGGTAATTGAGTAAAGAAGAAATGTGCATTTCAGTCCAGTATCTTCTACCGCCAGTCATGTTTAGATAATTAGCTGTCACATGTAGACATTCTTCATCTGCCATGACATGACACATTAAATCATTCGCACGATCTTTCCATGTAAAGGCACGGTCAGCCTTCTTTGCTTGAGGAAGAGGCGTACTCCATCTTTTGGCATATTTTATCATCATCGCCACGGAGACTCTGTGTGTTTTTAACTTGAGGAAAAGGTGTGCACAGTGTCCTGGCATGTTTTATCACTACCAGGTACGTGTATTCTGAATCATTGCTGTCTAGGTGGAACTGCTATTACCTAATGACACTGCATTATAGATTGCATATATTGTAGCTTATGTATACATCCCCCTAATCATCATCATCTCAGTTATTTCATAACACAATCACGACTGATCCTAGCCTTTCTGCTGCCCGAGGTGAAAATTGAAATGGCGACTGTCATGTCAAAGTCTCAATCCAACCCCTCCCTGCCAGCCCTACTGTTAAAGACATACCGTATGTAGATAACCCTGACATACAGTGCTATCACTCATACAGGTGCATACAGATCCACATACCTTTTACATCCAGTCTCCTCTGATCTACAAGTTCTTTTTTTCTCATCTTCTCCATTGGAAGCAGACTGCCATGATGACATCTTTCAGCTGTGTCTCGTCTCTGCAGAGTTTGACACACAGACATCTTAAGGCCCCCCTGTAGATGTAGAGTACCCTGTACTATAAAGCCCACTGTAGTGCCAGTACATATAAACACCCCCTGTAGTGTCCATATGTTTAATGCCCCCTGTAGTGCTCTGGCGTGTATTATAGTGCCTCTCATAGCTACCTCTGTAATATAATTCCCTCTGTATTATAATGCCTTCTGTAGTGGTCTGGCCTGTGTTATAATGCACAACATAGTGCCCCCCTGTAGTATAATGCCCCCTGTAGTGCTAGCAGGTATAATGCTGTCACCCCTTCTCCCTATAGTATAATGCCCCCTGTAGTGGTAGTGTATATAATGCTCTCCCCCTGTAGTGCTCTGGCGTGTATTATAGTGCCTCTCATAGCTACCTCTGTAATATAATTCCCTCTGTATTATAATGCCTTCTGTAGTGGTCTGGCCTGTGTTATAATGCACAACATAGTGCCCCCCTGTAGTATAATGCCCCCTGTAGTGCTAGCAGGTATAATGCTGTCACCCCTTCTCCCTATAGTATAATGCCCCCTGTAGTGGTAGTGTATATAATGCTCTCCCCCTGTAGTGCTCTGGCCTGTATTATAGTGCCTCTCATAGTTACCTCTGTAATATAATTCCCTCTGTATTATAATGCCTTCTGTAGTGGTCTGGCCTGTGTTATAATGCACAACATAGTGCCCCCTGTGGTATAATGCCCCCCTGTAGTGCTAGCAGGTATAATGCTGTCACCCCTTCTCCCTATAGTATAATGCCCCCTGTAGTATAATGCCCCCTGTAGTGGTAGTGTATATAATGCTCTCCCCCTGTAGTGCCCCCATAGTATAATACCCCTCCTGTAGTGCTAGGTATAATGCTGTCACACCTTCTACCTATAGTATAATGCCCCCTATAGTGGTAGTGTATATAATGCTCTCCCCCTGTAGTGCTCCCATAGTATAATTCCCCCCTGTAGCGGTAGTATATATAATACTTCCCGCCCTGTAGTATAATGCCCTCATAGATATAATGCTCTCTCCCCTGTAGTATAATGCCCATGTATATAAAATGTTCTCCCCTCATAGTATTACTCCCCGGATATATAATGCTCTTTCCCCTATAGTATAATGCCCCAGTATATATAATGTTCTCCCCCTGTAGTATAATGCCCCATATATGTAATGCTCTCTCACTGTAGTATAATGGCCCTGTATACATATATTTCTGTTTTCTCATAGCATAAGGCCCATGTATATACAATGTCGTCGTCGCCCCCCCGTAGTGCCCCTAGTTGTGCCAAAATATATATAAAACAAACAAACCAAATACTCACCTGTGTCTCATTCTCTGCTGACATCTGCAATACAAGTCTCTTACTGCCTGTGGCCTGAGTTGCCACATATGGTGGCCTGAGGTCTATGGGGCTGAAAAGAGAGGACGGGAGCCAGAAGCTCTCGTGGCCCGCCGTAAACTTCTGCCCCCTCCTCAGAGGCAGGTCGTCTGCTGCCTGAGGCAAGATTCTCATTTCACCTCAAGGCACAAGCGGTCCTGAACACAGTCTTTTTTGGACACATCAGTATGATAATATAGCACGTGTAAGTGCTTGAATTCTAATGAATATAGTTTTTGTAAATGAATAAACCACTTTTCAAGCCTGTCTGAGAATCAGGCCAGTGTTTGGTCTGATTGGTTGCTAAGGAGACAGTTTTCTTTTAGACAGTTTTTATAAATACAAAGGAGCAGGTTTAAGATGGCGACATTGCAGCAAGAAAAAGCTTGGGGTCTGTTGTGACAGTAAAGTAACAATTTTGAGATAAATTTGTTAAAAGTGCTCCGCATAAAGACTTTGAACAGTGTACAGGCATACTCCGAGAAAGTTAATCAGGCTGACTAGCAGTGAACTACAAGTACCCCAAACCGTGGTATAGTGTATCTTACGAAAATGTCTGTGTTGTAAGCCATACAGATTACAAATTCTTCGGCAGCTGAAACTGGATGACAAAACAAAATGCCGCAACTTTTGCATTGTCTTGCAGGCCCTATTGGAAGATGGTGAATTCTCTCAGTGGGAAGGTCAAGCGCCGCAATGTTAGAATCTGGGGCTCAGAAAACAGACATGCCCTTTTCAAGCACATGAGGGACTCAACCAAAGTCTACCGTCCCTTCATTTTTGCCGTTGATAATGTCACAGGCCACTCCTACCTCGAAATGCTGAGGTAATGGCTTCTGCTACAGGTAGAGAAAGATCTGCCAAACGTAGTCTATCAGCAGGATGGTGCTCCTCCTTATTTTCAGCCAGATTTTTGCTGATACCTGAATTAAATGTTCGATCTGCCACCACAGAAGAACCAATTCACCAATGTTGTGCTCACCCCCACGATCACCAGATCTAACAACCTGCAACTTCTTTCTGTGGAGCTACATCAAGAATCATGTATCTGCCCCCAGCCACGAGGTCTGAATGACCTGAGACAACGCATCACTGTCCAAGGATATGCTGGCACGCATGTGGATAGAACTGGACTACCGCCTAGTCAACTGGAGCTCACATCCAACATTTGTAGTGTATGCATAAAACTTGGGTAGGTCATGTCTTTTCATGTTACTTTGTGTTTTGTTCTCTAAGCTATAAACCACTCTGTATTACAAAGTTGTCATTTCAAGTATTTTTTGCCTTTTCTTCTCACATGCCAATGAAGAGGTCGCAGATATTTTTAGAGTTATGGACTAGGGTGTATCTGTAGGGAATGCAGAGGTAGTAGTTGCACTTGGCCCTGGTGCTTAAGGCTACTTTCACACTGGCGTTTTGGCTTTCCATTTGTGAGATCCGTTTCAGGGCTCTCACAAGCGGACCTAAATGGATCAGTTTTGCCCTAATGCATTCTGAATGGAAAAGGATCCGCTCAGAATGCATCAGTTTGCCTCTGTTCCGCCTCCATTCTGCTCTGGAGGCAGACTCCAAAACTCTGCTTGCAGCGTTTTGGTGTCCGCCTGGCAATGCGGAGTCAAACTGACACACAATGTAAGTCAATGGGGACGGATCAGTTTTCACTGACACAATATGGCACAATAGAAAACGGATCCGTCCCCCATTGACTTTCAGTGGTGTTCAGATCCGTCTTGGCTAGGTTACAGATAATACAAATGGGTCAGTTCCAAACGGATGCATGCGGTTGTATTATCTGAACGGAAGCGTTTGTGCAGATCCATGACGGATCCGCACCAAACGCGAGTGTAAAAGTAGCCTTAGAGCGTCTAATAGCTTCACTACACAAAAGAAGACACCAGTATAATAAATTATAAATGACAGGTGAGGCCTTAGGCTATTAAACAGGTATTTTCCATAGATATTGGTATCAAAATGAAAAAATAAAAATAAAATTCCACCTATTTTCATATAGTTTTATCATGATAAATAATATTACTTGGGAGTGGATAACCAAAATAGAGATCCTAAAGCAGTGGGTGTATCTTCAGATATGACATTTAACTGGACAGTTTACATTTATTTTGTTTCATTAACACCATAAAAAAGCTGTCCATCTGCCTTAGCCTTCACCACAGACAGGAAGCAAATGTATTTTAATGGGAGATATTGTTCCTTATTGGGTACCATTTGTAGACATGGTGATATGTATGAGGTCTTATGTAAAAATCCTAATTTACGCCACCCTATGCCACACTCACAGAGGTTCAACAAACCAACATATGTGGCTGCAGAGCTGCCTATATAACTACCGGTTCCTGCTTGCGACATCATGTGAGCAATCCAGTGCCTTGCAATATCTGACATACTTCCTTGTCTCAACATGTATTAAATGGGTTGCCCAGCCTTTTTTTTATTTTTAAATTTGCAACCCAGCCTGGAATACCTTTTGAAAACTTCATGCTTACCTGCTCCCCACCACTCCAATATAGCTCCCTGGCTTTCTGTCTTTCATCACTTATCTTCTGTTTTCCATTTGCCAACTGCATGGGGGGGAAAGGATGGGGGGGGGGGTCATGTACTACACTGCAGCCAATGACTGGCCTCACTGGTGACATTACTCCAAATGGCATGTGACCCATCAGTCATGAGCTGCTTAGTGACTTGTCCAACTAAGGCCAGTCATTGGCTGCCACTGCATACATGACCCTATCTCCATGCAGAAGTTGCCAGACAGGGATCGGAAGACTAGTGAAGAGAAACAAGGAACCAGAATAGAACATCTGGAAGCACGTGAGAATTTTTCCAGGCCTGGATGCAAAAAATAGAGAACAAAAAAGCTGGACAACCCCTTTAAAGGAGTTGACCAAGATTAGAGCAACATGGCTGGTTTCTTCCAAAAACATTATCACATCTGTCCACAGCTCTTCCTCATTAACTCCAATAGAGCTGAGCTGCAATACAAGCCACAACCCATGGACAGGTGTGGTTTCCGGTAGGAGGCAGTCTAACCCTGGTCAACCCTTTTAAACTGGTGGTTCTGTCTTAAGCAGACCATACACCTTATATTAACCTCTTATGCCGTTGTAATAGTACGGCGCTATGGCGCCACAGATCAGAGGAGCATATATCACTTTGGTGCAATCTGTTGTCTCCACTTATAGTTAGGTTGCTCCCTTTGGTCTTTTTTTTGCGTCTATCCCTTTGCATCATAATGTAGATCCATTATTAGAATCATCTAGGGCCTAAATAGTGATATTGAAGGAATTTTAATTATTTATTGCGGTTTTCTTGCTATCGGACAATAAGTGTGGCTGTTTCAAAGAATATCTGGTTAATTTTTATCTGTTGTTCTGAAATTTTGATCTGGTTTTGGCATTTGTCCAGTTACAATTCTGCCTAGTGTCAGACTGTAGTTCCTTGGGCCTACCAGAGGAAATCCAACCCCTATAAGATCAATAGTAATAGGTCTTAAATCAAAGAAATATACGCTAGTGGTAGCTGATTAGTTTCAAAGAGAGCTCCAAATGTGATTTTCTCTAGGACCTTTGGCGTCAGAGATTGGGCCCACTGGAGGATCCTCTTGTACTGTGGTGGGCCAGACCCACCTTGAGTCTTCCTGTGTGACTTTCTATTAAAAAAACATACAATCTTGTGTATTTTCTATATATAAACTTCAACATCAGGTTCATTTTTAGCAACAATGTAGGATCAAAGTATACTCTGTGTTTTTAGCTCTGCATTTTTTACCTGGTTTGGGGGTTTGGCCAGTTACAATTCTGCCCATTGTCAGACTAGGGTTCCTTGGGCCCACCAGAGGAAATCCTACCCCTATAACATCAATAAAGTCTAATATGTTTTAAATCAATAAAATAGACTGTAGTGGTAGTGGTGGCTGATTAGCTTCAAAGGCAGCTCGAAATGGGATTTTCTCCAGCATTTGGGTCCCACTGGAGGATCCTCTAGTACTCTGGTAGGCCAGAACTATCCACATTCTCCCTCTTTCACTTCCTCTAAAAACATACTCACATTCTTGCGTATTTTCTATATATAAACCAGAATCTATAGAAAGCTCAACTGTGGAGTTCTCCTTTAATACCCTGCACATAAGAAAACAACAACAATTGCCCTCAATCCCTCTAGTTCTCAGCGTCTCCATAAACCCACTTATTACATATGTTCAGACAGCAATTTTAGAAACAGAATTTTATGGATCAATCCCACCCACCTATGAGTGATTATCTCGGTTTCATATCTGGAATTTTAAACAAACACATTGAAGGATGTGAAATGTCCAACAATGTGTAATCACTTGGAAAGGCCTTTTTTTAAGTGTTCTGGATTGAGACACTGAGGCGTCGTGAGTTTCATTAAAACATGCAGGAGCTTGTATGCTTACAGTACAGCAAATGTACCTGTTTGCCTGCTTTCTGCCTGTTATTAGAGAATGTACACTGTCATGTCACTAGCATGTCAGAGTATTGGCCTTGCATATTATTTATCTGCAAAAACACATGAATTATTTGCAAACTTTCGAGTGTTTTAGATTTAGGTAGTAAATATACTTTATTGTAGACATGTTTATGAAGTTGTTGATTTATATAATGCGGCTAGACTGTGAGTAAGGTGGCAATTAGCTAGAGATTAGCACATGCAGCTATGCGTGTGTTCTGTTTCTGTGAGTCAGAATGCAGGCTGTTTGTGCCCCATTTGTGGTCAGAGTAGCGTGTTATCCAAACATCAATCAGGGCAAAAATTGTGAAAGCATTCCAATTACTATACCTAAGCATGAGGGCAAAACATTGTAGCGTATGTAGAAGCGTGGAGACTACAGTGCTGGATTTCTTAGATTCAGTAGATAAGTACACAAAGCTTGAATGAATACAATTACAGCTGAGCTTCACTGAATGGTTCAATTAGTATCAAAGGGAGACGCTGCACGAAGGTGAAGAACACCTGTGGCTTTTGCGCGGTGTTTGTCAACTTTGGATACTGAAAATTTTATGCGTAAATGGTTTTCCCACTTTAGTTTAAGTTAAAGGGCATCTGTCAGCAGATTTGTACCTATGAAACTGAATAACCTGTTGCATGTGCGCTTGGCAGCTGAAAGCATCAGTGTTGGTTCCATGTTCATATTTGCCTGCATTGCTGAGAAAAATGATGCTTTAATATATACAAATGAGCTCCTAGGGGCAACGGGGGCGTTGCTGTTACACCTAGATGCTCAGCTCTTTCTGCAAGTGCTGAGCACTCTCCACTTTGATTGACAGGGCCTACTGACTGTAGTTATAGAGAGAGCAGAGCCTTTAGGTGTAATGGCAACACCCCCATTGCTCCTAGAGGCTCATTTGCATATATTAAAACCTTTTCTCATTTTTCTCAGCAATGTGGGCACATGTGAACATGGGACCAATGCTGGTTTTTAATAAATAACCCCCAGTGTGTTTGGCTACATGTGTTTTTTTGTGGTGTTTTTTGAACAGGCAAATATGGCCTCCCCAATGAGGTCACTTCCTCTGTAGACCTCTATTAAAAAACATCCTTAGAAAAAAAAAGAGAAATGTAAAAATCCATAAGACACACATTTTTCTTAAGTCCAACACTTCTGTCTTGAGATGTTACTCCACTTTCTACGCCACCCCTTTTCTTGAGCAAGATTGTGGCAATTTTCGGTGACTTTTTAAAGTTGCATCTGACTAAATTCAACTTTACAGTTCTACTTTCCCAATTATTGTTAAAAACTTGAGTGGTGAAAAAATGCTAAATGTCACATATTTTTTTGTGTGCAAATAGCCCAAACGGTCGCAAGATCCAATTTTGAAACTTATTTAAAAAATGTACCCCTTTGTTTGAATATACCATAAAGTAGCCACATCTGTGAACTGCTGCATTTCAGTATTCCCAAAGATTTCTAAGGACTGTTTTAGGCAAAATATAAAAGCATATAGGTGTGCACAGTTATGAACCCCTGTGCACCAGAAAACTGGCCTCAAAAAGTCACAAAGTTTGTTTCACACCATGCAACATTTTACAACTTTCTGGCGGGTTTAGAGCTCTGATCGCCATGTTTCGACAGAGTAAGGCAGGGATTGGGCTATGCTGGGGCAGCTGAAGTTGTCCCAGCACACATATTATAAAATACCCCAGTAAATGTGCCACAATTATTGAGGTTTTCCTTCTTAATAATTGTGGCACATCTGACATCAGTTGGAAATATATTAAGCCAGTGTATTATACACCTATCTTAATCTATCCCCAGCTGATATCCAAGGTGTCACTATTATTAAGAACTGCGTGCCTCTTAAATGTCCCCCTATATGTTTACAATACTACTAACCATAAGGATTATGAATACCTAAATTAACTAAACACTGTTTAAAAAAATCCCCTCCACCTTTGACAATTTATTCTGCATTGTATGACAACATTGAAGTGGATTTCAAGGGGTTTTCAAAGCAAGAATATAAAAGAACTGCCAAGTCTAATATACCAAAATAATTTATTTAAAAATCTAGAACTTTGCTCTGTATATATTTTATTGTCTAAGAGCCCTGCAGACCTTTCATGATATACAGTACAAAGCTTAAATTGTAACTTCCATGTGTACAGATAGTGATGTAAATAACTTTTGCAATATACTTTATTAAACTTATTTTTTATACCTATGTTAAATAAGGGTACTTTCACACTATGGATAGGGATGAGCGAATCGACTTCGGATTAAACAGTTGATTCACATGGAGCTCCTTACAGTATCAGAAAGTAAAGCCGAAGTTATTGCTTCGTGAAGTCTCGCGAAACTTCGCGTAATAACTTCATAAATTAATTTCTACTGTAAAAAAACATTTCCCGAACTCTGCATATTCAAATCTCTGCATCATACTGTTAGAATGTTGCTAAGGGGAACAATAAGAGACAGTTAGGCTAGTTTCACACTAGTGGCAGGGGACTCCGGCAGGCTGTTTAGGCGGGTGAACAGCCTGTCGGATCCATCCTGCCGCTAGTTCACATGTGCCCCCGGACTGCCACTCTGTCCCCGTTGACTAAAATTGGGGTGGGGGACAGAGTTCCGGCAGCAGCACTGCAGTGCACACCTCTAGGCGATCGGACTAAAAGTACTGCATGTTACACCTGTTAAAAGTACTGCATGTAGTACTTTTAGTCCGGCCGCCTCTAGGTGTGCGCTGCCATGCTGCCGCTGGCACTCCGCCCTGCCCCCATTATAGTCAACGGGGACGGACGGAGAAAGGGAGAGGTGCGTGCGCACGTGCTATGGCGCATGAGATGACACCTGGCAGTGAGGACGGAGGCGGCGGTATGCTGGCGGGCGCCTGCGTCTCCTACAAGGTAAGCCAGTACTGGGACTCATAGTGCTGCGATGTGCAGACAGCGACCTGCGGTGAGGACACAGACCCCATACTGACAACTGTTATGGTGCCCCATACCTGTAAAGAAGGGGATGGGACATCCTATCTCCCTCTCAATGCCCTCCATCTACAGTCGTGGCCAAAAGTTTTGAGAATGACACAAATATTAGTTTTCACAAAGTTTGCTGCTAAACTGCTTTTAGATCTTAGTTTCAGTTGTTTCTGTGATGCAGTGAAATATAATTACTCGCACTTCATACGTTTCAAAGGCTTTTATCGACAATTACATGACATTTATGCAAAGAGTCAGTATTTGCAGTGTTGGTCCTTCTTTTTCAGGACCTCTGCAATTCGACTGGGCATGCTCTCAATTAACTTCTGGGCCAATTCCTGACTGATAGCAAACCATTCTTTCATAATCACTTCTTGGAGTTTGTCAGAATTAGTGGGTTTATGTTTGTCCACCCGCCTCTTGACAATTGGCCACAAGTTCTCAATGGGATTAAGATCTGGGGAGTTTCCAGGCCATGGACCCAAAATGTCAACATTTTGGTCCTTGAGCCACTTAGTTATCACTTTTGCCTTATGGCACGGTGCTCCATCGTGCTGGAAAATGCATTGTTCTTCACCAAACTGTTGTTGGATTGTTGGAAGAAGTTGCTGTTGGAGGGTGTTTTGGTACCATTCTTTATTCATGGCTGTGTTTTTGGGCAAAATTGTGAGTGAGCCCACTCCCTTGGATGAGAAGCAACCCCACACATGAATGGTCTCAGGATGCTTTACTGTTGGCATGACACAGGACTGATGGTAGCACTCACCTTTTCTTCTCCGGACAAGCCTTTTTCCTGATGCCCCAAACAATCGGAAAGAGGCTTCATCGGAGAATATGACTTTGCCCCAGTCCTCAGCAGTCCATTCACCATATTTTCTGCAGAAGATCAATCTGTCCCTGATGTTTTTTTTGGAGAGAAGTGGCTTCTTTGCTGCCCTTCTTGACACCAGGCCATCTTCCAAAAGTCTTCGCCTCACTGTGCGTGCAGATGCGCTCACACCTGCCTGCTGCCATTCCTGAGCAAGCTCTGCACTGGTGGCACTCCGATCCCGCAGCTGAATCCTCTTTAGGAGACGATCCTGGCGCTTGCTGGACTTTCTTGGACGCCCTGAAGCCTTCTTAACAAGAATTGAACCTCTTTCCCTGAAGTTCTTGATGATCCTATAAATTGTTGATTGAGGTACAATCTTAGTAGCCACAATATCCTTGCCTGTGAAGCCATTTTTATGCAACGCATTGATGGCTGCACGCGTTTATTTGCAGGTCACCATGGTTAACAATGGAAGAACAATGATTTCAAGCATCACCCTCCTTTTAACAGGTCAAGTCTGCCATTTTAACCCAATCAGCCTGACATAATGATCTCCAGCCTTGTGCTCATCAACATTCTCACCTGAGTTAACAAGACGATTACTAAAATGATCTCAGCAGGTCCTTTAATGACAGCAATGAAATGCAGTGGAAAGTTTTTTTGGGGATTAAGTTAATTTTCATGGCAAAGAAGGACTATGCAATTCATCTGATCACTCTTCATAACATTCTGGAGTATATGCAAATTGCTATTATAAAAACTTAAGCAGCAACTTTTCCAATTTCCAATATTTATGTAATTCTCAAAACTTTTGGCCACGACTGTACACTTGGCATATGCAGCTCAAGCCTCTTGCTGCTCCCCCCGTGAACATGGCTCAGTGGCCAGGCAGGGATGATCACTGCCACCTTCCTATCCGGGGCCATTCTGCAATTGTGGAATGATGTTTGGAGGGGTTGGTTCAGATAACAGGCCTAATGTTGCCTGGCCTAGGCATGTCCAGTTTGTGCTAGGATTGATCTCGTCATTGCCTCTCTTGCTGATCAACCAGTGAAACACCCAAAACATCCAGGTTAAGCATCTCTTGATTGACTCCTGGTGAGATGCAGTTTGTCTCCAGTGAGCCATTATGAAGGTTGTGCTGAGTCCTTCCAGGGTATTCTCTGGTGGGCCAGTCTAAAACTGATAGCCACTTTTGCAAGCCATGGTCCGCCTAATGCCTCAGATGGCTGCCCTAAACAGCCCTATCCTTTGTGGGGATTTGCTCTGGTAGGCAGCTTAGCGGACGCAGCATAGAGGCAATCACAAAGCCTTTAACTTAAATAGTTCAGTGTTTATTCACACAAAAGGCAAAACAAAATAACATTTTGCAGCATTGATGTTTGTTCACCCCATGGAAAGTCCACAGAACACAAACGTTCACCTGGTTAACAGTTTTTCATCAGCCATCCACTGCAGGCTTTTGGGGCCCTGTTTTCCAGTAATGCGGCTTTCAGCCCTTTAGCACGGCACACCTCATGCATATCCCAAAACCACAGCGTCTCCACAGCTTCACTGTGAAGTGGAGGATAATCCACTTGAGAGAGGAGTGGTCGGTCACCAGACGGAACTTTCTCCCCAACAGATAATAGCGGAGAGACTCGAGTGCCCACTTGATGGCCAGGTACTCTCTCTCCACTATACTGTACCTAGTCTTGGCTGGGGTAAGCTTTCGGCTCTACAGCCACACTAAATAACAAATAGTGTCAGTCAGCACTAACTGCCGCTGACACTTAAAATTACTGGCTCTTACCTCACCGAGGCCAGGAATCTTGGTGACACATACCTTCCGTCAATGACGGACCCTTGCACCTTCCTACACCTTGTAAGGGTACTTGTACACTTGGCCTAGCTACACGTGCATGTCCATGGGTCATTACAAGGAATATCTATCGGCCAACAGATATCTAAGTTGTAAAAATGGCAGTCACAAATCAATAGAAAGATGTCAAGTATATTTTGGTGTGTAACCATGTTGTCAAACCTTGTCAACTGAGTTAAATCTTAAAAGTTTAAAGATGTCTATATAGCTGTTGGCAGCTATTCCTCCTTAATCTCAAGCATGCATGTGTCATGAATATGGAGAATGGAAAAAGCCAGTGCCAGACACCTCTGATGACAGCTTGTCTTCCTAGAGAACAAAAGAATCGGGCATGTTGAAATTTACCATCCCCATATACATTAGCTGGTTGGCCCACAATACTCCAATGTGTATGGGCAGCTATATTCTACTCGAATGAAACACTTTTCTGTAATCTAATGACAATAAAACCTTGCTCCCTGCTGCTGTACATTGACCCTTCAGACCTTCCATACAGCATGTAGTGGTGGCTCCTTCCCGTGTTGTTCGTGACTACCTGCATTGTGACCTTGCTGTATATACATGTGATAGTACTCCTAGTATTTCCTATACTGACTCCCAAGTGACTTATGAAAACGCTCCTCCATTGTCAGGGACAGCTCAGAATTAATTAGGGGGGCATTTGGGGGGAGGTCTCTAGAATGATCCAGTTCAGTTAAATGAAAGTTCGGGGGCAACAGAATGCCAAACACCAGACAACAGCTGGATTAAATTTACATTCATACTTTCAAAGTTATTAACATATTTTTTGGGGGGTGGAAATTAACTCTCAAGCATTTATGTTGAATCTGGTGATTGATCATACCACATATTGATGAGCAAATTTCCTGAAATTTGATTCAGATTTGATTCACGCCTAAATATGTTCGACCTTAATCGAAAGTGCTCCAATTGCCCTAACAAATTATGGATGACACTTTGGGATCTCCTAGGACTGTATGCAACTCCTTTCAAGCCCTTGAATGCCAAGACATCATTAGTAATGAGTGAATTTCTCCAAAATTCGATTTAGCCGGTTTGCCAAATTGTCCGAAAAGATTCAATCCGAATTTATTAGTGGCGAATTGCATTAAAAAACTGCTATTTCCTGGCTGCAGAGAGACTGTATAGTGTTGTAGAACACCGTGCATTGCGGTAACACGCATAGGGAGTTTGCTGTGGTAGTGAAACAATACTGTGAGTCAGTATGACATGCAGATGACAGGCATCGCTCTTAGAATCACTGCACACTTCACTTAATTGGGGAGTTTCAGGGTCAAAACTGTCCAAATAACTCAAATGTGAACTTAGCCTTACAGGTCACTGTTAGCGTCAAGAAGAAGTGCACTCCTTTTGCACCGTCGGCAGCTGATTCCACATAGATGTCTACAGAACCTGTTCTATTAAACGCTTATACAAGTAAAGCCCCCCGACAGAGTGGAGAGGGTGTCAGCAGTAAGTTTGTGTTTTCATCACTGATTATTTTGCCCTTTCTCTGATTCATCAGAACAATAACCCCCAAAAAAGGATCCTTTCTATAGAGAATCCGCCTTCACTCGGTCAGCATTTGGTCAGTAATCCACCAGTATTGCTAAAGCCCCCCAAAAAACAGGAGTGGATCCAAAACAGACATGACACGTGAATGTAATATTTGCATATCTTCTGTGTTTTGTACCCATTCCTGCTTTTGGCTACCAAATCATAAGCCAATTCTGATGCTAAATTGGGCCCATGTCATACAGGCCTTACATCTGCTACATAGACAGGATCCATTTTGTGTCCTATCTTTCCTTCCTTCTGACAGATCAGATGAAGTGTCAAATAAATGATTATGTCAATCAGGCCACAAAAGGCAAAATAGTGGCCCAGTCATGGAGTGGGGAGGGTGGGAACAGCATGAGAAGTCTACAGAGTGGCCCAGTGACATAGTGGTGATGTTGCAGCAGCATGAGGAGACCACAGAGTGGTGAAGTGGCAGCAGTATGAGGAGACCACAGAGTGGCAAGGTGACAAAATGTGGAGTTGGCAGCAGCATGAGGAGGCCACAGAGTAGCCCAGAGACAGAGTTTTGAGTTGGAAGCAGGATGAGGAGACCACAGAGTGGCACAATGACATAGTGTGGAGGTGGCAACAGCAGCATGAGAGGACATGAGTTGTGATACGGCAACAGCATCAGGAAACCACAGAGTGACCCAGTGACAGAGTGGGAAGGTGGGTGGCAATAACAGTACCTGCTGACAATGGTATGTGTAAGAAGGGGCACTTGGCATTAGATGTGTGGCATCAGGCGGGTGGAAGCATCAGAATAGTAGCTGAGGCAGGTAGCCAGAAGAAACCGGTCTGCTTTGTCAAGGTTTGGGTGAGGCAGCCTGGATAATCTAATCTGATGCATCAGGGATTGGTGGGTGGAAATCCTGGCTTATCCACGCCTGATTCATCTTGACAAAGGTCAGTCTCTCCACATTTTGGGTGGACAGGAGAGTTTTCCTTGGGGTAACTATGGCCCCCGCCGCACTAAACACTCGCTCTGATGTCACAGGATAGCTTTACCAGAGCAAACTCGGCCAGTTGCGGCCACAAATCCAGTTTGGCTGCCCAGTAGTCCAGTGGATCTTTAATGTGGTAGAGAGCCAGAAGTCATCCCTCTGCCGAATGGTGACAATTCATCTGTCACTACCCAAGCAAGTGATCGCACAGCGGGCCATTTCAGCAAGTGACTCGGAGGGACTCCCTGCCTCCATCTCCACTGCATATTGCCACAGTGTGCCTGCCTCACTGTGGCTGTGGCAATCTGCCTCATCTCCTTCTTCCTCTCTGGCTGCTCCTGCTCCTCCTCTCCTGTCACCTGTGTAGAAAAAACACCCATTTCGCTACATATTGCTTGTGCTCCAATGTCCTCTTCCTCCAGTTCAGCCCCCACAGTGCTCATGTGCCCGTGAGATAAAGGCGCCACGTCTCCAATTCCCTGACCAGCCAAATTTACAAGCATCTGTTCCAGGATATGAAGTAGTGGAATGACGTTGTTCATCCTGTAGTCCTGGTGACTGACAAATAACGTGGCATCCTCAAAGAGCCTGAGCAAATGGCAGGTGTCACGCATGAGCTGCCACTGGCTGACATCAAAGTTACACAGGTGAGTACTCCTGTCTGCTTGGAACATCAAGAAATCGTTTATGGCCTTTCTCTGTTCGTATTGTCGATCCAACATATGGAAAGTGGAATTCCAACGGGTGGAAACCTCGCATATCAGCCTATGTTGGGGGATGCCGTTCTGCCGCTAAAGCTCAAGGAGGGTGTGTTTGGCAGTGTACGAGTGGCTGAAGTGCATGCATGGCTCAGCCCTCCTTGACATAGCACCAAAACCATGTTCTTCCCGTTGTCGGTCACCATGGTTATGAATTTGAGTTATTGAGGAGAAAGCCAGGATTTGATTTCTTGATGAAGGACACGGAGCAGCTCCTCCAAAATGTGACTCCGTTCGCCCTAGGCAAACGAGGTGTAGAACAGCATGACACCGCCATGCCCTGTATATGTGGTATGCTGGAGGAGCACTGTGAATTGTCCCTGCAGTGGAGGCTGAGGACACGGTGGTGGATGAGGAGGCAGAGGCGGACATTGTCGCAGGACCAACGGCGTGAAAACGTGGAGGCAGCAGCGGCATCATCTGGCCAAGTTGATGGTGTGGCTTGGCAGGAACCACATTCACCCAGTGGGCTATAAAGAACATGTATTGTCCCTGACCGTAGTTACACACGTCGGTGCTGCCGTGCACTTTGGCAGACACTGACAGGCTCAAGGACTGGCCCACCTATGATGGCTTGGGACTCTCCACCTCCACCACTTGCAAAGGAGGCACTGCAGCACTAGCAACTTGGCCAGGAGCACGTTCAGCTTCTGCGCTATAGGATGACCACACGCGTATTGCTGTCTCTTGGCGATCGCTTCGGTGACCAACTGCTGACGAAATGAGTGATGAGGAGTAGGAGGACGAGGAGCAGGAGCATCAAGACCGGTAGATGATGGGAAGGACAGACAGCTCCCTTCTAGTGATGAGCAAGAGGTGCCATATTCGATTTCGCGATATATCGCGAATATTCGAGTGAATATTCGTGTTATATTCGTCGAAATCGAATATTCGTAATTATTTCAATTTTTCGCGAATAATATGCAATTATTTTAATCGCGTGTTGCGATTTTTCCAGTATAATAGTATAAGGCAATGGTATTTTACGAAATTTCGTACTATTGCTCTAACTTCGTCTTTTAGAATATTACGAATATTCTAAAAGACGAAGTTAGAGCAATATTACGAAATTTCGTAAAATACACATATATATAGTAATTTAGCTAATATAGTGCTATAATCATTTTTTTTTCTTTCATTTTTTTTCCCTCTTCTGAACTTAAGCTTTGTAAAATATGTACACTGTTAAAAAAAGTTAATATAGCAGTATATTAGCTAAATTACAATATATATGTGTATTTTTACGAAATTTCGTAATATTGCTCTAACTTCATCTTTTAGAATATTCGTAATATTCTAAAAGACGAAGTTAGAGCAATAGTACGAAATTTTGTAAAATACACATATATGGAATATAGCAGTGCGAAGCTGAAATTGCGATGCGATTAATATAACACGAAATAATCGCATGGTGATTTCTACTTAGTACTGCTATAGTCCATATTCGGCGAATATGGAATATAGCAGTACTATACTTCGAGTTATATTCATCGCATGGCGATTTCAACTGATGGACTATAGCAGTACTAAGTAGAAATCACCATGTGATTATTTCGTGTTATATTAATCGCATCGCAATTTCAGCTTCGCACTGCTATATTCCATATATGTGTATTTTACGAAATTTCCTACTATTGCTCTAACTTCGTCTTTTTGAATATTACGAATATTCTAAAAGACGAAGTTAGAGCAATATAACGAAATTTCGTAAAATACACATATATATTGTAATTTAGCTAATATACAGCTATATTAATTTTTTTTAACAGTGTACATATTTTACAAAACTTAAGTTCAGAAGAGGGAAAAAAAAAGAAAGAAAAAAAAAATGATTACAGCACTATATTAGCTAAATTACAATATATATGTGTATTTTACGAAATTTCGTAATATTGCTCTAACTTCGTCTTTTATAATATTCGTAATATTCTAAAAGACGAAGTTAGAGCAATAGTACGAAATTTCATTAAATACACATATATGGAATATAGCAGTGCGAAGCTGAAATTGTGATGCGATTAATATAACACGAAATAATCGCATGGTGATTTCAACGTAATTCTCTAATCCTACAGTACATTCTAGTATATGGAGCGTCCCCATGGTGATGGGAACGCTCCATGAGCATGGCAACGGGCACTGAATGGAGCATTAAAAAAAAACAAAAAAAAAACGAATATTCGATTTCGCGAATATATAGCACTATATTCTAAATATTCGCGAAATCTCGAAATCGCGATATTCGAGAAATATATTCGCATTTCGAATATTCGCGCTCAACACTACTCCCTTCGGCTGAAGTGGTGGGGTCTTGACTGTCTGAAATCGGGAGCGTGCCACTTGATGCAGGAGTTGGTGCGGCAGGCTGGACCACCACACCGGAGTCACGGCTCTCCCAGTCCATTTTTTGGACACTGCATATGTTGACGCTGGGCCGTGGTGCCAACATTACATTGGCACCCTGGCCACACTTCACCTTCTGCAGACATATTCGGTAAATGGCCATATTCACCTCCTCCGATGGCTTAACAAAAAACTGCCACACCGCCGAGTCGGTGATTTTACCCCCAACACTCCACACTGACTGACTGCTACTTTCCAGGCAGGTAGGCTTCTGCAAAGTGGGTGGCCTACCCCAGGCACGTTTCGGTCCCGACCTCCCACTGCTGCCATCCTGCTTACTCCCGGCCACGCTACCGACTTGCTGGCTCCGCCGCTGCTTCATGCGCAAGCTGCCACTCTTTTCCCAATGATGATGAATCCCCTTTGTCACCCTTCTCCCATTTACGATGAGCTACATCATCATCGAGTACTGTCTGCACGTCACTGATGTCCTCCTAAACGGTCTCTGAGCCAGGAGCCTAACCACTCGCAACACCAGCTCCCACGTCACTCTCCTCATCACTACTTGCCAGCCTACCGGAGGAAGCGACGGATGTCTCCTCCATTTCTAAGGAGCTTAGCTGACTGTCCTCTAGTAGCTTGTCCTGGCTGTATAGTGGAGCTGAGCCCACGGCATATAATACTTGTCTGGCTGAGGGAGTAGAAAAGGCCAGAGGAAGGTTGAGGACAGGAGAGGCACAGAGCCTGCTCCTGGGCCATGCAAACTAAGGGTTGTGATTGACCAACCCACCGACTCTTGGCTGGCGGTGTCTGATGTCACTTGGGACGAAGTGGATGACCGTGTCAACAATTTAAACACCTCTGGGTTGCTGGTCAAGACACGACCACTAGATGATACCTGGAGCTCAGGCCTCTCAGAGTGACCCCTGCTGCCACGCCCTCTTACTTTGCTGTGACCTGTGCCTGCACCAGAAACATTTAGGACTCTGCCCCTCCCCTGTACAGGGCCTGGCACTTCTCTGTCTGACATACTGTTAGATCAAATAAATAAATACAAAGGAAATGAATACACCCCAAAAAAGGCTTTAAAACATATAAATGCACCGCTGAATGGCTAATAAGACTATTTTCCCCACTAATACACCTCAAAAAAGGCTTTAGAACATATAACTGCACTGCTGAACGGCTAATAAGACTTTTTTCCACTAATACACCCCAAAAAATGCTGTAATTTTGTCACTTCACCGCACAATGGCAAATAATCAATTTTTCCCCACTAATACACCACAAAAAAGGCTTTAAAACATATACAGTGGATATAAAAAGTCTACACACCCCTGTTAAAATGTCCGGTTTCTGTGATGTCAAAAAATGAGACAAAAATAAATCATTTCAGAACTTTTTCCACCTTTAATGTGACCTATAAACTGTACAACTCAATTGAAAAACAAGCTGAAATCTTTTAGGTAGAGGGAAGAAAAATATAAAAATAAAATAATATGGTTGCATAAGTGTGCACACCCTTAAACTAATACCTTGTTGAAGCACTTTTAGATTTTTTTTACAGCACTCAGTCTTTTTGGGTATGAATCTATCAGCATGGCACATTTTGACTTGGCAAGATTTGCCCACACTTCTTTGTAAAAACACTCCAAATCTGTCAGATTGCGAGGGCATCTCCTGTGCACAGCCCATTTCAGATCACCCCACAGATTTTCAATCGGATTCAGGTCTGGGCTCTGGCTGGGCCTTTCCAAAATGTTAATCTTCTTCTGGTGAAGCCATTCCTTTGTTGATTTGGATGTATGCTTTGGGTCAGGGCCGGTGCAAGGATTTTTGCCAACACAAGCGAAGCTACATTTTGGCGCCCCTCTTCCCCCACGCTTCTCCTCTGTGTGGTCCTGGTATCTTCTCTCTGCTTCAGACAATGGCTGGTTTAAGGACCATATTTTTCACCCTCTAAGACACACCTAGGTTTTAGAGGAGGATAATAAGAAAAAAATATTTTCCATTACACCTCAGGTCAGACCAGCAATCAGACCCCCAATGTTAATCAGACCTCAGCTCACAGCCCCAATCAGACCCCCAATGTTAATCAGACCTCAGATCAGAACCCCATGTCAGACATCATCCCCCAGCCATGAGCCCCCAATGTCAGCCATCAGACCCCCATGTCACATTTCTCCCCCTCCATGTCACATTTTTCCGCCCTCCCCCAGGGTGCGCCCTAAGGCGGCCGCTTGGTCTGCCTTATGGTAGCACCGGCCCTGCTTTGGGTCGTTGTTATGCTGAAACATGAAGTTCTTCTTCATGTACAGCTTTCTAGCAGAAGCCTGAAGGTTTTGTGCCAATATTGACTGGTATTTGGAACTGTTCATAATTCCCTCTAGCTTAACTAAGGCCCCAGTTCCAGCTGAAGAAAAACAGCCCCAAAGCATGATGCTGCCACCACCATGCTTCACTGTGGGTATGGTTCTTTTGGTGATGTGCAGTGTTGTTTTTGCGCCAAACATATCTTTCGGAATTATGTCCAACAAGTTCAACCTTGGTTTCATCAGACCATAACACCTTTTTCCACATGCTTTTGGGAGACTTCAGATGTGTTTTTGCAAAATGTAGCCTGGCTTGGATGTTTTTCTTCTTAAGAAAAGGCTTCCGTCTTGCCACTCTACCCAGACGTATGAAGAATACGGGAGATTGTTGTCACATGTGCCACAGAGCCAGTACTTGCCAGATATTCCTGCAGCTCCTTTAATGTTGCTGTAGGCCTCTTGGTTGCCTCCTAGACCAGTTTTCTTCTCCTCTTTTCATCAATTTTGGAGGGACGTCCAGTTCTTGGTAATGTCACTGTTGTGCCATATTTTCTTCACTTGATGATGACTGTCTTCACTGTGTTCCATGGTATAGCTAATGCATTAGAAATTCATTTGTACCCTTCTCCTGACTGATACCTTTTATCAATAAGATACCTCTGATGCTTTGGAAGCTCTCTGTGGACCATGGCTTTTGCTGTGGGATGCGACTAAGAAAATTTCAGGAAAGACCAACTAGAGCAGCTGAACTTTATTTGGGGTTTATCAAAGGCACTTTAAATGATGGCAGGTGTATGCTAACTCCTATTTAACATGATTTTGAATGTGATTGCTTAATTATGAACACAGCTACAACCACATTTTTTTTTTTCTTCCCTCTACCTAAAATATTTATGTATAGTTTATAGGTCACAGGTGGAAAAAGTTCTGAAATGATTTATATTTGTCTAATTTTTTTACAGCAGAGAAACCTGACATTTTAACAGGGGTGTGTAGACTTTTTATATCCACTGTAACTGCACCTCTGAATGGCTAATAAGCCCTTTTTTTCCCCCAATAATACACCCTAAAATATGCTTTAGAACATATAACTGCACCGCACAACGGCTAATAAGATGTACAAATATTTCCTAGTAATACACCCTGTTAATGGCTGTATCACACAGCACTTGCACCCCAATAACAAGAAAGGTTGGCTGGAAGTATAAAGGTATCATCTATTGCGAACCTAAAAGCAGCAGTATAATGGCAATGTGGATCCCCAGTCAGTACAGCAAGGTGTAATAGGATTGTTCCTTACTCCCCTGTTGGACCCTGTTCTCCTTTTATAGTGTGGAATAATTCCTTCTTATCCTTTCCCTACACTTCTAATGATCTTTCCCTGAACTTCTATTCAGCCATAAAAAAGTATTTTCTACCACTTTCCCTAGCGCCTACTAATGTCTCTCCCTACTGGAAAATGGCTGAATCCAAGATGGCTGAGGGTATTTATAGGGCTGTGACATCACAGGGGCTGGCTGCTGATTGGCTGCATGCATGGCATTGTGGGTGATCCCTTGTTACCAGAGATTTTTGCTCCATGTCCTAACACGCGCAGCAGCCATTTTTTGGAAAAAATGTGATTCATTACCACGAAGCGTAAGGAAGTTCAGATTCAGTGCGAATCAAATTTTTCCTGAAATTCGGATTGAATTTCACTTCGTCAACTTCTATTCGCTCATCTCTAATCATTAGTTGTGTCAAAGTGACATGTTTTGCTATGGGTAAACGCACGGCTGCTGGTGTTAGTAAACACTGCACTGTCGGAATTTTATTTTTTAAATAGTTAAAAAAAATTGCTTGCATACACAAATACTTTGCAGCGTCATCCTGTCTACTGATTTGAACAATGGCTTATGACGTTTTGAGAAATTCACCCAAATAAAGTTGCCAGAAATTTGGATTTGTTTTAAACACAAATTTTGGGAAAATTTTGGTTGAATTTTATTCGAACCGTATCAATTTACTTATCTCTAATTACAAATTAATACTGTATTTATGTGTATTATACAGAAATATATGCAAATGATAATGTGTGCTACTTATTACTAGAAGCAAAGGGTACATTTCATTTTGTGACTACTTTTTAGTGGTACCAGAATAGCTTTTTTTATGTTGTCCACCATGTGGTATAAATATTGTGATAATTTTATTCTGAAGGTCATTGATTACTGTGATATCCACTTTATTAAGTATGTAGGAAGGCACAAGGAACCATTGTTGAGGGTAAATACGTGTCACCAAGGTTCCTGGCCTCGGTGAAGTAGGAGCCAGTATTTTCAGATGTGTCAACAGCAGTAGGTGGTTGACACTTTGTTTATTTAGAATAGCTGATCCAGGAGATCCAGGCTCTTACTGGGAGTAGTCATAGTGCTGGGTGGGTGACTACTCCCCACATTCCAGGCCAGGTTTTGACTGAAGTTGCAGTGCCTGAAAGATTGAGGACAGTGAAGTCAACATATACCCCGTGGGGTTACGGTACTGTGCAAAACCATACCTGTGTTGTGCTATAGATATGGGACTTTATTGTTTCTTTGAGGCCAGCTGGAGCAAGCCGGTCACTGACATTTACTGCTTATTGTTTTGTCAAGAATAAAAGACAACCGTTTCTTTGCTTTTACCGCTAAAAGGCTGCTGCTGTGTTATTATCTGAAGGCTACCATTGGGGCAGATCCCTACAAGTATTATAGGTTTTAATTAGAGTTGAGCGGACACCTGGATGTTCGGGTTCGAGAAGTTCGGCCGAACTTCCAGAAACCCGATCCGAACTTCGTCCCGAACCCGAACCCCATTAAAGTCAATGGGGACCCGAACTTTTCGGCACTAAAAAGGCTGTAAAACAGCCCAGGAAAGGGCTAGAGGGCTGCAAAAGGCAGCAACATGTAGGTAAATCCCCTGCAAACAAATGTGGATAGGGAAATGAATTAAAATAAAAATTAAATAAATAAAAATTTACCAAAATCAATTAGAGAGAGGTCCCATAGCAGAGAATCTGGCTTCACGTCACCCACCACTGGAACAGTCCATTCTCAGATATTTAGGCCCCGGCACCCAGGCAGAGGAGAGAGGTCCCGTGACAGAGAATCTGGCTTCATGTCAGCAGAGAATCAGTCTTCATGTCATAGCAGAGAATCAGGCTTCACGTCAGCCACCAATGCAACAGTCCATTGTCAGATATTTAGGCCCAGCGCCCAGGCAGAGGAGAGAAGTCCCGTAACAGAGAATCTGGCTTCATGTCAGCAGAGAATCAGTCTTCATGTCATAGCAGAGAATCAGGCTTCACGTCACCCACCACTGCAACAGTCCATTTTCATAAATTTAGGCCCAGCACCCAGGCAGAGGAGAGAGGTCCCGTAACAGACAATCTGGCTTCATGTCAGCAGAGAATCAGTCTTCATATCATAGCAGAGAATCAGGCTTCATGTCAGCCACCAATGCAACAGTCCATTGTCATTGTCAGATATTTAGGCCCAGCACCCAGGCAGAGGAGAGAGGTCCCGTAACAGACAATCTGGCTTCATGTCAGCAGAGAATCAGTCTTCATGTCATAGCAGAGAATCAGGCTTCACGTCACCCACCACTGCAACAGTCCATTTTCATAAATTTAGGCCCAGCACCCAGGCAGAGGAGAGAGGTCCCGTAACAGACAATCTGGCTTCATGTCAGCAGAGAATCAGTCTTCATATCATAGCAGAGAATCAGGCTTTACGTCAGCCACCAATGCAACAGTCCATTGTCAGATATTTAGGCCCAGCACCCAGGCAGAGGAGAGAGGTCCCGTAACAGACAATCTGGCTTCATGTCAGCAGAGAATCAGTCTTCATATCATAGCAGAGAATCAGGCTTCACGTCACCCACCACTGCAACAGTCCATTTTCATAAATTTAGGCCCAGCACCCAGGCAGAGGAGAGAGGTCCCGTAACAGACAATCTGGCTTCATGTCAGCAGAGAATCAGTCTTCATATCATAGCAGAGAATCAGGCTTCACGTCACCCACCACTGCAACAGTCCATTTTCATAAATTTAGGCCCAGCACCCAGGCAGAGGAGAGAGGTCCCGTAACAGACAATCTGGCTTCATGTCAGCAGAGAATCAGTCTTCATGTCATAGCAGAGAATAAGGCTTCACGTCACCCACCACTGCAACAGTCCATTTTCATAAATTAAGGCCCAGCACCCAGGCAGAGGAGAGAGGTCCCGTAACAGACAATCTGGCTTCATGTCAGCAGAGAATCAGTCTTCATATCATAGCAGAGAATCAGGCTTCACGTCAGCCACCAATGCAACAGTCCATTGTCAGATATTTAGGCCCAGCACCCAGGCAGAGGAGAGAGGTCCCGTAACAGACAATCTGACTTCATGTCAGCAGAGAATCAGTCTTCATGTCATAGCAGAAAATCAGGCTTCACGTCAGACACCAATGCAACAGTCCATTGTCAGATATTTAGGCCCAGCACCCAGGCAGAGGAGAGAGGTCCCGTAACAGACAATCTGGCTTCATGTCAGCAGAGAATCAGTCTTCATGTCATAGCAGAGAATCAGGCTTCACGTCACCCACCACTGCAACAGTCCATTTTCATAAATTTAGGCCCAGCACCCAGGCAGAGGAGAGAGGTCCCGTAACAGACAATCTGGCTTCATGTCAGCAGAGAATCAGTCTTCATATCATAGCAGAGAATCAGGCTTCACGTCAGCCACCAATGCAACAGTCCATTGTCAGATATTTAGGCCCAGCACCCAGGCAGAGGAGAGAGGTCCCGTAACAGACAATCTGGCTTCATGTCAGCAGATAATCAGTCTTCATATCATAGCAGAGAATCAGGCTTCACGTCAGCCACCAATGCAACAGTCCATTGTCAGATATTTAGGCCCAGCACCCAGGCAGAGGAGAGAGGTCCCGTAACAGACAATCTGGCTTCATGTCAGCAGAGAATCAGTCTTCATGTCATAGCAGAGAATCAGGCTTCACGTCACCCACCACTGCAACAGTCCATTTTCATAAATTTAGGCCCAGCACCCAGGCAGAGGAGAGAGGTCCCGTAACAGACAATCTGGCTTCATGTCAGCAGAGAATCAGTCTTCATATCATAGCAGAGAATCAGGCTTCACGTCACCCACCACTGCAACAGTCCATTTTCATAAATTTAGGCCCAGCACCCAGGCAGAGGAGAGAGGTCCCGTAACAGAGGATCTGGCTTCATGTCAGCAGAGAATTAGTCTGCATGTCATAGCAGAAAATCAGGCTTCACGTCAGCCACCACTGCTACAGTCCATTGTCAGATATTTAGGCCCAGCACCCAGGCAGAGGAGAGAGGTCCCATAACAGAGGATCTGGCTTCATGTCAGCAGAGAATTAGTCTGCATGTCATAGCAGAGAATCAGGCTTCACGTCACCCAACATTGGAACAGTCCATTGGCATATATTTAGGCCCCGGCACCCAGACAGAGGAGAGGTTCATTCAACTTTGGGTAGCCTCGCAATATAATGGTAAAATGAAAATAAAAATAGGATTGAATGAGGAAGTGCCCTGGAGTACAATAATATATGGTTAAGGGGAGGTAGTTAATGTCTAATCTGGACAAGGGACGGACAGGTCCTGTGGGATCCATGCCTGGTTCATTTTTATGAACGTCAGCTTGTCCACATTGGCTGTAGACAGGCGGCTGCGTTTGTCTGTAATGACGCCCCCTGCCGTGCTGAATACACGTTCAGACAAAACGCTGGCCGCCGGGCAGGCCAGCACCTCCAAGCCATAAAAGGCTAGCTCTGGCCACGTGGACAATTTAGAGACCCAGAAGTTGAATGGGGCCGAACCATCAGTCAGTACGTGGAGGGGTGTGCACACGTACTGTTCCACCATGTTAGTGAAATGTTGCCTCCTGCTAACACGTTGTGTATCAGGTGGTGGTGCAGTTAGCTGTGGCGTGTTGACAAAACTTTTCCACATCTCTGCCATGCTAACCCTGCCCTCAGAGGAGCTGGCCGTGACACAGCTGCCTTGGCGACCTCTTGCTCCTCCTCTGCCTTGGCCTTGGGCTTCCACTTGTTCCCCTGTGACATTTGGGAATGCTCTAAGTAGCGCGTCTACCAACGTGCGCTTGTACTCGCGCATCTTCCTATCACGCTCCAGTGCAGGAAGTAAGGTGGGCACATTGTCTTTGTAGCGTGGATCCAGCAGGGTGGCAACCCAGTAGTCCGCACAGGTTAAAATGTGGGCAACTCTGCTGTCGTTGCGCAGGCACTGCAGCATGTAGTCGCTCATGTGTGCCGGGCTGCCCAGGGGTAAGGACAAGCTGTCCTCTGTGGGAGGCGTATCGTCATCGTCCTGCCTTTCCCCCCAGCCACGCACCAGTGATGGACCCGAGCTGCGTTGGGTGCCACCCCGCTGTGACCATGCTTCATCCTCATCCTCCTCCACCTCCTCCTCATCCTCGTCCTCCTCGTCCTCCAGTAGTGGGCCCTGGCTGGCCACATTTGTACCTGGCCTCTGCTGTTGCAAAAAACCTCCCTCTGAGTCACTTCGAAGAGACTGGCCTGAAAGTGCTAAAAATGACCCCTCTTCCTCCTCCTCCTCCTCCTCCTGGGCCACCTCCTCTTCCATCATCGCCCTAAGTGTTTTCTCAAGGAGACATAGAAGTGGTATTGTAACGCTGATAACGGCGTCATCGCCACTGGCCATGTTGGTGGAGTACTCGAAACAGCGCAACAGGGCACACAGGTCTCGCATGGAGGCCCAGTCATTGGTGGTGAAGTGGTGCTGTTCCGCAGTGCGACTGACCCGTGCGTGCTGCAGCTGAAACTCCACTATGGCCTGCTGCTGCTCGCACAGTCTGTCCAGCATGTGCAAGGTGGAGTTCCACCTGGTGGGCACGTCGCATATGAGGCGGTGAGCGGGAAGGCCGAAGTTACGCTGTAGCGCAGACAGGCGAGCAGCGGCAGGATGTGAACGCCGGAAGCGCGAACAGACGGCCCGCACTTTATGCAGCAGCTCTGACATGTCGGGGTAGTTGTGAATGAACTTCTGCACCACCAAATTCAGCACATGCGCCAGGCAAGGGATGTGCGTCAAACCGGCTAGTCCCAGAGCTGCAACGAGATTTCGCCCATTATCGCACACCACCAGGCCGGGCTTGAGGCTCACCGGCAGCAACCACTCGTCGGTCTGTTGTTCTATACCCCGCCACAACTCCTGTGCGGTGTGGGGCCTGTCCCCCAAACATATGAGTTTCAGAATGGCCTGCTGACGTTTACCCCGGGCTGTGCTGAAGTTGGTGGTGAAGGTGTGTGGCTGACTGGATGAGCAGGTGGAAGAAGAGGAGGAGGAAGCCGAGAAGGAGGAGGTGGCAACAGGAGGCAAAGAATGTTGCCCTGCGATCCTTGGCGGCGGAAGGACGTGCGCCAAACAGCTCTCCGCCTGGGGCCCAGCTGCCACTACATTTACCCAGTGTGCAGTTAGGGAGATATAGCGTCCCTGGCCGTGCTTACTGGTCCACGTATCTGTGGTTAGGTGGACCTTGCTACAGATGGCGTTGCGCAGTGCACACTTGATTTTATCGGATACTTGGTTGTGCAGGGAAGGCACGGCTCTCTTGGAGAAGTAGTGGCGGCTGGGAACAACATACTGTGGGACAGCAAGCGACATGAGCTGTTTGAAGCTGTCTGTGTCCACCAGCCTAAATGACAGCATTTCATAGGCCAGTAGTTTAGAAATGCTGGCATTCAGGGCCAGGGATCGAGGGTGGCTAGGTGGGAATTTACGCTTTCTCTCAAATGTTTGTGAGATGGAGAGCTGAACGCTTCCGCGTGACATGGTTGAGACGCTTGGTGACGGAGGTGGTGGTGGTGTTGGTGGTACATCCCCTGTTTGCTGGGCGGCAGGTGCCAACGTTCCTCCAGAGGCAGAGGAAGAGGCCGAGGCGGCAGCAGCAGAAGAGGCCGAGGCGGCAGAAGCAGAAGAGGCCGAGGCGGCAGCAGCAGAAGAGGTAGCAGGGGGAGCCTGAGTGACTTCCTTGGTTTTAAGGTGTTTACTCCACTGCAGTTCGTGCTTTGCATGCAGGTGCCTGGTCATGCAGGTTGTGCTCAGGTTCAGAACGTTAATGCCTCGCTTCAGGCTCTGATGGCACAGCGTGCAAACCACTCGGGTCTTGTCGTCAGCACATTGTTTGAAGAAGTGCCATGCCAGGGAACTCCTTGAAGCTGCCTTTGGGGTGCTCGGTCCCAGATGGCGGCGGTCAGTAGCAGGCGGAGTCTCTTGGCGGCGGGTGTTCTGCTTTTGCCCACTGCTCCCTCTTTTGCTACGCTGTTGGCTCGGTCTCACCACTGCCTCTTCCTCTGAACTGTGAAAGCCACATGGACCTTCATTCCATGTGGGGTCTAGGACCTTATCGTCCCCTGCATCGTCTACCACCCAGTCTTGATCCCTGACCTCCTGTTCAGTCTGCACACTGCAGAAAGACGCAGCAGTTGGCACCTGTGTTTCGTCATCATCAGAGACATGCTGAGGTGGTATTCCCATGTCCTCATCATCAGGAAACATAAGTGGTTGTGCGTCAGTGCAGTCTATGTCTTCCACCGCTGGGGAAGGGCTAGGTGGATGCCCTTGGGAAACCCTGCCAGCAGAGTCTTCAAACAGCATAAGAGACTGCTGCATAACTTGAGGCTCAGACAGTTTCCCTGATATGCATGGGGGTGATGTGACAGACTGATGGGGTTGGTTTTGAGGCGCCATCTGTGCGCTTTCTGCAGAAGACTGGGTGGGAGATAATGTGAACGTGCTGGATCCACTGTCGGCCACCCAATTGACTAATGCCTGTACCTGCTCAGGCCTTACCATCCTTAGAATGGCATTGGGCCCCACCATATATCGCTGTAAATTCTGGCGACTACTGGGACCTGAGGTAGTTGGTACACTAGGACGTGTGGATGTGGCAGAACGGCCATGTCCTCTCCCAGCACCAGAGGGTCCACTAACACCACCACGACCATGTCCACGTCCGCGTCCCTTACTAGATGTTTTCCTCATTGTTATCGTTCACCACAACAACAAAAATATTATTTGGCCCAATGTATTGTATTCAAATTCAGCTGAATATAAATTTGAGGCCTAGTATTTAGGCGCTGGGTGACCGGTATAGATTTACTGACAGAATTAGACTTGGAAATGCACAGTAGCGTGTGTGTGACGTTATTCTGAATGACCCTATGTGCACCTTGAATATTATATACCCTTTTAGGGATAGATTTCAAATAGCTCTGATACAGCAGAAACCACTAAATTATGAAATTGCTAAATTGGGAATTGTATTTCAACCCAGAACAAAAAATGTGCTTTGACGGACACTAAATAACTTGCCCAGCCAGAACAGTACAGCGGTAACGACAGAATTAGCGGGATATAAATTTGAGGCCTAGTATTTAGGCGCTGGGTGACCGGTATGGATTTACTGACAGAATTAGACTTGGAAATGCACAGTAGCGTGTGTGTGAAGTTATTCTGAATGACCCTATGTGCACCTTGAATATTATATACCCTTTTAGAGATAGATTTCAAATAGCTCTGATATAGCAGAAACCACTAAATTATGAAATTGCTAAATTGGGAATTGTATTTCAACCCAGAACAAAAAATGTGCTTTGACGGACACTAAATAACTTGCCCAGCCACAACAGTACAGCGGTAACGACAGATTTAGCGGGATATAAATTTGAGGCCTAGTATTTAGGCGCTGGGTGACCGGTATGGATTTACTGACAGAATTAGACTGGGATATGGCCAAAAAATAACCACACTATTGCTGGTTAAATGCACTTGGTGTGACAGCTTGACCAACCACACTACTGAGGGTTAAATGCACTTGGTGACGGGCGCAGCTTGCCCCTGATGTAGTATATGGCCAAAAAATGAACAGACTATTGCTGGTTAAATGCACTTGGTGTGACAGCTTGACCAACCACCCTACTGAGGGTTAAATGCACTTGGTGACGGGCGCAGCTTGCCCCTGATGTAGTATATGGCCAAAAAATAAACAGACTATTGCTGGTTAAATGCACTTGGTGTGACAGCTTCACCCTGATGTAGGCTTTAGCCAAAAAACAACCACACCATTGAGGGTTAAATGCACTTGGTGACAGGCGCAGCTTGCCCCTGATGTAGTATATGGCCAAAAAATAAACAGACTACTATTGCTGGTTAAATGCACTTGGTGTGACAGCTTCACCCTGATGTAGGCTTTAGCCAAAAAACAACCACACCATTGAGGGTTAAATGCACTTGGTGACGGGCGCAGCTTGCCCCTGATGTAGTATATGGCCAAAAAATAAACAGACTATTGCTGGTTAAATGCACTTGGTGTGACAGCTTCACCCTGATGTAGGCTTTAGCCAAAAAACAACCACACCATTGAGGGTTAAATGCACTTGGTCGCAGCTTGTGCTGGCGCACCACAAGACACAAAACGGCCGCCGATCACCCCAGAAAAAAGTGACTGACAAACGGTCTGGGCAGCCTAAAAACAGTGAGCAATTGAGTATCAGCAGCTCAATGATGCACAGCTGCAGATCGATCAATAATCAAGTCCTTTGGAGGAGTTAATCTGCCTAATCTCGCCCTACTGTCGCAGCCGCAACCTCTCCCTACGCTAATCAGAGCAGAGTGACGGGCGGCGCTATGTGACTCCAGCTTAAATAGAGGCTGGGTCACATGGTGCTCTGGCTAATCACAGCCATGCCAATAGTAGGCATGGCTGTGACGGCCTCTTGGGGCAAGTAGTATGACGCTTGTTGATTGGCTGCTTTGCAGCCTTTCAAAAAGCGCCAAGAAAGCGTCACAAAAGCGTCAAGAATGCGACGAACACCGAACCCGAACCCAGACTTTTACGAAAATGTATATATACAGTTCGAGTTCGCTCATCCCTAGTTTTAATACTTTTACACAACAAAAAAACTAAGAAAAAAATGAGTGTGCATTCAAATATGGCAATACCAAGTTAGAAAAGTTTTTTTTCCCCCATAATAAAGGTTCTTTTAATGTTACAAATGACCCCAGATTCTCAGAGGTTAAACTGACGGGATTGGAGTTTTCTCTGATCCCAGAACTTATGACAGGAGCTTGGCTGTGTGCATTGTGGCAGATGTGTCCCTTCTAAAGTATATGACTCCTTTAGCTGTATAGCACTAGTAGAGGTTGCTGAGATTGCCATTGCACATGACAATGCCTGAGAGGTCCTCAAGTGTCAATAACACCAGTAGGCACTGCAAAGGTGCAGTGCTAAAGAATGATTGTATATTTACCACAGCTATACAGACACTATAGACAGAACTATTCCATGTTAAGTGTTCATTTCTCTCTATATATTGTATGTACATACAAGGGAACATCATTATGCTCAACAACCTATGACATCATGGTTGGATGGTGGCTTTTACACTAGGACCAAAGATCTTAAAGTGGTTGTTCACCCATAGGGTCCTTTTTGGGCAGAACCCCTTACGTGGTGGATAAAAGTATACTTACCTGCTGCCTAGCTCTGAGTTCCACCTCCTTTGCTTTCCCACCTCTGCTTTCCCTGTGTCAACATCTGATTTGACATTGTTCACATGGCCACTGAAGCCAATGACTAGCCACTGCGATGACTTGCCCCCATGCATCATGTCACTGGGTCACATGACGCATGCAGGACACATCATTGCTGCAGCCAGGCAATGACTGCAGTGGCCACATGACCCATGTCAAACTGGATGTTGACTCAGAGAGAGCGGAAGTGGATGCAGCATTGGGGGAGCAAAGGAGCCAAAACCCAGTGGAGGGAGCAGGTGCATGTGCTTCTGTCTGCAGGTCCAACGACGTAGGGGGGTCTTTCCAAAAAGCCCCTGGAAGTGTACAACCCCTTTAAGGGGTGGAAAATCTACAGCATATTATTGTGGAGGCAAAAAATTATGAAAATTTATGCTGTGGATTTCTACGATAGCTTTTACTCTGGAGTGCATTGTGTGACATCTGCAGTAAAATCTAAAACAAATCCACGTAACTAATGTGGATCTGATTCATTGCGTATTTTGACGTTGATCTGCCCTAGGTCAGTGACGTGATTAAGGGGGCTGGCTGTCTACCCCAGTTTAATGTCTAAGCAATTTCACTTCTTCATCATGGCTTAATCAGAGACAGAGATAGGGCCAGCAGCCCACAAGAATGTCAGCAACATAGACTGTGTTGGAATGAAAATGGACATTTTGCTTTTACAACCAGGAGAGCAAGTCTGAAATAAGACAATCTGAGTAGATTTGGTAAATTACATTAGTAAATTCAATGATTTTATATTTCATAAACAATAAAACATATTTTTCCACCACTAGAAACCCCTTTGAAGAAGAAGATCCAGATAGGAATCAATGTTCTAATGAGTTCTAATGCCCGAATTATAATAATTCCAGTGTAAATAACCCAGTTCTTCAGCAGTGTTAACGAGCCTGAATCATTGAATTTTCTGCTGTCCTTTTACGTGAAGAATAGTTTTATTTTGTAAACTGATACATTGTTTTTAAGGCTTGTGTGCTAGGAATCTTTGACAGAATAATAATGTCATGTTTGCAGCATTCCTGATCTGATATATACCGTGCATTTCAACATTATATAATACATGCCACAAGTTTTCTTTTGTGTTTTTAGTCTTTCTTTTTGTTCCTGTTATTTTTTTTTTCTTCTCGTTTTGATTTGTTTAAGACCATGGGGTACTTCCTTCCTTACAGTCACAGATTTAAATAAACAGGGTCCTTTGATTGTGCTTTAAAGAGCCTATGTTTAGGAACTGAAAAGGCTCTTAAACAGTAAAGATCATAGTTACTAAGTGAAAACTTTATTTATTGAAGTTTAAATAGGTCCATAGATCATGACAACTTAGATAATTCAAAGAAATGTATTTCAATCCCAAACTACTCTACAGGCTTTTATAATCAAATCAAGTTTCTCATAAGTTACTGCTTGGATTTTCTTCAATTGTGAATGGTGTGACTTATATCAGAGTATAGGGGAACTATTTGCAACATTACCTCCATCTGTAAAGGTGCACAAGCAGGAAATTATTGGGAAAGAACCGTTCCTTCCCGATAACTGCCTGCTCGTCAGTGGAGGTAAAGACCTGCATTAACATGCAGCAATTACATCCACTGCTTGAGGATGAGCGATGGCTACTGCAATCCTTCATCCTCATACAAATTCATTGTTTGTGGGCAGTAGATCACTGTTTATACAGCATGATCTGCTGCCCAGAAACAATGATTTAGGTGTCTGCATCATCAAGGATTTAACCTGATGAATGAGCGTTTTGCTTGTTCATTGGGTGATCTGTGGCACCTTTACATGGGCGGCCTATCATCAGGAATGAGCATTCAGAGTAACGTTCTCTCCCGATTATCGGCCTATCGTGTGGTGTAAATTTGCCATTAGAGTTAAGGGCTATTGAATAAAGCATATTAATTATAAATATAAGAGACATCATTATAATTAGGGATGTGCGAACCTGTGGAAGTTCGGGTTTGCTGGGTTCGGCTGAACTTCAGGTAAAAAATTCGGGTTCGGGACCCGAACTTAATAATATCTTTAGCTATATAGCGCCAATATATTCCGCAACGCTTTACAGTGCAGGGGTTCATATACAAACAATCATAAATGACATAGCAATAGACAAGACAATAATAATAATAAAAGTAGTGAGGGCCCTGCTCACAAGAGCTTACAATCTATGACCCCAAACGCAAATTCCATTCAAGTCAATGGGGACCTGAACTTCACTTTATTATTTTCTGTTATAACCTGGTTATAGTGAAAAATAATAGTATTCTTAAGACAGAATGCAAATGAATATGACCATTTAGGGGTAAAAAAAATCAAAAAACTCACCTCATCCACTTGATCGAGCAGTGTCTTCTATTTTCTTTAAGCAGGACCTGCCAAAGGACCTGCGATTACATCTCACCATCCTAAAAGGATGTCTTAACATGTTTTAGGCCTAGTGGCCTGTGTGAAAATTTCAGGACTATACAAATATTTTTAAAATATAGAAATTGATATGGAATTTTTTTTAAAACACTAAAAATTCTAAAAGAAAAGTTTAACATAAAACGTGATTTAAACAACAGGTAATTTTCTCATGACACATTCCCTTTAACCCCTTCCTTACTGCCATACAGCTATATACGTGCTATTTGCACATGACCCATGCAGCTAGCACATACAGATGAAACTTGAAAAATTAGAATATCGTGCAAAGTTCATTTATTTCAGTAATGCAACTTAAAAGGAGCAGAGCTGCAGGGTCTAAGAAGACCCTAATCAGCTCTGCCTGTGTCATTCCCCCTCTGGGGGCTGTTTTTCCCTATAAATGGGGCTCCTGTGGATGCCCCAGTTACAATGGAAACAGTGACCTCCTGGAGGACAGATTATGTACCGGAAAAAAATATTACAATATAAGTTAAAAAAATAATAATAAAAAATACAAATAAAAAAAGGTAAAAAATATTAAAAATGCCGTCGCTAACAGAAACCGTCACCATAGCTGTTCTTAACAGCATTTAGAAAGCATTAATGAGGACCTTTCACTGCTCCTGACATGTCTGTTTTAATGCATTCCCCATGCAAGAACAATTCTGGAACATCTATTCTTATGGCTCTATGTTGTGCCGTTCCTTTATTATTTCTACTAGAAGTTATGAATGAATTACTAGCAGTCTGCAGTAAGGGTACAGAGGGGAGGAACCAGGAAGGGGGGGGGGGTGCCTGCACAGACTCGCTCTATCCAATCAGTGCTGCCATTTTCATACTGCGCAGGGACACCCCCCCCCCCCAAACTGGTTACCTCCCCTCTGTACCCTTACTGAAAGCTAATAGCAATTCATTTATAACTTCTAGTGCAAATAATAAAGGAACGGCACAACACAGAGCCATAAGAATAGAGGCTCCAGAATAGGTAGTACATGGGGAATGCATGGAGATATTAAAATAGGTAGGTCAGGAGCAGTACAAGGTCCTCTTTAGTACAATTGTTTTACAGCAGCCACATGGGCCTTAGACACAATGGTCAGGAGGGGACCTCATTGACTTCTATGGGAGAAGTTTCTAGGCATGCTCTGTGACCTGTGCAGAGGTCATTGTACAAGGAAAGAATAGAAAAGATCTGACATTTTTTGCGAATGGTGGATCCTCTCTTATTTATAACAGAGGTGATATCATTACAGGCAGGATAAGAATGTCAGATAAGCAGGTTACTGCAGTAAAGTGATCTGTACAGACCAAGAAGTAACACCTATTATTACGCTTAGTGGCCATTGTGAAATATGCAGGATTTTTATATATTTTTTTTTAAATATAGATATTGACATGGAAAAGTAAAAATAACACTATTAAAAATTCTTAAAAAAATATGTTAAGAATAAAAGCTTGATTGAAACAATAGGTTGTTTTCTGATGACAACATTACCTTAAATGTAGACATAGTTAATACATTATACACTGCTTGTTTCAAGGGGTTATGACCACCCGGCAACCCTGCTTGTACACTATAGGAAAAAGTTCAGACCTCTCTGGTGGCAGAGAGCGGAGGAGCAGGCATAGGAACAGCAGCAGATCCGATCCTGGCCACCTCATATCTGCGATGCAGCATTGAAAGTAACCTCTGAAAACTAGCAGTATATAATGGGGTGGAAAAATGAATCCAGCTAGCAAAGGAGGCAATATGGACAATCACAATACATTAGTAAGTGCCTTGTATTAACTTTTTCTACATGATAAATGCCATTTTCTGAAGTGAGACAACCCATTTAAATAATATATATAAAGAATAAACCTCTTTGAGTCAACTACCCAAAATTCCATTGAAAAGTAGTCTTCTAGGGGGTGGTCTTGTTGTAGAAGAAGGACAATATGCATAATATATGTTGGGACAATAGCTGTCACAGGAAATCTGATGTGGAAAAGAAGGAGGTCTTCTCAAGAGGTGGTCTTCTTGAGGTGACTCGATGTATTTAACTTGTAGTTTGCCACATACAGCACCAATTGTCTAAAAATGCTGATTACAAAACTGCTAATTTCTGTGTCCTTATAGCTTTTTTTCTATAAACTAATCCGTCTAGTACTTATAGCATTTAATTGAAGCTTTTTTTTTTTTTTTTATAACTAATCCACAGATAATACAGAATGAACACAGTAGGCGAGGTGCTTAGCAACCATGTTTTTTTTTTGTGTCATATCAATAAATAAATATTAAATGCATTCATGGGATCCAAGAGATAAACCATGAAAAATTTAAAATTTGCTTGTGCATGCTCTGTAAACACAACCACTCCCATTTCAGTGCTGTATCGATATGAAAAATACTGGAGTTTCCATCAGTGAAATAACAACAAGTACAATAATATGTCTCCTATAAACCCTTATTCTGGGTGAGCATTGTGCTTTTGATCTAATTGACTAGAGGCATGTAAAATGAAACACATATAAACACTCAAGTCTTAGAAGTTAATTGCAATTTGTTTGGAATACTTTGTCCTCCTTGCATCACCACCACATTCTTGTCAATCTGGTCTTTGTTCCATGGCAGTTATGTGGGCATTGTGGGTGTTCACAGTTGGACTGCTGCCACTGTAAGTTCGCTTGGTGTAAATGCAATGAGTCCATCATAAAACAAGTACATAACTTGAGCTACGGAATAGTTTTTCACATGCACTGGAAGCGCATAAACGGCCGTGAATTTTTTTTTGCCTCTTCAGATGCATTTTAAGGAATTGTAGACCAAAATGGTTTAAAGTACAACTGTAGTTTCAGTTTATTTTTAATATAGTTCAGTGAGAGGTATGTTAAACATTTTTTAATATACTTTATTAGGAAATGATTATTTTTTACTAACAGGGCGTAAAGAGCCTTCTTAGTATGGATGTAACTGAGCGTTGCTATGGAGAGTCTTTCTTCAGTCTTCAGCGTTCTACTGGGCACTAAATACACCTACTTTATGTGTAACAAGTCAGATAGGCAGGGTGGCCTACCATCGCTATCAAACGTATTGCCTTAGGCTACTTTCACACTTGTGGCAGAGTTATCCGGCAAGCAGTTCCGTTGCCGGAACTGCCTGCCAGATCCGGCAAAACGTTTGCCAACTGATGGCATTTGTAAGACTGATCAGGATCCTGATCAGTCTGAAAAATGCCTGATCCGTCTTAAAAATGCATTGAAATTCCGGATCCGTCTTTCCGGTGTCATTCGGAAAAACGGATCCGCCATTTATTTTTTTCACCTTTTTTTTCGGTCTGTGCAAGCGCAGGCCAGAAAGACGAATCCGGCATTGCGGTATTTTGAATTCTGAATCCGGTACTAATACATTCCTAAAGAAAAAAATGCATCAGGCAAGTGTCCAGTTTTTTTTGGGCCGGAGATAAAACTGTAGCATGCTGTGGTTTTATCTCTGTCCTGATCAGTCAAAAAGACTGAACTGAAGACATCCTGATGCATCCTGATCGGATTGCTCTCCATTCAGAATGCATTAGGACTCTTTCACACTTGCGTTCTTGTCTTCCGGCATAGAGTTCCGTCGTCGGGGCTCTATGCCGGAAGAATACTGATCAGGATTATCCTAATGCATTCTGAATGGACAGTCCGTCCTTCAGGATGCATCAGGATGTCTTCCGTTCCGGTACGGAACGTTTTTTGGCCGCAGCAAATAGCGCAGCATGCTGCGCTTTTTGCTCCGGCCAAAAATCCGGAACACTTGCCGCAAGGCCGGATCCGGAATGAATGCCCATTGAAAGGCATTCATCCGGATCCGGCCTTAAGCTAAACGTCGTTTTGGCGCATTGCCGGATGCGACGTTTAGCTTTTTCTCAATAGTTACCATGGCTGCCAGGACGCTAAAGTCCTGGCAGCCATGGTAAAGTGTAGTGGGGAGCAGCATACTTACCATCCGTGCGGCTCCCGGGGCGCTCCAGAGTGACGTCAGGGCGCCCCAAGCGCATGGATCACGTGATCGCATGGATCACATGATCCATGCGCATGGGGCGCTCTGACGTCATTCTGGAGCGCCCCGGGAGCCGCACGGACTGTAAGTATACCGCTCCCCCGCTCCCCGCTCCTACTATGGCAACCAGGACTTTAATAGCGTCCTGGGTGCCATAGTAACACTGAAAGCATTTTGAAGACGGATCTGTCTTCAAATGCTTTCAGTACACTTGCGTTATTCCGGATCCGGCGTGTAAATCCGGCAAGTGGAGTACACGCCGGATCCGGACAACGCAAGTGTGAAAGAGGCCTTAGGATAAAACTGATCAGTTCTTTTCTGGTATAGAGCCCCTGTGACGGAACTCTATGCCGGAAAAGAAAAACGCTAGTGTGAAAGTACCCTTATAGAAAGCATGGTCAGTATTGTCTAAACACTTCAAACTTTGTCTTCTTCATCCATTGACCACTATAACAAGTGACTTGTGATGACCAAGTTGTTTTTCAAATGTGAGATTGAAATTGTTACTCTCAGATAGAAATGGTTTATGCCTAGCTTTTTCTCATGAAAGTTTGGAATTTAGTAGTCATCACACTGAATACTAAACGTGAAGAAACTTAATTCTATACTATTTACAAAATTGATTCCGAATATCTAAGGAACTGGTGGCATATAGACAGCTTATTATACTAGTTAACCATTATAAGCCTAAACAGGCAGTACGTTTGGCCCTCAAAGCCCATCACAATGATATGTCCTCCAACATCTCCTTTCCTATCTCTAGTAAACCATCAACTTTGGAACTATGTACGTGCATGTTTCCATTTGTACTTTCCCTAAATATTCTGATGGCAAATCATTGAGGCATGGGCAATGCCAACAACAACTTATATCCTCTACCTGGTTTACCAGACTCATATGGCGGGCCCTGACTCTAACACAGTAAAGAACCAGCAGAAGATACCCCTATTTGGAGCTGACTTTAATGAGAAACAATTGTCACTAGAGTCTGTTTTCTATTGGTTAATGTCACCTATACGAACTTGTTAATGCAATTAAAAGTCGATATTTTATATGGTTGGTGGGCACACTGAATTAATTCCCTTGTTGGGTCCATAAAATCTAGTTTGACATTTGTATCTCTAATACTTGCTTAAAGGTGATTTCTGATCACAGCATGTGATGGCATAATACTAAGATATATGGAATGATGATCAATCACTGATCTACTGCCAGTACCCCTACCGGTCTCGAGAACGACTGGGCAATTGCTTTTCACAGATTTTCTCTGCAAAGCAACATATAGCTTTATCCTAGTCCTAGCTACAGTATAGGCCATCACTTTCTGGGAAAAACACTTTGGCTGACTGATTGAAGTATAGAAAAGTCATCATAGTCAAAGCTGAAATTTTTGTATAGATACTGGCATCAGCAATTTCTACATACTGATAATAGAGCATTGCAGATACAATTACAATTAATTACCGTAAGCATTTATTAAATATTAATTACAATTAATAATTGTTTAATAGTTATTTTTCTGTAACAGATTATCTAATCTTCAAATGCCAAGCTCTGCCTTCTTATAGATACATATTTCGAATATTCATTGGACAAGTATCGTAATAATTACGGTTCTGTTTGCAGATTTAAAAGCCTTGTCAGACCCTCATCTTTGGCATGCTTAGAAGACACGTTGTTCTACCATTGCTATACAGTAACAAAGCATTAGACAAATGTTAGCTCTCTCTGCATATACTGTATATTGTATTCCAGTTCCAGGTACGTATGTAGGAAAAAGGAAGGCAACAGTAGCAAAAATTGCTGAATACTTTTGATATGGTACGTGATGCTTCAAAGAGGATCTATAAATAGGGCCCTTGGGTTTTGTCATTCCTCTGCTTCCTCGCTGTACATAACAGCTATCCCACTGAGATCAAGGACTGTGCTTTTCTTTTGAGAGAACCTTAAAACAAATGTTGTTTTATGAAACCATTCAATTTCTCAAATTATGCACAAAATATAGATGAAAGCACGAGGTCAGGGTTTCCTTTTGTGATCCTATGAAAGTACACAAACTAAAAAGCAAGCTTTAGAAAATGTCTCGAAATCCAAGAAGCAGACACCAATTTCCCACAGGGACCAAGTATTCTTTGCTAGTGTTGTCTGCAGTGATTCGATTATAACAGAATAAATATAATCTTTGAGGATGCTGGCACTGGAACAATGTGTTTAACACAAAACAGCTCAGCGGCACAGTTCTCACAATTACCAATTCGTTTCAGAATCACTTACACATCTTCAGTTTATTTAATTCGAATTACATGGATACAAGTGTTGCTATTGTTTGGAGGAGGTGACTTTGAAGTGGACTTCATTTTGTTTAAATTCTGTTCCAGTTTTCATTTTGAGTTGGATCCTTGAAAAAAGTCTAATTCAAAGTTAACATACCTGCTATCGTAGATTTTTATTGGAAATTCAGATGGCTAGTAGAATTATTGGATAAAGCAGGCTTGCTCACGGTTTTTATCTATTACTTAAAGAGGGCCGTTCATGTTTTTTTTTTAGTTTAGATAAATACCTTTCCTTGCGGGGTACCCCCTGCTGATGATGCCACGCTGCCTGTTTTTTTTCAAATATCGCTCCTACGTCCCGCTGTGCCCCCCTGCAGTTTTCCCGCTCAGTATGTTAATACTGAGCATTGGTACAGGGAGGAGGAGACGCCAGGGTTTCTCAATGGGCGTCTCCTTCTAGCTGGCTATGCCGCGGTCCAATCACATCGGAGAGCGTCACAGCCAGGGAGAAGGTGAGCTTTTTTTCTCCCTGGCTGTGACGCTCTCCACTGTGTCCTCTTTAAAGTGCTGTCTGTTTTGATCAATTTCTTTTTGTAACAGGGATTCCCTACTGATCACCTTTACGAGGACACCCTATTAGCCATAAACTCGAGTCTAGATGAACCTGGAAGCAAGTGTTCATTTCCCCTGAAACTCTGCTACAAGACAAATGAAGCATTAAGCAGTTCACTTGAACTCAATGGGCTCTCTATGAAACATATGAAAATGCAGATTCCATATTTGGTCTTATTAACAACTTCTTAACAGTGGATTCCCTTCATTAGCTATTAACTAATTCTAATGATGACAACAAGAAATAAAGTAGAAGAAAAAAACTATGCTGGACACTGATCAAGACACCATATTTAGGAAGGCCATTTTCACATTTCCTGGAACTGTCACATGATATGGTACTGATGTATGCTCTGCTCACAGCAGTCTTTATCTACAGTGGGGAAAATAAGAATTTGATACACTGGCTATTTTGCAAGTTTTCTCACCTACAAAGAATGGAGAGGTGTGTAACTTTTATCATAGGTTCACTTCAACTGTTAGAGACAGAATAAAAAAAAAATCCAGAAAATCACATTGTATGATTTTTAAATAATCAATTTGCATTATATTGTATGAAATAAGTATTTGATCACCTACCAATCAGCAAGAATTCTGTCTCTCGCAGACCTGTTAGTTTTTCTTTAAAAAGCCCTCCTACTCTGCACTCATTACCTGTATTAATTGCACCTGTTTGACTGTCCACACACTCAGTCAATAACACTCCAACCTCTCCACCATGGCCAAGACCAAAGAACTGTCTAAGGACACCAGGGACAAAATTGTAGAGCTTCACAAGGCTGGGATGGACTACAGGACAATAGGCAAGCAGCTTGGTGAGAAGGCAACAACTATTGGCACAATTATTAGAAAATAGAAGAAACACAAGCTGACTGTCAATCTTCCTTGGTCTGGGACTCCATGCAAGATTTTGCCTCATGGGGTGAGGATAATTCTGAGAAAGGTCACGAATCAGTCCAGAACTACATGGGAGGACCTGGTCAATGACCTGAAGAGAGTTGGGACCACAGTCTCAAAGATTACTGTTAGTAACACACTACGCCATCACGACTTAAAATTCTGAAGGGGACGCAAGGTCCCCCCTGCTCGCACCAGGAAATGTCCAGGCCCTTTTGAAGTTCACCAGAGATCATCTGGATTATACAGAGGAGGCATAGGAGAAGGTCATGTGGTCAGATGAGACCAAAATAGAACTTTTTAGCATCAATTCCACTTGCCATGTTTGGAGTAAAAAGAAGGATGAGTACAACCCCAAGAACACTATCCCAACCGTAAAGGATGGGGGTGGAAACATCATATTTTAGGGGTGCTTTTCTGCAAAGGAGACAGGACTACTGCACCGTTTGAAGGGAGGATGGATGGGGCCATGTATTGCGAGAATCTGGCCAATAACCTCCTTACCTCAGTAAGAGCTTTGAAGATGGGTCATGGCTGGGTCTTCTAGCATGACAATGACCTGAAACACACAGCCAGGGCAACTAAGGAGTGGCTCCATAAGAACCTTTTCAAGGTGCTGGTGTGGCCTAGCCAGTCTCCAGACCTGAACCCAATAGAAAATCTTTGGAGGAAGCTGAAACTCAATGTAGCCCAGTGACAGCCACGAAACCTGAAAGATCTGTAGAAGATCTGTATGGAGTAGTGGGTCAAAATCCATGCTGCATTGTGGGCAAACTTAGCCTGCTGCAGTGTGTGCAAACTTACATAGTAACATAGTATATAAGGCCGAAAAAAGACATTTGTACAACCAGGCCTGCAATCCTGCAAGTTGATCCAGGGGAAGGCAAAAAACAACAACCCTGTGAGGTAGAAGCCAATTTTCCCCATTTAAGGGGAAACAAATTCCTTCCCTTCTCCAATTAGACAATCAGAATAACTCCCTGGATCAACAACCCATCTGTAGTAACTATAGCCTGTAATATTATTACACTCCAGAAATACATCCAGGCCCCTCTTGAACTCTTTTAGTGAACTCACCATCACAACCTCCTCAGGCAGAGAGTTCTATAGTATCACTGCTCTTACCGTAAAGAATCTTCTATATTTGTGTACAAACCTTATTTCCTCCAGACGCAGAGGATGTCCCCTTGTCACAGTCACAGTCCTGGGGATGACATTACTTAGTTCTCTTAGGATACGGGGGTGTATGCCATCTGGTCCTGGTGATTTGTTTATTTTTATCTTTTTAAGATGCCGCTGTACTTGTTCCTGGGTCAGACAGGGCACTTTTAATGGGAATTTACTTTTACATTCTGCATTTCATCTGACAGTTGATTTTATTCAGTGAATACAGTGGAGAGAAAAATATTTAATAGCTTTGCTTTCTCCTCATCACTCTCTGCAACTCCCCCCTCATTACTCTGTAGAGGGCAGACACCTTCCGATTTATTCTTTTTACCATTTATATAATTGAAAAATATTTTAGGGTTAGTTTTTCCCTCTTTGGCAATTAATCTCTCTGTCTCTAGTTTGGCTGCTTTTATTTGTTTTTTACATATTCTATTTTTATCCTTATAGTTTTTCAGTGCTTTCTCACTACCCTCCTGTTTTAGTGATTTAAATGCTTTCTTTTTGCCACTTATTGCTTTCTTTACAGTTCTTTTTATTCACATAGTTTTTTTCTTGTTCCTTAACCTTTTATTCCAATAAGGTATGTACCTCTCACAATTAGATTTTAGGATGCTTTTAAAAATATCCCATTTTGTGGCTGTATTTTTATTTTTGAGGATTTTGTCCCAGTTAGTTAGGCCTATGGCCTCTCTTAGTTGGCTAAATTTAGCTTTTTTTGAAGTTTGGTATTTTTGTTCCTGCCTGAAGAAACACTCTTTTGAATGATAATTGGAAAGTTATTACTTTATGGTCACTATTTCCCAGGTGTCTCCCAACCTGCACATCTGTTGTTCTGTCAAGTCTATTGGTTAATACTAAGTCCAGTATGACTGTCCCTTTAGTCGGGTCCTGAACCAGTTAGGAAAGGTAATTGTCTTTGGTTTTTGCCAAGAACCTGTTTCCTTTATGAGATGTACAGGCTTCAGTTTCCCAGTCTATACAGTCAGGTCCATAAATATTGGGACATCGACACAATTGTAACATTTTTGGCTCTATTCACCACCACAATGGATTTGAAATGAAACAAACAACATGTGCTTTAACTGCAGACTGTCAGCTTTAATTTGAGGGTATTTACATCCAAATCAGGTGAACGGTGTAGGAATTACAACAGTTTGCATATGTGCCTCCCACTTGTTAAGGAACCAAAAGTAATGGGACAGAATAATAATCATAATTCAAACTTTCACTTTTTAATACTTAGTTGCAAATCCTTTGCAGTCAATTACATCCTGAAGTCTGGAATGCATAGACATCACCAGACGTTGGGGTTCATCCCTGATGATGCTCTGCCAGGCCTCTACTGCAACTGTCTTCAGTTCCTGCTTGTTCTTAGGGCATTTTCCCCTCAGTTTTGTCTTCAGCAAGTGAAATGCATGCTCAATCGGATTTAGGTCAGGTAATTGACTTGGCCATTGCATAACATTCCACTTCTTTCCCTTAAAAAACTCTTTGCTTGCTTTTGCAGTATGCTTTGGGTCATTGCTTTGGGTCCATCTGCACTGTGAAGCGCCGCCCAATGAGTTCTGAAGCATTTGGCTGAATATGAGCAGATAATATTGCCTGAAACACTTTAGAATTCATCCTGCTGCTTTTGTCAGCAGTCACATCATCAATAAATACAAGAGAACCAGTTCCATTGGCAGCCATACATGCCCACACCATGACACTACCACCACCATGCTTCACAAATGAGGTGGTATGCTTAGGATCATGTTCATTTCCTTCTCCATACTCTTCTCTTCTCATCACTATGGTACAAGTTGATCTTGGTCTCATCTGTCCATAGGATGTTGTTCCAGAACTGTGAAGACATTTTTAGATGTTGCTTGGCAAACTCTAATCTGGCCTTCCTGTTTTTGAGACTCACCAATGGTTTACATCTTGTGGTGAACCCTCTGTATTTACTCTGGTGAAGTCTTCTCTTGATTGTTGGCTTTGACACACGTACACCTACCTCCTGGAGAGTGTTCTTGATCTGGCCAACTGTTGTGGAGGGTGTTTTCTTCACCAGGGAAAAAATTATTCGTCGTCCACCACAGTTGTTTTCTGTGGTCTTCCAGGTCTTTTGGTGTTGCTGAGCTCACCGGAGCGTTCCTTCTTTTTAAGAATGTTCCAAACAGTTGTTTTGGCCACGCCTAATGTTTTTGCTATCTCTTGTTTTGTTTTTTCAGCCTAATGATGGCTTGCTTCACTGATAGTGACAGCTCTTTGGATCTCATCTTGAGAGTTGACAGCAACAGATTCCAAATGCAAATAGCACACTTGAAATTAACTCTGGACCTTTTATTTGCTCATTGTAATTGGTATAATGAGGGAATAACACACACCTGAACATGGAACAGCTGAGAAGCCAATTGTCCCATTACTTTTGGTTCCTTAACAAGTGGGAGGCAAATATGCAAACTGTTGTAATTCCTACACCGTTCACCTTATTTGGATGTAAATACCCTCAAATTAAGGCTGACAGTCTGCAGTTAAAGAACATCCTGTTCGTTTCATTTCAAATCCATTGTGGTGGTGTATAGAGCCAAAAATGTTACAATTGTGTTGATGTCCCAATATTTATGGACCTGACTGTATGATTATTTCTGTAGATACTAAGAAGCCGTTGTTTTTGTGACGTGTATATAACAACCAAGAAGCAGACTGCTCTCCATATGCTGCTGCTGTTTCTGTGACATTTGATCCACTCTTTTATTTCCACATCAATCTGTGGCCATTTTGCAGTACGCCCACAAAAAGTGTGCTTACTTTTATCTGCTTTTTACAGCGGATCCTCCTGTTTCCTCCACTCCAATATGATTTGTTACAGTTGGAGGCAGCCCGAAATGTCTCTCAGGAGCTTTGTTTCAACGTTCTTTTGTGTATTTTATCACTTTCAGTTTAAAAGGGATCTTATATGAAAGCCTTTTCTGCTTTGACATCTTTCTAAATTTGGATGCAGCAGGAGACTACAGTACGGTAGTTTTCTACAACAAAATACAGTAATAAAAGAACTGTCAGTATTGTGTCCTTCATAGTCATGGGGACACTGTAGCTGAGAATATCAGTAGATGAAACTGGTATGGGGTATCTGTGGATGACACACTGTTATGGGCAATCGTTGGATGACACACTGTTATGGGCGTTCGTTGGATGACACACTGTTATGGGGGATCTGTGGATGACACACTGTTATTGGGAGATCTGTGGAGGACACACCATTATGTGGGATCTGTGGATGACACACTGTTATGGGGGATCCATGGATGACGCTGTTATGGGGGATCTGTGGATGACACTGTTATGGGGGATCTGTGGATGATGTACTGTTATAGGGGATCTATAGAGGATGCACTTTTATGGGGGATCTGTGGATGAAATTGTTATGGGGGAATCTGTGGATGACACACTGTTATGGGGGATCTGTGGATGACAAACTGTTATGAGAGATCTGTGGATGACACTGTTATGGGGGATCTGTGGATGACACACTGTTATGGGGGATCTGTGGATGACACACTGTTATGGGGGTTCTGTGGATCACACTGTTATGGGATTTGATTTTAATCCCCATCATCCTAAAGAATACACTGTTGTACTGTAGGTACTATACATTGGTGTATTCTTAAGCATGAGGAGAGTTATAGTCACATTAAATATGAACACTGTCCAGGGACTGTACCAATATGGACTTACGGTAACTGATATGACTACCGTATAACCCCCCTCATCCATAGGAATGCACCCATGTACTGCAATATATGAGTGTATGCCTATAGATGAGGGGGGTTATAGTCAAATTGAATATAAACACTGTCCAGGGACTGTTCTGTAATTGGCATGTGTCTATATTAAATATGACTATAACTACCCTCATCCATAGGAATGCACCCATGTACTGCAGTATAAGGGTAGATTCCTGTGGATGAGGGGGGTTATAGTTATATTTAATATAGACACATGCCAATTACAGAACAGTCCCTGGACAGTGTTTATATTACCGTAAATATGACTATAACTAGAGATGAGCGAATTTCATGTTATGAATGTCGTTCACGCCTTATTTGGTGGTAAAAGCAGAATTGCATTATGGATTCCGTTACCACAGACCACAGTGCAATTCTATGACGGAATGCATAACGGAATGCCTTTAGAGACATTCCGTTATTCATGCCGTCATAATAGAAGTCTATGGGCTGCAAAACTGATCCGTCCAGTTTCCATTATGCAGGGGAGTCCTCCGTGCTTGCATGCTGGGAGTTGTAGCTTCCCAGCAGGTGGTGTGCTAAAGGTTGCTGATCCGTGTTCTAGAATTATCAGCTGTTTTCTTCTTCTCTCTGAAAGTTGTAATAAATCTTGTGAGACCAAGACGTGCTGCCTGCTCACTGCTCAATGCTCTACATTTGTAGTCTATGGGGAATAGCTCATCTCCACCAGCTCAGAGACAACTGAGAATAAGAAATGCGGCATGCGAAGTAGAATCCCACTATAAAATGGCAGGTACATGTCACATGATGGTCAGATATAGTGTTATCACACATGGCAGCTTATTCTGAAAAATTTGCTGAAAGTTTAGGTACCCTTTTGAATTTCATTAAACACTCCTGTCTCTTGGTTTAGCCTAGTCACAAGCATCATGTGTAAACAGCTCACAAGCTCAAGCCAGGGATTGTATTAGGGTTCACTATTATGATTTCTTTTTAAGAACAAATATTGAAACTTTTATTTTTGTACCAGTTACTAATCTGATAAAAAGTCAGTTTGTTCCAGTTATAGACACGTCATTGCTGATAAATTGAAAGCCAGTGTTTTCTGATTTGTGAGTCATCAATCTAGAATGGAAAAGGGACAACTGTGAGGAGGAATACTATGACAAATGCATTTCTCATAAAAGTTGAAACACAAATATCTAATGGGTCCTTTATCACTTTTAATGCCCTTTTGTCCACCTGATAGTATATTGAAATCTGGACTTACAACTGTCAAGCTGGCGGTCCGTGCATGCCGCTGCTTGGCTTCCCTCTGAGGGCACAGATGTCATGCTACTCACCACCGCATCCCTGCTGTGCCTTGCTCTGCTGCCAACGGCGCTCCCAGCATTGGCACTTGGCTTCTTAAAGGGCCAGTGCATGCAGTCAAAATGTTCCCCAGCCAATGGGTAGATGTTCTGTGGTATATAAGACAGCCTCCCCAAAAGAGTGTGCCTGAGCTCAAGTGCCTAGTTCCTAGTCCACCAGTGAAGGTGTTTTCTTGTCTACTAGTCTGACCACATACTGAACCCCTTGCCTGCCAACTATTCTCTGACTCTCCACTGCCCGTCCTGACCATAACTTGATCTCTGTTCTGATCCTTTGCTACCTGCCCTAACCTCAGACCTGTTCTACTGATTTGCATGTTTACCAACTGCCCTGACCTTGGCTAGTTTCTTGACAATGAGTTTTGCCTGATCCTTTGGGGTTCCACAATGGTGTCCCTGAACCCCCCATCCCCCTTGGGTCAGCTGTCAACTACACCAGGACTACTTCAGTTGGTAGCAGCCTGATTGGTCTCCTGCAACAAAGTCCAGATCCCTGTATAAAGGGTGAATACCAGGGGACCGCCAGGATAATGCTCTGAGGTTAAGCCTGAGCAATTCTATAGGTTGCCATAAACAGTCTAAAGTTGATCAAAAAGGATGATTTCAATGAAAATGAATGTTTATGGGTTGAAATTCATCAACAAACAATTGTTTTAGTCCACTGATGACATGCCAGTACTATCTGAAAACAAGTCGGCCCTGTTTGAAATTTAATTGAAAGAAAGATTGTTCATGGACAAAAGATCTTTCTTTGAAAGAACATACCCAGAAAGATCTTTTGTCCATCGCCCAGTTTCATTCATCATGTATGGCCATGTGGAGTGTCTGTGATATGATCATTCAGCAGATGATTGTTTTGTCAAATGTTTCCACACTCTATGGTTTATCTGTTCCTGAAACATAAACTGGTTCATGCACAGGGAAAACTCGTTCAGGAAGTAGGAGTAAACTGTAACAACATCAAGATTACAGTATTGCATTAATTGCTAGAAAAACATTATGTAACAAATTGTTTGACTAGAAGGTAGGATGTGTATGCTCTCAAGACAACATTTAAGATTAGAGAGGACCTTTCATTACAATAAAAAAATCTAAACTAACTATACAGACATAGAGAGCGGCGCCCAGGGATCTCCCTGCACTTACTGTTATCCCTGGGCGCCGCTCCGTTCTCCCGGTATAGGCTCCGGTATCTTCAGATTTTCGGATCAACTGGGAGGAGACTGCTCTTGTTCTCCTGGGCGTCTCCTTCTCCCAGCGCTCAGCTCATAGCCTGGGAGAAAAAAACCTCTCAGGCTATGAGCTGAGCACTGCGATTGGCCAGCGCTACAGCCTGGGAGAAGGAGACGCCCAGGAGAACAAGAGCAGGCTCCTCCCAGTTGAGCCGAAAATCTGAAGATACCGGAGCCTATACCGGGAGAACGGAGCGGCGCCCAGGGATAATAGTAAGTGCAGGGAGATCCCTGGGCGCCGCTCTCCATGTCTGTATACTAAGTTTAGATGTTTTATTGTAATGAAAAGTCCTCTTTAAATATATTGACAAATCATTTATTCCCGTTTCTGGAGGGGGAGATACAATCAAAAAAGTTACAATCACAACTAAGCTGTCTGAAACATATGCCACTTCTTTGGTCTAAGAGAGGTTTTTAGATGATTGTATAAGGGTACTTTCACACTTGCGGCAGAGGATTCCGGCAGGCAGTTCTGTCGACGGAACTGCCTACCGGATCCGTCAAAACTTATGCCAACTGATGGCATTTGTAAGACGGATCAGGATCCTGATCCGTCTTACAAATGCATTGAAATGCTGGATCCATCTTTCCGGAAAAACGGATCTGGCATTTATTTTGTTCACATTTTTTTTTCGGTCTGCGCATGCGCAGACTGGAAGGACGGATCCGGCATTGCGGTATTTTGAATGCCGGATCTGGCACTAATACATCCCTATAGAAAAAAATGCCGATTCCGGCATTCCGGCAAGTGTTCCCGGATTTTTGGACGGAGGGAAAACCGTAGCATGCTGCTGTATTATTTCCATATTGAACAGTTAAAAAGACTGACCTGAAGACATCCTGATGCATCCTGAACGAAATGATCTCCATTCAGATTGCATGGGGATGAAACTGATCAATTCTTTTCCGGTATAGAGCCCCTGTGATGGAACTCAATGCCGGAAAAGAAAAACGCTAGTGTGAAAGTACTATACGTATTAATACATTAAATCCTGATATTATTTCTGCTAAAGACATGGCTATACTGTAATTACCCTTAATATGAAGAGTGGTAACGGTGTATGTGCTGCAGAAGTTGTCATTTGATTGCCATATTCAGTTATTATTTACTTATTCCAAATTTCAAGAATGTGAATGGCTGGCACCAAATGTAAATATAAAGAAGGACATTTATAAAGACCAGCTTTTTCATTGCCGGTCTTGATTTCCATTGCCCGGCTGGAGTGTGCGCCAAAGTAATTATGTGGCACTGGTCTCATCATAGATTTGGTACATCTTCCTGCAAGCTGTGCAAAATTTTTTTTTAACTTGGTGTGAATGAAGGTAAATGTGATGACCCTACTGGCCAGACGACTTTATGCCCCCGCCACCCCCATTTTCAGAAATGGAGAGGAGGAGGAAAAGTCACAAGTTATGCCACAAAAATGGCATGCAACATAAATTGACTTTTTTTTTTACACCACAATAGGGGTGTAAATAGCATGATAAATGTCCTCCAAAGCACATATTCAGTTCGTTCGCTTCCTATACTGCATAAGTCATTAAAATATCAAAGTCTGAACAAACAGTGAACACATCAATATATAAATATCTCTGACTATATAAAGTGGATCACCTCTGGGTTATATGAACTAGAATAGCCTTAGTAGGTATAATGTAATTCTATCATTATGTGAAGTCTTGGTGTATACACTTCAAATTCAGTTGTTACTGTGTCAAGAGCAGTATGCCATCCAAAAGTATGCAACATTGTGAGAAACAGTGATGGACAAACAACGGCCAGGACGATTTGCGAATGCGAACGTGCGTTCGCGATCACATGTTTGTTAACCGTGCATTCGCGGCGGGCCCCATTCACTTTAATGGAAGGTGAACATGAAAAACCTTCAGGTCATATTTGCAGCCAGCAAACACTTACTAGAAGTACACAAATAGTCCCACAACATGGACAGTGATATACCAGAGGGGGATCATTGGCAAAAATTCCCACAAAAAATATGTATTTTATTCAGGGGCCATTTTTATGCGTCTTAAAGGGAAACTCTAAAAAATGTGCCCTGCTGGAGCCTAGGAATATTTTATTTCCTATTGGTTTGATGTATACAAATGTGCAGCACTCCACGTTATTGTATCCTGCAGAGTCCATAAAAAAAATGCATACGTTAACGTACATTTTTTTCTACCATGTGTACTGTCCAGTACACACGGAGCAGCGTGGCGGAAAAGGGGGCCGCCATGTACTGACAGAGCGCTACCTGGTCCTGGTGGTCAGGGATCCTTGTGTTTTCAAAGGATTATTTTCTACTGGGAAATACAGGGCACAGTATAATACACTAGAATCTATATAATATAAAGATATTAGCCCTACCCCCGAATAATAATACAATTAGGTGGTCATTTATTATATAGAAATACGTCTATGTTAGGTTTATTTCTGACACAGTCCTTAGCACCGAAATCTGCATATTTTTCCAGCTCATGCCAGGTCTAAAAAAGGATAGCGTGGGCAGAGAAAGGGATACAGTTATGGCCATCCAGTTATTGGATACCACCACCATACATTGACCGGATAACACGTCTGTACAGTGACCGGATAACACCGCCATAACACCGGATAAAAGGGCATAAGAGGGCACAGTGCAGGGAATGACTAGGGGCACTGCACAGGGTGTGGTAAGAGGACACAATGCAGGTTATAAGGGGGCACAGTACGAGGTCGAGGTGAGGGGCACAGTACGGGGTGGGGGGCACAGTCACATGACCATGTGACATTAGATGGTCCTTATGGTGAATGCGGTTCATACGCCACCATAATGAGAGGCAGAGGAGTGAGACAAGGGTGTGATTATGTGGCTAGAGAAAAAAAAGTAATTGTCGGATAGTACAGGCCCCAAAAATTAGGCAATAGGCATTCACCTGACAGCAAAGAACTTTGGATTCTGTGACTGGAGGTACATTAGGCCGTCACAGGATAAATATGTAACTGTTGGCCAGTACAGACCCCAAAAATTAGGCAATAGGCATTCACCTGACAGCAAAGAACTTTGGATTCTGTGGCTGGAGGTACATTAGGCCGTCACAGGATAAATATGTAACTGTCGGCCAGTACAGGCCCCAAAAATTAGTCAATAGGCATTCACCTGACAGCAACATTCTTTGTTCTGGGTGGTGGCGGATATGTGTGGGCTAGCATGAGGAAATTTAATTACACATGGTCATCACATGTATTGAATTCCTCCGAGATCCACGGCTCATTTATTTTTAAAAATGAGCTAGGCGATTGCGCTTATCGGTCACGATTCCCCCTGCTGCGCTGAAAGTTCCTTTCGAACAGGACACTCAACAAGAGTTCCATGGCAAATTGTGCCAGCTCTGGCCACAGGGCAAGCCTGTACACCCAGTATTCAAGGGGTTCCTCGCTTCTCAGAGTGTCTACATCGGCCATTAACCCGATGTAGTCAGACACCTGACGGTCTAGGCATTCCCTGAGGTTGTATCCGGAGGGTGGCTGTCGATGGGTTGTCTGCAAGAATGATTTCATATCCAAAGTGACCAACACATCTTCAAACCGCCCTCTTTTTGCAGGCGCAGTAGGATTGGTGCCTGCACCTGTTTCGCTGTGGATGGAAATTCCTCTGCTAGTGCCTGCAACAGCAGAATGCAGCATCTCACAGCAAGGCCTGGAAATGCTGCATTCTGACAGCCCTCTGTGATGCTGGTAAAATGTCCGCCATTTTGTGTTTGTACCGGGGGTCTAAGTACCTTGCCACCCAGTACAGGTCCTTGACCTTTATGCTTTTTATACGGGGCTCCCTATTTAAACACTGGAGCATGAAGGCCCCCATTTGCACTAAATTTGAAGAGGTGGAGCGCCCTGGCTCCTGCGCATCACCCAGGAGAATGTCGTCCTCGGTCTCCTTCCCCCAGCCACGGACAACACTAGGGATCCCCGAAAGGGTCTTCTTGCTCCTCCTTCTCCTCTGCCCCCCAGCCACCATCCTCCTCTGACTCCTCTTCAGACTCCTGCTGACTTGTCTCAGATGGAGTAGCCCCTCCTGGGAATTCATTCAGCATTGCGACTTTGTCATCTTCCAGCTCCTGCTCCACGACGGCCTGATCAATGACATGATGCAATGCACGCTCCAGAAAGAATGTGTAAGGTACGATGTCACTGATGGCGCCATGGCTGCGACTGACCAGTTTGGTGATCTCATCAAATGGCCACAAAAGTCTGCATGCGTCGCACATGAGCAGCCACTGACGTGGTGAAAAGAAACCAAGCTCTTCAGAACATGTCCAACCGCAGAGTTCGTACAGGTTGTTGTTAACTGCATGTTTCTGCTGGAGCAGCCTATCAAGCATATACAATGTGAAGTTCCAGTGTGTCGGGGAGTCACAAATCAGACGTCTGATGGGCAAGTGGTGTCATAGCTGAACGCCAGCAAGGCGAGCCAAGGCCGTGTAAGATCTTTTAAAATGGCCAGAGATTTTCCTGGCCTGCTGCATAACGCCCTGGAACCGGGGTATTTGGCAACAAATCACTGCAGGACTAAGTTCAGGACGTGTGCCATGCACGGCACGTGTGTCATTTTGCCCTGTTTCAGCGCGCCCAGCAGATTGGCACCATTGTCGCACACCACTTTACCAACTGTCAAATTGAGCGGGGTTAGCCACTGATCGGCCTGTGACCTCAGAGCTGAAAGGAGTGCAGGACGGGTGTGGCTCTTGGCTTCCAGGCACAACAGCCGCATCACAGCATGGTAATGCCTCACCTGGTACGTTGAATAGGTTCTGGGGAGCTTGGGGGGTGCAGTGGAAGAAGCGGTAGGACTGGAAAAGGAGGAGTCAGCCGAGGAGGAGAAGGAGGATGGAATAGGAGGAGGAGAAGAAGAGGCAGGCCTGCATGCAATCAGTGGTGGTAACACCGAATCCACACGGGTGCCACGGGTTACATGCTTGATGGCCGTCCGAAGGTTCACCCAGTGGGCAGTAAAAGTTATGCACCTTCCCTGCTGGTGTTTGCTAGACCACTGGTCTGTGGTCAGATGTATCTTGGTACCAACACTGTGTGCCAGAGATATATTAACTTTCCGCTGAACGTGGCCATATAGTTTAGGGATGCCCTTCTGGGACCAATATTTAGTTCCGGGGACCTTCCATTGCGGTGTGCCAATGATCACAAATTTTCTAAAGGCCTCCGAGTTCACCAATTTATATGGCAGTAGTTGGTGGGCTAGCAGTTCTGACAAGCCAGCGGTCAGCCGTTGGGCAAGAGGATTATCCGGCGTCATCATTTTTTTACTTTAGAACATTTGTGCCATGGAAGCCTGCCTTGTGACAGATGAACGCGACGACGTCATAGTGGAAGGGGAAGTGGAGGACAAATGGGAGGAGAGAGGAGAAGGAGAAGAGTCAGGACATGGAGCGCCGGGAGTGGGGCTTTGTGGGTTCTGACGGCGTTGCTCCCACTGGGCTCGGTGATGGGAGGCCAGGTGCCTTCTTAAGGCGGTCGTCCCTAGGTGAGTGTTGGGCTTACCGCGACTTATGCATTGACAGCACAGGCTGCAGATGGTAACGCTATTGTCAGCAGCTGACACGTTAAAAAAAGCCCACACTGCAGAGCCTTGTGCCGGCATCCTGGGAGCGCAAGATGTGACAGTGCATGATGGATGGCGTTCTCCAGATACATTTGCAGTCTGCTTTTTGCCTCCTGTGCACTGCGAGTTCTGCCTGCTTCTCCTCCTTCTCACTCATATCTGCTGCTCCGTCTCTCCCTCTGAACTCCCCTCCTCTTCCTCTTTTGTGTGCACCCACATGACGTCCATCGAAACGTCATCATCGCCACCTTCACCACCACTGACATTAGAGATCTCGGAGTAGGTAGCAACAGTGGGAACCACCCTCATTGGACTGATCTGGGTATTGTCGTCAGACTGCTGGGTGGCGGCCGTTGCTGCCTCCTCTTCCTCAACCGATGCCAAGAATGGCTGCGCATCAGTAAGGTCTGGTAATGAATGGGAAAATAATTCCTCTGACTTGAGTGTAGGGGCTTTGGTAGTGGTGGTATCTTTGTGGGTGGACACAGCAGAGAGTGAGGAGAGTGCAGATATAGAGGATGAGGAGGGTGCAGAAGCGGAAGGCTGAGTGAGCCACTTAACCAACTTTGGTGCGTCCTTTGACATAATCGCACGCACCTTCTCCAACTTCCCACTTAGGCTCCGGCCTGGTTCTCCTGCCCGACCCCTACCACCCCTGCGGAACGACCTGCCTCTTCCTCTGCGTGTCATTTTCAAAATGACCCTGTGCCAAAGTCCCTAGAGAAAAGCAGTATTTGTGGAAGCTGATATATGGCAGGCCTTAATCAGTTGTTAGTTGAAGCAGGTATATCAAAACCCGCAATCTGTATTTTGTGGACGCAGGTATATGGAAAACCTCTATCACTATTTTGTGGAAGCTGATATATGGGAGGCCTCAATCCAGGGGCGGACACAGACAACAGAATGCAAAGAATGTTTCTGGGGCCCCCCCAAGCCAAATTCGCAACCTAACCTATTCCGTCCTAACATTACTTATAGCAATACAAAACATACAGGGTAAGTCCCTGTTGTGTGGCAGTATAAAAAATACCTCCTCTTAGTGCCCCCTGTAGAGCCAATGTCCCTATAGAGCTCTCATAATGTGTGCCAATGCCCTCTACTGTGTGCCCAAAAAAACTGTTAGTGCCCCCAGTGTAGACAAGGTCCCCGTAGTGCCCTATAATTTGCGCCAGTAGAAAAAACTTGTATATCGTGCCCCAATAGTGTGCCTCCACTTATCCCCTTGGTGTCTGACAATGTGCCAGTAGAAAATGCCCCCATAATGTGTGCCAGTAGAGTTCCCCTATATAATGACCCCAATAGTGCCCCCCACGTGTGCTAGTATATAGGATAGGGCCCCCAAAGTGCTCCTCCCCTCCATAGTGCCCCCCATGTCTGCCAGTATATAAGATAGGGCCCCAGAAGATGCCCCCATAGTGCTCCTTTCCCTCCTTCTCCATAGTGCCCCCCATGTGTCCCAGTATATAACATAGGGTCCTCATAGTGCCCCCAATGTGTGCCAGCATAGGCGTGCGCAGCCTATTGCATTAGGGTGTGCACCCTAAAGTACAAACACACACGCCCCACGCACGTGTGTATGTATGTATATATATATATATTATATACATACACACACAGGCCGGGACTCTGCACAGTGGCAACTCTAGGAACAATATATAGGGGGAGCACATAAGATATCACAGTCAAAAATGGGGGGGGGGGGCACTAATAATTTTCAACACTTAATCATACTACTGAAAAAAACTAAATAAGTATATATAAATAAGATTACAAAATACAAGAGTATTGCGGTATGCAGGGATACCAGACCAGCTACAGAAAACACTGTGGAGCCTCATTTAAGAGTCTCAACACAGCAATCCAAAGTGAAAAGCTCCCTGGGAAACAGTAATATGCAAAATAGTTGTGGAGCCCCAGTTATGGGTCTTCAACACAGTGATAGCCAGATATCCCTCAAAGGAAGGAAAACTGAGCAAAGGGGTGTCCCCATTACAGAGATCACCAAATCCCCCATATTAAGTGGCCCCTATGTCAAGATCCCGCTCTTTTACAAGCTTTAAGGATGTGACGGGGAAGACCTAAGCCAGTTATCCATCCACAGACAGCTGTTTCGGGGGGTTTCCTCTCATCAATGTGGAGTAGGATTCTGGCTAAACGGGAGCCATGCCTTGGAGACTACTCAAACAAAACAATGGATGATCTTAGGGAGACCAGCTACAGAAAACACTGTGTAGCCTCATTTAAGACTCTCGACACAGCAATCCAAAGTGCAAAGCTCCCTTTTTCTTCCTTTGAGGGCTATCTGGCTATCATTGTGTTGAAGACCCATAACTGGGGCTCCACAACTATTTTGCATATTACTGTTTCCCAGGGAGCTTTGCACTTTGGATTGCTGTGTCGAGACTCTTAAATGAGGCTCCACAGTGTTTTCTGTAGCTGGTCTCCCTAAGATCACCCATTATTTTGTTTGAGTATATAAAATAGGCAGGTCCCCCATATGTCAATTGCTCACGCCCCCTCCCCCCATATGTCACTTGCTCAGAACCCCCCTTCCTAATATCAGTTAATTATTTATTCAGGCACCCCCATATGCTCATTCAGGCCCCCATATCAATGTGACAGACCCCCATCAGACCTCAGATCAGACTAAAAATAAATAATTAAAACTTACCTCTTACTGCTCCGCTACTCTCCATGTCCGCCGGGGTGTCCTGATGTCAGTACCTGCCCTGGTCTCCAACAGCCCGCGCTGCACAGTCACGTGACCTGACTGCTTACAGCGTCAGGTTATAGTGCGCACTGTACGCAGTCAGGCTGGAGGAGACCAGGGAGGAAGTGGAGTCGGAGGGGTAAGTAAGCGCTTCTCTCTTGCATTCTAGAGGGGGCCCAGTCATACTAGTGAGCGCTTCTGGATGCGCTCACTAGTATGAATAGGCCCCTCACACGCCGGGCCCCTGTGCAGCTGAACCGGCTGCACAGGCGATATGTCCGCCCCTGCCTCATTCATTTGTTAGTTGAACCAGGTATATCCAAACCCGCAATCTGTATTTTGTGGACGTAGGTATATGGAAAACCTCTGTCACTATTTTGTGGAAGCTGATATATGGCAGGCCTCAATCAGTTGTTAGTTGAAGCTGGTATATCACCCTCAAGCAGTAATTTTGGGGATGCAGGTATATGGAAAACCTCAATTACTATTTTGTGGAAGCTGATAGATTACAGCCCTCAATCAGTATTTTATGGAAGCATACAAATGCACTATAATATACTTTCTATGTTGGAAAGTATATTATAAGTATATCACACCCAGGGGCGTAGCTAAAGGCTCATGGGCCCTGGTGCAAGAGTTCAGCTTGGGCCCCCCTTTTCTCAGTGCTTTGTGGCCAGGGGCAAGGAAGCACATAGCCTTTGTGCGGCCTGAGGCAAAAATTGAAACGGCATTCCCCCCCCCATGGCAAATTCTTGACCTAACCCCTTACCTCTAGCCAGAGGTGTAACTTGAATAGCATGCACTTTCTTTAATACCATTGTCTTCACATGCGGCACAAGGGTCTTTGGGGCCCCCTCAGGCTCCTGGGCCCGGTAGCGTCTGCTACCTCTGCACCCCCTATAGCTACGCCCCTGATCACACCCCTCTGTGTATCACACCTATCGAATGCACAACGTTACCAGTCCTTAAAAGGACTTTTGTGGCCCTATTAGCTAGCGTTTGGTGTCCCTACGTTCCTAACAGCCTGTCCCTGCTGCTCTCCCTACACTGGCAAAACACATAATATAAAATGGCTGCCAGATCAGGTTCTGTTATAGGGTTGGGGGTGTGTCCATGAGCTGAAATACTATTGGATGGGCCCTAGTAGAGACCCTCGGGAGGTTAAACCTCAAACACACCACTGGTCACTAGTCCAAAAAAATCCCTGTAGGGGTACTACTAATTGAAAATTAAAACATAAACTTTATTTGATCCTTTAAAATAGGGTTATAGATACCCCAATACCCACACACTTAAAACTATCAGACGATGGTACTGGATTATGCTGAGTTGCTGATTGAAACTATTTCTCTCAAATTAGAGAGAGGAGATTAAATGTAGTGATTTATGGTGTGCAGTTGGATACACAGAACAAGGATATAACCCTATTTAGGGAATACCAGGACCTGGGCCCAGGTCCTAGGTATAGATCCTAACACCCAATTTGATGGATCTGCGTGTCACTTATCACTGCCACTCATAACACAACATTTACATACACTCAAAAGATAAATATCATATTTCTGAGACCATATAACTTGGTGAAACTCCTACAGTACTAACGTCTGCATAAAATCAAACTGTGCCTAACACTAGTCCCCACCCGACATGTTTCGCCGCGATGCGGCTTCGTCAGGGGTTAGGGGTATTAGTCGCCCTAGCCCCTGACGAAGCTGCATCGCGGCGAAACATGTCGGGTGGGGACTAGTGTTAGGCGCAGTTTGATTTTATGCAGACGTTAGTACTGTAGGAGTTTCACCAAGTTATATGGTCTCAGAAATATGATATTTATCACTACATTTAATCTCCTCTCTCTAATTTGAGAGAAATAGTTTCAATCAGCAACTCAGCATAATCCAGTACCATCGTCTGATAGTTTTAACTGTGTGGGTATTGGGGTATCTATAACCCTATTATAAAGGATCAAATAAAGTTTATGTTTTAATTTTCAATTAGTAGTACCCCTACAGGGATTTTTTGGTCCAGTGACCAGTGGTGTGTTTGACATGTGCTGAAATGTCTCAATTAACTGTCCTGTCCCACCTGATGGATGTGTCATGGGTCAAAGTTCAGCACAATGCAAAAGAATATGGTGCGCGCGGACATCACCATATGTTCACATGTTTGGTGGATCGCGAACGCACAAAGTTCAGTACGAACCGACCGCCAGGCGAACCGCAAGGCCACCACTAGTGAGAAAGCCATTGTATTCATCAAGTATGATGGAACAGTATCTGTAACTGAATTGATGGTGCCCAACAGGGCACATCAGTGGATATTCTAATTGCATCTACTGGATTTGCTAGTATTTTTTCACATATAAATGTACTGTAATGTACTAGAATTCTAATCTAGTCTGTGTACATAAATCATATCATTTACATGAAGTGACATTCGGTAGCTACTGTTAGTCACATATTTTTTTTATATATACAACTCACTGTTTGAAGTGGGTGGGGAGACAAAACCTATGCTACCTACAAATTGAAACCATGTTGACTTTGAGTTGTGCAACTAGTGTTGTATACTGAATAAAACTGCCATTGCACTGGATACTTCCACTTTTTTCTTTACAATATGATAGATAATAAGTGAACAGTTTTACAAAGGCAAAAACACATGGGAATGTACACAACCCAATTGTCTTCGCTTTTTCTTTATGAGATAAAGGTATTTTCCAGCAGAGTTGAAGAACACACAAAAGAATATCAACACTGTTTTTATTCTGTGGTACCAACCAATGCAATATAAAAGATAAACCGGTAACATCACTGTGAACCTGTACATATGCTAAATATGCAGATTAACTATATTAAATACAGTGTGTCATTGTGACTGCCATTTTTTTAATGGCTGTCACACGGCTATTTTTCAGAATAATGGAACTCTGTGGTCATATTCATTCCTGTGACACAGTGAGGGGAATAGTCTGGTAAGACAGGTATTTTCCTCCCAGTGTGTTATGATGGGCTGATTTGCAGCCAGGTGGGGTCAAATACCGGACTGGATTTTAATTGCCGGCCCGGTTTTTTGGCAGCACCTGGCTGTCCTTAAATAGGCAGCTGGGCTCAGCAGCAGGGTCTCTGTGTTGGGATCTGAGGCTTGGTGCCAGGTTGGAGGGCTGAGACCCATGGGCGAGGAAACAGGCCCCCTAAAGCCTGCCATGGACTGCTGGAGGCAGAACTGACATCAAGGTGACTTGTTTTATATGAACTTTCCAATTTGTGTGAAGTAACACCAAGATGTACTTTCCATTGTGTGTGAAGTACCAAGACTGCAAAGTAACGCATTGTTTTGTGCATTTGCCTCAAGTGTGAATAAACACTGAAGTTTTGCGTTAAGAACTTGTCTTTTGCCTCTGTTCTGCATCAGCTTACCCTATCTACCAGAGCAAACCCCACACCCCATACAGTTGAAGGGGGCTGATTTTAACTTTTTCGGTTAAAAAAATAAAAAAATGCAGTTTTAACGGTTGTGTGAATGTACCCTAACATTAAAAGAGCCTTCTCCCCACAATTCCTTCTCCCCAAGCAATTCCACAAAGGCAGTCTGCAGAGTATCTTATTAGTTCATTCCCATATGTTTTGGGTAGAGATGAGCGAATCAAAGTTGACGAAGTGGAATTCGATCTGAATTTCAGGAAAAATTTGATTCGCACCGAATTTCCTCACGCTTCGTGGTAACAAATTGAATTTTTTCCTAAAATGGCTGTTGCACATGTTAGGACATGGGGCAAAGAACTCTGGGAACGAAGGATCACCCACAATGCCATGCATGCAGCCAATCAGCAGCCAGCCAGCCTTGTGATGTCACAGCCCTATAAATAGCCTCAGCCATTTTGGATTCTTCCATTTTCCAGTGTGCTTAGTGCAGGGAGAGATGTCAGCAGGAGCTAGGGACAGTGGTAGGAAAGACTTCATTGTGCTGAAAAACGATCTACAAGTTCAGGGAAAGATTAGTCAAGGTGTAGGGAAAGGAAAGGGAGGCATCATCCACGCTATAAAAGGAGAACATGGTGCAATAGGAGCTTCTATTATACCTTTCTGCACTTATTTATGATCCAAATTGCTTTTAGTTTGTTTGCACTGTACATCACTAATTCTAGCAAAACTTGTTTGTGATTGGGGTGCAAGTTCTGTGATATAGCCATTTACGGGGTGTATTAATAGGAAAGATACATACGTCCTATTAGCCTTTCTGTGTTGATTTTACATTGTTTAGCTTTTTTTTTTTGGGGGGGGGGGTTATTATTAGGAAAAAAAGGGAAAAATATGTCATAATTGCTGTTCAGCGGGTGAAGTTACATTGTACTACAGCCATTTACAGTGTGTATTAATAGGACAGATACGTACGTCCTATTAGGGTACTTTCACACTTGCGGCAGAGGATTCCGAACTCACAAATGCATTGCAATACTGGATCTGTCTTTCCGGTTGTCATCTGGAAAAACTGATCCGGTATTTATTTTTTTCTCTAATTTTTAAAGGTCTGCGCATGCGTAGTCCTGCAAAATTGGATCAGTTTTGCCGGAACACTTAGGGCCGGATCCGGCATTAATGCATTTCAATGGAAATTAATGGCAGTTCCGGCATTCCGATAAGTGTTCAGGATTTTCTCCGGCCAAAAAACATAAGAGAGACTGAACTGATGCATCCAGAATGCATTAGGATAAAACTGATTAGTTTTTTTCTGGTATTGAGCCCCTGTGACGGAACTCAATACCGGAAAACAAAAATGCTAAAAGTACCCTTAGCTGTCCTGCTTTGATTTTACATTGTTTAACTTTTTTTGGGGGGGTGTATTAATAGAAAAAAAATGAAAAATATATATGTCATAACTAAGTGCTGTTCAGCAGTGAAGTTACATTGTATTACAGCCATTTATTGGGTGTTTTAATAGGACAGATACTTACGTCCCATTAGCCGTTCTGCTTTGATTTCACATTATTTCCTTCTTTTTTTTTTTTGGGAGGGGGGTGTATTAATATATATATATGTCATAAGTGCCATTTGGCGGTGAAGTTACATTGTACTACAGCCATTTACGTGGTGTACAAAAAGAAAATATATGTACGTCCCATCACCCATTCTGCGGTGAATTGTGATTGTTATATTTCTTATTTTGGGGTGTAGAAATAGGATAAATAATACGTATTAATTGCCACTCTGTGATGAATTGTGTTTTTTTGGGGGGAGGGGAGCTTATTAATCAGGAAAAAAATAGGAAAATAGAAAAAAAAAAGGACAAAAGATATGTTATAATTGGCATTCAGCGGTAAGGTTACATTGTACTACAGCCATTTATGTGGTGTATTAATAGGAAAGATATGTAAGTCCCATTAGCCATTCTGTGGTGAATTGTGATTGTTATACTTCTTTTTTTTGGGGTGTAGAAATAGGAAAAAGAATACATCTTAATTGCCGTTCTGCTGTGAATTGTGTTTTTTTTTTGTTTGGGGGGGGGGGGGGCGTTTATTAATCAGAAAAATATATATATCTACTGTATGTCTTAATTGGCGTTCAGTGGTGAAGCAACATTGTACTAGAGCCTTTTTTTGAGGGTATTATTTTAATTTTAACTTAATTATTTTATCATACAGTACTGTATGTCAGACAGACAGGTGACAGACCCTTCAAAGGGAATGTGCAGTGGCCAAAATGTTTCTGTCGCAGGCAGCAGAAGAAGGGGGGGTTGCAGCAGGAGTCACATCGAGACGCCTGAGCTCCCGGTGTCATCTAGCGGTCATGTCTTGACCAGCAACCCAGTGGTGCTTGAATAATTGACTCGGTCTTCAAGTTCGTCACAAGTGACATCAGACACCCTGAGCCAAGAATCGGTGGGTTCCTCTGAAACGACACTTAGTTGGCATGGCCCGGGAGCAGGCCATGTGCCCCCACCTGTCCTGAACCTTCCTCTGTCATTTACAGTTCCCTCAGCACGAGAAGTATTATAAGCCGTAGGCTTGGCTCCACTTTTCAGCAAGGACGAGCTACTAGAGGACAGTCAGCAGCTATGGCCCAGCCAAGATCTGGAGGAGACATCCGCCGCTTCCTCCAGTAGGCGGACAAGTAGTGAAGAGGAGAGTCACGTGGGAGCAGTTGTTGGTAGCGGTCAGACTCCTGGCCCTGAGAATATTGAGGGGGACATCAGTGACGTGCAGACGGTAGCAAATTATGATGATGATGCAGCCGATCGCACTTGGGAGCCGGGTGAAGCAGGGGCTTCATCATTATCATCAGGAGAAGAGGGTGGCAGCTTCATTGTGAGGCAATGGCTGAGTCAGCTGGGTGGCAGCAGTAGGAGGTCGGAAGCCAAATTTGCCTGGGGTAGACCACCCGCTTCGCAGGAGCCTTCCGGCCTGAAAAGTACCGGTGCAAGGGTTCTCGAAAGCAGTGGTCGCAGGCAACCAGCGCAGGTGTGTTGGTGGGAAAATGCAATACTTGGCTGTGTGGCAATTTTTTGTTATGCTGCCGAAAGGAGCTTAACATGGCCATTTTCCAGATTTGTGGGCATCAGGTGAAGCATGGCCAGGGTCCCAATGTTGGCAGCAAGACCCTGTGTCAACACATACAGTGTCACCATAAGGTGGCCTGGGAGAACTGTGACTCCGATGTGGTGGTCCAACCTGCCGCAGCAACTGCTGCATCACCCAGTGGCAAGCACCCAATTTCATGCAGTCAGGGCTCCACCACCTCAGCCGAAGGGAGCTATCTGTCCTTCCCATCATCTGCTGGTCCTGATGCTCCTGCTCCTCATCCTCCTACTCCTCGTCAGTCATTCGGTCAGCAATCGATCATCGAAGCGATTGCCAAGAGAAAAGAGTATGCGTGCACTCATCCAACTGCGCAGAAGCTGAACATGCTCCTGGCAAAGTTGCTGGTGCTGCAGTTCCTCCCTTTCCAAGTGGTGGAACTGATGGCTTGTGCCGAGCCAAGGTGGAGAGTCCTAAGCCATCATTTCTCTGTGAAAAAGGGAGTACAAGCCCTGCACACATATGTAGACAAGAAGGTGGGCCAGTCCTTGAGCCTGTCAGTGTCTGCTAAAGTGTACTGCAGCGCCGACGTGTGGAGCTGTAACTACGGTCAAGGACAATATATGTCCTTTACTGCCCACTGGGTAAATGTGGCTCCTGCCCAGCCACACCAGCAACTTGGCTAGGTGACAATGCTTCCACCTCTACTGTTTTCACCATTGGTGCTGCGACAATGTTCGCCTCTGCCTCCTTATCCTCCACCTTGTCCTCAGCCTCCCCTGCAGGGACAATTCACAGTGCCCCACCGGCATACCACATGTGCAGGGCACGGCGGTGTCACGCTGTTCTGCACCTAGTTTGCCTGGGCGTACCGAGTCACACTTGGGAGGAACTGCTCCGCATCCTTCATCAAGAAATCGAATCCTGGATTTCTCGTCGAAAACTCAAAATCGGAACCATGTTGACTGACAACAAGCTGGTGGTGGCAGCGTTATGGTCTGGTGGATATTTTCATGGCATTCTCTGGGCCCACTTATCCATGTAGAAGACACGCCCAACCAATTTGGGAATAAATCCATCTTTGCTGACCATGTAAACACCTACATACTAATTGTCTTCACAGGTGGATGGGATTTTCCAGCAAGACAATGCACATGTCACATGACTAGAAATGTCCAGCATTGGTTGGAAGAGCAAGACCAAGATTTCCAAGTACTACCCTGGCCCCTAAATCCCCAGACTTGAACCCAGTTGAGCATCTTAAGGACCAGCTCAATCATCGTGTTTGCTCGATTGATCCTCCCCCACACATTCTCCAACAGCTGTGGGGAGCACTGTAGTTAGCATAGCTTTAGATGCCTGTGACAATCTACCTGGACCTTACTTAGTCACTCCAAGCCCATCTAGGGGCTGTCCATGCTGCAGTTACTCTGGATGTTATCTGGTGGTCATAATAATGTGACTCAACTGTGTATGACAGGGAAAATAAAGCTAATAGGACAAAAGGGTGAAGCACTGTAAGCAAATAACACTTCTGTGTGATTGTTGTAGCTATTATATGTTCAATGTAAAGCATAAATGAATTTCACTTGTGTTGTTATACTACATCAAAGCATTCAATGAAATATATTCAAACCACAGAAATCTATTATTTCACATGAGAAAGAGTTTAATTGAAAGACTTTAATCAGTTTTAAACCAAAAAGAACAGCCCTGGTAGCATTAAGCTTTTGTGTGGTTAATTTTCTATGAACCAAATTCTAATACCAATATTATTAATACATATGTTTATCTAGCAGTACAAAAGCCACACCTTGGCTGCTGTGTATAGAGTGAGTGGATCAAAGGAAGCTTTAGGCTGGTCTATTTATATAAGGAGATTGTTATAGCATTTGCACAGGAATGTGTGGCACAAAAATGACCAAAAATAATTTTCAATTTTTTTTTTTTGCCACCATAAAACATTTCTAGATATGAACTGAACATATTTCAAGCAACAAATGAGAATCGTTCAATATAAAAAAATTTAAGTCACTAACTTAGGCTCTGCCATTAATGTTTATGTGGTGTGGGTCCAACATCCGGAACAACAGAGACCAGCACAGCAAAGAAGCGGCAGCACTCACACAACTTTTCTGTCCAGTTTAGGGTCCATTCACACGTCTGTGGTGTATTGCGGATCCGCAATACACCCGGCAGGCACCCCCCATAGAACTGGCTATTCTTGTCAGCAATTGTGGACAAGAATAGGACATGTTCTATATTTTTTGGGGAGCCGCGGCCCGGAAGTTTGGGGCTGAAGCCCGGAAGTTCGGGGCCGCACTCCGGAAATGCGGATGCGGAGAGCACATCTTGTCCCATTGAAAAAGAATGGGTCCGTTCCCGATATTGCGGAATGGATGCAGACCCATTTGTGAATGTCTGAATGGAACCTTAAAAAAACACCGGGGGTTATTTATGAAACTGACCAAAGGAGCTCTGAAAAATGAAAGGTGGAATCTGATTGGTTGCCATAGGCAACTAGGCTAGTTTTCCTTTACGCCAGTTTTAATACATCTACTCAGGATTCTTTGCAATATGTTGAAAAATGGTAGTATAATATTCTTTTGGTATACATTTGCCACTAAGAATTGTATATTTACCATACAGTATACATTTACTTTTTTTTAATTTGTATAAAATCGTGTATCTACCGCATGGCTCAGTCACATATATAAAGTGGTCAGTCTTGGTTCCCTTTTTTACATAGAAGACAGAGGCAAACTTGTAGGGTGGGGTTACGCAAATGGTTACCCTTTTTTTCCACCCGCAGTCCACAGCAGGCTTTAGGGACTGTTTCCCAGCAAGCGTCTCTCAGCCCTTTAGCACGGCACAAGTTCTCAGTTCCAAAACACAGAGAGACTGACAGCGCTCCACTGTCAGATGGAGGATAACCCACACCCAGCTGAGATTGCTGGCTGGGTTTTTTATGTAGGCCAAAAAGACCTGACCTGGAGTGTGGGAAGGAGCCACCCACCCAGCACCTTGGTTACTCCCAGTAAGAGCCGGCCAGGATCGGCTTTACAGCCATACTAACAAAAACAGTGTCAGTCAGCACTAGCTGATGCTGACACTTGAAACTACCGCCTCTTACCTCACGGAGGCCAGGAATCTTGGTGACACATACCTTCCATCAATGATGGCCCCTTGCGCCTTCCTACATACCCCACGAGGTGAGATCTTGCATTGAGCCCCAGTCCGTGTCATCTTTAGCCTCTTCCATTTTCTAACAATTGCTCCATCCATTCATCTATTTTCACCAAGCTGCTTGGCAATTGCCCCGTAACCCTTTCCACCCTTGTGGAGGTCCACAATTTTGTCTCTAGTGTCTTTTGACAGCTCTTTGGTCTTTTTGCCCATGGTAGTAGTTGGCATCTGACTGACTGTGGGGTGGACAGAGGTGTTTAAAGAGCTCAGACAGGTGCTACTAAGTAAGATTAATGAGTGGAGTAGAGGTGGACTTTTTAAAGGCACAGTAACAAGTCTTTGAGAGACAGAATTCTTGCTGTTTCTCAGGTGTTCAAATACTTATGTTCAACAGTGCAAGACAAATAAATTATGTAAAAATCATGTGATTTCCTGGAAAAAAAAATATATTCTGTCTCTCAGAGTGGGAATGCATCTACAATGTGAATTTCAGACCCCTCCATGATTTCTAAGTGGGAGAACAGTATGGAGGAGAATACTGGGGCCTCATCCCACTGTATGCTTATACAGTGGAGTGCAATGGAGCCTTCTGTAGGAAGCACACTTCAGGAGTTCTCTTAATCTATATCTCCAATTTAGGCAAAAACATGATGTAAAAGAACCTAAGGGTCCTTTCACAGGGACTGATTTCACAAATGAGCACTGATCAATGGTATAACAAGTCAATCAGTGCTCTTTTAAAGGGATTTTTACACAGGTTGATTATAACTATATGGAGGACAAATTATCATTAGCACAATAGTTCGGTCTCCGTAAAGTTGAACATTGCCTTCAGCACATCCCCTGTACATGGGGAGATGTACCACTTGCAAGAATGACTTTTAGGCCCACATGAAAAATTCAATTAGCTGACAAATGTGTGTTTGCTGGCATGTTGCCTTGTTTACACGTGACAATGATTGGGAAAGAGCATTCTTATGGACAATCATTTGGACGATTGGACGATTGAGACCCATATCAGGAGGGGTTTTAGTTGCAAGTATGATGGTAGGAGGGCACACACAAGCTGTTTTTGCAATGGAACCCTCAGTTGCCTGTATCTGATACAGTTAACTTATATAGACATAGAGTAAATGATCACTGTTAATACATAACCTTATGAACATGTATCGGTCTGTCATTTGTTTGGCAGTCACCAGTGAATCAATAATTATGCAAGAAAATATGGGAAGTATTTTACAAGCCCGAAACACATACAGTTGTGTTCAAAATAATAGCAGTCAGACATCACTAACCTGATCAGTCACTGTTTTTGGTAGAAATTATATTTCTACATGGCAAATAATTTACTAGCAGGTGTAGTAGAGTAATAGAAAGCCAACAGACCCAACAGTCATGACATGCATGCTGCTGATTCTCTGTAATTTAATCACTAATTTTGAAAGGGTCATGTTTAAAATAATAGCAGTGTGGAGTTCAATGAGTGAGGTCATTCATTCTTTGAAAAACAGGTGGCAATTATTGCCCTTATTTAAGGAAGGAAGGCAGCAAACTTTGTCCTATCATGAGTAAGGACCAGCATGTAAAGGTCCGAAATGCGTAGATTTGACTGCCCTGCATATGTGGAAGTTTTTATACCGCTGTGAATAAAGGATTCCCTGCTATCAAGGGCTGGATTTTCTCTCTTTCTTCAGTTTTGCATCAGCTGCATCCAGGCTTCCTATCCGTGCTCTGGCAGGAGAAGCAGGTGAGCTGCCTTTTTCCTTCAATTCTCTATTATGCTGGTTACAGTGCATTTCTCGCAGAAATTCTGAGGGAAATGGGTCTTTCCAGACATTGTTCAGAAGAACAGCGTACCTTGATTAAAAAGTTGATTGGAGGGGAAAACATATAAAGAAGTGCAGAAAATGATAGGCTACTCAGCTAAAATGATCACAAATGCTTTAAAATGGCAAACAGAACCTGAAAGACGTGGAAGAAAGCAAAAAACTAACATTCGAATGGATAGAAGAATAACCAAAATGGCAAGGGCTTATCCAACAATCAGCTCCAGGAAGATCAAAGAAGGTCTAAATTTACCTGTGAGTACTGTTACAATTAGAAGATGCCTATGTGAAGCCAAGCTATATTTAAGAAGTCGCCGCAAAGTTCCACTGTTGAGAAAAAGACATGTGCTGAAGAGGTTACAATTTGCCAAAGAGCAAATTGACTGGCCTAAAGAGACATTTTGTGAACTGATGAAAGTAAAATTGTTCTTTTTGGGTCTAGTGGCCGGAGATAGCTTGTCAGACGACCCCCAAATTCTGAATTCAAGCCACAGTACACTGTGAAGACAGTGAAGCATGGTGGCGCGTGCATTATGATATGGGGATGTTTCTCATACTACGGTGTTGGGCCTATTTATCGCATGCCAGGGATCATGGATCAGTTTGAATACATTAGAATACTTAAAGAGGTCATGCTGCCTTATGCTGAAGAGGAAATGCCCTTAAAATGGGTGTTCCACCAAGACAACGACCCGAAACACACCAGTAAACGTGCAACATCTTGGTTACAGACTAACAAGTTTCACGTTATGGAGTGATCAGCCTAATCCCCAGATCTTAATCCAATAAAAAAAAACCTTGTGGGGTGACATAAAAAAATGCAGTTTCTTAGGCAAAACTAAGAAATAGAGAAGAACTGTGGAATGTAGTCCAATAATCCTGGGCTGGAATACCTGTTCACAGGTGCCAGAAGTTGGTTGACTCCATGCAACACAGATGTACAGCAGTTCTCAGAAACATATTAGTACCGGTAAGTGATTCAAAGGAAAGCAAAATCTTCAAAAAAATTTCAGTTTATATAGTGAATGTTTGTGTTTGTAAAGAAGAATACAAACATTGCATTTTTTTTAACAGTCTACTATTCACTTTTCTTAATTTTTTTTAGAGGAGCAACACAAATTTGATATATTTTTCTTCATGTTTTCATTTGGAATCGAATGTGTAGTGTTCCCAATGCATTTGTGTATACAGGTCCTTCTAAAAAAATTAGCATATTGTGATACAGTTCATTATTTTCAGTAATGTACTGATAAACATTAGACTTTCATATATTTTAGATTCATTACACACAACTGAAGTAGTTCAAGCCTTTTATTGTTTTAATATTGATGATTTTGGCATACAGCTCATGAAAACCCCAAATTCCTATCTAAAAATTTTTGCATATCATGAAAAGGTTCTCTAAACGAGCTATTAACCTAATCATCTGAATCAACTAATTAACTCTAAACACCTGCAAAAGATTCCTGAGGCTTTTAAAAACTCCCAGCCTGGTTCATTACTCAAAACCGCAATCATGGGTAAGACTGCCGACCTGACTGCTGTCCAGAAGGCCATCATTGACACCCTCAAGCAAGAGGGTAAGACACAGAAAGAAATTTCTGAACGAATAGGCTGTTCCCAGAGTGCTGTATCAAGGCACCTCAGTGGGAAGTCTGTGGGAAGGAAAAAGTGTGGCAGAAAACGCTGCACAACGAGAAGAGGTGACCGGACCCTGAGGAAGATTGTGGAGAAGGACCGATCCCAGACCTTGGGGGACCTGCGGAAGCAGTGGACTGAGTCTGGAGTAGAAACATCCAGAGCCACCGTGTACAGGCGTGTGCAGGAAATGGGCTACAGGTGCCGCATTCCCCAGGTCAAGCCACTTTTGAACCAGAAACAGCGGCAGAAGCGCCTGACCTGGGCTACAGAGAAGCAGCACTGGACTGTTGCTCAGTGGTCCAAAGTACTTTTTTCGGATGAAAGCAAATTTTGCATGTCATTCGGAAATCAAGGTGCCAGAGTCTGGAGGAAGACTGGGGAGAGGTAAATGCCAAAATGCCTGAAGTCCAGTGTCAAGTACCCACAGTCAGTGATGGTCTGGGGTGCCATGTCAGCTGCTGGTGTTGGTCCACTGTGTTTTATCAAGGGCAGGGTCAATGCAGCTAGCTATCAGGAGATTTCGGAGCACTTCATGCTTCCATCTGCTGAAAAGCTTTATGGAGATGAAGATTTCATTTTTCAGCACGACCTGGCACCTGCTCACAGTGCCAAAACCACTGGTAAATGGTTTACTGACCATGGTATTACTGTGCTCAATTGGCCTGCCAACTCTCCTGACCTGAACCCCATAGAGAAGCTGTGGGATATTGGGAAGAGAAAGTTGAGAGACGCAAGACCCAACACTCTGGATGAGCTTAAGGCCGCTATCGAAGCATCCTGGGCCTCCATAACACCTCAGCAGTGCCACAGGCTGATTGCCTCCATGCCACGCCGCATTGAAGCAGTCATTTCTGCAAAAGGATTCCCGACCAAGTATTGAGTGCATAACTGAACATAATTATTTGAAGGTTGACTTTTTTTGTATTAAAAACACTTTTCTTTTATTGGTCGGATGAAATATGCTAATTTTTTTAGGTTTTCATGAGCTGTATGCCAAAATCATCAATATTAAAACAATAAAAGGCTTGAACTACTTCAGTTGTGTGTAATGAATCTAAAATATATGAAAGTCTAATGTTTATCAGTACATTACAGAAAATAATGAACTTTATCACAATATGCTAATTTTTTTTAGAAGGACCTGTATGGAAATAAAAGCTATTAAAAGGATTTTGATCTTTATTCCATTCCACACTGCTATTATTTTGAGCACAACTGTATATATTTAAAAAAAAACTAGTAAAAGATTGTAGACAGATTAATTAATGGTGATTGTCAGTATAAACATAAATTAGGTCAGCAATTACTTCAATTACACACTAACATTCTAAACATTCTACAGAGCCTTAATATTTGCATTTGGAGCTACTGCTGCATTCCTTCTTCTATCTATACATTGTGTATGGGACTTTTATTGATTAACTTTGCAACACATCATCAGACTCCTTTTAAAGGGAGTCTGTCAGCAACGTTAAACTTTTTCAGTACCAGGAATGTACACCAATACATGTTAACAGCATTCCAAACATACCTGTATGTCATTTTTGAGTTTTTTGGATATTTCAGAAAACCAACCTTTATTCCTATGGAAAATAGCTTCTAAGTAAGTGCCTAGTTGGGCGGACCTTGCTATTCAGCGTGCCCAAGGGCTTCTCCCCTAATCTCCCAAAGTTTCCTCCCTTCTCCCCTGATGTCACGGTTATGCTTCTACAAGTGTTGCGCAGGTACCCTGTGCTGCTCAGAGCATGTCCCTGAGGTGATCTCCTGCAGAAGGGAAAATGGTGTAATATTTTTTGTGCCATTATATGGATGACAATTCCACTTTCAGTTTGTTTAAAATTAACTTTTAAGGCCCTTTGCACACATTTTTCCTCATCTGATCCAAATGTTTTACGGATCTGATGTGTACATGTCCTATTCTTGTTCGTTTTGTAGACAAGGATAGGAAATTTCGACAGAAGGGAGAAAAAAATGGCAGCATGAACACAGCCGGTGTTGCATGTTTTGCGGACTGCAAAACACATATGATCATGTGCATATAGGGCCTTATACTGAAGACTGTGTGTGCTATATACATGTTGTATTGAAGAAATGACTCAGAATGGTTTATACACTATATGGTGAAAATTATGTGAATACCCAAGGGCGTAGCTGTAGAGGGTGCAGAGGTAGTAGTCGCTACCGGGCCCAGGAGCCTGAGGGGGCCCAAGGACCCTTGTGCCACATAAGAAGACACCGGTATTATAGAAAGTGCATGCTGGTCAATTTACACCTTTGGCTTGAGGGAAGGGGTTAGGTCAAGAATTTAGCATGGCGATGGGGTGGGGGGTTCATTTCAAGTTTTGCCTCAGGCAGCATGAAGGCTATGTGCTTCCCTGCCCCTGGCAACAAAGCACTGAGGGACGGGGGCCCAAGCTTTGTGCCATCATTGTGCCCTCTCCATACAGTGAAAAGTGATTCTTGATTAAATAGTTTGTAACAAATCAAATTTCTTGATGAAGTTCGGTAAAGCTGCCGAATCCATTTTTTTAAAGCTTTGCTCATCTTTAGTGTGCGGCAAATCCGCAGCATTGTATGGCACCAGCAGATTGGATGAGAATTTCTGAGTTCTCCTCCACATGCATAAAAATGCATCAGAAAAGGTGCAGTGTTGTAGATTTCAAATACGCAGCATGTCAATTTATACAGTGGATTTCTCTTGCGGATTTCATCCTTTGCAACATGCATGGTGAAATCTGCTTGTTTCCCGGATTTGACCCTTCACTGTCCTCTGCTGATCTCCATTCTGACCCTGAGCAGTCTGCCCTGAACTTAGACTGTTTATCGGATCACACAAACTGAGCCTTCTCTCATCTCAGCCTGTCCCTGACTCCGGTTGCACTGGAGTCTCTTGATCCCCGTGGGTCAGCCGTCACTTGGACAGAGACTACTCCAAAAGGTAGTGCCCTTTTGGTTCCCTTGCAGAAAAGTCCAGATCCCAGTACATGAGGTAAAAGGGGAAGGGGAAGGATGGCACTTGGATAATGCCCTTAAACTCCCAAGCCAAATCTGTTCAAGTGACAGATTCACATCCACTTTTTTACACTCAAGTTCTATAGTACCTCAAGCAGGGTTACTTTTACAGCGCTGGTGACTATTACTGTCCGAGTAATTTGAAAACACTTATTATGAGACACTTATTACACTTATATGACACAGATATTTTAGGCAGAATTGCAACAAATCGATATGCCCTTAATGTTTCTGTAAGAAAACTCAAGAAACAGTAGTATAGTTGCGTCTATCAGTAAATTCATCATCACCAACAGAGAAGGACATTCTCACTACCCTCTCATTTCTGGAAATGTGCAAATCGAGGCACCATTATATATAACTAACTAAACTCTGCCTATGGCTTAGGGCCACTCAGTGGCTGGGATTCTCTATATAGGCACGTTTTGGATGAAGTCACTGTGGCTGGTGCACTGTAAATGGAAACATACTCTAGGAACTATTGTTTTGTGGACACTATCTGGTGCTGTTTATAGGGGAACTTATTGGCAGACACTGTATTTCAGCGCAATCTCTGGTTGGACAGTCTCTAGCAGGCACCAGTATGAGGGGGCTCTGGTAGAGACTTGTAGGGGCTTTCTTAAACAGGCACTGTATACTGGGACACTCTCTGCCGAGCCTTGGGTTTGTGTAAAGTGTGGGGTGACTGGTTAATTAGAATCACCCCCTTTTTAAGATTGTGCAGAAGAATGTAATACAGCTAGGTGTCCCAGAATGAATCTACTTTACAGTGGAGGAGAACATCTTTCTGACTTATACAATGCAATTACAGAAGACTTGTTCACTTCTGCATAATCTCATGATAGCACCATATATTACAATGTAGTGTCATGAAAATATGACAATAATCCTTTGATAGCAATATATAATTTATCCCATTTTAAAGCTGCCTTGTTATTCTGGCGCTCCCAAAAAGAACATAATGTGAAGGTATGATTAAGTACATTTTATTAAAAGGTTAGGATTGAAATAAAAACTATACAATACATAGGATCCAAAAGTGTTCCACCCACATACATCTCATTGAGTCTAATTTTAGAGACACACATACACTAACACACACATAAAAAGGGGCCCAAATATGTGTACACATTTCCATAGTGGTTATTGATGCCTTTAAAAAAAAAATCAGAACACAAGCACAGATCTGGGAGGAATCACACAGCAACATGTCTTGTTTTTTTAATATGGTGTTGGAGCAGTTTACAGTCTCACCACAAAAGTCCATCAAACAATGTGCAGGTATGAGAAGAGTTAGCAGATCAAGCATACAATGCATTATTAAGAGAGCACTTTGGAAACTTTACATCACGAGATTTTTCCACGCCATGAATGAAGATGAACTTAGGCCTCCTGCACACGAACGTGTGCTTCCCGTTGCCGTATTGCTGACCGCATTTGCGGATCCGCAATACACGGGTGCCGTTCCGTGGGCATTCCGTTCCGTGGGCATTCACTTCAGTGGGTCCGCAAATCCGGACATGCGGAATGGTGCGGGGCGGAAGCACAGAACGGAACCCTACGGAAGCACCACGGAGTGCTTCCGTGGGGTTTCGTCCCCTACTTCCATTCCGCAAAAAGATAGAACATGTCCTATCTTTTTGCGGAAAGGCAGGATCACGGACCCATTAAAGTGAATGGGCCGCATTCCGCTGCGGCTGCCCTACGGACGGTGTTCGTGCATTGCGGCCTACGATTTGCTGGCTGCAGCATGACCACGGGGCGCAATGTGCAGGAGGCCTTAGTATGAGAAACATACCTTCACTTACACGGTAAGTTCACTGCACACAGAACCACTTGTGCAGTAAAGATGCAGTAAGGAAGATGGGATATCACACACTGGATGTTCACGATACCATTAACCATGGATTATTAAGCACCAGCACTGTTGGAGAGAAGATCACTTCTTTGGAGTAAAGCAGGTGCTCTGACATTGCACCGCTGACCATTACCACCCATGTAGAGACTCTATAACTAACAGTAGTGTGCCTGGGTTTTTAGATTCACCTGTTGAGCTTTGTGCCCGTACTTGGTTTATGGTTATACTATTAACCAACTGGGGCATAAAGAGATGGTCTCACTTCAGCAAGTGGCATTTATCATGTACAGAAAGTTGATACACGGCACTTACTAATGTAATGTTATTATCCACTTTGCAGGTCTGATTCATTTTTCCATCACATTATACACTGATCATTTCCATGGTAAACGTGTACTGTGAGATCACCATATTTATTATACTTTTACTGTCACATTGCTGTATTTATTATACCTGTACTATGAAATCATTATATTTCTTATACCTGTACTATAACAATACTGTGTGTAACATACTTGACTGTGACATCACCTTGTTTACTTTACCTGTATTATAGATCATTTTGTTTACCTTTTACTGTGACATCACAATGTATTATACATGTATAATGACATCCCTGTATTTATCATACCTATACTGTAACATCAGTGGGTTCATTATGCCAATGGTGGGATTCCATTGTGTGCATTATCTATATTCTGTGATGTAAATGGAAGAATTATTTCTGTATGGGAGGCTTGATAAGCATTTGGCATCAGTTCAGATATAATTAGTTTTATATAATACTAAGGCCCTCAAAAAAGAACATGATCACAAAAACCTGATCAGTTGCACAAAAAATGCAAAATGAAAATCCGTCAAATAAGGAAAAAAACACTAATGTGAGCCAGTGAGTACATACTTTTCTTCACATATTTGAAGTCCTCTATTCTCCTTATATAACATACAATACTTTTCCTGGTTAAATCACCAGAGTTTGATATGTATTCTGCATGCAACATCTCAGAACAGCTGATTATGCCTTGCTGATCCTCTGTGTTCTTAGCAGCTATAGTAAAAAGAAAACTATAAGGCCTCTTTAACACGGAAGTCGAGTGTGAGGGCCGGACAAGATGCGGGTGCGTTGCGGGAAAATGCACGATTTTTCAGCGCGAGTGCAAAGCGTTTGGTACCCAGACCTGAACCAGGACTTCTTCACAGAAGTTCGGGTTAGGTGTTGTGTAGATTTTATTATTTTCCCTTATAACATGGTTGTAAGGGAAAAAAATTGCATTCTTAATACAGAATGCTAAGTAAATTAGGGCTGGAGGGGTTAAAAAATAAATAAAATAAATTAAACTCACCTCATCCACTTGTTCGCGCAGCCTGGCTCATCTTCTTTCTTCTTCATTGTGGACCTGGGAGGAAAAGGACCTTTGGGTGACGTAGTTGCGCTCATCGCATGGTCCATCACATGGTCCATCACCATGGTGATGGACCATGTGATGAGTGCAGTCACGTCACCAAAGGTCCTTTTCCTCCCAGGTCCTCATAGAAGACGAGCTGGGCTGTGCGAACAAGTGGATGAGGTGAGTTTAATTATTATATTTTATTTTTTAACCCCTCCATCCCTAATTTGTAGGTCTTTAAATGTGACATGGCCCTCCAAAAACCATATGGCATTCCTTTCCTTCTGCGCCCTGCCGTGTGCCCGTACAGCAGTTTACGATAAATATTGAGTTTTGTTTGGCTGTTTACCCTTACTTTGTTACTGGAAAAAATGGATTAAAATGGAAAATCTGCCCAAAAAGCGAAATTCTGAAATTCATCTCCATTTTCCTTTAATTCTTGTGGAACACCTAAAGGGTTAACAAAGTTTGTAAAAAACAATTTTTGGAGGTATTGCTGTCTATTATAAAAGTAGAGAAATGTAAATTTTGAAATTTGCAAATTTTTAAAATTTTTTGTACATTTGGCATTTTTTTATAAATAAAAATGATTTTTTTTTACTCTATTTTACCACTGTCATCAAGTACAATATGTGACGAGAAAACAATCTCAGAATGGCTTGGATAATTAAAAGCGTTTTAAAGTTGTTACCACATAAAGTGACACATGTTAGATTTGCTAAACATGTCCTGGTCCTGAAGGTAAAAACTAGCTTGGTCTTGAAGGGGTTAAAACCACACATGCCTCATCTTAGTCTAATATAAAACATAAAATAAATATACATTTCTTAAAATGATTAAAAAAAATAGGGATTTAAATTAATTACAACTGCATGGGACATAGAAGTGGTGGCTCAGAAAGTAGCACACACCAAGGGGGTCCAAGTGGATGAGTATTGGTTTTACCTTTATTTTGCCACAGTCCTTGCCTTTGGCCACATTTTTACATAACTTGGGCAACCCTAATAAATAAATAATCATTAACATAGCTCACTTTTGAAATATGGAGTGAGTGGTATAAAATTGCCCTAATTCATAAAGCCTTCTTGAAGCCATAATTCTGTAGTGCAGGGTGTAAAAAGTGTCCACCATGGTTCTTTAGTAAGATACCTAAAATAAGGTTCATTTACTTTATAATCAGAGTGCCATGACCATGGACCCTAAATATAGCACAGTTATCATTACTGGTGATAACAAAGCCAGCGCACCTAGTAATATCTACTAGATACACACCCAGCTCTCTGTAAAAAAAGCCACAGTACATGACAAAGACAAAGGAATATGATGTTTGTTAATGGATGCCAGCAGTAACAGTAAGACAATAATATATAATACAGTGGGAGTTTTTGAGTGACTGTAGAATTGCAAATTGTCACATTTAGATCTACGATGTTGAATTCAATTAGACATGCCAATAAGTAGCTTTATGCTGTTGTAAGGACCATACAAAATTTATATTAGCCTGCATAAGCAATGGGAATATTTATCCTTTGAGTACTGTAAATTGCTCTTGCAGCGGGTGGTTACCAGCATCTGGGGTATCCCTTACCCTTTAAGAGGTTTTCACAATATATTTCCCTCTGATAGAGCGAGTTGTCGTGACGCCAGTTGCATTGAAGCAACAAGGATATGGAGTCCCCTTTAAGTATAGTGGTGTTGGTACCCAGATGTAGGATTGCCAGAGTGGTGTAGAGTAAGCTACAATCTCCCTGAAGGTGTTGTATGCACATGTCACGGCGCTCCTACCTGGATATCCTTGGATCCCAGACATGGTCGTCCGAAGCAGTGCAAAAGGGGTAATTAACTTGGATGTTGAAGCAATAATTGAGTCCAGACTTGTATTAAAGTTGAACACAGCTTACTTCCATAAACTTTCATCAGTGAACAATCTTCCAACTTTATCTTGGCTATCAGCAGATTTTGGCATAACTTTCTGGCAGGCAAACACAATCGGCTCTGCTACATCTGTACTCACTCAGCTCTGCTATGTTGGCTGGATTAATTAGGAACTTTTCCTCTCTGCTGTATGCTGCAACTTAACTTATTGTAGTCTGACTCTGTCTTAATCTTGATCTGTATCTTTCTTTTATCTTAGTCTTTATCCAGGGAACATTTCTTCCTGCCATAAGAGGTACTCAGCTTAGACCTCTGGGCCCAGCAGAGCAGACGGTGCTCTGCTGGCTAGCACACAGCGATCCCCTTACAGGGGGTAAGCTGGACACAACCTTTCCCCAAGATGGGGTAGGTTAGACTGACTTCTGCAGGCTCGTCCAGGAGGGATGAGGGCCTGCTGCTTCCCCAAGCAGGGGGTAAGCTAGACTGAACAACCTGTCCACAAGGTGGGGAAGGCTAGACTGCCCTCACTAACTAAAACTCCCCCCTCTCTAGAGGGATGGAATGGCTAGAAGGTTCCGCTCCAGGGACACTAGCTCCTCCAATGTTGCCGCCATCTGCTGGTGAACCAGGCACATTACATTTGAACAGTCATTTGCAAGGAAATATAAATACACATTATGCAGGACATGGTAATACATATTTAAGATGACACAGGATGCACCATTAAAGATAGTGAGGGCTACAAAGGTGGTAATGCCACTCTGGGGTATTGCACTCTTAAGTATAGTATTCGGGAACCTACCGCAGTTTTACAAGTTATAAAACTTAGATGTAACAGATGTAACCGTGTGACATGCATAACATTTCTAGGCTGCAGAAAATGATGCTGTGAATTAATGACACACCCCAAGTAAATTAACCTAAAACTTAATAAGTTAAAGTGGATCATTTATGGAGTATAGAGTAATTAAGGCATAAAAATAAGTCTATACAGCTGTCAAGCAACTCTCTAAATAACAGGGGACTTGCCAATTTAGGATTTTAGTCACTGGGAGAGGTTGGTTACAATGCTTACTTTTTTATGTGGGATACAATCCTCAGGAACTTATTAGTTTATGTGTCATCTCTATTGTTTGTTTTATAGTCTCTTCATAATTGAAGCAATCGTGGATGCACAAACTTATTGTCGCTACTGTTTTAACTTCCCAAGATCCTTTCACTGGGTGCGTAGCATCATATATGATATGAAAATATAATTTTAAGCTGGCTTCACATATTGCAGAAGTAGGTTTTGCATGCAGTGTTTTAGCCTTAAAGGGGTTCTCTGGGATTTTTCATATTAATAACCTTTTCTAAGGAAGCTGAATTGTTTCAAAAAATTGATTTAAAACCTGAATCAAAAGTGCTCCAATTTGCCTAAAAATTTGTATATGAAATGCGGACATCTACTTGGGCTCATATTTTTTTTCTTGCCTTTTAAAAAAAAAATGTTGGCTAAGCACACGCCATCAGTTCCCTAAAGGTGGCAGAATCCACTAAGTAGTATAGCAATGACTGTACCACCAGCAACTAGACCAAGTGGGAGTTAAGCTTGCACAACATCAGATTGCAGGATGTGTATAGTTGTTTTCTGGCCACACATTCCTTCATCGATGGCTGATAGTGGAGCAAATTAGGAGGAGGAGGCAGAGTAGTCTGAAGCATTAACTGATGATGACAATGACAAGGACTGTACTGGACACTGTACTGTATGTGGATGCATGTGAATGTGGCCTGGTTGTAGTCTTGCTCCTATTGCTGCAGACCAGTTCTGTTTTCTCACTTTATCTGATGATGCCACTGCAAAACAACTATGGTGTCCAGGTTATAGCTATAGGGGAGCAGAGATAGCAGTTGATACTGGGCTCAGGAGCCTGAGGGGGCACCTAAGACACTTGTGCCACATAAGATGACACCAGTATTATAGAAAGTGTATGGTTGTCCAGTTACACCTCTGGCTGGAGGGAAGAAAGAATTTGGCATGGGAGGGGGTGCCGTTTCAATTTTTGTCTCAGGCACCATGAAGGCTATGTGCTTCCCTGCCCCTGACCACAAGGCACTGAGGGAAGCAGGGCCAAAGCTGAACTCTTGGACCAGGGCCCATGAGCCTTTAGCTACGTCCCTGATACTGGCTTTGTTTGTGTTCAAATGCCCACGGCTTATTTTAATCCTGCAGATCCTGCACACATCAGTGCTTTTGTCTGCCATATGGAAGATACATTCACAGAGCTATTGACAGCTGAGCTTGGCCTAGGTTTGGCATTTTAGTGAGTCTATGCACACAGTATCAGTGGCATCACCAGTTCCTGAGCTGATCACAATAGAAGCATATCTGGCCCTGGCAGTTTTTTGGAGGTTTTTTGGTACCTTTCTTCCACTCTTTATTGCCGCCATGGCCACCACCCTCCTCCTCTGATGTCATCTGCTCCGCTGCACCCAGATCCAGATTTCAGGTCCAGTCCAACACACATCCATAGTCATTATCCACACTCTCGCTGCCAGTTTTATCAGACTGTGATATGTTCTTGTAGGCTCCTTGGCCCCTCCTTGGCTGTTCACGTAGAAGAAAAAATGAGGTTGGTGCAGGATTTTGGTGATTGCAGAATTTGCAGTCTATACATTAACTTTCTACTTGCCCTTAGTTGAAACACACGCACTCAGAACCCTGAGTGACTACCCTATTCTTTCCTTGACAAAACCCTACCTATTGATTCAATCTGTCTAACAAAATACAGTCCTGATCAAAAGTTTAAAACCACTTTAAAAATGGCAGCGCTGACTGTGACATAGAAGTGGTTTGCGGCGGCTAAAGGAGCACATTGGGTCCCCGTGCTGCTGTGGCGTGGGACCCGATGTGTGACAAGGCAGCCCGATGCAGTGAAGAGTCTGCTCAATGCCATGCAAGGCATGGGGACCTGCCTTCTACGGGTGCCCAGGAGATCCAGCCCCAGGCTGGGTCTCCTAGGTAACCTGTTAGTGTATTACTGGTAATCCACTAACAGGCAATGCATTACAATACAGATGTATTGTAATGCAATGCAGAGTGGATCAGACCCCCAAAAGTTGAAGTCCCAGAGTGGGACAGAAATAAAGTATAAAAAAAAATGTGTTTTCAATTTAAAAAATTATGTTTCAAGTTAAAAAAAAGAAAAAAACGCCCCTTTCCCCTGATTTTATAATTTAAAAAAGAAAAAAACACATATTAGGTATAGCCGCGTCCGTATCTATAAATATGTCACATGATCCACCCCGTCCGATAGACACCATATAAAAAATAAAATAAAAACTGTGTAAAAAAAAAGCCATTTTTGTCACCTTCTATAACTAAAAGTTCAACACCAAGCGATCAAAAAGGCGTATGCCCCCCAAAATAGTACCAATCTAACCGTCATCTCACCCCGCAAAAAATATCACATGACCTAACCCCTCAGGTTAACACCGTAAACCCCCCCCCAAAAAATGGTGTCAAAAAAGCAATTTTTTTGTCACCTTATATACATAAAGTGTAATAGCAAGTGATCAAAAAGTCATAAGCACCCCAAAATTGTACCAATCAAACCGTCACCTCATTCCGCAAAAATGATACCCTACCTAAGACAATATCTCAAAAAATAAAAAAAACTATAGCTCTTAGACTATGGAGACACTAAAACATGATTTTTTTGTTTGTTTCAAAAATATATTATTGTGTAAAACTTAAATAAATAAAAAAAGTATACATATTAGTTATCGCCACGTCAGGAACGATCTGCTCTATAAAAATACCACATGACCTAACCCCTCAGATAAACACCCTAAAAAAAAATTTAACGGTGTCAAACAAAAAAAATTTCCGTCACTTTACATCAAAAAGTGTAATACCAAGCGATCAAAAAGTCATATGCACCCTAAAATAGTACCAATCAAACTATCATCTCATACCCAAAAAAATTAGGCCCTACATAAGACAGTCGCCCAAAAAATAAAACTAAACTATGGCTTTCAGAATATGTAAAACTGAAGCAAACAACAACAAAAAAGTTGTCATATTTGTTATTGTCGCATCCGTAACAACCTGCTCTGTAAAAACAGCTCATGGTCTAATCTGTCAGATGAACATTGTAAATAACAAAAAATAAAAACAGTGCCAAAACTATTTCTTTTGTTACCTTGCCTCACAAAAAGTGTAATATAGAGCAACCAAAAATCATCTGTACACTAAAACCATATTATTCCGTAGTTTTCAAAATGGGGTCTCTTTTTTGGAGTTTCTACTCTAGGGGTGCATCAGGGGGTCTTCTAATGTGATATGGCAAGGTAAAATTATCACAGTGAAATCTGCCCTCCAAAAACCATATGGCGTTTCTTTCCCTCTGCACCCTGCCATGTGCCCGTACAGCAGTTTACGACCACATATGGGAGTTTCTGTAAACTACAGAATCAGGGCAATAAATATTAAGTTTTGTTTAGCTGTTAACCCTTGCTTTTCTAGCAGAAAAAAAATTATTAAAATGGAAAATCTGCCCAAAAAGTTAAATTATGAAATTTCATCTCCAATTTACATAAATTCTTGTGGAACACCTAATGTGTTGACAAAGTTTGTAAAATCATTTTTGAATACCTTGAGGGTGTAGTTTCTAAAAGGGGGTACATTTTTATGCAGTCCATCAAAATCTGCTCTCCTAAAACCATATGGCATTCCTTTCCTTCTGTGCCCTGCCATGTGCCTGTACAGCGGTTTACGATCACATATGGGGTGTTTCTGTAAACTACAGAGTCAGGGCAATAAATATTGAGTTAAGTTTGGCTGTTAATCCTTGGTTTGTTAGCTGAAAAAAAATTATTATAAAGATGTGAAATTCTGAAATTTCATATCCATTTTCAATTAATTCTTGTGGAAAACCTAAAGGGTTAACAAAGTTTGTAAAAATAAGTTTTTAATACCTTGAAGGGTGTAGTTCCTATAACGGGGTCATTTTTAGATGGTTTCTATTATGCAAGCCTCACAAAGTGACTTCAGACCTGAACTGGTCCTTAAAAAGTGGGTTTTAAAAATTGTCTGAAAAATGTCAAGATTTGCTTCTAAACTTGTAAGCCTTCTAATGTCCCCAAAAAATAAAATGACATTCGCAAAATGTTCCAAACATATGGACATATAGACATATAAGGAATGTAAAGTAATAACTATTATATGAGGTATCACTATCTGTTTTAAAAGTAGAGAATTAGAAATTTGGAAAGTTGTGAATTTTTCCACAATTTTGGTAAATTTGGTATTTTTTATAAACAAAAATGAAATATTTGAAGTACAATATCTGACAAGAAAACAATCTCAGAATGGCTTGGATAAGTAAAAGCGTTTTAAAGTTATCACCACATATGTATAGTCTTAGTTTTTTTTACATTTTTCTTCACATCTTATTGAACTTTTTAATTTCCTATATAGTGCCAGAAATAGAATGGATCATGCATACCTCTGATTTATTTTACAAAAAACAATAATCATTGCATTACACTGGTCAGTGTTGGCACATGTACATGGCACACCTGGGTCATTGCTAGGCCCCAGCTGCCATGGCAATTCATTGGCCCCCTGTGATTGTGTAATAGGGTGCTTTTGGGCTTACAGAGGGAACTCTCTTTCTACGGGGTTAAACAGCTGAGAAAAGAGTTACTTTTGATCCTGGCCAATAGAGCGGAGTGTATAATACAGCAGGCACCTGTAATAATATGTATATACTGTATCTTCATTATATAGTTTTATATTGATATATTTTATATATATTGAACATATGTCTTACAAGAAAGACATCCAGACTAGAAAAATGATCCACCATAATCAAAGTTGGCTAACAAAATGGCACCCATAAGACATTTAATCTATCTAATGATATCTATTTATCTATCTATCTTCCTATTTATCCACCCATGGTTGAAAAATGTACATGAAAAATGTTTACATCATCTGTTCGGGTTCATGTGTGTTGGTTGTTTGGGAAAAAAGATGGCACCAGGATGTATTATGGGAAGAAGGCAAGCCAGGGGAGGCAGTGTGATGCTTTGGGCAATTTTCATCTGGAAAACCTTGGGTACTAGCATTTATGTAGATGTTACTTTAACATGCACCATCTATCTAATCATTGTTGCATACGAAGTACACTCTTTCATTGCACCAGTAGTCTACAGCGGCAGTAGCCTCTTTCACCAAAATAATGCGCTCTACCACACTGCAAAAATTGGTTCTGTAATGGTTTGAGAGACATGACTAAAAGTTCAGGGTGTTAACTTGGTCCCCTAGTGGGAATAAAAATAATTGAGAAAAGTAAGTAAAAAATATTTAAAAAAATAAAAGAATTAAACAGTCTAATCACCTTCTTTGTCCATTTTACAAATAAAGAGAAACAATAAAAAAATAAAGGTCATCTGTATTGCCGTGTCCCAAAATGCCTAAATTATTAAAAATATAAAAGTATTTATCGCATATTGAAAGGCATAGTGGGAAAAAATCTAAATGACCAATTTTCAGTTTTTTGTTGCTTTATCTCCCATGAAAATTTTTAGAAAAAGCGATCAAAAAGTCACACACACTCCAAAATGAGATAACATAGTAACATAGTACATAAGGCTGAAAAAAAGACATTTGTCCATCCAGTTCGTCCTGTCATCCTGCAAGTTGATCCAGAGGAAGGCAAAAAACCCCTGTGAGGTAGAAGCCAATTTTCCTCACTTTATGGGAATAAAAATTCCTTCCCAACTCCAATCAGGCAATCAGAATAACTCCCTGGATCAACGACCCCTCTCTAGTAGCTATAGCCTGTAATATTATTACTCTCCAGAAATACATCCAGGCCCCTCTTGAATTCCTTTATTGTACTCACCATCACCACCTCCTCAGGCAGAGAGTTCCATAGTCTCACTCCTCTTACCGTAAAGAATCCTCTTCTATGTTTGTGTACAAACCTTCTTTCCTCCAGACGCAGAGGATGTCCCCTCGTCACATTAATTTTTTCAGTTTTAATTTTTTTAAAGTATGAAATAACAAGACAAATTCCAAAAATGCAGTATCACTGTAATTGTAGTGCCCACAGAATGAAGTTAAGATTTTTACCGCATAGGGAATGCTTTAAAACTATGCCAGAACTGTGTTTTTGTTTCCATTTCCATCCCATTTAGGATATTTTTTTCCAGCTCCTGGAAGGCAGGGAGTAAAAAACGAAAACAAAAAAATTGAAATCTTCAGAATTTTTAGAACTGTATTTTGTTGATCAAGTTGTATATATTTGTAATTTACGTATACAAAGATTGCTTAGGACTCTAAGATAATCTCCTACATATTTATAGGTTTGATACATTTTCCACCAGCTTGCTAGTGACATGCAGATGTCACCTTTGAAAAATATGAATAAAAGTTAATTCCACTTATAACTATGACTACTTGACTAAGAGGAATCACAAAGTGGTGAATGTGCTGGCAATTATTAAAAAAATTCAAGCACACACAACATATGCCATTTTTCCTCATTAAAAATGCAGCAAAAAAGGGCCTCCGAGTTCCTTGCCCCTTAACTGCTTGTTACAGAACACCTCAAAATATCTCTTGAACAATCCACAGATACCTCAGAATGAAAATGGCTGTGTCCTCTACATGCATGTGGTAAGGGCATCTGGTCTAAAATGTAACATTTTGCATCAATTTGCACCACAATTCTGATATCAAAGTCTGTTGCAAATTAATAATCATAATCCATGGCCAGACAGCCTGTCTTAGAGGCTTATGTATTATTATATGCACCTTTTTTTAAAGTTTACACCATCTATAGGTGAAACTGTGGAAAATAGAAATGGCAGAATGGAAATCTATTTTAGCACTTCTGAGAATAACAACAATTACTTTATCACCTTTCGTGGAAATATGCAACTATATGATAATAGATATTTGAATTGCAAAATAGGTGCAGGAGTCTATTATCATTAAAGGAAACCTGTCATTAACTTTATGCTGAATTCACTGAGGGCAGTATAAATTAGTGACAGAAATGCTGATTCCAGCGGTGTGTCACTCATGAGCTAAAAGTAATTGGTTGCTGAGAACCAGCATCACAATCATTGCAGCCCAGGCCTTGAAAAGAGTCAAATCTACTTGAGAAGAGTCCTGGTTATTCATAATCTCCTTCACTCTCACCCATCTGCTGATGATTGGCAGTTTTCTCCTAGAGAGAAAGGGGGAAAACTAGGTAGAAGACTGTAAATCATCAGCAGGTGGGCAGAGGGAGCAGGAATTTATGAATAAATATGACTTTTCTCATGTGGCCATGATTCTTTTCCAGGCCTAGTCTGCAATGATTGTGATGTTGGTTCTCGTCAACCACTAACTTATAAATGACAGACCGCTGAAATCAACTCACCTGTCTCTACTTTATGCTGACGTTAGTATGGACAGCATAAAGTTGATGACAGGTTCCCTTTAAAGGGGTTCTCCAGGAATTGAAAAAATGAAAATACTTAAATATTATTTTATAATAAATATATTCACAAATACCTTTCATTACTTAGAATGGCTTGTTTTGTCTAGGGAGCAATCATTAGGAGAAAAAAAAATGGCCGCCGTCCTATTAGTACACACAAAACCTGTCCTAATCACACAGGAGGACAAGTTACTTCGCAACAATGAGCCATAAAGTTGCCTCCTCCTCCTCCTCCTCCTCTCTGCTCTGCTGAATACAGGTGAACTCTGTGGGAATGGAGAAGATGAGGAGATTTGAGAGGAGGGTGAGGTGTGGGTAATAAGCAGCAGCACTATTCATTAACACAGCAGTGTTTCCAAATTCCGTAAAATGCTTTAGGGGGTCAAAGTGCTCAGTACCCCCTTAATATATTCTTTAAGGGGTATAGTTTCCAAAATGGGGTCACTTTTTGAGGATTTTTACTGTAGGGGTATGTCAGGATCTTTTCAAATACAAAATAGTGCCTAAAAATCATTCTAGCAAAATCTGCCTCCAAATCCATATGGCGCTCCTATCCTTCTGACCATTTTACCTCCATTTTCCTTTAATTCTTGTGGAACACCTCTAGGGTTAACAAAGTTTGTAACATCAGCTTTGAATAATTTGAGGGGTGTAGTTTCTAAAATGGTGTCATTTATGGGTGGTTTCTATTACGTAAGCCCCTCAAAATCACTTTATAACTGAATTGGTGCTTAAAAAATGGTTTTGGAAATTTTGTTGAAAATTTGAAAAATAGCTTATAAACTTCTAAGCCTTCTAACGTCCTGAAAAAATAAAATGACATTTACAAAATTAAGCCAACATACAGACATATGGGGAATGTTGATTGATAACCATTTTATAAGGTATTTCTATCTGTTTTAAAAGTAGAGAAATTCAAATTTAGGAAATTGTGAATTTTTCCAAATTTTTGGTAAATTTTTGATTATTTTATAAATAAAGGTGAAATATATTGACAGAAATTTACCACTGTCATGAAGTACAATGTGTCACAAGAAAACAATCTCTGAATGACTTGTATAAGTAAAAGCGTTCCAAAGTTATTACCACATAAAGTGACACATGTCAGATTTGCAAAAATCATCCTCTGATTTAAGGGGAAAAGGGGCTCAGTACTGAAAGGGTTAAGAGAAAGGGCAGCATAATTATATAAACAAAGTATGGGTGTACCTTTTAGCAGACAGAGGCGGCTATACCTTTAGTCAATTAGGACAGAAAGCACAAATGGCCCCTGGACAAGTACAAAAAATTAAAGGTGATCCTAAAGTTTGATCCTAAAATTCTACAAATTGTTCTGTTTTTACTTGTCACACAATTCTTCTAAACCATTAATGAATAATCCTTGTTACGCTGCCTGTACACGATGTGGTCCGGGAGTGGGATATGCATTCAGATCACGGCTAATTGCCGGGCCGCATATGTACTTCACGGGCTATATTTTTACATGATATTTGTTTCAAATAGTACAGTACTGTACAGGCATGGGACAGCAAGTACAGGTGTGGCCCACGGCCGGACCGGACTGCATCATGTACAGGCAGCCTTACAATCCTAAGGTGGGATCTTACACCATTACAATTATAAGTTTAAGGATATATTCAAACACAAAACTGATGATACTAGTCAAAGTAGCCCCTTAGGACAAGTTGCAGGAAGATCATGTGCGTGACAAATAATAATTTTCATGAATGAGCAACTGGCTTTCTAAGCAATATCTTATTGTTTATTATATTAGGCAATTATCATTACAGTATTTAGAAATAAAAAATGGAAGTGCAAAAATAAAACAAATTAATTTCCTTTTATTTCTAACATGCATTTATTTTAATCTCCCCATAACTCTGTCATGATGTCAACTGTGCCATGTGCATGAAGCCTGGCTCTATGTTGTAGGGTCTGTGTGCCATTGTATGCCACTGTATTACAAAGACATGTTCCTCAAGAAGTAATGCTTCTAAGGGGCATAGCTTAGTAGCAATGCTTGATATAGAACATGGGATATTATTTTCTGTTGGATCACAAAATTCAACAATTTGTACAAAACCATAATCAGGCCATGACCCTATAAAATAAAATTGAAGAAAGTAAAGAAGCACACATTTGTTCCCTTTTATGCCTCCCATGTTATACCTGTACAATTAAGTTGACCCAGAGCTTATCATCACTTTGTTTGCAACTGAATTATAAAGACATTTTACTCAAGAAGCAATGTGAATAAGAGAGAGTATTTTAATGGCATGGCGTATGATGGAACATGCCACATTCTTTCTGTGAGATCCATAACATTCAACAAAACAATTTTTTTTTTAAAGGCTTTCTCGGCGAAACGCGCGTCGAGGTGCAGTTCTGGTCACTGACATTGGGATCCGGCATACCATGGGTAATTTGTGTTTCTGTTTCATGCATGGCTAGTTTGTTATTCTAGTGTTATATATCACTTACACATAGCATCCTTGCTTCGCCCCTATCTGTGATATTATTTGGTCATCTGCATTTTCTGATGGCCATCTATGTTACCGTAGGTGGGCAAGTTTGCTATGTGTGACCACATTGACTCTCTCATTGTTTGCATGCAGCACACACATGTTCATAGGTTACTTTGGGCGAACTTACAGCTCTCTCATTAGTATGCGGTTTTATACCCAGTGTCTGTGACCCTCTTTCCCTGTTAGTCGGGTATATGTGAGGGTGGCTGGTCTTGGTCCCGTACACAGGGCGCCCCCCCTTACCTTGTGCCTTTGTGTTATATTTATTGTTATCGAATTGTGTCTTTAATAAACTACATGTATTTTATATGTAGGCTCTCTTATTCCTTATGGGGTTATTGGTCTTTTTTCGTTGGTTAGCTCAGTATTTTATACTAGACCCCAGTGTATCTATACACCCAATTTGAGTTTTTGTCTTATAGGTTGGTCTAACAGAGTCATAATCTGGCCATGCATGTGCTTGAACCCCTAAAGAAAAGAAAAATCTAAGTGTCTGCTGAAAATAAGTGAAGGTACACAACATTGTTCTATTTTGAGCCTCCCATGTTATAACAGTAAAACTTAGTTAACCCAGAACATATCATCAATTTATCAAAGAAGATAAAAGGTGAATTTTATTCCCAGTGGCTTATGAAGTTGGGGGGGAAGTGTAGTCATGGGGTCCACAGGGCGCCAGGTAGCAGATGAACAGCTATAGGATTCCTTCTCCCTGGCAGCCTGCCTTCTGTGTTGATGTGAGCTCCACTTTCCGAATGCCTCTTCTCCGTATCCAGCACCAGCTCAGTCCTCTGCTCCCCTCCCCCAGCTATCCAGCAGGCAGCAGAGGACTGGAGAGTGGGTGGGGCTCCACGCCGCACTTTCTAGGGGAACAGCCCACCCTCTTCAGCAAGCAGAAGCTGCAGGACCTTCTGTGATGTCCCAGTAACATGATCAAGGTTCTTCAGCCAAACGCTGCACAGTAGGAGGACTAAACTGGGGAAATAGGGTAAGTGTCATATCTGGTGTGTGTGAATAGGGTGTCATGTGTATAAGGTGTGGTGTGTGTGTATATAGGGTACTGTGTGTGTGAATAGGGTGTTATCTATACAGTGTGGTGTGGGTGTGTGTGTATAGGGTGGGCATTACAACTATATTGGACTGTGTTTGGCTTTTGCTTGTTGGAGAGGTGGACCAAGCCCACCTGGTAACATGGAAGATAATTCCCTTGAGTGATTTGGGAGTGCTATTTTTTGTGTGAATTTTCTACTCTTCTCAGTAGAGTCTATTTCTTAATATTAGGTAGCCCCCATCACTTTTCTAGCCATGCATTTGTTGTATTTGATAAATGCTCCTTAGAAACATTCAACTTTGGTTGAAATTTTCTCATTGATGTTGTTTCAAACTCGATCATGTCTTTGCTTTGCTGACGTGGAAAGGTATAACCTGATTTCCAGTTTCATGACACACCTACAGAAGATAATAAACAATGACAGCTTATGTTTAATGTCAAGATGTCTTGTTGACACCCTGGTTCTCAGAAATAAACTCTATGAAGGATGTGTTCTTCTGACTCTGTCTTCCTCCCTCCTTGAAAAGAACACTGCACACCTTCCACAAAGATCATTGGTTTATGCAATGTTCTTAAGATGATAGAAGTATGGCCAGTTTAATAATAGTCTTTGCATGCATACTTAGGATTTGTACAATGCTTTCTTGGAATTTGTGGGTGTAGTTCTAATTAACCTGCACTAAAGCATTCCAGAAAATTACATAATGTCATTTAATTAGTCCTATTATTTTCTGTCTTGAAAACACAATCATGAAAATCCTGATGCAGATGTAAATTTGTTAATAAAATAACTTATAAAAACCTCTCTCCTGTAAGAAAAGAAAACATGTCCTATCACTAAAATGTGATCCTGGAAAGCCCGAGTGCATTTTACATGTATTATTAGTATAGTAGAAAACTATTGAGTCCTATATACAAATATTATAAAACCTATGTATAACAGACAGTAATTATGGTTTAATGTCATCAACGTGATACATGATAATAATGCATTAATTAATCTGTATACTGTTTATAAAAGCAATCTGCTGACTTTTAATTTTGGCAGCAACATGCAGTTATAAAATCACAATTTTTATTTGTCAAATATTGTTAAAGAGGTTGTACAGGATCAGAAAAACAAGGCCGCTTTCTTTCATAAATAGCAGAATGCCTGTCTATAGATTGTGTCTCGTATAGTCAATGGGACAGAGCTGTACCACACAATTTGTGGACATGTGTGGTCCCGTGTTTTGAAGTAAGGACCCATGTTTTTCTAACCCTGTGCAAGCTAATTGGAAATGATTAGTTCTCCTATAACATTTTTAAGGTATTTAAAACGTTTCTGAAGCTGGAGTGACACTAAAGATATGACAAAAGGTCATGGTGTGCATCAGGGGCATAACTAAAGTGTAGTTCAGCTTGGGCCCAGTTTCCTCAGTGCTTTGTGGCCAGGGGCAAGGTAGCACATTGCCTTCGCGCTGCCAAAGGCAAATATTGAAATGGCAACCCACCCCCTCCCCATGCCAATTTCTTGACGTATCCCCTTCTCACCAGCCAGAGGTGTAACTTGACCCGCATGCACTTGCTATAATACTGGTGTCTTTTTATGTGGCACAAGGGTCTTTGGGCCCCCTCAGGCTCCTGGGCCCGGTGGTGACTGCTACCTCTGCACCCCTTATAGCTATGCCTCTGTCGTGCATGTCTACACATATATGAGGGGCATTTATCAATGTTTTTACTCTTATTGTGGTGTTAAAAAGTTGCAGATTACACAAATTTGCAACTTTTTCAGCTCCTTGCCACTTTTCTAAAGTTGTGAGAAAGGGGGTGGGGCTTAGTTGGAGTGACAGAGCCTATCGCAGCCCAGTGGATATACTATAAACTGGCATAAGTTAGAGCTTAATTCCATGCCGGCACCTAGCTGGTATAGATTAAAGTTTGTGGAAGTGGCAGAGATGTGCTTCATTTGTTAAAGGGGTTGTCCCATGAAAAATATTCTACAGTTTTCAAACCAGCACCTGGATTTGAATACTTTTGTAATTGCATGCAATTAAACATTTAGCATAGCCACTGAGTTATTCAATAAAACATATATGTATAGCACCACCTTATTTCTTTGTCCTGCTCAGTGAGATGGCCGCACATGCTCAGTTTCATCCTGACCTTCAACTGCCTCCTGAGCTGTGATAGGGAGAGCAATGAACAAGGAGATCTCTGGATCCATGTGAGGTACAGGGCTGGTTCTGGCTTCATTAGAAAGAGGTTGCCATGTACTGTATATAGCCAGATATATAAAAAAAATATGGCTTTAAGAAAATGGCAACACAAAATCATGATTTTTTTTCTGTAAAACGTAAAAATAAAAAAAAATAGACATATTTGGTATCAATGCATCTGTAATGACTGGATATATAAAATTATCACATGATCTAACCCATCAAGTGAATAGTGTATAAAATAGAAAAATGACACCAAACAGCTTTTTTGTGACTTCCTTCCAGCTCATTCAGGAAAAAAAAGCAAAGTTATTGCTCTTAAAGGGAGTCTGTCACCAGCATTTCACTTTTTTAACCCTTCCCACAGCTCCCTAGCATGCTTACAGTTAATAAAAATGCGCAATAGTTACTGTGATGCTGTACAAGGAATGGGCATCGCAGTGCGCATGCGCCGGCCAAAGGAATGAGTGCGCAGGCGCGGGATATCGGCAGAATAAAAAAAAATTAAAAAAGTGAAATGCTGGTGACAGATTCCTTTTAAAAACCATGACAGAAAATTCCATGTTAGAAAATCCAGATGCCGCCCCTTCCCTTTTGAGCCCTGGCATATCCCCAAATAACAGTTTACGACCACAGTTGGGGTGTTACTGTATTCAGGAGAAAGTGGGTAGCAAATTGGGGAAATATTCTCCTGTTATCTTTTGTGAAAAAGAAAGTTTGGGCCTAAACCACCATTTTCTTGTAAAAAAAATAATTACATTTTTCATTTTCACACCCAAGTATTAAAAATTCTATGAAACAGCTGTTGAGTGAAGTGCTCGCTACGCCCGTTAAAAATTCCTTGGGTGGTGTAGTTTGCAAAATGTGGTCGCTTTTTTGGGTTTTTCACTATGGGGATACTTCAGGGCCTCTTCAAATGCAACATGGCGCCCAATCCAGCAAAATCTGCCCTCCAAAAAACGGCGCTCCTTGCCTTCTGTGGCCTGTTGTGTGCCCAAACAGCAGTATACAACCACATATGGGGTTTTTCTGCAAACTGCAGAATCAAGGTAAATATTGAGGTTTGTTTTGTTGTTAACCCTTGATGTGTTTTCCCGGAAAAAAAATGATTAAAATGGAAAATCTGCAAAAAAAAGTTACATTTTGAAATTTCAACTCTATTTTGCTTTAATTCCCGTGGACAACATTTCTAAAACCAGTTCTAAATAGTTTAAGGGGTGTCAATTCTAAAATGGGGTTCTATTATGTAAGCCCCACAAAGTGACTTCAGAACTGAACTGATCCTTAAAAAAGTTGACTTTGGAAATTTTCTTAAATTTTTTTCAAAAATTGCTTCTAAAATTCTAAGCCTTCTAGCGTCCTAAATAAATAAAATAACATTACTAAAATGATGCCAACATAAAGTAGGTGGGCCATTCTGCGCATTGGGGACTGCAAAGCACGGGCAACATCCGTACGGCCGCCGTGATTAATCCAGACCCATTCAACTTGAATGGGTCTGCATTCTTCCGTTTCGCAAAAAGATAGAGCAAGTTCTATCTTTTTGAGGAACCGAAGTACAGAACAAAACCCCACGGAAGCACTCCGTTGTGCTTCCTTAGTGGTCCGTGATATAGTTCTGCATCTCCGGATTTTCGGACCCATTGAAGTGAATGGGTCCACATCCGAGATGTGGAATGCACACAGAACGGTGCCCGTGTATTGCAGATCCGCGAATGCGGCCCGCAATACGGCAACGGGCAGCACACGTTCGTGTGCATGAGCCCTTAAAAGCAGAGATTCAAATTTGGAAAACAGTTAATTTTTTAAAATTTTTGTTAACTTTTGGATTTTTTTTATAAATAAAGGTAAAACATATTGACTCAAATTTACCATTAACATAAGGTACAATGCATCACGAGAAAACAGTCTCTAAATGGCTTGGATAAGTAAAAGCGTTCCAAAGTTATTACCACATAAAGTGACACATGTCAGATTTTCACAATTAGGCCTGGTCAGGAAGGGGGTAAATGGCCTGGTCTGGAAGTGGTTAAGCAGCATACTATAAGTAGGGCTGAAGAAGAAGAAAGAGGAGCACATCAGGTAGCAATGTCAGAGGAAGATACTGCAGCCAGTCAAGCGGTTACTTGATCCTAGTCAGGATTGCAGAATCAGCAGAGAGAAGGAAGGGTAAGTACTGCTCAAAGTGTCTTCTGTCCACAGGTTAGCTAAAATAAACTCTTAAAGGGGTTGTGTCACTTCAGCAAATAGTATTTAATATGTAGAGAAAGTTAATACAAGGCAATTACTAATGTAATGTTATCCATATTGCTTCCTTTGCTGGCTGGATTCATTTATCCATCACATTATGCACTGCTTGTTTCCATGGTTACAGCCACCCCACAATCCATCATCGGTGGCCATGCTTGCACACTATAGAAAAAATCACCAGCCTTTGTGAGTTCCCTTTGTCCTGGACACCAGAAAGGCCGCTCTATTTCCTATAGTGTGCAAGCAAGGCTACCTACCGCTCATCGTTTGTAGGGTGGTTGTAACCATGGAAATGAGTAGTTTAAAATGTGAAGGATAAATGAATCCAGCCAGCAAAGAGGCAATATGGACTTTCACAATACATTAGTAAGTGGCTTGTATTAACTTTCTCTACATAACAAATGCCACTTGCTGAAGTGAGACAACCCCTGAAAGTACAGGCCTGGAGAGGCCCTTTAAGTAAGTGATAAAACCTCCTTGTAGATTCAGTGAAAAGATGATATAAATAGAATTTGGAGGGGGGCAAAGCCTTACATAGAATTCTGGGCCTAGCTATAGTATAAATAAGAGAAACATGGTTACATCTACCTGTGGGAAATCTGTTCCATTGATGTCAAAATGTATCTAACATGATGGAAATTTGTACAGTGCAGAATTTCATTACTACCACAATAGCGGTGTGCAAATGTGTTCCTTGTGTGAGTAAGGCTACATGCAGACGACCGTTCCGTTTTATGCGGTCCGCAAACCGCGGATCTGAAAAAAATAAACGGAAGCTGTCCGTGTGCCTTCCGCAATTTGTGGAACGGAACGGGTGGCCGTCAATATAAATGCCTATTCTTGTTCACACAGCGCAAACAAGAATAGGACATGTTATATTTTTTTAGCGGGGCCGCGGAACGGAGCAACGGATGCGGACAGCACATGGAGTGCTGTCAGCATCTTTTGCGGCCCCATTGAAATGAATGGGTCCGCATCCGAGCCGCCAAAACGGTGGCGGACCCAAACAACGGCCGTGTGCATGAGGCCTCATAGAGTGTTCTTCATAGCAAAATACCTTCTGTCTAAAAAGTCAAGATGAAACAAATGTCCCAACTGTAAGTAAATAGAACATTTGTCAGATCGAAGTGAACGTCAGCCTCGGACAGTGAGGAGGTGAGATGAGCAGCCAATATTCCAAGGCAAATGACAAAACACTTGAGAGACAATAATTCATAGGTCAGGGCCTAGCCCTAAGGACGGCGATATGCAACTGTTCTTCACTGCAATCGATCTGCAAATACAGCAGGAGTGTAAGACTTATAATGTACTTGGTTACATTGGGGCTTGGAGCAGCGGTATCAGAGTGTCCTAGGGAAATAAGGAAAGCAGCATGTGTTCTCTATTGATCGCTGCCTACCTGTCTTTGTTTTACATACTTACATTTTTCCAAATCAAATAGAAATATTGGTGTAATTACTTTTCAGTTAACGTATTGATTGGTATAACAACATACTATTTGTAGATCTGTGCATGAGGCAGGTGTTTACCCCAGCTATCCAGTCCGATATAGTTACTCTACTTCGCTGTAAAATTAATTAAATGGTAATATTTAATATTTGCTTAGTTGGCATCATCAAGATTTCATTACTTCCTATTAATATTCTCTGGCATTTAGTTCTGTTGTCTTTCTTTGAACCATCAGAGCATAAAATCACTCTACTTTATATATCGGTTTATCAGCTGTATGTACTTTTCTACTTTCCAGACACAATTCAACTTTATAACAGTCGGAACAAATATAGTATTAACAGATGCGGGCAAGCCCAGATCTATTTTCTATTTATTATATTCTGTGAGGTGAAAAGTCTAATAGAAAATGGTATATACAGTATTCCTGGAAGCTGATAAATGGCAAATAGAGACAAGCAAATGTCTCAAAATTTGTTTGCGTGGTTGTCAGGTTCGATTCAGTGCGAATAAATTCGGTTTGAATCAAGAGTTTGAATTGCGTGACTGCGCATGTTATATCTTCATCCTGGGACCTGCTCTGCACATGCGCGATATAATGGCGCAAGGGGTGGACATAATGGCGAGGTCGAAAAATATATGCACAGGTCTAAGAATATATCCTCCAGGATTGTTATTAAATGGGGAATGTAATTCTTTACTAAAACAGACATGTCAGGAGAGCTCCTCGTCAATGCCATACCTTCTACAAGAGTAAACGCTTGAATAAAGGTAATCTCAATTAGGGCACAGCTCCTGCTTGTCCCACGTTTTCAGGGTAGTCATATTTTTTTCCACTTGAATTGGCTTTAAATGCTCTTTTTAGACTATGATGATGCAACTGAAACAAAGGGATTAGTGGGTGTAAATTGCTAAGATTATTTCACTGTATTAAGCATCAGAATTATTAGGAACTGAGACAATTTTATGTCAATGGGTTTCTGTTTAGTCAAAGTAGAAGATAAATCCAAGAAAAGTGAAGGATAGCTAAGCTTGCAACACATCTGGTCAATATGGCAAACATATGTTTGTGTACCAGAAAATATGTGCACACATGTACAGAACTATGCATACTTACTAGGGCTAGTGTTTCCTGAAACGCGTCAAGAAAACTCAGTCTTTTTTAATTGCATGTGTACGCTTCAGTAAAGTGGTTTGATAACTTATTTTCTACAATACTGAAAAAAAGGACACTACACTTTTATAATACGACCAAAAACATGTTACTTCAGGTGGACAGTGTGGGAACATGTAGAGGTTAGAGCTGCGGGAACAGTGTTAGACAATACGAGTGACAAAGGGAACGGTATTAGGGCACAGTATTGCAAGCACGGTATTGGTTGGCAGCAGGCATAGTACTCAGGGGGAGGTCTGTTGCAGCACAGTAGGCACAGTACTCAGGGGAGGTCTGTTGCAGCACAGTAGGCACAGTACTCAGGGGGAGGTCTGTTGCAGCACAGTAGGCACAGTTCTCAGGGGAGGTCTGTTGCAGCACAGTAGGCACAGTACTCAGGGGGAGGTCTGTTGCAGCACAGTAAGCACAGTACTCAGGGGGACGTCTGTTGCAGCACAGTAGGCACAGTACTCAGGGGGAGGTCTGTTGCAGCACAGTAGGCACAGTACTCAGGAGGGAAGTCTGTTGCAGCACAGTAGGCACAGTACTCAGGGGGAGGTCTGTTGCAGCACAGTAGGCACAGTACTCAGGGGGAGGTCTTTTGCAGCACAGTAGGCACAGTACTCAGGGGGAGGTCTGTTGCAGCACAGTAGGCACAGTACTCAGGGGGAGGTCTGTTGCAGCACAGTAGGCACAGTACTCAGGAGGGAAGTCTGTTGCAGCACAGTAGGCACAGTACTCAGGAGGGAAGTCTGTTGCAGCACAGTAGGCACAGTACTCAGGGGGAGGTCTGTTGCAGCACAGTAGGCACAGTACTCAGGGGGAGGTCTGTTGCAGCACAGTAGGCACAGTACTCAGGGGGAGGGCTGTTGCAGCACAGTAGGCACATTACTCAGGGGGAGGTCTGTTGCAGCACAGTAGGCACAGTTCTCAGGGGGAGGTCTGTTGCAGCACAGTAGGCACAGTACTCAGGGGGAGGTCTGTTGCAGCACAGTAGGCACAGTACTCAGGGGGAGGTCTTTTGCAGCACAGTAGGCACAGTACTCAGGGGGGGGGGTCTGTTGCAGCACAGTAGGCACAGTACTCAGGCGGGAAGTCTTTTGCAGCACAGTAGGCACAGTACTCATGGGGATGTCTGTTGCAGCACAGTAGGCACAGTACTCAGGGGAGGTCTGTTGCAGCACAGTAGGCACAGTACTCAGGGGGAGATCTGTTGCAGCACAGTAGGCACAGTACTCAGGGGGAGGTCTGTTGCAGCACAGTAAGCACAGTACTCAGGGGGACGTCTGTTGCAGCACAGTAGGCACAGTACTCAGGGGGAGGTCTGTTGCAGCACAGTAGGCACAGTACTCAGGGGGAGGTCTTTTGCAGCACAGTAGGCACAGTACTCAGGGGGGAAGTCTGTTGCAGCACAGTAGGCACAGTACTCAGGGGGAGGTCTGTTGCAGCACAGTAGGCACATTACTCAGGGGGAGGTCTGTTGCAGCACAGTAGGCACAGTTCTCAGGGGGAGGTCTGTTGCAGCACAGTAGGCACAGTACTCAGGGGGAGGTCTGTTGCAGCACAGTAGGCACAGTACTCAGGGGGAGGTCTTTTGCAGCACAGTAGGCACAGTACTCAGGGGGGGGTCTGTTGCAGCACAGTAGGCACAGTACTCAGGCGGGAAGTCTTTTGCAGCACAGTAGGCACAGTACTCATGGGGATGTCTGTTGCAGCACAGTAGGCACAGTACTCAGGGGAGGTCTGTTGCAGCACAGTAGGCACAGTACTCAGGGGGAGATCTGTTGCAGCACAGTAGGCACAGTACTCAGGGGGAGGTCTGTTGCAGCACAGTAAGCACAGTACTCAGGGGGACGTCTGTTGCAGCACAGTAGGCACAGTACTCAGGGGGAGGTCTGTTGCAGCACAGTAGGCACAGTACTCAGGGGGAGGTCTTTTGCAGCACAGTAGGCACAGTACTCAGGGGGGAAGTCTGTTGCAGCACAGTAGGCACAGTACTCAGGGGGAGGTCTGTTGCAGCACAGTAGACACAGTACTCAGGGGGAGGTCTGTTGCAGCACAGTAGGCACAGTACTCAGGGGGAGGTCTGTTGCAGCACAGCAGGCACAGTATTGCAGGTGCTTAAGCCAGCAGCATGGTATAATAATACTGGTGGCATCAGGCACAGAATTGGAGCCAGCGGCACGTTCTTTATTGAGGATAGAAGAAGGCACCATAATGAGGGTAGCAACAGTTTCCATATTTGGAGCAAAAGGCTAAAAATAATAAATAAATAAATAAATAAATACAGCAGACTACAATGGCAAAACGGCAGCAAAACAGGAGTTTGATCTACCGGATAGGGTGGGGTTTAATGCAGAATCCGAAAGCCAAAAATGTCTGGGTCGCAAACTCTGCAAAGATTAGTCTTAACTGGAAAACGCCTTCATGAAGGTCTGAGCATGATGGCAAAGACGATAGAAATGACGACAGACTGAGGGTCATTTGCATTTGTTTGTGGTGCTTTCACTACACTTGTTCAGTACAATTTGCTTGGTTGCAAGTTAATGATGCCCTGTGGACCACTTGTGTGGAGTGGGGGCACAGTTAATGCCCAGTGCATATCAGTGAAAACCTGCATCCGAGCCTGCATTGTTACTACTTATGCCAAATGAATGAAATAGACTTATATACCAGACAAATGTTCTCATTCTGGCTGTTTGCAGTAGGCTGGGTCTTGAACATCACAAATCTTCTGTAAAGTCCAAATCCTTCGCTCTGGAGCTGTCCATGTATTTGTCAATAGATGTATCGTGCAGAGTTTATTAGCACCCTTATTATGCAATCCAGGCTAACGAAAAGTAAAGATAATAAGCAGCACGCATGAGAAGAGGAAGAGATATGTCACAGAGGAGCTTGGGACAATAAACTACTAATCCCTCAATGCACTTAAATTTTATTTTAATGCCTCTTGCAGACTTACTAATCTTTAGGTCACCAAGAAAATTCTTACCTGACTACTCAAGGATTCTAGTCGGTCCAGATGCACACACCTTATGCACTTTTATATGCAAACTGAGCATATGCTTTTAAGGAAAGGTATTAAAGCTTCTTTTTTTTTTTGGCTCTGTTGGTGTTTTGCCTAAAAGTAGATGAACAATTGCATCCTAGGCACATTGATTTTATGTTTGATTTCGTAAACTGACAGCTGTTGGAGAACTTGAGTGAGCAGAAAAGCATAAAGCATAAAATTCAAGCATGAGCTTGTTTTATGTGCCCTTCAGAAAAAAATGCTAAAGTTAATTAGACCCACCCAATATAAAGCAGTCAATCCATCAGTCTTATAGATAATGCAGGTCCCATAATTTCCATCTCTGAAAACCTGCATTTTCTCTTAAATTTGAAGGACTAAATTATACTCTGATTGCTCTTTTCGACATCACGACATTGTGTCCTCAAAATAAAAGTAAAGATTAATCTTATATGTATCATGGCTATGTAGCTTCGTAAGAATTCTATTAAGGAGATTGTCCAAATTAGGCTACTTTCACACCAGCGTTTTTGCTGAATCCGTCATGGATCAGCAAAAATGCTTCCGTCACGATAACACAACCGTCTGCATCCGTTATGAAGGGATCCGGTTGTCTTATCTTTAAAATAGCCATGATGGATCCGTCATAAACATCACTGAAAGTCAATGGGGGATGGATCAGTTTTCTATTGTGTCAGAGAAAACGGATCTGTCCCCCATTGACTTACATTGCGAGTCACGAAGGACCCGTCTTGCTTTGCACCACATCGTGGACAAAAAAAACGTTGTTTGCAGCGTTATTCTGTCCGTGATGGGGACGCAGTCAAACGGAATGGAATGCATTCTGGTGCATTCCGTTACATTCAGTTCAGTTTTGTCCTCATTGACAATGAATAGAGACAAAACAAAAGCGTTTTCCCCCGCTACTGAGATCCTATAATGGATCTCAATAGCGGAAAGGGAAAGCGCAGATGTGAAAGTCATCCGTCATGGGCTCTCACAAGCGGTCCAAAATGGATCAGTTTTGCCCTAATGCATTCTGAATGGATAAGGATCCGCTCAGAATGCACCAGTTTGCCTCCGTTCAGTCACCATTCCGCTCTGGAGGCGGACACCAAAACAGTGCCTGCAGTGTTTTGCTGTCCGCTTGACGAAACTGAGCCAAACAGATCCGTCCTGACACACAATGTAAGTCAATGGGGACGGATCAGTTTTCTCTGACACAATCTCGGACAATAGAAAACGGATCTGTCTCCCATTGACTTTCAATGGAGTTCGTGACAGATTAGTCTTGGCTATGTTACAGATAATACAAATGGATCCGTTCATGACGAATGCATGCGGTTGTATTATTGTAACGGATCCGTTTTTGAAGATCCATGACGAATCCGCCCAAAACGCGAGTGTGAAAGTAGCCTTAACTAGAAATGTGCTCCATGCCACCAAATGCTTTAAAATAAAAGCCATCCTATACCCACCAGCTTAATCTGCACCATTCTCAGCACCCCCAGTCCAGTCCTCCTTCCACTGTTTGGTTAGGCTGCTTCAGTGATGTACAAGTGTATAGCACGAGACCACTGCAGCCAATCACTGTCTTATGAGGGCTCTTGTGCTGTACATCACGGAGGATAGTGATAGGTTATAACAGTGACTAATCGCTTTTGAAATTATAGCATCATAATTACTTAAAATGCTGTGAATTCCTGCCTGACTGCAGGTCCACTGTCCTGTACTTGCAGCATTTTTGAGTACAGTACAGTAGACCTATAGCCAGGTAGGAACTCACAGCATCTTAAATCATTATGATGTTGTGAGTTTGGGTCAGAGCAGTGTTCAGTCTGAGAAATGCACCCGAACTGACATGCTTGCCTAAGGCCTCATACACACGGCCATTGTGTGGCCATTCCATGCATTGGAGACCGCAATTTGCGGCCCCCAATGCACAGGCAACATCCATGCGGTGGCTGGGACAGATCGAGACTCATTCAACTTGAATGGATCCGTGATCACCGGCCTGTAAAAAAAATAGAACATGTTCCTTGCCTCCATTCCGCACCGCAGATCTGGATTGTGGACCCATTCAAGGGGAGTACACGGCCGGTGCCCGCATATTGCGGAGGTTGAAACTAAGTGCCTTACATGTGAAAATCATCAACATAGTGTAAACTGCGTCAAACCGGTTAGTCCCAGAGCTGCAACGAGATTTTGCCCATTATTGCACACCACTAGGCCGGGCTTGAGGCTCACTGGCAGCAACCACTCGTCGGTCTGTTGTTCTATACCCCGCCACAACTCCTGCGCGGTGTGGGGCCTGTCCCCCAAACGCATCAGTTTCAGAACGGCCTGCTGATGTTTAACCCTGGCTGTGCTGAAGTTGGTGGTGAAGGTCTGTCGCTGACCGGATGAGGAGGTGGTAGAAGAGGAGGAGGATGATGCCCTGCGATCCTCGGCGGCGGAAGGACGTGCGCCAAACAACTCTCTGCCTGGGGCCCAGCCGCCACTACATTTACCCAGTGTGCAGTTAGGGAGATATAGCGCCACTACTTCTCCAGTAGAGCCGTGCCTTCCCTGCACAACCAAGTATCGGATAAAATCAAGTGTGCACTGCGCAATGCCATCTGTGACAGCATTTCAAAGGCTATATAGTGTCCCTGGCCGTGCTTACTGGTCCACGTATCTGTGGTTAGGTGGACCTTGCCACAGATGGCATTGTGCAGTGCACACTTGATTTTATCCGATACTTGGTTGTGCAGGGAAGGCACGGCTCTACTGGAGAAGTAGTGGCGGCTGGAAACTATGTACTGTGGGACAGCAAGCGACATGAGCTGTTTGAAGCTGTCCGTCTCCACCAGCCTGAATGACAGCATTTCAAAGGCCAGTAGTTTAGAAATCCTGTCATTCAGGGCCAGAGATCGAGGGTGACTAGGTAGGAATTTACGCTTTCTCTCTAAGGTTTGGGAGATTGAGAGCTGAACGCTTCCGTGTGACATGGTGGAGATGCTTGGTGACAGAGGTGGTGGTGTTGGTGGTACATTCTCTGTTTGCTGGGTAGCAAGTGCCAACTTTCCTCCAGAGGCGGAGGAAGAGGCCGAGGCAGCAGCAGAAGAGGGAGCAGGAGGGGCCTGAGCCCTTTCTTGGTTTTGAAGGTTCTTACTCCACTGCAGCCCGTGTCTCGCATGAAGATGCCTGGTCATGCAGGTTGTGCTAAGGTTCAGAACGTTTCGCTTCAGGCTCTGATTGCACAGCGTGCAAACCACTCGTGTCTTGTCGTCAGCACATTGTCTGAAGAACTGCCATGCCAGGGAACTCCTTGGAGCTGGCTTTGGTGTGCTCGGTCCCTTGCTGCGGTGGGCAGTAGCAGGCATACTGTCTAGAGGACGGTCGCTCCGCTTTTGCACCCTGCTCCCTCTTCTGCTGTGCTGGTGGCTTTTTGCGACCACTGCCTCTTCCTCCGAACTACATAGGTCACTCGCATGACCTTGATTCCATGTGGGGTCGAGGCCCTCATCGTCCTCCACATCATCTTCCACCCAGTCTTCACCCCTGCCTTCCTTGTCGGTCTGCACACTTTCGAAAGCCCCAGCAGTTGGCACCTGTGTTTTGTCATCATCCGAGACGTGCTGCGATGGTCCTCCCATGTACTCATCTTGAAAGATAAGTGGTTGGGCATCGGTGCACTCAATCTCTTCCACTTCTGGGGCAGGGCTAGGTGGATGGTCCTGGGAAACCCTGCTAACAGAGTCATCAAAAAGCAGAAGAGACTGCTACATGACTTGGGACTCAGACTGCTTAGCTGATTTGCAAGGGGGTAAGGTGAAAGACTGATGGACATCGGCTGCAGGTGCCAACTGTGGTCTTTCAGCAGGAGACTGGGTGGGAGACAATGTGAAGGAACTGGATCCCCTGTCAGCAACCCAATCTACTATCGCCTGTACTTGTTCAGGCCTCACCATTCGTAGAGCAGCATTAGGCCCGACCAAATACCACTGCAGGTTTTGTCGCCTACTCGCACCTGAGGAAGGGGTTTCACTTGTGCGTGTAGCTGACACAGATCGACTACGTCCTCTCCCTGCAACAGGAGCTCCACCAGCAGCACCACGACCTGGGCCACGTCCCTTATTTGACGCTCTCCTCATATTTCTCGAATTTACGATCTTGCCCTAAATGGGTGTTTAATTAATAGTAGAATAGAACGACAGTATGTAAAGGGTGTATCTCACACAACCTGAACCAGACTAGGCCTTAATTAAAGATTTGTTTGCCCAAAATGGCTGTATTTCAAATACCTGAATCAAACTCCTGTATGTGAAGGGTGTATCTCACACGGTCTGAACCAGTGTAGGCCTGAAGTAAATATATCTTTGCACAAGATGGCTGTATTTCAAATGTCTGAATCAAACCCCTGTATGTAGAGGGTGTATATCACATATTTTTTCTTGCTATGTTTAGTGTATGTATCACACTTTCGTAATAGGGTGTGTTTTTAGATCTCTCGATGCACTTTGTACCTTCTGATCAGTACCTGTATCATTAGGGTCGTATATAAGGTTCATCCCTTTGTTTTGTATGTCTGTCCGTTCAGTAGTCTACCATCAGGCTAGTACCCTAACCGTCGTCATTATTTGAGGGTTTGGTAGGAGCTTCTAGCCGAGGTTCGAGGACAGGGAGTCCCCACCATCAGGGGCCATTCCCTGGGCTAAGGTGTAGATTAGGGTGTGAGTTTAGGGTTAGCCCTTCCCCCTCCCCCCCTCCCCTTCTATCAGGGGCTAGTCTTAGTCGGTGGTATTCCTACCGTAGTGATTGATGTTTGTCCGTCATTTATGTAAAGTTATCAATAAAATATAATTTAATTCTCTGTAAGGGTTAATATTTCTGTCTGCTGGAATTTGTATCTCACATGGCCTGAACCAGTGTAGGCCTGAATTCAATATTTCTTTGCACAAAATGGCTGTTGTTCAAATGGCTGTATTTCAAATGCCTAAATCAAACCCCTGTTGCCTAAATCAAACCCCTGTATGTAGAGGGTGTACCTCACATGGCCTAAACCAGTGTAGGCCTGAATTCAATATTGGTGTACCAAATGGTGGTATTTCAAATGCCTGAATCAAACCCCTGTATGTAGAGGGTGTATCTCACATGGCCTAAACCAGTGTAGGCCTGAATTAAATATTTATTTGCACAAAATGGCTGTATTTCAAATGCCTGAATCAAACCCCTGTATGTAGAGGGTGTATCTCACACGGCCTGAACCAGTGTAGGCCTAAATTCAATATTGGTGCACCAAATGGCGGTATTTCAAATGCCTGAATCAAACCCCTGTATATAGAGGGTGTATCTTACACGGCCTGAACCAGTGTAGGCCTGAATTCAATATTGGTGCACCAAATGGCGGTATTTCAAATGCCTAAATCAAACCCCTGTATGTAGAGGGTGTATCTCACACGGCCTGAACCAGTGTAGGCCTGAATTCAATATTGGTGCACCAAATGGCGGTATTTCAAATGCCTGAATCAAACCCCTGTATGTAGAGGGTGTATCTCACACTGTCTGAACCAGTGTAGGCCTGAATTAAAGATTTCTTTGACCAAAATGGCTGTATTTCAAATGGTTGCATTTCAAATGCCTGAATCAAACCCCTGTATGTAGAGGGTGTATCTCACACGGTCTGAACCAGTGTAGGCCTGAATTAAAGATTTCTTTGCCCAAAATGGCTGTATTTCAAATGCCTAAGGTGCCTTTCACACGAGCGAGTTTTCCGCGCGGGTGCAATGCGTGACGTGAACGCATAGCACCCGCACTGAATCCTGACCCATTCATTTCAATGGGTCTGTGTACATGAGCGTTGTTTTTCACGCATCAGTTCTGTGTTGCGTGAAAATTGCAGCATGTTCTATATTCTGCGTTTTTCACGCAGCCCTGGCCCCATAGAAGTGAATGGGGCTGCGTGAAAAACACATTGCATCCGCAAGCAAGTGTAGGTGCAATGCGTTTTTCACTGATGGTTGCTAAGAGATGTTGTTTGTAAACATTCAGTTTTTTATCACGCGTGTGAAAAACGCATCAAAACGCATTTCACCCGCACGGAAAAAACTGAATAACTAAACGCAATCGCAGACAAAACTGACTGAACTTGCTTGCAAAATAGTGCGAGTTTCACTGAACGCACTCTGAACGCATTCGGCCCCAATCCGCAACGCCCGTGTGAAACCAGCCTAAATCTAACCCCTGTATGTAGAGGGTGTATCTCACATGGCCTGAACCAGTGTAGGCCTAAATTAAATATTTCTTTGCCCAAAAATGGCTGTATTTCAAATGCCTGAATCAAACCCCTGTATGTAGAGGGTGTATCTCACACGGCCTGAACCAGTGTAGGCCTAAATTAAATATTTCTTTGCCCAAAAATGGCTGTATTTCAAATGGCGGTATTTCAAATGCATGAATCAAACCCCTGTATGTAGAGGGTGTATCTCACATGGTCTGAACCAGTGTAGGCCTGAATTAAAGATTTCTTTGACCAAAATGCCTGTATTTCAAATGCCTGAATCAAACCCCTGTATGTAGAGGGGGTATCTCACACAGCCTGAACCAGTGTATGTCTGAATTCAATATTGGTGCACCAATTGACGGTATTTTAAATTTCTCTATTACATTACACCATTACACCACCACCACCAGCCTGCACAGTGGTAACAAGGCATGATGGATACATGTTCTCATTCTGTTTACGCCAAAGTCGGACTCTACCATTTGAATGTCTCAACAGAAATCGAGACTCATCAGACCAGGCAACATTTTTCCAGTCTTTAACAGTCCAATTTTGGCAAGCTTGTGCAAATTGTAGCCTCTTTTTCCTATTTGTAGTGGAGATGAGTGGTACCCGGTGGGGTCTTCTGCTGTTGTAGCCCATCCGCCTCAAGGTTGTGCGTGTTGTGGCTTCACAAATGCTTTGCTGCATACCTCGGTTGTAACAAGTGGTTATTTCAGTCAACGTTGCTCTTCTATTAGCTTGAATCAGTCGGCCCATTCTCCTCTGACCTCTAGCATCAAGGCATTTTCGCCCACAGGACTGCCGCATACTGGATGTTTTTCTCTTTTCACACCATTCTTTGTAAACCCTAGAAATGGTTGTGGGTGAAAATCCCAGTAACTGAGCAGATTGTGAAATACTCAGACCGGCCCGTCTGGCACCAACAACCATGCCACGCTCAAAATTGCTTAAATCACCTTTCTTTCTCATTCTGACATTCAGTTTGGAGTTCAGGAGAGTTTCTTGACCAGGACCACAACCCTACATGCATTGAAGCAACTGCCATGTGATTGGTTGACTAGATAATCGCATTAATGAGAAATAGAACAGGTGTTCCTAATAATTCTTTAGGTAAGTGTATATAGACAAGAGCCTATGGACGCAGCATCAGTTCAATCGTGGCTATAAATTGGATATACTTTGATATTGCGGGAGATTGGCAAATAGCTATATCATTTTGTAGATGTCCAAGACCTATGTTATCTGTCCTCTTTATATGTTCGTACTGTCTGTACTTGGATTATAAATAACACTTGTTATGGTGTAATAATAATATAAGTTCAAGTGGAAAATTCCTTTGTGTGTATGCGCAGACACTTGTATTGGGGTGCTCACACTGCAGTCAAATGGGTCGGAGCTGTGTGGTTAAGCATCAGTTACGGGGGAAAATGCACGGTATTATAATGTTCATATTACGAATGTAATGTAATGATTTTGTTGGAATTTTTATATGTTTTTATGTATGGATACGATTGCTGAATAAAATGTGAGTAAATAGTTGTGAGCCGGCCAAACAATTAGTAGTTCATTATTATTAACAGGGAGGTGTACAGCGGACCAGGCTCCACGCTGGTTGGTGAGCTTCCTTAAACCTATAGTATATAAAATAAAATCACCTGTAAGGATAGTCTCCCGACCATTTACTCACATCTGATTGTACTTTTTGTATTTTATGTATTTTGTATTTAATTTTATTTTTTGTATTAATTTAGGTATAATTTGGCAGTCAGTTTGATATTATTTTATAGTTTAGTATTTAATAAACATAAAAGGTTGGATATATGGATATATGGAAATATATAGTAGAGAAAAAGGAAAGAGTTAATACCTATTCCTTCATTGCAGGTAGTAAGAACCCACAAAGATTAAACACTCAAAATACCACATTAGACACCTTTAAAGAGGTATAAAAACAGTTATTGAAGCAATTACGTCAACAGTAGAAGATCAGAACCCTAAATTAATATTTAAAAATGGGCATTACCCCACAGGGTCTCACCTTATATAAAACACCAGCGAGCGACCTATGTGGAAGTGAATGTGATTCCCAGTGGGAATGTTTTTTCAAGTTACAGTGTACTGCATTAGTACAACTGGTAATACAGAGAAGAGAACAATTACTAAAATAAATTGAACAGAAAATAAGTCAAATTAGAACAACAGTAGACACATTAATCATAGATGATGAATTTAGGAGATTACAAAATGAACTGTTCAGAAAACTTGATAAATTAGAACAAGAAATTATAGAGAAAAAAACTAAAACATTTTTGATTACAGTAAATAAACAAAATCAAGATAATAAGACACCAAAATATGTATTACCATCAACATCAAGAGCCACAAATCTAAATGAAACTACAAAAAATCAACAACAATCATCATCTAGTCCTTTTTTAAGCAAAAAGACTTTTCACAAAGGCAACAACAAAAATGACCATCCAAAGACATTTCAAAAAATCTATTACACAACAACACAAAGGAAGACATCACAGTAAAAACACCATTTGACACTCAAACCCATATTCCTTGGATATTTTCATTCCCCAAAACGACACTGAATCCACAAACACACCAAACACACGAGACATTGACACCAATAATCAGTCAATCGATATTGACCCCCACTAATGCCAACCAGCACTGGATCAAACAATGGGAACACAAACAATACAGAAAAAGAAAACACGAGGGGGGGAGTCCGAAGGAAGCCCAAGCCACAAAATAGGGAAATGTTAATAGATAATATAATTAATTTAAGCACTATAGAATTAACAGATCAACACAAGAAATTATTAAAGGTCTAAAGTTTGCTCTCACTATACATGTTGGTAAATTCGATGCTTATATAGGCATCGAAAAATACATACAAAAGTTGTGTTGTAAAAAATACTTTTTAAAAAACCCAATAATCACAAATAATTTAGCAACACCTAAATATCAACATGTAAATGTTAAACTTAAGTCTAAGTTTTTTTCACATCAAGAAATGGGAAAAGAGATGTCTGCTTTTAGGGGTGCAGTTGAAACTGATATACGAAAAATTAAGAACAGGCATAACAGTCTAAATAATTTGATAAATGCTGAGATTAAAGCAGTAAAACAACTGCAACAGAATCATGAAATAACGATCCGCCCAGCAGACAAAGGCGGAGCTATTGTCATTTTAGACACTGAAAAATATACAACAGAATGCCTTAGACAACTAGAGGATGCTAACACCTATGTCCCACTGACAAAAGACCCAATGGAGGTTTATTTTAAGGAATTAACGGAATCCTGAATAAATCGGAATTCGATTTTATTCTAGGAACCCCATGCAGACTCCCAGTCTTTTATTGTATACCTAAAGTTCATGAGGATCCCCTTAACAACCCGGGCAGGCCGATTGTTTCTGGCATAGGGTCAGTTACAGCGAACCTGTCCCAAATATTTGCTGCAGTCCTATGTCGGAAACACTCCGTCATATTTGAAGGACACCACTGCGGTTGTGTCTCTTCTGGAAAATAGAGTATGTCAATCACATTGGATATTGGCTGCACTGGATGTTAGTGCACTTTACACAAGTATAAATCACAATCAGAGTATCCAAGCGGTAGCAAAAATCCTTAGACAAGAGGAGAAACTTAATGAGGATTAAATACAACTTATATTGGATGGTATTAATTTCGTATTACACAATAATTATTTTTATTTTAATACCGGGTACTTCCGTATTTACAGACAACTGGGACCGCCATGGGCACAAGGTTTGCCCCAAGTTACGCTAATCTTTTCATGGCAGCCTGGGAACAATAAACCATCAATCCTAGACAGGGGGCAGACCTGGTGCTCTGGCGAAGGTTACATTGATGATGTGTTTTTAATTTGGGAAGGCACGTCGCAAGCACTGAATTAATTTTTCAATTACATCGATGACAATCAATATAATTTGAAATTTACACCTAATATCAATAATAAGGTAGTGGAGTTTTTAGATTTAAAAATAGAAATGCAAGCAGATAAATTTATCTGCAGCACATACCAAAAAGTCAGTTTTATCCTTCATACGAGTTGCCATCTACCGAGGTGGCTACTAAATGTTCCGAAAAGCCAGTTTAAACTGTTAAAAAGGAATTGCACTTCACCTAACCAGTCTGAAACTGAAGCTGAACAATTAAAAGTTCAATTTATTGAGAAGCAATACCCACCAGAAATATCAGAGAGGTCCCTTAGAGAAGTCAAACAATTAGACAGAACCCTCTTTTTTCAACCAAAACCAATGGGTGCCGAACAAAAAAGTTTTGCCTTTCAATGTGGAATATAAAAAGTTTAAAAAATCTTGCAAAACCACTGCCATTTGTTAAAATTAAGACAAAATATTAGGACCTATAATTCTAGATTGGCCCCAATTTAGGCCTACGAATAGCGCCAATGGTCAAGAATCCCAACTACAGTTACTTTAAAAACAAGATGGTATCAAGAAGTTGGATGACACTCAGTGATTTTTACAGGTGTGGTATTTGTAAAAATTGTAAACAAACAAGTTTTCGAGGAGAATAAATACTGTCAAATTAACAGTGGCTTCCAATGGGAAATAATAAAGCTTCTTACGTGTAATAGCCAGTCGGTGATATACTTGGTTGAATGTCTGTGTCGGAGGCAGTACATTGGACGGACTAAAAATAAGAATTGCGGAGCATATCAGTAACATAAAGAAGGGGTATGAGAAGCACACATTATCCAAACATTTTAGAATATGCCACGCTAACAACCAAGGGGCTTAAAATTTGCAGCGTTAGAAACAGTAAAAGCAAACTGGAGAGGAGGAGATTTTGTTGCTCAAATGTCCAGATGTGAATCTAGAAAAATATATGACTTTGGATGGTCAGTGTTTATTTGTATTTCACTGACGTCCCTGCATCTTTCCACTCACCCTACATACTACAGTGACCATAAGAGACATTTTAAGCCTTTTAAGACAATTTTATAGCATAATTCTATTTTATTTCATTTATTTTGAATATACATTTTTTTTATTTCTATTTTTATTTTAATGTTTATTTTTAATATTATTATTATTTTTGTGTTGCTATTATATAATAAAAGTAATAAAAGTACTTTTGCATAGGTGTGAAGCTGACAATCAAACAGCAGTTCAACATTAGTTGAGCTCTCTATGTAAAACGCACCTTGTGAATGGGACATGAGTTGACCATATGTGATCATGCATTGTATGATATATATTGAAGCACAGTATCCCAGAGATGGCAGGATTTAATTTAACATATTCTGCGATGGTAATTCACCAATACTATTGAGATAAGTAAAATATTTATACAACTAAAAATCAGGCAAGCATACAGCTAAAGACAGCACCATGATTGATAATTGCCTCCAAATGAATGTGTTTGTGAGTTAGAAACACGATATGTAGTAATAAAATAAGGATAGAACTGTCACAGTTTTTTATGACTTTCAAATGTGCCATAAGATTTATGATTAGTGAATAATATAAAACCTGCTTAAATAATCTATTGGCTATGTTCAATTTATTTTTGGTTTGCTTTACACCACTGAAAAAGGGACCCTTGTGGTTCCGAAACATGTCTGGTGGGCTGATTAAAGGACAGTGTGGACAGCGGCGTATAAAGAAATTAGGTGGCGAAAACTTTATGGACACGTAAAACTTTGGGAGATTTCTACTCTACATGGAAGGGGGCCTGGAGTAACGACACTTGAGATGTGCATATATTAGGCAACTGAGAAAGACAACCTGGGAGTAATACAACGAAGAGCCGGCATTCAGACCACGACTGCGGCAAGAACCTCACAACCGTGAATAATATACTGGTCTTAATACAAACATTATAGCACGGTCAGGTACCGTGCTTTTTTGTTCGAGACCATTGCTGCGAGTGATATATTGGGTCGTAATATGAACATTATAGTACCGTGCGTTTTCTCCCGTAACTGATGCTTAACACAGCTATGACCCATTTGAGTACAGTGTGAGCACCCCAATATAAGTGTCTACGCATACGCACAAAGGAAATTTCCACTTGAACTTATATTATTATAACACTATAGCAAGTGTTATTTATAATCCAAGTACAGACAGTACGAACATATAAATAGGAGAGACAACATAGGTCTTGGACATCTACATAACGATATAGCTATTTGCCAATCTCCCGTGATATCAAAGTATATCCAATTTATAGCCACTATTGAATTGATGCTGCGTCCATAAGCTCTTGTCTATATATTTCAGCCATTGCTCTTATTTTTCTTTTTTCTTTTATACATGTGGATTGCTGAATAAAATGTGAGTAAACAGTTGTGAGCCGGCCAAACAATTACTAGTTCATTATTATTAGCTGGGATTGTACAGGGACCAGGCTCCACGCTGGTTGGTGGGCTTCCTTAAACCTGTAGTATATAAAATATTGAGTGCTGCCAGTTGAATAATGTAAAGCTAACAATATTTTTCCCCTTAGCTTTATTGAGAGGGTTCATGGAGTTCCAACTGGCTCTCCCATTCCTGGCAAAAGACATAGGGCCAGATTTATCAAGACTCTGACAGCTCACTCCACTTTAACATATGGCTAAAGTCAGTTTTAGCCAAGTCAGATTTATGATCGGCCATTTAAGACTGTGATAAATGTGGTTTGATGGTAGCAGTTTATCCGTCAGTAAGCAGCTTTACAAAAGTCGCACATCTTTACGAAAAAGTCGCACGTTTATATGAAAAAGTCGCATGTTCTATTAAAAAGTCTCATAAGATAAGCATGGTCCTCACTGGAGTGAAATTGCGACTTTTTTGCGACTTTTTAAATAGTCCCAATAGTAAATATTTCAAGAGATTAATTTACATAAGAAAACACGCCCACTTTCAGAAAACTGGCGAGCATTGTGCAGAGCAGAAAGAAGTCGCAAATTTGTGCGCTGTTTTAGCATTTGGGACTTTTTTGGGGACTTTTTCACTCCATTATTCTGACCTGAGCTAATGGTAAATCTGGCCCATAGTCTGATATTTATCAAGTGTATGGCTTTGTGGCATACAAGTATTTAACCAAATTGGAGATCACCTCCACAGTAAGAGAATGAGCAATGGCTACTGCTATCACTTGTCCTCACACAGCTGCTTTGTTTCTGAGCAGCTGTTTGCACAGCATGATCTACTGCCCAGAAACGATAATCGAGGTGTCTGCACCTCCGATCATTTCATCTGATGAACGAACGTTTTGCTCATTCATTGGGTGATCTGCAGCACCTCTAAAAGGGGAGAATATCGGGAACGACTGTTTGTAGGAATGTTTGTTCTTGATAATTTGCCTGACAATTGGGCAGTCTAAACGAGGCATCACTGGAGATACATTTACTGTTACTATCTTAAAAAGGCACTGCAATTATTATATTAAGATAATGATCGTTTCACTCTTTAAAACTTGCTAAATATTTTGTAATGTTAATACTCTGATATGCAATAAAGTAAACAGGCAAGTGTTGAATCTGGCACTGATTGCCACATGATTCATGCTGCCTGAGGGCTGAGTGTAGGAGTATCAGATACATTTTGTTGAAAAGGCAGTTCCATAGATAATGAGAGACAATGCCAATTGGTCAGAAAAGAGTCCTATAAAACGTCTACAGTAGGGTTACTCAAGTATTTTTTGTAAACATCCACATACCTGGGTCTGCTGCCTGGTAAAGGTCTGAGCCACAAATGAAAAAATGTAAGGAAGGATAAGACCAGTGGTGTGAAGTGCTCTGCAGCAAGTTTTCTTTTTTCTAACAATGAACAACACCTTTATTTCAACCCAATCCCTTTTGGGCCCCAACACAATAAGTATGTCCCCTATTGCCACCTCGCAATAGTGATAGTTAGTGCCTCACCTTGATAGTAATAATGCCCCTTAGTGGCCCACTTAAGCAATAATTATGCTCTTTAGTGCCCCTCAGACAGTATGATACCCCTTTAGTGCCCCCCATAGAGTATGATGCCCCCACAGTGCCTCCCCTTATAGTATGATGCCTCCTTAGTGTCTACTCTCACTATATAATGCCCCTTAGTGCCTCCCATACACTATGATGCTCTCATGTCACCCCCTCACAGTGATACCCTCTTAAATGCCCCCAACAGTGATACCCTATAAATACCCCACACAGTACTGTGTTATATCTGCTTAAGTGGTCCCCAGACAGTATGCTGTCCCCTTAAGTGGCTCCTTCACAGTGATACCCTCTCAAGTGCGCCCTGACAGTGATGCCATCTTAGTCCCCCCACATGATATTATTGTCACAGTGGGGAGTGGGGGAAAGCCCCCACCGTGCAATGTAAAAGGGATAGGGGTAGCAGCTGGACCAGGCTACCAAGAAAAGGGAGCTGGTCACCTCCTATAGCATCCCTAAATCTGGCCCTGTTCTCCTAACTGTATGAGCCGACCCTTAAGGTAGCAGGGCCTATGCACTGGAAACCTCAGAACCCTGAAATCCCTGAATATCACTGAGGTTAGGAGACAGGGACAAGAGACAACCAGGTTCATCCAAGACATGGATGAACCAGAGTCTCCACAGGCCTAGCTGCAGGGAAAAGTAGACGACTGAATACAGCAGCAGAGTCGGCAGGTAAGAATACCAGAAACACACTTACCTGCCACAGCCACCACGACTGGAACCTGTGCAAAAGTACAGGTGCCCACACACCAAAAAGGACACTGTACAAACAAAACCACACACAGGTATCCATCAAACCTGATACTGCCTGGGCCCCATACAGCAAGGTGCTTGGCAGCCAAAGGCAGCACTGCATCCAGACTTATGGTTCACCCCTCCGGGAAACCAGCCCCGTTCCGGAGGTATCAACATACCGGGTGACGTATAGCATACATGCAGGGACCAACAGCCCAGACATATAACAACTAACAAAACGCTTCACACACCCAGAACATTAACCCACACCACACATACAACAGGTGAGGGTAAAGGTCCATGGAGGGTACATAAGGGAGGACAATTTATGTTCCATAAGATGGCCCTCAAGGACTGGGTTGAAACACCCAGGCAAGGAGCAAAGCTCCAACACCAAGCAAGGCTGTAGTACAACCGCACCCAGCAAGCAAGCCACAGGTAAATATCAAGCCCGTGGCCACACCCAGGAAACACCTTGATCCCCACTAGCAAGAAGATTAACCCATTGCTCACCAAACAGCAGGAAGGCAAACCTTAAAAGTAGAGGTGCACATGCAAACTGTCAACAACACGTTGCCACCGGCAACCAGTCTGCATGGCAACCGCGTCACGGTCAAACACCAATATGACCGTGACACTTATGCCCTCTTAAATACCCCCTGACAATGATGCCCTCTCAAGTGCTTACTGACAGTGATGCCCCTTTAAATGGCCACACAGTATGATGCCATCTTAAACGCCCCTCACAAAGATGCCATCTTGTGTGTCCGCTTAAAACCCCCCTTCCCCCCCAAAAAACTGCAGAGTGATACTCCCTTGTGACCCCCATGGTGTGATGCCCTGAATTGTCACCACTTCAAATATTCAAATTCCTCATGTTTGCCTGCCCTCAGCTCCCTGCTTATCCGTCAGCGATTGAGCTCTGATTCTACCTGAATAGTAAGTGCTACAATTGGCCTGACGATCCACAACACCTGACAGTGCTGACTGCTTTTTATAAGCCTCCCAAGACCTGGTCTGGAACGTGGGGAGTAGCCACCCACCCAGCACTTTGGCTACTCCCAGTAAGAGCCGCCCCAGATCAGCTTTACAGCCATACAAACCAGCTGAAGTGTCAGACTGCAATCTGCAATACTGACACTTCAGGAAAAAAAATTGCTCCTACCTCACCGAGGTCAGGAACCTCGGTGACACGTACCGCCCCTTGTTCCTTCCTACAGTATATATATGGGTATGTATGTGTGTTTGTGTGTGTGTATATGTGTGAATATATGTGTGTGTATGTGTATATATATATATATATATATATATATATGTGTCTGTGTATGTATCAGAATATGTGTGTGTAAATGTGTATGTGTTTATCTGTGTGTGCATATATATGTGTGTATTTTTATATGTCCGTGTGTGTTTAAAAGTGTTTATCTGTGTCTGTCTATGTGTGTGTAAGTGTGTGAGTGTTTGTGTATCTAGGTCAACATCTACTTATTGTGTATATAGGAGATACTGGATATGAGGGCATTAGTGTGTATACTTGTTAAAAAAAAAAAAAAAAAAAGCTTTTTACTTTTGTCAACCTGTCTTCAGGATCTCAGGATGGGGAGGGGGGGGGGGGGGGGGGGGTCATGTAGAAAATTTGCTGTGGGGCACAGTCAGTTTTAGCTACAGCCCTGACAGCATTCACTACATATGCTATTCTGCTGATTTTATGTCTCCCCTCCTCTTACAGTTTTCCTGGTTAACCTCCTTTTGGCAGTTCCTCCTTCTCTCTGGTGTTTTATGATGGTATCATACACCATTTTATCATAATGAACACTATCTAGGATTCCTATACGAATACCTGTTTTATTTCTTTGCTGAGCATCCTACTCATGGCTTGACATTTTAAAGGTCTGTGCATTTTTTATTGCAGAAAAGTCAATAAAACATTGTACAAAAAGAACTTGAATGTGGGAGTATAGTGGATCATAATCATCATGGTTTGATATAGAAAGCAAAACTAGGCTAAAGAAATTCTCAGAGAGCTACGTATTGTGCTCAGTTGACGAACACTCGCCTTTAATGGAGTTTTATAGAATTACTATGGTTTTTATCAAATATACTCATGTAGTTGTTTAACTCATGTACATGCTTTTTCCTTTTTTCAGTTTGGTCTCCCTTATTCACCAAATAAACAAATTACTTTAGTTTGTTTCCATCCTGTGTGTAGCACTTCCTGTTGCTTTATCCAAACAAACCCATGATGCACATCTTTCTCTACCACAGCACCAGCACCGCCCCTAACAAGGCCAAGCTAGTTTATAGCTCCTCCCACCCAGACAATTACATAGGCACACCCTTTCACAGCCCTTGTTGCTGCTTTGACACACCCATGGACATAACATCACAGGAAAGAGCTGAATGGACATGGTCATGTGACCACAATCCAGAATGAAAGATAGGAGCAATAAAGGTAAAAAATACATTATAAAATTACAACTACCTTTATAAATTCTTTATTTGAAGGGGTCATTAAGCAAATTTTTTGTGAAATTCAGCGAAGCAGACAAATCAAATTTTTTAGAATGTCGCTCATCTCTAAATATGACCATGTGCTTATTTGTATTTTTTGTAACTTTTTTATATATTTGGTAGAATTGCTTATAAAAACCATCCTCAAGCAACATTCGTGCAGACAGTGCAAAACATTTTTGGCTTTGAAGGAATCCCCTTAGGTAATATTCTCCTAGATAATATCACAGTTACTACATAACCTGTTTGGGTTATTTTCAACAACATCGTAGAAGAACTTACAAAGACTATGCGTGATAATACCAGAAGCTGCTCCCTGTAAATTAACCTTTCGAGACTCTGTCTTTGCACGAAACGCCCACACATCTCAAAGCAATGTGTATTTTTGAGACATTAAACTGAGGTTGTGAAATGACAGGTATTTTCTTTCTGTTTTTTCACTCAGCTATCTTCACTCTGCAGCATTCTTTAAAAATGACTAGTAAAATTTAGTATATGTTAGGAAACAAAAGGAAAAGCAAACTAAATGAACCCACAGGAAATTAAAGTTGACACAAAACGATTACATTTTTTATGGTATCTAAAATGTGAATGTGTGTAATTTTAGGTGACTGATGTGTGAGTAAACTGATTCACTGCAACAAAAGAGTGATGAAATTAACTATCATATAGCCAGCAAATGTCAACGGATTCATAAATACAAAGGTCTTTTGTTGTTAGCATAAAAACTATGGGGGTCATTTATTAAAACGCTGGTCTCAGTAAAGCTCTGCACAGGCGTTGGACCTGCCGCAGTTATGTAAAGGCGCTAGCCTCTACATAACTTCGGCGGATCATCCGTCACTTTTAAATGTAATGCAGCTAATTTAGGCGTATTTCTGTTTTCTAAATGACCCCCTATATACAGTACAGACCAAAAGTTTGGACACACCTTCTCACTCAAAGAGTTTTCTTTATTTTCATGACTATGAAAATAAAAAAATAAAAAAAATAAAGAAAAAAATAAAGAAAACTCTTTGAATGAGAAGGTGTGTACAAACTTTTGGTCTGTACTGTATATTAGCAAAACCTTCCTCGTTGCTGCATTTCGAGTGCATGAGGAAAGCCACCCAAAACAGATGGAGAAAATACCAACTCCATGTAGATGGTGGTGGTCAGATTCAAACCCAGAATCCCAGTACTGTTAAGCAACAGTGCTAACCACTGAGCCACTACAGAATTTTTATAGGATGGGATCCCCATGCTATATTGGAAGCTAGATGGCCTGAACCAATTTGCACTATAGGAGGCAGGCTGAGCTTACTGGGTCCCGCCTAACCCAATTTCTTTAATGTAAAGCTTGCTCTTATACTTACACTTAGGGCATGCTCACACAACAGACTTTGATGCTTTATTTTTTACGTGTTTTTTTTTTTTAAGAAATGGGTGTTCACTTCTATACACAACTGCACTTTCAGCTCATGGTTCCCATTTGTTTAATTGGATATTTAGCAAGGATTCTGTCCCAAGATAAGACAAGTTGCTTATTTTTTCCACATAGAAAAAAGCTAATCACTTCCCATTGAAATTAATGGGAGGCTGCTTTTAGGCTGATTTTGGAGCTGATTTTGAGACAGAAATGGGGCAGGGAAACTCTAGAATTGCAAAGAAGAAGAATAATTTTGTGTGTAGAATGGGGAAGCAGGGAAGCTGTCAGCCAGGGAGTGAGAAGAGAGGAGCTGTGGCTGCTGTGCCTCCTATTAGACCTGCAGCTGTCGCAAACATCATAAGCAGCTACCTGAAAGGAATTTTTTTCATCCCCACCCCATTTTCACAGAACTCCTTTTTTAGGGGGTGGAATAAACGGAAACCGTACAACACGTGTTCTACCATCAATCTAGCATCAAATATAGAATACTAGTGAGATTTCTATGTCAGGTCATCTCACATATTGCATTTTTTTTTGTTTTAGTTTGAAAAAACATATACATCAGTGATTGAGAATGAAAAAATTAGGGCTAAATTTTTTTATTATCTACACAGACACACAGTTCCAATTTTATTTTGGGGGGGATTACTGAATTTATGGTAGGGCCATTTCCATAGTTGTCCATTTCCGTTTATTCTATTTACACACAGTTGGAATTAAATTTTTGGGGGGATTGTTTAATTTAATAAAGTCAGCATACATACGTGATTACTACAACATTACACAGCCTAGGGCAGCAATTTATCTGTGAGTCTTAACGTAAATTTGAGTGTCAGACCTAAATCGTCCAATTCCGTTTATTCTATATCCACACGTTTGAAATTTGTATTTAATTAAACCTGCATGTATACGTGATTACTACATAAATACACAGACTAGTGCAGCAATTTTCCCATGAGTGTTAACATGAATTTGAGTGTCAGGCCTCGAGAGCGCAACATTATTGTTGAGGATAAAGAGGATGAGATTGTTTATTGGGTGGCTCACTACTCCTCTCAGTCGCAGCAGGATGACATGATGGTGACTTTGGAGTCTGACACTATTTCGTAGAGACAGGGGTCACAGCATTTTTCCTGCTCTTCCTCTTTGCAGCCCCAGAGAAGGATTTCAGTGGATTCATCTCAGTCTTCACTGCCCCTTCCGAGTGGGACACCTTTCTTTTTCCTAAGAAGTGACAAGAAAACCCAACCATGCCCTACGGCAGATAGTCTCCCTTTTGACGACCTGTGTGAAAGCCATCACCATTTGGCCTGCCCTGAGGAGGAATTGAGGAGGCTGGGGACCCCATATTTACCTGAGTTGATGGTAGTAATAGTGGCACCTGTACCCATGGCATTGGCGGAAAATGCCAGTTGGGGTAAGCGCAGAGCAGGTTAGGGGGGCCCAGCAGCTCACTATGATATTTCACAGTGGCAGGGAGGTTGAGGACTCCGATGACAATTGTGTGCTGGACAGGACCTAGGAGCCAGATAGGGGTGCTGAGGAGGAGGTAACGTCAGTGAAGGGGGGTGGCGGCAGCAATAAAGGGCAGAGGCGACATACCTCCCAAAGAACAGCTAGGGCCATGTCTTCTTTGGGATCTGGTAATGCCATAGGTAGGTTAGGCTGAAAATGTGCCAGAGCTAAGCCTAGCTTGGCTGCCTGTAGCATAGTGTGAGCAACTCCTGTATGATGTTTTTTCTCCACAAGGTGGGCACACAAAACCACAGCAGTGTGCAAGATCTGCTGGATTACAATAAACTGTGGCCATTCAAATACACTTATAGCTACTAGAGGTCTATTGCACCACATGAGGCGGCATCACCAGATCCTTTGGGGAAATACAACTGGCCAGCAACTCCAGCAACATCGCCAGATCCTTTTGACTCCCTCCTGCCATATCATGGGGCTGGCTTCCACAGCAGGCACTTATCTGCCTCCTCCACCCCCTCTTCCATGTACATGGTCCTTTCCCCAACAGCAGCAGGGCAGAGTGTTGCCCCCACTTCCCCTCCTCCTTATCACAAGTGTCAAGTCACCCGTTGCTATGCAAGAGTAGCCACAGAGGCGAGCAGTTGCTAAAGTACATCAAACATAAAAAATTCCGCTGGCTGTCACCCCATCGACTCCAACTGGGCAAGTTGATGAGTGACAATGGGTGCAACCCTGAACCAGGGGGAAATAATACATGCTCCATGCATGGCCTTTTAAAAAAATACACTGGCTTGTGCAAGATGCTCGCAATGTTTAGGAAACTATCCCTCTTTTCAGCTATTTCCACGTGGTGAGGAATGTTCTTCAGGACTTGCTGTGTCAGAAATGTCTGCAGCTACACTGTTTAATCCGCGACATTCCAACTTGCTGGAATTCAACATTGCACATGCTTGAGCGTCTGTTCGAGCAGCGGAAAGCCATGAAAGATTTGGTCATGCACCAGACCACCTCAGCAGGGAGCATGTGTTGCTTTCAGGTGGGGCACTGGCAGCTCATGCCGTTTATGCTGCAGTTGACCCTCATCCCCCATATATGCAGAGTTAACCCCCCTCCCGCTGCCACAAGCAGCATAAGCTGCAGCAGCAGTGGCCGCAGCCATTTCAGTCTACTCAACATGATGGAGTATATTTTCCACGTGTAATGACAGGCTGAGGCCAGTTCACAAGCTGACAGCTCCCACCTCAACATCCGTGTTCAGACCTTCCTAAATTCTGGCCACTCTCTGGCGTATAACCTGTTCCCTGACCTCCCCATGATTTCTGGGCAGGCAGACTGCAACAGTAGCCCAAACTGGCACAGCATGGTCCCTTTCTTTCTTGCCCAGTCTCCAGTGTCATCTTGGAGAGGGTTTTCAGTGCTACAGGGGGCGTGGTGATACCCAAACGGACCAAGTTGTCTTCCGCCAATGTACAAAAGATCACTTTTGTCAAAATGAACCAAGCCTGGATTAGGGATTCACTCTCCTCCCGCTGAGGCCGATGGATACATCTGGCATTGCTGGAGGTGCCTCGTCTTGCCACTCTTGCCTGCTGCCTGCCTGCCTCCATCATGCCACTGCCACCACCAAGCCACTGCTGTGGCCTGCCTGCCTGTACGGTTGCTGCTGCCGGCTCCATCCTGCCATTGCTGTGACCCGCCTACCATCACTTTCTGTACGGGTACTGCTGCTGTCTCCATCATGCCACTGCCAGCATCATGCCACTGCTGTGACCTGCCGACCATCATCCTCAGTGAGTCTGCTGCTGCCTCTATCATGCTGCTGCCTTTCTGCTTACATGAACCATATGGCTGCTGCTGCTCCTTGCTGATAATCCTCTACTGCTACCACTATTAATGCAAAGCATCTGCCACCACTACCACTATCACTACTACTACTAGAGTTGAGCGAACACCTGGATGTTCGGGTTCGAGAAGTTCGGCCGAACATCCCGGAAATGTTCGGGTTCGGGATCCGAACCCGATCCGAACTTCGTCCCGAACCCGAACCCCATTGAAGTCAATGGGGACCCGAACTTTTCGGCACTAAAAAGGCTGTAAAACAGCCCAGGAAAGAGCTAGAGGGCTGCAAAAGGCAGCAACATGTAGGTAAATCCCCTGCAAACAAATGTGGATAGGGAAATGAATTAAAATAAAAATTAAATAAATAAAAATTAACCAAAATCAATTGGAGAGAGGTTCCATAGCAGAGAATCTGGCTTCCCGTCACCCACCACTGGAACAATTCTAGTAAGAAGCAGGGCGGCAATACCAGAGGGTTAGACGGATCGTTAGTGATAGGGATATGTGTCAAACAAGATTAGACGATATGACCAATAAATTTAGAGAGCGAGGCTACCCCCCTGATCTATTGAAAATACAGCGTAATAAAGCTGAGATTACACCACCAGATAGAACTAAGAAAGAAACAAGGATCCCCTTAGTGATTAAATACCATCCCTGGTCCCAGCGCCTTAGGACTATTGTTAATCAACATTGGCACATATTATCTAAGTCCTATCCACGGATAGGAGAGTTCCAGAGGCCACCCATGATATGCTATAAACGGGCAGAAAATATTAGGGATAAAATAGTCCGGGCGGATGTGGGAAGTAATAAAATAGAAAGAGGACAGAGTACTTTATCTACACCTAGACGGGGCACTTTTCCTTGTTTAAACTGTGTCAATTGTTCCAGCGTTATAAAGGGTTCATGTTTCTCCCACCCTCACTCAGGTGAAAATATTCCAATAAGGGGCACGTTCACTTGTGATAGTAGATTTGTGGTTTACATTCTTAAATGTCCATGTGGATTACTATATGTGGGGGAAACCTCAATGAGAATGAAGGACAGACTAAGTAAACACAAATCTACTATCCGTAAACAGAATTTATTACTCCCAATACCCCTTCATTTTTATGATAAAAAACACAACATCTCGCAGTTGAGGTATCAGATTATTGAAGGTGTATCATTACCCCGTCGAGGGGGTGACAGAAATAAATTGTTATTGAAAAGGGAGGCTTACTGGATCCATCGTCTTCAGACAATGGAGCCCAGGGGCCTCAATCGTGAGTACAATGTGTCCTGCTTCCTATAAGGCATTCGGCCTTATGCAATCTGATAAATATATTTCTTTTTTTCTTCAGCGTGATTAATCACTGCAAGAATGGACTATGTGACTGAAAATCTTCGCCAGTATAGAGTGGATATGTTTTTTGCGAATTTTCAATTGCGAATTTTCAGTTGCGAATTTTTAGTTGCGAATTTTCAATTGCGAATTTTCAATTTTCAATTGCGAATTTTCAGTTGCGAATTTTCAATTGCGAATTTTTCAATGCGAATTTTTCATTGCGATTATTTGATATGCGAATTTTATTTAATGAGGGAGGCGGAGCTTCTTTGATGATGTCAGTTCCTTTGTGTTTCATTTATGTATAAATAGCTGGAGTGTAAGATGTTTTATGCAGTCTGATGAAAGCACATCTGTGCTGAAACGCGTCACTATGCCATTTTGAATATGTGACTGAATAAATCTACATTGTGATCTACATCAGCGAAGTGCCGGTCCTTTCCTTTGAAACCACCACTGGAACAGTCCATTCTCAGATATTTAGGCCCCGGCACCCAGGCAGAGGAGAGAGGTCCCGTAACAGAGAATCTGTCTTCATGTCAGCAGAGAATTAGTCTGCATGTCATAGCAGAGAATGAGGCTTCACGTCAGCCACCACTGCAACAGTCCATTGGCATATATTTAGGCCCAGCACCCAGGCAGAGGAGGGAGGTCCCGTAACAGAGAATCTGTCTTCATGTCAGCAGAGAATTAGTCTGCATGTCATAGCAGAGAATGAGGCTTCACGTCAGCCACCACTGCAACAGTCCATTGGCATATATTTAGGCCCAGCACACACACAGGCAGAGGAGAGAGGTCCCGTAACAGAGAATCTGGCTTCATGTCAGCAGAGAATCAGTCTGCATGTCATAGCAGAGAATGAGGCTTCACGTCAGCCACCACTGCAACAGTCCATTGGCATATATTTAGGCCCAGCACACACACAGGCAGAGGAGAGAGGTCCCGTAACAGAGGATCTGGCTTCATGTCAGCAGAGAATCAGTCTGCATGTCATAGCAGAGAATCAGGCTTCACGTCAGCCACCACTGCAACAGTCCATTGTCATAAATTTAGGCCCAGCACCCAGGCAGAGGAGAGAGGTCCCGTAACAGACAATCTGGCTTCATGTCAGCAGAGAATCAGTCTGCATGTCATAGCAGAGAATGAGGCTTCACGTCAGCCACCACTGCAACAGTCCATTGGCATATATTTAGGCCCAGCACACACACAGGCAGAGGAGAGAGGTCCCGTAACAGAGAATCTGGCTTCATGTCAGCAGAGAATCAGTCTGCATGTCATAGCAGAGAATGAGGCTTCACGTCAGCCACCACTGCAACAGTCCATTGGCATATATTTAGGCCCAGCACACACACAGGCAGAGGAGAGAGGTCCCGTAACAGACAATCTGGCTTCATGTCAGCAGAGAATCAGTCTGCATGTCATAGCAGAGAATGAGGCTTCACGTCACCCACCACTGCAACAGTCCATTGGCATATATTTAGGCCTAGCACACAGGCAGAGCAGAGAGGTCCCGTAACAGACAATCTGGCTTCATGACAGCAGAGAATCAGTCTGCATGTCATAGCAGAGAATGAGGCTTCACGTCACCCACCACTGCAACAGTCCATTGGCATATATTTAGGCCTAGCACACAGGCAGAGCAGAGAGGTCCCGTAACAGACGATCTGGCTTCATGTCAGCAGAGAATCAGTCTGCATGTCATAGCAGAGAATGAGGCTTCACGTCAGCCACCACTGCAACAGTCCATTGGCATATATTTAGGCCTAGCACACAGGCAGAGGAGAGAGGTCCCGTAACAGACAATCTGGCTTCATGTCAGCAGAGAATTAGTCTGCATGTCATAGCAGAGAATGAGGCTTCACGTCAGCCACCACTGCAACAGTCCATTGGCATATATTTAGGCCCAGCACCCAGGCAGAGGAGGGAGGTCCCGTAACAGAGAATCTGTCTTCATGTCAGCAGAGAATTAGTCTGCATGTCATAGCAGAGAATGAGGCTTCACGTCAGCCACCACTGCAACAGTCCATTGGCATATATTTAGGCCCAGCACACACACAGGCAGAGGAGAGAGGTCCCGTAACAGAGAATCTGGCTTCATGTCAGCAGAGAATCAGTCTGCATGTCATAGCAGAGAATGAGGCTTCACGTCAGCCACCACTGCAACAGTCCATTGGCATATATTTAGGCCCAGCACACACACAGGCAGAGGAGAGAGGTCCCGTAACAGAGGATCTGGCTTCATGTCAGCAGAGAATCAGTCTGCATGTCATAGCAGAGAATCAGGCTTCACGTCAGCCACCACTGCAACAGTCCATTGTCATAAATTTAGGCCCAGCACCCAGGCAGAGGAGAGAGGTCCCGTAACAGACAATCTGGCTTCATGTCAGCAGAGAATTAGTCTGCATGTCATAGCAGAGAATGAGGCTTCACGTCAGCCACCACTGCAACAGTCCATTGGCATATATTTAGGCCTAGCACACAGGCAGAGGAGAGAGGTCCCGTAACAGACAATCTGGCTTCATGTCAGCAGAGAATCAGTCTGCATGTCATAGCAGAGAATGAGGCTTCACGTCACCCACCACTGCAACAGTCCATTGGCATATATTTAGGCCTAGCACACAGGCAGAGGAGAGGTTCATTCAACTTTGGGTAGCCTCGCAATATAATGGTAAAATGAAAATAAAAATAGGATTGAATGAGGAAGTGCCCTGGAGTCCAATAATATATGGTTATGGGGAGGTAGTTAATGTCTAATCTGGACAAGGGACGGACAGGTCCTGTGGGATCCATGCCTGGTTCATTTTTATGAACGTCAGCTTGTCCACATTGGCTGTAGACAGGCGGCTGCGTTTGTCTGTAATGACGCCCCCTGCCGTGCTGAATACACGTTCAGACAAAACGCTGGCTGCCGGGCAGGCCAGCACCTCCAAGGCATAAAAGGCTAGCTCTGGCCACGTGGACAATTTAGAGACCCAGAAGTTGAATGGGGCCGAACCATCAGTCAGTACGTGGAGGGGTGTGCACACGTACTGTTCCACCATGTTAGTGAAATGTTGCCTCCTGCTAACACGTTGCGTATCAGGTGGTGGTGCAGTTAGCTGTGGCGTGTTGACAAAAGTTTTCCACATCTCTGCCATGCTAACCCTGCCCTCAGAGGAGCTGGCCGTGACACAGCTGCCTTGGCGACCTCTTGCTCCTCCTCTGCCTTGGCCTTGGGCTTCCACTTGTTCCCCTGTGACATTTGGGAATGCTCTCAGTAGCGCGTCTACCAACGTGCGCTTGTACTCGCGCATCTTCCTATCACGCTCCAGTGCAGGAAGTAAGGTGGGCACATTGTCTTTGTAGCGTGGATCCAGCAGGGTGGCAACCCAGTAGTCCGCACAGGTTAAAATGTGGGCAACTCTGCTGTCGTTGCGCAGGCACTGCAGCATGTAGTCGCTCATGTGTGCCAGGCTGCCCAGGGGTAAGGACAAGCTGTCCTCTGTGGGAGGCGTATCGTCATCGTCCTGCCTTTCCCCCCAGCCACGCACCAGTGATGGACCCGAGCTGCGTTGGGTGCCACCCCGCTGTGACCATGCTTCATCCTCATCCTCCTCCACCTCCTCCTCATCCTCGTCCTCCTCGTCCTCCAGTAGTGGGCCCTGGCTGGCCACATTTGTACCTGGCCTCTGCTGTTGCCAAAAACCTCCCTCTGAGTCACTTCGAAGAGACTGGCCTGAAAGTGCTAAAAATGACCCCTCTTCCTCCTCCTCCTCCTCCTCCTCCTGGGCCACCTCCTCTTCCATCATCGCCCTAAGTGTTTTCTCAAGGAGACATAGAAGTGGTATTGTAACGCTGATAACGGTGTCATCGCCACTGGCCATGTTGGTGGAGTACTCGAAACAGCGCAACAGGGCACACAGGTCTCGCATGGAGGCCCAGTCATTGGTGTTGAAGTGGTGCTGTTCTGTAGTGCGACTGACCCGTGCGTGCTGCAGCTGAAACTCCACTATGGCCTGCTGCTGCTCGCACAGTCTGTCCAGCATGTGCAAGGTGGAGTTCCACCTGGTGGGCACGTCGCATATGAGGCGGTGAGCGGGAAGGCCGAAGTTACGCTGTAGCGCAGACAGGCGAGCAGCAGCAGGATGTGAACGCCGGAAGCGCGAACAGACGGCCCGCACTTTATGCAGCAGCTCTGACATGTCGGGGTAGTTGTGAATGAACTTCTGCACCACCAAATTCAGCACATGCGCCAAGCAAGGGATGTGCGTCAAATTGGCTAGTCCCAGAGCTGCAACGAGATTTCGCCCATTATCACACACCACCAGGCCGGGCTTGAGGCTCACCGGCAGCAACCACTCGTCGGTCTGTTGTTCAATACCCCGCCACAACTCCTGTGCGGTGTGGGGCCTGTCCCCCAAACATATGAGTTTCAGAATGGCCTGCTGACGTTTACCCCGGGCTGTGCTGAAGTTGGTGGTGAAGGTGTGTGGCTGACTGGATGAGCAGGTGGAAGAAGAGGAGGAGGAAGCCGAGAAGGAGGAGGTGGCAACAGGAGGCAAAGAATGTTGCCCTGCGATCCTTGGCGGCGGAAGGACGTGCGCCAAACAGCTCTCCGCCTGGGGCCCAGCTGCCACTACATTTACCCAGTGTGCAGTTAGGGAGATATAGCGTCCCTGGCCGTGCTTACTGGTCCACGTATCTGTGGTTAGGTGGACCTTGCTACAGATGGCGTTGCGCAGTGCACACTTGATTTTATCGGATACTTGGTTGTGCAGGGAAGGCACGGCTCTCTTGGAGAAGTAGTGCCGGCTGGGAACAACATACTGTGGGACAGCAAGCGACATGAGCTGTTTGAAGCTGTCTGTGTCCACCAGCCTAAATGACAGCATTTTATAGGCCAGTAGTTTAGAAATGCTGGCATTCAGGGCCAGGGATCGAGGGTGGCTAGGTGGGAATTTACGCTTTCTATCAAATGTTTGTGAGATGGAGAGCTGAACGCTGGCGTGTGACATGGTTGAGACGCTTGGTGACGGAGGTGGTGGTGGTGGTGTTGGTGGTACATCCCCTGTTTGCTGGGCGGCAGGTGCCAACGTTCCTCCAGAGGCGGAGGAAGAGGCCGAGGCGGCAGCAGCAGAATAGGCCGAGGCGGCAGCAGCAGAAGAGGTAGCAGGGGGAGCCTGAGTGACTTCCTTGGTTTTAAGGTGTTTACTCCACTGCAGTTCATGCTTTGCATGCAGGTGCCTGGTCATGCAGGTTGTGCTCAGGTTCAGAACGTTAATGCCTCGCTTCAGGCTCTGATGGCACAGCGTGCAAACCACTCGGGTCTTGTCGTCAGCACATTGTTTGAAGAAGTGCCATGCCAGGGAACTCCTTGAAGCTGCCTTTGGGGTGCTCGGTCCCAGATGGCGGCGGTCAGTAGCAGGCGGAGTCTCTTGGCGGCGGGTGTTCTGCTTTTGCCCACTGCTCCCTCTTTTGCTACGCTGTTGGCTCGGTCTCACCACTGCCTCTTCCTCCGAACTGTGAAAGTCAGTGGCACGACCTTCATTCCATGTGGGGTCTAGGACCTCATCGTCCCCTGCATCGTCTTCCACCCAGTCTTGATCCCTGACCTCCTGTTCAGTCTGCACACTGCAGAAAGACGCAGCAGTTGGCACCTGTGTTTCGTCATCATCAGAGACATGCTGAGGTGGTATTCCCATGTCCTCATCATCAGGAAACATAAGTGGTTGTGCGTCAGTGCATTCTATGTCTTTCACCGCTGGGGAAGGGCTAGGTGGATGCCCTTGGGAAACCCTGCCAGCGGAGTCTTCAAACAGCATAAGAGACTGCTGCATAACTTGAGGCTGAGACAGTTTCCCTGGTATGCATGGGGGTGATGTGACAGACTGATGGGGTTGGTTTTCAGGCGCCATCTGTGCGCTTTCTGCAGAAGACTGGGTGGGAGATAATGTGAACGTGCTGGATCCACTGTCGGCCACCCAATTGACTAATGCCTGTACCTGCTCAGGCCTTACCATCCTTAGAACGGCATTGGGCCCCACCATATATCGCTGTAAATTCTGGCGGCTACTGGGACCTGAGGTAGTTGGTACACTAGGACGTGTGGATGTGGCAGAACGGCCACGTCCTCTCCCAGCACCAGAGGGTCCACTAACACCACCACGACCATGTCCACGTCCGCGTCCCTTACTAGATGTTTTTCTCATTGTTATGGTTCACCACAACAACAAATATATTATTTGGCCCAATGTATTGTATTCAAATTCAGCGGGATATAAATTTGAGGCCTAGTATTTAGGCGCTGGGTGACCGGTATGGATTTAGTGACAGAATTAGACTTGGAAATGCACAGAAGCGTGTGTGTGTGAAGTTATTCTGAATGACCCAATGTGCACCTTGAATATTATATACCCTTTTAGGGATAGATTTCAAATAGCTCTGATATAGCAGAAACCACTAAATTATGAAATTGCTAAATTGGGAATTGTATTTCAACCCAGAACAAGAAATGTGCTTGAACGGACACTAAATAACTCGCCCAGCTACAGCACTAACGAGAGATTTAGCAGGATATAAATTTGAGGCCTAGTATTTAGGCGCTGGGTGACAGGTATGGGTTTAGTGACAGAATTAGACTTAGAAATACACAGTAGCGGGTGTGTGTGAAGTTATTCTGAATGACCCAATGTGCACCTTGAATATTATATACCCTTTTAGGGATAGATTTCAAATAGCTCTGATATAGCAGAAACCACTAAATTATGAAATTGCTAAATTGGGAATTGTATTTCAACCCAGAACAAAAAATGTGCTTTGACGGACACTAAATAACTTTCCCAGCCACAACAGGACAGCGTTAACGAGAGATTTAGCAGGATATAAATTTGAGGCCTAGTATTTAGGCGCTGGGTGACAGGTATGGGTTTAGTGACAGAATTAGACTTGGAAATACACAGTAGCGGGTGTGTGTGAAGTTATTCTGAATGACCCAATGTGCACCTTGAATATTATATACCCTTTTAGGGATAGATTTCAAATAGCTCTGATATAGCAGAAACCACTAAATTATGAAATTGCTAAATTGGGAATTGTATTTCAACCCAGAACAAGAAATGTGCTTGAACGGACACTAAATAACTCGCCCAGCTACAGCACTAACGAGAGATTTAGCAGGATATAAATTTGAGGCCTAGTATTTAGGCGCTGGGTGACAGGTATGGGTTTAGTGACAGAATTAGACTTGGAAATACACAGTAGCGGGTGTGTGTGAAGTTATTCTGAATGACCCAATGTGCACCTTGAATATTATATACCCTTTTAGGGATAGATTTCAAATAGCTCTGATATAGCAGAAACCACTAAATTATGAAATTGCTAAATTGGGAATTGTATTTCAACCCAGAACAAGAAATGTGCTTGAACGGACACTAAATAACTCGCCCAGCTACAGCACTAAGGACAGATTTAGCTGGATATAAATTTGAGGCCTAGTATTTAGGCGCTGGGTGACAGGTATGGGTTTAGTGACAGAATTAGACTTGGAAATGCACAGTAGCGGGTGTGTGAAGTTATTCTGAATGTCCCTATGTGCACCTTCAATATGATCTACCCTTTTAGGGATAGATTTCAAATAGCTCTGATATAGCAGAAACCACTAAATTATGAAATTGCTAAATTGGGAATTGTATTTCAACCCAGAACAAGAAATGTGCTTGAACGGACACTAAATAACTCGCCCAGCTACAGCACTAACGAGAGATTTAGCAGGATATAAATTTGAGGCCTAGTATTTAGGCGCTGGGTGACAGGTATGGGTTTAGTGACAGAATTAGACTTGGAAATACACAGTAGCGGGTGTGTGTGAAGTTATTCTGAATGACCCAATGTGCACCTTGAATATTATATACCCTTTTAGGGATAGATTTCAAATAGCTCTGATATAGCAGAAACCACTAAATTATGAAATTGCTAAATTGGGAATTGTATTTCAACCCAGAACAAGAAATGTGCTTGAACGGACACTAAATAACTCGCCCAGCTACAGCACTAACGAGAGATTTAGCAGGATATAAATTTGAGGCCTAGTATTTAGGCGCTGGGTGACAGGTATGGGTTTAGTGACAGAATTAGACTTGGAAATACACAGTAGCGGGTGTGTGTGAAGTTATTCTGAATGACCCAATGTGCACCTTGAATATTATATACCCTTTTAGGGATAGATTTCAAATAGCTCTGATATAGCAGAAACCACTAAATTATGAAATTGCTAAATTGGGAATTGTATTTCAACCCAGAACAAGAAATGTGCTTGAACGGACACTAAATAACTCGCCCAGCTACAGCACTAAGGACAGATTTAGCTGGATATAAATTTGAGGCCTAGTATTTAGGCGCTGGGTAACAGGTATGGGTTTAGTGACAGAATTAGACTTGGAAATGCACAGTAGCGGGTGTGTGAAGTTATTCTGAATGTCCCTATGTGCACCTTCAATATGATCTACCCTTTTAGGGATAGATTTCAAATAGCTCTGATATAGCAGAAACCACTAAATTATGAAATTGCTAAATTGGGAATTGTATTTCAACCCAGAACAAGAAATGTGCTTGAACGGACACTAAATAACTCGCCCAGCTACAGCACTAACGAGAGATTTAGCAGGATATAAATTTGAGGCCTAGTATTTAGGCGCTGGGTGACAGGTATGGGTTTAGTGACAGAATTAGACTTGGAAATACACAGTAGCGGGTGTGTGTGAAGTTATTCTGAATGACCCAATGTGCACCTTGAATATTATATACCCTTTTAGGGATAGATTTCAAATAGCTCTGATATAGCAGAAACCACTAAATTATGAAATTGCTAAATTGGGAATTGTATTTCAACCCAGAACAAGAAATGTGCTTGAACGGACACTAAATAACTCGCCCAGCTACAGCACTAAGGACAGATTTAGCTGGATATAAATTTGAGGCCTAGTATTTAGGCGCTGGGTGACAGGTATGGGTTTAGTGACAGAATTAGACTTGGAAATGCACAGTAGCGGGTGTGTGAAGTTATTCTGAATGACCCTATGTGCACCTTGAATATTATATACCCTTTTAGGGATAGATTTCAAATAGCTCTGATACAGCAGAAACCACTAAATTTTTAAATTGCTAAATTGGGAATTGTATTTCAACCCAGAACAAAAAATGTGCTTTGACGGACACTAAATAACTTTCCCAGCCACAACAGGACAGCGGTAACGAGAGATTTAGCGGGATATAAATTTGAGGCCTAGTATTTAGGCGCTGGGTGACCGGTATGGATTTAGTGACAGAATTAGACTGGGATATGGCCAAAAAATAACCACACTATTGCTGGTTAAATGCACTTGGTGATGGGCGCAGCTTGCCCCTGATGTAGTATATGGCCAAAAAATGAACAGACTATTGCTGGTTAAATGCACTTGGTGTCACAGCTTGACCAACCACACTACTGAGGGTTAAATGCACTTGGTGACGGGCGCAGCTTGCCCCTGATTTAGTATATGGCCAAAAAATGAACAGACTATTGCTGGTTAAATGCACTTGGTGTGATAGCTTGACCAACCACACTACTGAGGGTTAAATGCACTTGGTGTGACAGCTTCACCCTGATGTAGGCTTTAGCCAAAAAACAACCACACCATTGAGGGTTAAATGCACTTGGTCGCAGCTTGTGCTGGCGCACCACAAGACACAAAATGGCCGCCGATCACCCCAGAAAAATGTGACTGACAAACGGTCTGGGCAGCCTAAAAACAGTGAGCAATTGAGGATCAGCAGCTCAATGATCCACAGCTGCAGATCGATCAGTTAATCAAGTCCTTTGGAGGAGTTAATCTGCCTAATCTCGCCCTACTGTCGCAGCCGCAACCTCTCCCTACGCTAATCAGAGCAGAGTGACGGGCGGCGCTATGTGACTCCAGCTTAAATAGAGGCTGGGTCACATGGTGCTCTGGCCAATCACAGCCATGCCAATAGTAGGCATGGCTGTGATGGCCTCTTGGGGCAAGTAGTATGACGCTTGTTGATTGGCTGCTTAGCAGCCTTTCAAAAAGCGCCAAGAAAGCGTCACAAAAGCGCGAAGAAAGCGACGAACACCGAACCCGAACCCGGACTTTTACGAAAATGTCCGGGTTCGGGTCCGTGTCACGGACACCCCAAAATTCGGTACGAACCCGAACTATACAGTTCGAGTTCGCTCATCCCTAACTACTACCCATAGACAACCTTGTATGTTATACTGCTCCTGCTGCTGCCACTATTCCAGCCACTATTAGAGATGAGCAATTTTCATGTTATGAAATTTGTTCGCGCTTCGTTTGATGGTAAAAGCAGAATTGCATTGTGGATTCCGTTACAATGGACCATAACACAATTCTATGACGGAATGCATAACTGGATGCCTTTAGAGGCATTACGTTATTCATTCCGTCATAATAGAAGTCTATGGGCTGCATAACAGATCCGTCCAGTTTCCGTTATGCAGGAGAGGACTCCCCTGCATAACGGAAACGGGATGGATCCGTTTTGCAGCCCATAGACTTCTATTATGACGAAATGAATAACGGAATGCGTCGAAAGTAAGTAACTTCAATTGCCCTGAAAGTTGGCATTTAACCCACTCTAGTCTCCTAGGACTCAGAATTTTTAGGAAAACTTGATATCTCCTTTCTTTTTTATGATTCAATATAAGATTTTAAAAAATCATAAAATCTGACACCTAACTGACTGAAGGTCCTTTTAAAATGGGCCAATGAATGGTGAAATGGACGCTCATATGAATCATTGCCCCATGTACGTGTCTAATTATCAGTCAGCAAATACTCGTCAGCAAAAAATTGTTTGTCATTGATTGCATCTTATAGAGACGAGCTAACCACTCAAGATTCCTTTCACGTTCGGTTTGCAGTATTTTTGAAAATGTTTGGTTCGGACCCGAATCAGTTCAGGCCAAACTGAAGTAACTTCAGTTACTCTGGATTGTCTATTTCCATCGGCCCCATAGAAATGAGAGTTAGTGGTGGCCGAGCAAGCGCAGTGCGCTCCCATAAATTTCTATTGGGAGAGCACTTGGCAGTGGCCAGACCCCAGATAACCTGGGATCTTCCGGCCACCACCCTCCCTGCTCCATTATCTGTGTGGGTGCGGGTCCCAGAGATGGAACCTGTACCTATCAGACAATGGGGTCATATCCTAGCGATATGCCCTCATTGTCTCAGATGGGAATACACCTTATTTTTAAAAAATAGAAGTACCGTTAGTCTTCTTTGCTAAGCCCTATACGTTAATGAACCAAGAGGACATTGCATAATCATGTCACATGACTTCTAAGACATCCAGAAGTGCTATGACCTAGATGATCTTTTAGCTCACCTGGCCAAGAGAAGACAAAGATGAGACAAAGAGCTGAATGTTATACTTGACAGCTAGGACAAATTGATTTGATTCTCTACCCTCATGCAGTCACAGATAAAGACAAGGATGACAAAGGTGTAAAATTAGCTCTATTATCTTTCTGCAGACAGTGTTATGTTAAAAGGAATGTGTCACATTATTTGCATTAATTAATTCTAATAATTTAATTAATTCTAGTAAAGTTTTATCTAATCTGTTTTAAATACTTTTTTAACATAATTATGGAGGCATGTAAGGAAACCGCAGCACTCACTTGTCCTCTGTATTCCAAAATGTATTCACCAACTTAGTGCGACGTTTCGACCTTTATTGTCTTTTTAAAGGAACAAACAGTGTGAACATAGTCAGATATACACTGTATACCCTCCCAGAGGGTCACATGACCAAATCAAATATGTTAATTACAAATCAAATATGCTAAATGCATACCGCCCATCCGTGCAATCTAGTTACCCAGATCAGAAAATACATGTCACCCATTCATTATAAATAGTGTAATCAATAATAGAATATTAAAGCCAAAAAACATGTGCTTACTGGATTCCTCGATGGAATTCCGGGGAGCATATCTCAAAGCGCGTGCTCCTCCTGGTGTGCCTCTGTATGCAATGAGCCTGCGCGTCTAAAACATGTGTATACTAAATGCGACGTTACTCTGGTCTCCTGGCGCTATGCGTCTTTGATATGTGCCATGGAAACCATATAAACAACTCATCCTAGCGTCACTCTGCCTGTAGTGCGCAGGCGCATCGCAAACACATGTATATTAAGTACGGCGTTATTCCAATTTCTTAGTGCTTGTGCCATGAACTTTCTATGTTTGCTATTGGAATCACTTGAGTAGTCCGTAGCTATCACATGTCTGTGGCTGATGGAGATGCCGGCGCAGGGAGCGTTCAGACAGTCACTACACCTGCGCCGAATACAGACGCACACGGCGCAGGCGCGAGAATTCGTCCGCTGGCTGAGATGGAGGATGGCTTTCTAGAGGAGATGGGCGGGCTTGACGGACGAGCGGGGCGGCATACAGTGTGAGTAGACCGAGCTTCTAGGTGCTGAAAAGACGCCCCCATAGCACCTAGAGGCTCATTAGCATATCAATAAAAGTTCGTTTTTTGTGAAACGGATCCACACAAAGCTCTGAAAATAGCATTGTTAGGTAGAGCAGACACTAGAGAGCTAATTACGTCAAAATGAGGTGGTAGAAACCCTTTAATGTCTGTTGGATTTAACCTGTTGACGTTCAATCTGTTTAGTAGATGTTTCTCCTGAAACAAAAGACACAAAATACATTCAAAGTAAAAATGTTATTTCTTTTCCCAGTGTTTTAACCCTTTCCAGACCAATCAATTCCACAGGTATTTTTTGCATGTCATCTTTACCTTAAAGGGATTATCCAGTTATAATTTTTTTTTCCTTTGTGCTTCATGTACCAGGCCTTGCAATTTTCTAATGTAATTGCGCTACTTTTTCTGTCTCGCTCCAGAGATAGGGAGAGTGTTCACGTGACTGCACCCTCTGTGGATACTGGATTTCCTCTGACAACTACCAGGCCTCCCATGATGTCGCCCCATCAGAATCACCAGCCGAATGATCATGATGTCAGACCCATGTGAGATTGATTTGCAAGCAGTATAGGCGGAGTCTACTGCTTGTCATATTGAGACTGTTGTGGGAGTAAACATTAGAAGGAAGCAGCAAGGGGATGATGGAGGGTGTAGTGGGTGGCGTTTTCAGATCAGGGAAGGGTGTAGTAGGTGTTTCCATTTTTGCCTGATCATGCAGTGCACAGCATTATGGGAAGTGTGGTAGCTGCTGCTCATCTACGTCCACAACCTGGAAGTGTGGGTTGTAAACAATGGAGCGCAACAGGAGCATGGAGATTGAAGTGAAGAAAAGTTGACAGATATGCTATTATGCTCTGTAGCAGACTAGGACAGGTTTACACAACTGAATGACATTTTAAAGGGAACCTGTCACCTGGATTTTGGGTATAGAGCTCAGGACATGGGCTGCTAGATTTGCCGGCTAGCAGATCCTCAATACCGAGTCCCCATAGCGCTGTGTGCTTTTATTGTGTAAAAAAACAAAAAACGATTTGATACATATGCAAATTACCCTAAGATGAGGCAGAGCTTGAAAATATGACTCTTCTCTGGTCACACAAGTAAGATATGACTCTTTTATGTAAATTTGCATATGTATCAAATCAGGATTGTTACACAATAAAAGCACACAGAGCTATGGGGACTGGGTATTGCGGATGTGCTAGCGCCATCTAGCAACCCATGTCCTCAGCTCTATACACAAAATCCTTGTGACAGGTTCCCTTTAAGCAAGAAGTTCATGCACCAAAAAACACTAGTGCTAGTGTGTCTTAGGACTTATGCACATGTCCATATTTTTCATCCATATCCTGTCCGCTTTTTTTGCACACTGACCCATTCCTTTCTATGGAACCATGCCTGCGTAAGCATCTATTGTGAATTAATTTTTCTATTCTGCAAATTAGAAAACATGTCCTATTTTCGGCCATATGGCGGACAAGAATAGCCCTTTCTATTGATGGCAGTGAGAAAAAACTGAATGCATATGGAAGGTATCTGTATTTTGTGTATCCATTATTTGTGGACCGAAATACAGACACAGTCAAGTGCATAAGGCTCCAATTAAAGCAATTCTATCAATAAGAGAGGTGGAAAATTGATATTAAATTATAGGAATTGATTGGTTGCAATTAGGTTTGGCCATTGTATTAGACTGACGAGTGGATTTCCATAGCATGTCATACTCACTACTCAGAGAAAAACAAAATTAATGAATAGGTGTTTGCATTTGTCGGAAAACCCATAATTCACTGATGTATGAATAAGCCCTTAGAACAGGACAATATTCAATGTGGTTATATGCTGTAACAACTGGAGGGGGCAAATACTTTATCATATCACTGTATAGTCATTTAAAATAAACACTCACATCCCGAATGCAGCGAATGCAGTTATAGTAACATTACTATCATACTTATGGCAATAAATTCTCCTGAGTTTCTCATTACGTGTTTCTACAGGAGAAAAGTACATTGATATGTCAATCTCAAGTTCAGTTATGGACTGCTTAAAATCCACTCCTGTAATGTCTGATGATTTCAGGTATTTGCTGTCATGTAACTTAAAAAAGAAAAGTTTTCAGAGATATATCCAGACGAGTAGCTTCATGTAATCCAAAATGTATTTAAATGGCCGTCATTTAAAAAAGATTCTCAGTAAAATGTTCACGGAATTGATTTTGTTTAACTGACCTAAGACTATAAAAAGCATGGTGAGCAGAGTGCAGACTAGAAATGTTAATACTTGTTCAACTCCCAACTGTCACCTCATAGAATCACCAGGTAAATATCATCAATCATTTGCCATTGTGAATTGAACTTAATAAAATCTCATAGAGATGATTTCTCACAAAAGAACACAATGTGCTTCCATACTTATTTTTCCTTATGAGAGCTTTACAAGCATTTTTTCATTTACAGTTTTTAGTCAAATTTTAGGGGGTTTTTTTTCTGACATTTTTCTGTATAGAAGTCCATGGGAAAATGCCTGAAAAACATACCGCACTCAAAGTTTTCTTTGATTTAAAAGCAAACCCTCAAAAAGCCAAAAAACACAGTAGGACAAATTTACTATTGAAAATCCACCAGTTTTTTGTGTGCAATTTGTAAAAAATAAAAATAAAAAATAGCTTTGCATCACATTTCTCAAATGTTTTAGACACTTTTTAAACCTTTTTATGGCTTGTCCAAAGTGGATGTGGCTTGTTTGAAAGGGGCGTGGCTTCACACAAAGGGGCTTAATTGTATCTATGAGAGCCAAAAAGTGGACCAAAGATCTGGCCCATTTTTGGATTAAAACTAAGCCAATTTAAAGATGATGCAAATTTAACCTAGATGGTCAGCCACTGTGATAAATCTGGAGCAGTTTAAGTCTAAACTAAGTCTATGCTGTCTTAGGGCTCATGCACATGACCGTATTTTCTTTCCATGTCCGTTCCGTTTTTTTTGCAGTCCATATGCAGAACCATTCACTTCAATGGGTCCACAAAAATGACTCAGTGTGGATTCCATTTCCGTATGTCCTCAAGTCTGTTCCGCAAAGAAATAGAACATGTCCTATTGTTGTCCATTTTGTGGACAAGGACAGGCATTGTTACAACGGATCTGCAAAAAAAAAATGGATGCAACACGAACATCCCGCGAATGTGGATCTGTGTTTTGCAGACTGCAAAATGCATACGGTCATGTGCATGAACCCTTACTTTTAGACAGTGTTAGTAATTGCCATGCCAACTTCCCCACTGTCTCCTCAATTAGCGACAAAAGTACCACAATTCTGAAACTTGGACACATTTTTGGCTCACCAACATATATATTACAGATGATTGAATCGATTTGTTAGAATTGAAATTCCACCCGAATTTTTGAAAAAACAGAGAGGGAGAATGAGAGTGTGTAAAGCAATTTCGATTTGGGTAAAACCAATTTGTAGCCACATAGAATTTTTTTATTGATTTGAACTAATCAGACAAACTAATTTCTGAAAATTTGTTCACCTTTAATATAGGTGATATATTCTAAATGTTGATATTTGGACCATATTTTCTTAAAACAGGTTTAGACGGGCTAATGGAGCTCACAAAGGAAGGAACGCTTCCTTCCTGATAGTTGGCTGCTCAATCATTGTTTCTGGACAGCAGATCGCTGTTTAGACCGCACGATCTGCTGCCTAGAAACGAAGATTGATGTACCTGCATGAACAACAGGAACACCCGATGAACGAGCGTTTTGCTCGTTCATCGGGTTATCGGCGGCACATTAAGATGGCGTTCGCAGGAATGGTCGTCATGTAAATCCACCTTTAGGTTCCTTTTGCAGAGCAGGATAAATATATTTTGGTGAGAGGGCTCTGCTATGTTCTTTGCGACACACTAATCATGGCCAACGGCTCAAGCATAAGAAGGCATATATTGCCTGGTTAATGAACCAGAAGACACAGGAGTAGTCTACAGGTTGTCAATATACTACATTTTATTTTGGATTTAACATTCCACTTTTTTGTAGTTTCTCAGTCTATATGCAATGCATTTGGTACATATACTTGTCATGCTTCCGTGTGGGAGGGAAACACCACACCGAGCATAGGAGGGAAGGGGAGGGAAAAGGGAATCAGGCCTGAGACCTAGGGAATGAAAATGGACACCTCCTAGTGAAAACCTTAACCAAAATCCCGACTGACCACCAGTATGAACAGACCCCAAAGGTAGGTTAGTTAATACGCAGGAATACCTAGAGTCCTATTAAGCCCTATAGGACCCTGGCAGGGACTAATAGCAGGGACGAGACTACCTGTTCCTCCAAAAGGAGGGATGAACAGGAGTCTCCTTCAGGTCTAATACAAACAATAGGGAAACTCAATATACAGAACCCAAACAAAATACAAAAGGAAAAGGAAAGACTTAACTTCAAAGGATCTATAGAAGCATAAGGAACATAGCCGAGATCCAACCACAGTCTATCCAAAGGTCCAAACAGAAGCTATAAACCGTGCAATGTGGGAGAAGCAAATATATATATAGAAGATTAAATAATCCGAATAGCCACACCCGGGGAAAGAAGGTATGGCAAGCACCAGAAACAACACAGACGTCATTTGATCCATACGGAAAACATGTTAGATCAAGCCATGTGTTGCAAGTCTCACCGATCTCCTGCCACCTGTAGCGGGAATGTCCGTGGCAATACTATTTTATATTTCACATATTTGTATTTATATATCATATAGGAACCGCTTTCGAGGTATTGAGACAAGCTCCATTTATGTCTACCGTTTCTGAAACATTCTTGTTAAATTGTTTCTTAATATTGTAGAATTCTGTAATTTATACTTTTTAATGAAAGCATTGGGCAGTTCTAGAACCAATTTCAGGTATAAAGGGCATGGAAATAGTGGTATAAGGTATAATATCATTAGTAAAACATCCATGAGATCCAATAAAGCTATTGTTGAATAATTAGTCGTTCCTGGATTGACATTGATGAAGTGGCAGAGCGTTGGACCCATGTAGTCCTTTTGGTTTATTTACTTACCATAGATTTGGAAAGGGACTTTTTACACAACATTGTATATACTGTATCTAGGGAACAGTGATATCACGTACACATTTATCATAAGTATGAATCATGATGCCTTTTATTTGCAGCGCACAGATATATTTCAAATAAAGTGTCTTAGCTCATTGCCAAGAATTTAAGCAAACAGCAGCTCATTTGTAGAATACAGGATGGTTGTTTATTTAGTGCTACGGGGAAAGATCCACTTTAATATAAAAAATAGTAAATTAAACCTTCCTCTTGAGGAGCCTCTATTTCTATTTTTATGTAAGTGCATCTGTAAGATATCTATTATGGGAGGTGTTTTTCTAAAGCAGCTCTTACACAGTTTGTAAAATTATTGTAAACTTCAGGCTGGCATTTCAAGTACAGACATGGTTTGCTATTGTTTGAATAAAACATTTGAAACAGTTATAGGTAAGACCTGCTTTACAATGCAATGCTTCTTATGCTAACCATGGCTCCCAGGCATGTCATTAGCACTCTGACGTATATTTGCTTTTGTCAGACTGTTTTGTTAGATACTGCTAAGCATTTCGTAATGACAATGCATTTTTTTTCTAATCTGACAGAAGTTCTACACAACTTGTTCAAGCATATTTCAAACCTTTGCTTAAAATAACATAATTTTCAATACAGCTAAGATGAGTTAATGTCAACGTCTTTATATAGCTGCTCTTTGCTGCACTTTTCCCGGTCCTCTTCTTAGAAGAGGGGTGATAACCCTTGCTATGAAATGCTCTGTTTTGCTTTACTATAATAGGAAAAGAGAACTATTAATACGTTTACTTCATTGGCAGAGTCTTGTTACCTACAATGTTCACCTTACAAGATAAGTATTAGAATCAGAGACTCGGTTGCAGGGCTGCCATCAGGAATTTCAGGGCCCCATACAGGCAAAACGTATGGCCGTTCTCACATTCATAGCCATAACAGCCATAACTTTTATTCTTGTTTAGGCCATTTTTAATTTGAGTTAACCCTTTCTAAACCGGGCCAGTTTTCACATTCCTGCAGGCCATTTTTTGCTAATCTGACATGTGTCACTTTATGTGGTAATAACTTTGGAACACTTTTATTCATCCAAGCCATTCTGAGATTGTTTACTTGTGACACATTGTACTTCACGATAGTCATAAATTTGAGTCAATATATTTCACTTTTATCTGTGAAAAAATCCCAAATTTACCAAAAATTTGGAAAAATTCTCAAGTTTCAAAATTTTAATTTCTCTGCTTTTAAAACAGAAAGTGATACCTCATAAAATATTTATGACTTAACATTCCCCATATGTCTAAATTATGTTGGCATCATTTTTTAAGTGTCATTTTATTTTTTGGGACGTTAGAAGGCTTAGAATTTTAGAAGCAATTCTTAAAGGGTTTCTGTCACCAGATTTAACCCTATTAAACTAGCTGACATTAGCGATGTGCTAATGTCAGCTAAACCTAACTAGCCTATTCCTACTTTTATCTATGCCCCCATTACGCCAGAAATCTAACTTTCATAATATGCTAATTAGCCTCTAGGAGCAGGGTGGGCGTAGTTCCTGCTCCTAGAGGCTCCGTTCTCCCACCTTTGTTGCCTCCCTCCAAGTCCTGATTGACAGCGCCAGGCAGCGCTCGCATCTGTCTGCCAGCCCTGTGCTCTGGTGAAATCTCACGCTGTTCAGCATTCGGCGCAGGTGCGTTGTGAGAAAGACGCTCACAGGCTGCCAGATTCCTCACCGCGCCAAATACTGAACAGCATGAGATTTCATAAGAGCACAGGGCTGGCAGACAGATGAGAGCCTGGCCCTGTAATCAGGACTTGCAGGGAGGCGACAAAGGTGGGAGAACGGAGCCTCTAGGAGCAGGAACAACACCCCCCCCCCCCCCTGCTCCTATAGGCTAATTAGCATTTTAATAAGGTTAGATTTCTGGTGTAAGGGGGGCATAGATAAAAGTAGGAATAGGCTAGTTAGGTTTAGCTGACATTAGCACATCGCTAATGTCAGCTAGCTTAATAGGGTTAAATCACTTTGTGGAGCTTACATAGTGGAAACTAGAGATGGCCTTGCGGTTCGCCCAGTAGTCGTTTTGCGCTGATAGTGATAGGAAGACCACGGCACTCGAAAAGAAATGTTGCATAAAAGTCATTTCTTTTCTTATATTTTTTTTGTAAATATATATTCATCCAAAAATGTATTCATAGTTGTATACTGGCCAACATTTCGGTCTTATTGAAGACCTTGTTCACAGACTGATACAGTGGGATGCGAAAGTTTGGACAACCTTATTAATCGTCATGATTTTCCTGTATAAATCGTTGGTTTTTACGATAAAAAATGTCAGTTAAATATATCATATAGGAGACGCACACAGTGATATTTGAGAAGTGAAATGAAGTTTATTGGATTTACAGAAAGTGTGCTATAATTGTTTAAACAAAATTAGGCAGGTGCATAAATGTGGGCACTGTTGTCATTTTATTGATTCCAAAACCTTTAGAACTAATTACTGGAACTGGCTACTCAAATTGGCTTGGTAAGCTCAGTGACCCCTGACCTACATACACAGGTGAATACAATTATGAGAAAGAGTATTTAAGGGGGTCAATTGTAAGTTTCCCTCCTCTTTTAATTTTCTCTGAAGAGCAGCAACATGGGGGTCTCAAAACAACTCTTAAATGACCTGAAGACAAAGATTGTTCAGCATCATGGTTTAGGGGAAGGATACAGAAAGCTGTCTCAGAGATTTCAGCTCTCTGTTTCCACAGTCAGGAACATATTGAGGAAATGGAAGACCACAGGCTCAGTTCAAGTTAAGGCTCGAAGTGGCAGACCAAGAAAAATCTCGGATAGACAGAAGCAAGAACAGTCAAAGTCAACCCACAGACCAGCACCAAAGACCTACAACATCATCTTGCTGCAGATGGAGTCACTGTGCATCATTCAACCATTCGGCACACTTTACACAAGGAGATGCTGTATGCGAGAGTGATGCAGAGGAAGCCTTTTCTCCGCCCACAGCACAAAAAGTGCTGCTTGAGGTGGGCTAAAGCACATTTGGACAAGCCAGCTTCATTTTGGAATAAGGTGCTGTGGACTGATGAAACTAAAATTGAGTTATTTGGCCATAACAAGGGGCGTTATGCATGGAGGAAAAAGAACACAGCATTCCAAGAAAAACACCTGCTACCTACAGTAAAATATGGTGGTGGTTCTATCATGCAGTGGGGCTGTGTGGTCAGTGCAGGGACTGGGAATCTTGTCAAAGCTGAGGGACGCATGGATTCCACTCAGTATCAGCAGATTCTGGAGACCAATGTCCAGGAATCAGTGACAAAGCTGAAGCTGCGTCGGGGCTGGATCTTTCAACAAGACAACGACCCTAAACACTGCTCAAAATTGACTAAGGCACTTATGCAGAGGAACAAGTACAACGTTCTGGAATGGCCATCTCAGTCCCCAGACCTGAATATAATTGAAAATCTGTGGTGTGACTTAAAGAGAGCTGTCCATGCTCGGAAGCCATCAAACCTGAATGAACTAAAGATGTTTTGTAAAGAGGAATTGTCCAAAATACCTTCAACCAGAATCCAGACTCTCATTAGAACCTACAGGAAGCATTTAGAGGCTGTAATTTCTGCAAAAGGAGGATCTACTAAATATTTCATTTCTTTTTTGTGGTTGCCCAAATTTATGCACCTGCCTAATTTTGTTTAAACAATTATAACACACTTTCTGTAAATCCAATAAACTTCATTTCACTTCTCAAATACCACTGTGTGTGTCTCCTATATGATATATTTAACTGACATTTTTCATTGTAACAACCAACGATTTATACAGGAAGATCATGACGATTAAAAAGGTTGCCCAAACTTTTGCATCCCACTGTACATACCAAATACTGTTTTTGATAATTAATAGTATGTTACAAAAACACATTTATTGCATTTTTTGCGTCGTTATTTTTATAACATTAGCATTGTCGAAAAGTGTAGCATTTACTTTCCAGCTTTACTTTTCTTTTACCATAAAATAAAACATAGAAAAATTTAAATTTTCTGCTATAATCTTTACGAGAAAAGATTATTCTACAGCTTTCTGTTAGGAATTAAATCCTTGACCATCTGCATGGCAGTCAGCAAGTTTTCCACTACACTATAGAGACCCACTGTTTATAAGAATAGGATTTTCTGTGCCTAAAAAGCTACTAAACAGTAATATTATTTAGTGTACCTGGTAATACTAGTAATACTATTTAGTAGCTTTTTAGGTACAGAAAATTCTGTCCTTGTAACATTGTAGTTCTATAGCACAGAGGTAAACTTGCAGCCTGTCACGAAGAAGGCCTGGGCTTTTGTTCCCAACAGAGACATGTGTAATAATTTGCTTAGAAAAGGTTATGGCAGAAAAATTTAACTTTTGGTTATGGCAGAAAAAAATAATCTTTCTTTCCTTATATCGTAAAAGAAACGCTGAAAACAAAAAATTATATTTGCTGTCCTATGGAGATTAATTGAGCTGGTTCACCACTCCATTCATTCAGGAGACATAAGATTCCTGTTCTCATAATCTGTGGGGGTCCCAGCAGTCCAGCATCGGCGTCCGCAGGGGGGGGCAAGGGGGAAAAAGTGCCTCCCCTGGGACCAGCAGCACTGGCGGATCCAGGGGGGGGGCAACGGGGCAATTGCCCCCCCAGCTGCTAAGAAGTGGGGGGGGGGGGGCCGGGCACAGGGAGATGAATGCTTCCATTGTGGAAGTGTTCATCTCCATAGTCATCTGTATCGCCGTCCTCAGGACAGCGATACAGATGACTGTGCTGAGGCAGGGGAGGGAGAGGCGTGTCCCTTTCCCTTCCTCTGATAGGCTGCAGGCACTAGGCCGGCAGCCTATCAGAGGCCAGCGCAGGCTGCGTGATGAAAGCGCCGGTAGAGGCCTGCATCACATCGCTGCCAAGGATGTAAGTGTAAGTGTTTATTTTTTTGTGTACAATACTGGTGGCTACTGGCACATAATGGGGGTCTGTGGCTACTGGCACATAATAGGGGTCTCTGGCTACTGGCACATAATGGGGATCTCTGGCTACTGGCACATAATGGGGGCTCTGGCTACTGGCACGTAATAGGGGTCTCTGGCTACTGGCACATAATGGGGGTCTCTGGCTACTGTCACATAATGGGGGGCTCTGGCTACTGTCACATAATGGGGGGTTCTGGCTACTGCACATAATGGGGGTTCTGGCTACTGGCACATAATGGGGGGCTCTGGATACTGGCATATAATGGGGGTCTCTGGCTACTGGCACATAATGAGGGGGCTGTCATTACTGGCACAAGGAGGGGCTGTCATTACTGGCACATGATGGGGTGCTGTTATTACTGGCACATGATGGTGGGGCTGTTATTACTGGCACATGATGGGGGCTGCTATTACTGGCACATTATTGGGGGCACTATAGGGGCATCTACTGAGGCCACAAAGAAGGGGTGTTTTATATGTGGGGCTCTGTACAGTAGAATGTTATACTGGGACACATTATGGTGGATACTATGAGGAAGGGGGAGAGGAGTACTATGGGGTCATCTATGGGGGGCACTAAGAAGGGGTATTTTATACTTGCAAATTATGGGGGACACTGAGAGCATCTACTGGGGCATTTTATACTGGTACATTATGGGGGGTACTACGAGGAAGGGGGGAGAGGAGCACTATGGAGGCATTTACTGGGGGAACTATATAGGGGTATTTTATACTGGCACATTATGGGGGCACTATCGGGACATTAGCTCAACTGGGGAATTAAAAGGGGGTATTTTTTGCACTTTCACATTATAAGGAGAATTATTTCTACTGGGGGGCATTATGGTGGGCTTTATTACTCCCACATGGAATGACCCCCTAGTTGCAGCACCATCCTCTCCCTGCTCTGCTATTCCTCTGCCCCTTCTCCAAATCCTTATTATGAAATCTTTCTCATTAGGATAAAACACAACATCAGCTCCGCCGAGCCCCCCAGCCAAAGTGTTGAAGTGGTGTCCGAGATCCCCAAGAGCCAAGCCAAGTAATTGTTAGTGATGAGCGGCAGGGGTCATATTCTAATTTGCGATATTTCGTGAATATTTTTTAGAATATTTGTCGAATATTAGAAAATTCGCAATTTTTTTCTTGAAAAATCGGGAAGGTAATGATTGTGTAATATGTGAATTTTCGTAATTTGAATTTTCGGATTCAAATTTTTATTGCGAATTTTTCAATTTACAATTATTAGACAAAGAAGATTATAGCACTATATTAGCTATTTTCGAATATTCGCTATATTGCTATAACTTCATATTCCAAAACAAGAATATATAGCAATATAGCGAATATTCAAAAAAAAAAAAATTAATATAGCGCAATTTAGCTAATATAGTGATATAATCTTTTTTTATAGTTGTACTTTTTTTGCAATCTGAACTTCAGATGAGAAAAAAATTACAACTATTAGACAAAGAAGATTATAGCACTATATTAGCTAAATGGCTCTATATTCGTTTTTATTTTGAATATTCGCTATATTGCTATAACTTCATTTTTTCGAATATTCGTAATATTCTAAAACAAGAATATATAGCAATATAGCGAATATTCGAAAAAATGAATACAGAGCAATTTAGCTAATATAGTGCTATAATCTTCTTTGTCTAATAGTTGTAATTTTATTCTCAAGTTCAGATTGGGAAAAAATGACAACTATAAAAAAAAAGATTATAGCACTACAGTCATGTGAAAAAATTAGGACACCCTTTGAAAGCATGTGGTTTTTTGTAACATTTTTAATAAAAGGTTATTTCATCTCTGTTTCAACAATACAGAGAGATTAAAGTAATCCAACTAAACAAAGAAAACTGAAGAAAAGTCTTTTCAAGATCTTCTGTAAATGTCATTCTACAAAAATGCCTATTCTAACTGAGGAAAAAGATAGGACACCCTTGCCCCTAATAGCGAGTGTTACCTCCTTTGGCTGAAATAACTGCAGTGAGACGGTTCTTGTAGCCATCTACCAGTCTTCGACATCGGTCTGAGGAAATTTTACCCCACTCCTCAATGCAGAACTTTTTCAGCTGTGAGATGTTTGAGGGGTTTCTTGCACGTACAGCCCTTTTCAAGTCACCCCACAGCATCTCAATGGGATTCAAATCTGGACTTTGACTTGGCCATTCCAGGACTCTCCATTTCTTCTTTTTCAGCCAATCTTTGGTTGATTTACTAGTATGTTTTGGGTCATTGTCATGTTGCATGGTCCAGTTCCGCTTCAGCTTTAATTTTCTAACTGATGGTCTCACATGTTCTTCAAGCACCTTCTGATACACAGTAGAATTCATCGTGGATTCTATGATGGTGAGCTGACCAGGTCCTGCTGCAGCAAAGCAGCCCCAAACCATGACACTTCCACCTCCATGCTTCACAGTTGGTATGAGGTTCTTTTCTTGGAATGCTGTGTTTGGTTTACGCCAAACATGTCCTCTGCTGTTGTGTCCAAATAATTCAATTTTGGACTCATCTGTCCAAAGAACATTATTCCAGAAGTCCTGGTCTTTGTCAACTTTATCTCTGGCAAATGTCAGTCTGGCCTCGATGTTTCTCTTGGAAAGCAAAGGTTTCCTCCTTGCACACCTCCCATGCAAGTTAAACTTGTACAGTCTCTTTCTGATTGTAGAGGCATGTACTTCTACATCAACAGTAGCCAGAGCCTGCTGTAGTTCTCGAGATGACACTTTAGGGTTTTTGGAGACCTCTTTTAGCATCTTGCGGTCTGCTCTTGGGGTGAACTTGCTGGGGCGACCAGTCCTGGGCATGTTGGCAGTTGTTTTGAAAGCCCTCCACTTGTAGACTATCTTCCGGACAGTGGAATGGCTGATTTCAAAATCTTTTGAGATCTTTTTAAATCCCTTCCCAGACTCATAGGCTGCTACAATCTTTTTTTCTGAAGTCCTCTGACAGCTCTTTTGCTCTCACCATGGTGCTCACTCTCACTTCAACAGTCAGGAGCACACCAAACTAAATGTCTGAGGTTTAAATAGGGCAAGCCTCATTCAACATGCAGAGTAACGATCTACTAATTATGTGCACCTGGTGTGATATACCTGTGTGAGATCTGAGCCAATTTAAGAGGGAATACATGTGAGGGTGTCCTACCTTTTTCCTCAGTTAGAATAGGCATTTTTGTAGAATGACATTTACAGAAGATCTTGAAAAGACTTTTCTTCAGTTTTCTTTGTTTAGTTGGATTACTTTAATCTCTCTGTATTGTTGAAACGGAGATGAAATAACCTTTTATTAAAAATGTTACAAAAAACCACATGCTTTCAAAGGGTGTCCTAATTTTTTCACATGACTGTATATTAGCTAAATTGCCCTATATTCTTTTTTTTCGAATATTCGCTATATTGCAATAACTTCGTTTTTTCGAATATTCGTAATATTCTAAAACAAGAATATATAGCAATATAGTAAATGTTCGAAAAAACGAATATAGAGCAAAATTCGCAAACACTACTTCTCCTAAAGTCAAGTATATTGCAGCCTTCTTATTGGCCCACAAGCTAGAAGCAGGGAGGGATCATGTGAACTGATAAAAAAAAGGAAAAAATAATCGAATATTTGAAATTGCGGATATATATAACTATATTCGAAATATTCACAAATTTTGGAAGTACCTATATTCGTGATAAAAACTTGAAATTCGAATATTCGTGATCAACACTAGTAATTGTAACTTTTCATGTGAAATATGTTTGTTATACACATATAGCCTACACTGTGCCACTCAATATACAGTATACCTCTACACTGAGTAGTCTGTTCTATAAGAACCATTGTTTTGTGGCGGCGGACAGAAAATAATCTGGAAGTCCCCCTCCCAAGACCAGGCTCTGGATCCGCCACTGCACAGTTCATGCGTTATTATACTTTGTGATAATGAATATGCCCCTCTCCTTCATTACATTCCCAGAAACAAGCAGAGCATGGATGTCAATAAAATTATGCCCCCCCTGGAAAAATTTAGCCCATGCCCACCAGTCAGAAACCTATGCCATATCCTGTGGATAGGGGATATGTTCATAACTGCCCATAGCCAGTGTAATGGTCGAGGAACAACCCTATTTTATCATATACAATTTAAATAATCTGTGTCCCAGCACAGATTTCTACTAGACTGCTTATTTCAGGAACATAAAGAAGATGCAGTGCATCATCTAGCTTTTACTTCTTAACCCCTTCTAACCCAGGATAGTTTTCACCTTCCTGCCCAGGCCTAATTTTGCATATCTGACATGTGTCACTTTATGTGGTAATAAGTTTGGAACACTTTTACTTATCCAAGCCATTCTGATATTGTTTTCTCGTGACACATTGTACTTCATGACAGTCATTAATTTGAGTCACTATATTTTACCTTTATTTATGAAAAAATTCAAAATTTACCCAAAATTGGGAAAAATTCACAATTTTTTAAATTTCTATTTTTCTGCTTTTAAAACAGAAAGTGATACCTAATAAAATATTTATTACTTAACATTCCCCATATGTTTACTTTATGTTGGTATCCTTTTGTAAAGATCATCTTGTTTTTTGAGGATGTTAGAATTTTAGAAGCAATTCTTAAAATTTCTAAGAAAATTTCCAAAACCCACTTTTTAAGGACCAGTTCAGTTATGAAATCACTTTGTGGGGCTTGCATAGTAGAAATCATCCATACAGTAAATTACCCAATTTTAGAAACTGGTGCTGAATCTCCTAGGCTTCCATAGAAGGCAGGTCCCGATACCTCTGCAAGGCATCGGGCTGTCTTCTCACCCATCAGGTCCCCGTCTCCGCAGCATGGGGACCCGATGGGATCTCTAACCTGCCAGCTCTGACCACAGCATAGAAATAATTAATCCACCGGCATTAACTTTTACAGCGATGCCGGCAGATATAGCAGGGGCCCAGCTATCAGTGACTGCCGGGCCCCCGCACTGATTTGGTGCCCGTCCGATCAGCATGACCTAATAGTATGTCAAATGTGGAAAGTCTTATCCCGCTATGACGTACTAATACATCATATGTCAGGAAGGGTTACAAAATCCCTTATGGAGCCCTTCTCACAAAGGTCTATCTGGTCCATCATTTGGCAATATTTGACCCCCATTTTATTTTTGACTTTGGCCTTCCTGTGGTTAGCCATGTTTGCCGCCCCCCCCCCCCCCCCCCATTTAATTAGTATATAATAAAAAGCATGATCCTGTTGAGCACGAATAGTGATGCATACCTGTGGGGACCTTGAATGTAAGATGGTTCAAAATCAGTCTTTATGTGCAAGTATATGTGTATATGTCCTTTTTTATAGAGATTTTTTATATTATACATAGATGTGCTGCCATATTTACATGTGTAGTCTTTTCAGACATATCATTTAATGTAAAAAATTATATCACCTCATAGCCATTGGAAACATTCCAAGGGTGTCAGAACATTTGCATATTTTAAATTTGCCTGTGAGATTCTTCAGGAATATATTAAGGAATATAAGGAAGGAATAAATGAAAGTAGCCTGGGGAGTATGATGTCAGAGTGACCTTCATAATGTATCTCTAGCCTTATGATGTGAGACTACATGGTGTTTCAGTGTATAGGTTTACCAGAAGATTTTTTTCATGCACATTTGCACTCATTCATTTAATGAGAGCAATCTCTTTTTTTAGCCCAAAATTGGGGTCACTATTCTCTTAAAAAATAATACAATTATACAAATAATACAGTTTCAGACTATATTTGATCAAAAATTGCCAGATACAGTCAATTACTATATCTCAATTGTGTTTACCCTTTAACCCCTTCAGCTACTGTGACATAATAGTGGACTGCTGCAGTGAGCCCGTTCCATATGTGGCAGGTGCCAGCTGTATAATACAGCAGGCACCCAGCCGAAAGGACGTGGAACAGCAATCACACTGAACCCCGTCATTTAACCTCTCAGATGCCACGATCAACACCGATCACGGCATCTGTGAGGTAAGGCAGAGGGATGCGGCTCCCTCTAAAAGAATAGGGTGAATGGAACAAAAGATTCCTGGTTCTAAACTCCAAAGGGGCTGAAAGGTTATTATAAAAGTAAAAAAAAAAAAAAAAAAAAAAAAATATATATATATATATATATATATAATTTTTTTAAATCACCTCCCTTTCCCAATTTTACATATAAAAATATATAAACAATAAAAAACATAAACATCAGGTATCTCCGTGTCTTTAAAAATATTTAAAAAAATTTCCTGTGCAGTGAATGCTTTATCTGGAAAAAAAGAATAAAAAATACAATTTGCAGTTTTTTTTGTCACACTTTCCCCCACAAAAAATTTAATAAATGATTAAAAAGTTCTACGTCACTTCCGGTTCCGGCGCCGCCATGTGAAGTCGCTTGGAAAGTGAGCTCCCCAAGCACCTGCCACAAACCGTGACAAATTGCCCGTACACCCTTTAGACCGGTGCGGTTAGAGAGGACACGCGATCCGCTTACGCTGTATGGATCGATATCTTGTTAATATGGGCAAGAAACTGAAATCCAGAGTGCTTTCATCACCACTACAAGGGGACGCAGTTCCCGCCAGTATGGCGTCAGGCACGGAGGCGGCGGACACTGACGGGGCTCAGGCCTTGGTGCTCGGGCCCGACGAGGGGAACGAGGTGCGGAATCTCATGCCAGACTCCTTAATCAGGCACATTGATTATAAAGTGCTCGCAGTTGAAGTGGCTGCTCACCTAGCCCCGGACCTTAGAGAGACTCTGGCCTCATCAGTCGCGCATGTGATGCAACAACTGCAAGATGCAGTCCAGGAGCATGACACCAGGCTAAATCTCGCTGAATCCAGGATACAAGTGATAGAGGATACCACAGAATCCGTTCTGCACAAGTTACAGAAAGTCCTTACTGAGAATAAGAGACTTTGTGAGAAAGTGGAGGACTTGGAAAATAGATCCAGGCGCAATAACTTGAGAGTCGTGGGGCTGAGGGAGGCGATCCCGGCAAGTGAACTAATGGCTATCTGTGAAACTGAGCTACCTAAAGCCCTGGGAATACAAAGACTTTGTAAAGTAGAGAGAGCACACCGAGTGGGCCCGTATAACCGGGGCGATGAGCGCCAGTCTCCCAGACCGAGACAGGTCATTATGCGCTACCTGGACTACTCCGACAAAGAGGCCATTCTCAGAGCCTTTAAAGCTAGCAAAAGCCCGGTAATGCTCAGAGGGGTGAAAATCTTACTGTTCGGAGATTACTCTGCTGAGGTGGCAAGGAGACGTAAGGCGTTTTCCCCGATCTGCACGCAGCTGCACAATAAGAACATACGTTTTGCGCTGACGTACCCTGCCTCCCTTCGGATTTACCGCTCGGATGGTTCGTCTACATTATACCACTCGCCGAATGAAGCGCTTGTTGCCATGGAAGGATACTTACCATCTGTCCAAGGGGCACAGACATCTCCGAGACGTCGAGAGTGGGGACTTCAGGGCTCAGTCGAGGATCCGTCGAGATCGGGCGTCCGGGAGAGACCCGCGGTGGGTCAGCTCAGTCCGAGCCAACATAGTGGAGCGAGATGACTTTGATCCAGATCCTCATTTTCTAACGGCGTCATCGTGTGGACTTTGAGAGGGCCTAAGATGCGAGAGCTGGTATGTTTCTGGGGACAAATCCTTTAGATGGGGGAGGTCGGGGGCGATTTCGCTCCTCTGGAGTTGTTCTGACCCGGGGGCCCGGTCTTCCCGGTCTGGGGTTTGGATCCACTGGCATGTCCTGCTGTGCTATTGTGCATCGCAGTCAGGATGACGAGTAGGATGCACTCCTGTCCATTCACGGGTTTACCTGGGGCGGCTTCCCGGGCCGGGGAGACGGTGGGCAGTTTGCTCCTTCAGGGTCCTAGGGCGTAGCCTTTGTCCCTGGGGCCATGGTCTCTCGGGTCCGAGAGGTTGTTTGTATGTATATATAGTTGTATGTATAGTTTAGCACAGTATTGCATGTTTCGCTGAGTGGCATTTAAGGTGATGTTTATAAAGGGCAGGGGAGTTGGGGAGCGGAGCAAATGAAACATCATGGTTGCTCATTTTCACATGGGGAAAAAAGTGAAGGTTCAATGCAAACAATTGTGGCCTTCAGGGTTACTTTTAGGGCTTATCGCCCTTCTGTTTTTTGTTTATTTTGGGGGGTTTTTTCTGCTATATAGAGGGAGTAAGGGAAGGGTATTGTTCATATTTACTTCTGGGATGTCTACATACAATCGCTCACTACTCAGTTATGAAGTCCAGTGGAACCCACCATGAGAGTAGTTTCATGGAACGTCAAAGGTCTGCGCTCACCTCAAAAGCGCAATAAGATACTTAGACACCTGAAAACTCTCCATGCGGATATAGCCCTCCTACAGGAGACTCACTTGCTGGAGGAGGATTACTCTAGGATGAGGAAGATGTGGGTAGGTAGGGTGATGGGTTCTCCAGCGGTTAACCGTAAAGCGGGAGTAATGATATTGTTTCATAAAAACTTGGCATGCACGGTTTTAGATCAGTCTAGTGATGGCGAGGGCAGGCGGTGTACAGTAAGGATCTCTCTGGGAGCGGATGAGCTTCAGATATATAATATCTATGGCCCGAATGGGGATGGTAGACCTTTTCTGGCGGAGCTGGCTGGGATTATTGAAAGAGATACGTCGGGCAATAAATTGGTGGGGGGAGACCTCAATGCCGTGGCCTCTGTGAGGGAGGATAGGAAACCAGTGCGGAATGCTAGTGAGCGCCCTTCTGCGGCCGACGGGGCCCTGGCCGGGTTCATGGAGGAGACGGCATTGATTGACTCATGGCGGTTGCTAAACCCGGATAGTCGGGAATATTCATTTTATTCGAATCCTCATGACTCGTGGTCAAGAATTGACTATCTTCTGATCTCTGGTAGTCTGACAAACAGGATCTCGGATACCAGAATCCACGATCTTATTATATCTGATCATGCCCCCATATCTATAAATATAGCAGAGTTGCAGCCAAAAGGCTCTGACATTTTATGGCGCTTCCCGTCATTCCTATATCAGGATGAGAATTTCTCCGATCTCCTCAGGGGCTGGTATTGGGAATATAAAGGAGACAACACTGCTTATCAGGATTCACCGTCTCTCTACTGGGATGCTGCCAAAGCGGTGTTGAGAGGACGTATAATGGCCTATACGTGGGGGTTAAAGAAAAAAATAGTATCAACATTGCGGAACTATAGCGAGCTCCTACGCTTGGCTTATACCGATTTCACGACTACGCCAACAGAGCAAGCTAGGCAGAGGTGGAAAGAGGCCAGGACTAATTATGAGTTATGGTACGAGAGAAAGGCAAAGATGGATATGTCAAATAGCACTGCTAAATTTTTCAGGGAAGGAAACAAATCAGGTAGATTATTGGCATCATTGGTTAGGAACTCCAGAAAACAGAATCACATAACTTCTATTGCTGATAATGAGGGTGGGTTGCATACGAACTCTGCGAAAATTGTTTCTATCCTGAGAGATTTTTATGCACGGCTCTATGAGGACCCTGGCCCAGCCGACCCCATGTCTGAATTTTTCCTGAAATGCACTAGTCTGCCTTCGCCATCGCAGGATCAGCTAGATACCTTAAACTTGCCGTTCACTGAACCAGAGGTGTTAGGGATTATTAAAAATGCAAAGCTACATAAAGCCCCAGGCCCTGACGGGTTTTCAATAGAATTCTATAAGATGCTGGGTGGGGAGATAGTGGAGCCCCTCACGAAAGTTTTTAACAGTGTCCTTTCGGGATCTTCCTTATCATCCTCAGATAATGTAGCCTATGTCAAACTAATTCCCAAGCCGGGGAGGGACGCCACGCTCCCTGCTTCGTACCGTCCCATCTCGCTTATCAATGTTGACCTGAAGATCGCAGCTAAAATTATGTCGGATAGACTGTCACTAATGATGCCGGATTTGGTGTCCCCATCGCAATCGGGCTTCATCAGGAACAGGGCTGCAGTGACTAATATACGTAAAGTCCTTACAGTGTTAGACGCAGTTCGGTGGGAGTCAGATAGAGCTATACTGCCTTCCTTGGTGGCTTTTGATGCGGAAAAGGCATTCGATAATGTGAGATGGGATTGGTTAAATAGGGTGCTAGATAGGATGCGGATCATAGGCCCCTTTAGAGTTTTTTTATCAGCATTATATCGAGACCCCAAGGCTAGGATATCGCTGCCAGGGTTCTTGTCGGCACCTTTTCAGTTAGCTAGAGGAACGCGTCAGGGATGCCCCTTATCACCATTATTATTTAATTTGGCATTAGAACCCTTAATTAGGTTATTGGAGGAGGGGGATATCTTCCAGGGCATTAAAGTAGGGAACCAGGAGGTAAGGACATCGCTATTTGCTGATGATTTACTCCTCTTCTTAGCTGATCCGATGACGGACTTGGAAAAAGTGACACAGCTTCTGTCCTCTTTTGGACCAGTTTCAGGGTTCAAGATAAATGTAGACAAGTGCATGTTACTTACGTTACGCACACCCAGGGCCAAATTTGAACTGCCAAGGTCATGCAGCCAGATTGTCATAGCTGAGAGCTTTATTAAATATCTAGGGATTAAAATAGGGAGAACCTCTGAGTCACTGTATGCCCTGAATTATGTCCCACTGTTCAAAAAAATTAGGAATGACCTGGAGAGATGGAAAAACCTACCGCTGTCCCTTACGGGCAGGGGCAACCTCATCAAAATGATTTGCTTCCCAAGGCTGCTGTATCCCATGCAGACAATGCCACTGCTTTTAAAACATTCAGATGTACGGAGCATTCAATCAATGTTCTCAACTTTCCTGTGGTCAGGGAAGAAACCCAGAGTGTCATTATCTAAGCTGATGTTGCCTAGACACCAAGGAGGTATAAATATCCCGAATATGAGAATTTATAATCTAGCGTGTTTATTTAGGCATTGTCTGGATTGGATGCACAAAACACATTATTATTCTGATTCCACACTGGAGCAGCAACTCTCCGCAAAGTGGCCTTTGGTGAACTTGCTGCTTACCAAGAGGCAATTGCTCCCACCCCGTCTGAAGCATTCATTGATTCTGAGAGACACGATGGTTGCATGGAAGGAAGTGCGCAAATTAGCCAAGAGATCATTTCTAGCATCCAGAAACTTGGAACTCTGGAAGCATCCGGAGTTCCCTTTGGGGGCTCAAAACAAAATGTTTGAGACATGGAGGGCCAAGGGAATTCATACGTTTCTAGACATGCTTCATATTGCTGGGAAGAGATATATGACATTTCCGGAGATGTGTGAGAAGTTTGGTCTTGATGAATCCCAGTTCTTGGCTTATCAACAGGTGGTCTATTTTTGCAAACAAAGGTTGCTAGATGTCTCTAGCGAATGCGCGAGCCAATACTTGGCTTTCTCACTGGGACATGGGGCGACGAAATATTCTATTTCCCAACTATATCTTGTCATGAGAGAATCAATAGATAACAAAGAGAAAGCCGGTCTCTTTAAGAAATGGGGTAGGAAGTTACAGGTCCCGTTGGTGGTGGAGGAGGTCCTAACGGGGTGGGAGAGGGTTTGCAAGGCAGTACCCTGCGAAAAGTGGAGGGAGTCGCATTTCCGTCTCATGCATTCGGCAATATATGCGTTTAATGTTTCGAGACGTTCACCCAAAATTGGGTACTTGACAGCCTGCCCGAAATGTGGTACTGAGCATGCGGACCTATTGCATTGTGTGTGGGAGTGTGACTTCGTCCAAACATTTTGGAAGGCGGTGGTGGTGTGGATAAGGGAGACTTGGGGTCTGACGCTGGTACACAGCCCCACTGTTTTGCTTTTTCATGTTTTTGAGGATGTATCCAAACCTCGAGGGATAATTGATGTGGCCTTATTGGTGTCTCTCCGTGGTCTTCTGAATTGTTGGTTGAAACCCAATACTCCTCAAATTGGTGAGTTGATCTCTCAGATGTCTCACTTCATGTATATAGATAAATTAGACACGGAACATCAGAAAGAGAGAAAGACCAAAAATTTCTTTCGCAAATGGCAAACATTTATTGAGAAGCATATTCCGCGGGGAGATATCAATGAGCTGATGGCATCATTCAAATATACAGAATGGTACTCTAATGCAGTGTTAACTGGGAGATTGACGACATTGAGGGTAGACAACGGAGGGTTGTAGCTTGACTATAATATCTGATACTATGGTAGGGGAGGGGATTGTAGGGTTGGACATCCTGGAAAGTGGGAAGGGAGGGAGGGGGGAGTTGAGCCGTTATGATATTATTTCACTGCTTTGTTTTATGTTGTATCTATAAAAGCAAAAAATGTGATGTGTTGTATGCATATTTATGGGACATGCTGAGGAAATGACATGTACTATTGATGCATCACGAATAAAAAAATATGTTTTAAAAAAAAAAAAAGTTCTACGTACTACAAAAATTCCTCATACAGCTCTGTGAACAGAACTATAAAAAAGTTATAGCTGCCAGAAAATGGCGAAGCAAATAAAATTTAGATTTTTTTTCAAAGTTTTTTTTTTTAAACTAAAAAAGACTACACAAGTTTGGTACTGCTGCATTCTTATTGAGCCACAGAGTTAGAATGTAATTTCATTTATAGTGCACAGTGAACACCGTCATGTCAAGGCTCCAAAAACCTTGGCGGAATTGTAATTTTTTTTCAATTTAACCCCACAAAGAATTTTTTTCTCCATTTTCCAATAACAGACGTGGTAAATTAAATGGTGCCCTTAAAAAATATAACTTATCCCACAAAAAATAAGCTATCATATGGCTATAAGAACAGAAAATTCTAAAAGTTATGGCTATTGGAACATGGGGAGGAAAAAATGAAAATGCAAAACCAAAAATGGTCCCAGTACTCAAGGGACTAAGGTTGTAATTAGGGATGAGCGCCCCGTACAGTATTAGAATGTATTGGCTCAGATGAGACGAAGTTATCACTTCACAAAGTGTCGACCACTTGGAACCGAACCCGAGTTTGGGAAATAACTCCGGCTCATCAGAGCCCATACATTCTAATACTGTACGGATGTCACGGCGGGCGTGCACTCAGACTCACAGATAACCCACCAACCAGGCTCTGGGCGAGAGACAGGGGAAGGGTCACCTCCTAGCTAATCCCTGACCTCTTTCCTTTGCACTGCTCAGCCCACATGCAGACCTTAAAGGTAGGTATGTGATGTGTCCCCGTGCCTGGGCTGACAAAACCCTAAATTCCCTGAGATGGTGAAGAGGGGAAATAGGAGCAGCCTGCTCGCACAGAACCTGGATGGGAGAGATGACACAAAGCAACCAAACTTGAAATCACACTTATCTTTCTGAGCTGGAACAGACAACCTTCCTTCCTAGCTTCCAAGACCACAATGATTTGTATAATCCGCTCAGAGCACTGGGATGGTGTGCTATTTAAACTAATGACCCCACCCAGTGCACCTGATGAGAGGCGGATCCAGCACGGCTCCAAAACAAACACTAAACTCGTGCTGCTATCCTGGCCGACCTCCGCACATCGTCAGAGTGGGGCATGACAACGGAGCTCCTGGTCCGTACAGTATTAGAACAAAGTTTTGTGCGAATTGACTTTGGATGTTTTATGTGAAGTCGATTCGCTCATCCCTAGTTGCAATACAGGACATCAAACACTAGGCACTGCATTGTTAAAGTGGACCTGTAACCTCTCCTAACATGTTTGTTTTAACAAATACTTGCAACCCCCTTTCTGGAACATCTATTTATATATGGCACTATGTCGTGTCATTTCATTAAAATCCCTGCTAGAGGTTATAAATGAATTGCTAGCAATTTGATGATCCAGATGAGTGTTACCAGTTGGGGTGGTGTCCCTGCACAGTCTGCCATACTCACAACTGGTCAAACAAAACAATAGCTGATCTTAGGAAAACCAACTACAAAAACACCATGGATCCTCATTTAAGAGTCTCAACACAGCAATCCAAAGTGCAAAGCTCCCTGGGAAACAGTAATATGCAAAATAACCGTGGAGCCCTAGCTATGGGTTTTCAACACAGTGAAAACCAGATATCCCTCAAGGGAAGGAAAACAAGCAAAGGGGTGTCTTTATTATAGAGATCACCAGATCCACCAGATTAAGTGGCCCCATGTCAAGATCCAGCTCTTTTACAAGTCACTTATCCATCCCCAGACAGCTGTTTCGGGGTGTTGCTCCTCATCAGTGTGGAGCAGGATTCTGGCTAACTAGGAGCAATGCTGTAACGGATCTCCTGGCACACCGACTAGGTTCCTCCGTTGATGGATGCTTCTAGTGCTCCCTGAGGGCTCCAAGCTCGACACTGTAACCACCATAGGAACCAGGAACAGCTCTTACAAGAGCTAGGAGTTATAGCCAGGGGAGTATAGGGCGTATAGCAATCCCCACACACATTTAGACGAGGCTCTATGGTGAATGTAAAACAGGAACTCTTTATTGACCACACAAGCATTGCCTTTTATACACATTTTGCAACAAGGGTACCACCCCCGTGGACCTGGTTGGGAACTGAGGACATAACATAGCAGCCAATCATTTACAGTTGTACAGTTTAAAAATTATACATTCTATACATTCAACAAACACAATGGCCTTAATCACTCCCAGGCATAAAATTCTAATTTTTTTGAACCAGAGAAAACACCCCAAAATGCCACATATCCCCATAAAAGCCATCCCCCCCCCCCCCCTGATAGCCTCGATCTGGGTGAACAACCTATCCAAAAATCACCCAGATTGGTTCAGGGGTTCAGGAATTTCTTGGAAGTCTTATTTTTGCCGCACCGTGCACATGGTCCCATATCCCAAATAGTTCCAGTGAAAAGTCCAAGGGGCAGAAACAGTGTCTTTGAAATCCAATATGCCTTAGAGACTACTCAAATGATTTTAGGGAGACCAACTACAAAAAACACAGGGGAGCTTCATTTAAGAGTCTCATTACAGCAATCCTGCAATCCTATAGGTATTTTATTGCTGTGTAATGGGTGATATCAGTCCCCTAGACAGTTAGGCCTCGTTCACATTTCATGTCCGTGAAAAAAGCATACATGTTTCATCCATGAAGATGTCTGTTAAGGATCTGTGGTTGGTCCTTGTGTCCATTTTTACCATCCGTGTGTCATCCGTAATTCACAGAATTTGTTCAGCAAAAAATTAATTTCCAAAGAATCTCCTGAAATGTTAAAAGACACATTTAAATCAATGGGAACGTGTGCTGTCCGCATTTTCATCGATAAACGGAAATGTGAACAAGACCCGAATGAAGCATTGGTCATGTATGTGCAGTCCCATCTGACAGACCCCCAGAGATCATACATTCTATCCTGTGGATATCTGATCAATGTTGCTGATGGAAAAAAAAAACGTTAAAAGGGTTGTCTCATGCAGACAATGTGTTTATGCATAGAAAAAGAGGCTTCTCTAAACTCCTTGCTGTAAGCTGTTAAAAGCTGCATAAAAGGGCAATAGATGGGGTCACAAGTGGGAAAAAATACTGATGCCGGCCAGCATTGCAGACCATAATCTACACATACACACAAAATTCATGTGTCTTTCCGTAATTTTATCCTTTTGGCTTGAGATATCCTAAGATAAGTGACGCATGGTGACCACCAGGTTTGAAAAAAAAAATGCTTTTGTGTTGCATGGTGATGGATCATGTGATGGACCATGTGATGAGCGTAGTGACGTCACCACGGGTCCTTTTCCTCCTGGACAGCAAAGAAGAAGACAGAAGAGAAGCCGGGCTGCGCGAACAAGTGGATGAGGTGAGTTAAATTAGTTTTATTTATTTTTTTAACCCCTCCATCACTATTTTACTAAGCATTCTGTATGACAAATGCTATTATTTTCCCTTATAACCATGTTATAAGGGAAAATAATAACATGTACAGAACACCTAACCCAAACCCGAACTTCTGTGAAGAAGTCCGGGTTCGGGTCTGGGTACCAAATATGCAGATTTTTCTCACGCGTCCTCTTCCAAAAAGAAGCCCTCTCTGGTGTACCAAAAGCATCTGTCACACAGGATAAGACTTTTGATGTATACAACTGTCCACCATAATTATTGCTTCAGTGTAGAGGGAATCAGCTGATGCTGGTGTGAGCCATTCAGGACACAGCTGGCTGCAGGCCCAGTACCGCGTGGTCCATTATGTAACTATGAAGACCACACTGTATAGGCGGTCTGCATTGTTAATGGCCATGCGGTATTGAAGGTGCCGCACAGCCATTAACAATGCAGGCCGCCTATACAGTGTGGTATTCATTAGTTAAATAAGGCTATTTGGCCACACAGTACTCGACTGCAACTGGCCACAACCAGAACAGCTCACGACCACGGAAATAAAAAAGGCTCAAGCACCCTCTGAAATCCCTAGCTTCAGTAATAAGAGAGCTCATCCTGCCCCTGCATACAATTTCATTTCAGTTACGATTTGTTCGAAATGCATCAACTGCTGGTGGAGGGTCTGTATCTGTGAGTTATTGCTATGCAAAGAAATAAAGCGTATTTAAAGATTGCTGGATTTGCTCTCTTGGATTTTCATGACTGGACTTACTTGACCCTATCCGTGCACAGGAGTTCTTATGAGGTGGTGAGTGGGTCGATTCTCATTTATGTCTACAATTTAATAGTATAAACTGTATTACGTTTTATTATCCTCTATCTACAGTGAACCTTAGATGAAAAATCCATGGATATAGTAAAATAGATTGAACTGAATATTGATTGCTTTGGAAAGGAAAATCAAAGACCTCTTTCACACGGTCAGTATTTGTAATTCAAATGCAGGAGTAGGTTCAAGACACAGATGAGATGCAAATATTTCCATGACATTTTATCTACGTTTTGGACCCAAATACTTGCCGTGTGAAAGAGACCATAGGGGGAGAGTTATTAAAACTGGTGTAAAGGAAAACTTGTGTAGTTGCCCATAGCAACCAATCAGATTCTACCTTTCATTTTCCAAAGGAGCTCTGAAAAATGAAAGGTGGATACTGATTGGTTTCTATGGGCACTAAGCCAGTTCTTCTTTACACCAGTTTTGATAACTCTCCCCCATAGAGTGGAGTACACACCACATGTCATGACATTATTTTAAGATGCGTATCCCTTACAAGAGTGAGCTGAAAGGCATTCTTCGCTGATTAAACACATACATTTTTCTATGTTTCTTTGATGATTCTTCAAAGAGCCTGCGCTCTATACATAAATAGCTTATGTAGGCCCAAATAATAGCTTAGCTGTTGCTGAAAGATATTTAAACTTTGTGTGCAGTGTCATTTCATGTATGTCTGCCTTAAGGCATGAAACATTGCAGTTGTATGAAATTTCACAGCCATAGATATCGTGAATGTAGCATAGCACTGAACTAGATCGCGGCTGTGGAAATCAAATCATCAAAAATCTCCCAGATACTGTATAATTGCAATAAACATAAAAGTATATAAAAGTTACAATAATACAAATTAAATGACTAAATCAATGTGATCATTGTGCGTACACATACCCATGACCATCTGACTACAGATATCTGCATTCTATAGAGGCTGATGGTGAGCCTGCACTTGTATATTTAAATCATCAGAAAAGGGATATATACCGAATAGTCATATAAAATAGTCATATAAAATTACTGAAATATAGTGATACAGTATAATGAAATCGTCGTAGTCTCATTAAAGGGGTTTTCCTCTGGATAGGTCATCAGTATCTGATCAGTATCCGATCGCAGCAGAGCCGCGGCGTTCTCTCATCTCTTCAAGCAACAGCAAACACATCAGTGCAGACAACCAAGAATACTAATTTACACAGCAGTATTTCCCATCTCCATAGAGCGAGTATATGGCCTTTGCTTCTTTCTCATTTTGGAGCTAGGCATGTCTTTATAGATATCTAAGGTAATATAATTCAGGCTGTAAAAAAACATCTGGGGTCTAACCAAGACCAGGCAATTTATAATAAGGTTTTCGTTTGCTGATGCCATTTTGCACAGTTATTTTCCCATGTATTAGGGCTCATGCACACAGCCATGCCGTTTTTTGCGGTCTGCACATTGCGGATTCGCAAAAAACGGATGCCGCTCGTGTGCCCTACGCAATTTGCAGAACAGGAGGTCAATTATAGAGATGCCTATTCTTGTCCACAAAACGGACAACAATAGGACATGTCTCATAATTTTTGCGGGGTCACTGAACGGAGCAACGGATGCGGACAGCACACAGAGTGCTGTCCGCATCTTTCGCAGACCCATTGAAATAAATGGGTCCGTATATGGACCGTAAACGGAACGCAAAATACTGTTGTGTGCATGAGCCCTTAAACTGTATGGAAAATCTTTTTAAATATGTAGGTAACTTTTACAAAAAATAAGGTTTTTATGAACTCATTTTGGGGTAAAATCCCAGAAAAATATGCTATAGGGGCTGACGTCTCATTTTTTAAAAGTACGTTTAACATAGACATACATGAAAAATATAAACGTATGAAATTTTATGGTTATCTCTTTTTTTTGTAATGTATACACTTAACGGATGTGCATCTTGTTTTAAATACAGATTTAAAGACTGAGAAAAAGCAGATACGTTTAATGGATGGAAACATAATGTTTCCATCCATCTGTCATTGAATACAATGTTTTAAAAAAAACGGATGCGTTTCTATGTTTGTTTTTTTCTGCAGGACAGAAAAGTGTGGTATCTTATGCTATTCTGTCCTTCAAAAGAAAGAAACATATAGAAAATTAGACAGGAACAAATGGAGTCAAAAGTATGCACTTTTTTATTACATTTTCCCAATCATAGTCTATGGAGACGATGAGCAATATGTTTCAATACATTTTTACTGTATTCAAACTAGTGATGAGCAAACCGGATTTGTGCTGCTTTGACAAACCCAGTTTGTTCATCTCTATAAGTCCCGATCCCTAGCTCCGTACAGGTTTAAAATGTATTGCCTCCAATGAGGGTCTTTTAAAATGGCGTCTGGTAATGTGAGACTACAGTAGTCTGGTGCATGTGCCATTACTATAAGTAGCGGCGTATGCATTAATGTATTACATTACGAATTTGAACCTGGGATAATGTCACGTGCCACAGTCACTAACGAACCCGGGGCCGGGATCAAATTCATACTGTAATACATTAATGTATGCGCCGGTACTTATAGTAATGGCGCATGCACAAGATTGTCGTAGTCTCGCGTTACCAGGCGTCATCTTAAAAAAGCCTCATCTGACGCAATATATTTTAAAGATGTACGGAGCTAGGGATCAGGCAGTAATATGAGTTATGTAGATGAACAAGACAAGATGTGAACAGCACAATACTTAGAGCAGTGACATAAAAATGCCACAAACAACAACTGTGTATGTAGTGCATTTTATTTTTACTATAAACGTAATGTAACCACAGTGGTTTTGGCAAATAAAAAATGCCTACAAAAACTGTGAAGAAAAACGCTTCTAAAAACAAGACAAATAAGACCATTTTCGGAATGGAATGGGGTGGCCGATGGTAGAAATGCCTATTCTTGTCCGCAAAATGGGCAAGAATAGGACATGTTCCATTTTTTTGTGGGTCCACAGATGAAGCAACTAATGCAGAAGTACAGAGTGCTGTCTGCATCTTTTAAGGCCCCGTTGAAGTGAATGCATAAGCTCTAAAAACAGAAAACAAAGAATTGTTCAAAATGGCACACATGCAAAATGGACTAAAGTCAGGAGTGGGGTACCACAAAGGATCGGTGTTAGGCCACATCTTGAATGTAGGATTCAGTTTTGGGCTCCACATACTATAAAAGATATAGAAGAGCTAGAAAGGGTTCAGAGAAGGGAGACCAGATTATTAAATGTCATTAAATGTCAATTAGGCTTGTTCACCTTGGGAAAAAAGACACCGTAGAGGTGATCTCACTTACATGTGTAAATATAAGTTTGGTCGGTGCAAAGAAATGGAACGGGATCAATTTGTTCCAAGTACTTTACCAAGAACCACAGGACATTAATTACATGTGGAATCGACATACGAAAAGATTCTTTATAGTTAGAGTAGTTAAACTATTGAATGCCTTACCACGCAAGGTTAAAATGACAGAAAGTATAGTAGCATGTACAAAACACAACATACTTTTCTAAGGCTAGGTCTACATGACGACATTTGTCGCACGACAGTTTGTCGCACCAATGTCGCGCGACAATTTTTATAATGGCAGTCTATTGTGTCGCACTGCAACATGTGACATGCTGCGACTCGACAGTCGTAGAAAAATCCATCTCAAATGGATTTTTTGCAACTGTCGCATCGCAGTCGCAGCATGTCGCATGTTGCAGTGCGAAACCATAGACTATCATTATAAAAATTGTCGTGCGACATTGGTGCAACTTATTGTCGCGCAACAAATCTCGTCGTGTAGACCTAGCCTAATAGCAAATGGCATTGATGGTCACCATTAATCTAATAGTGTTTGGCCACAGTGGAGAACAGTAGGGAAAAGTATTTCTCATTCTTGATGACCGTTCCTGTCCTGCTTTACACCGACAACCGACTGATTTCAATGGACGTAAGTTTTCACTGTGGTGGCAATGCAGGAAAATTGAACGTTCGCTGCCTGGAATTCCATCAGAGGGAAACTTTGTGGTCAGCTTATTATAAAGGGCCCCTTCCAATAGCAGGGTTCTACCTATGAAAAGTTCTGTTTTCCATCTTGCCATACTTTATCCGTTATTTTATCAATTATTCATTGTATTCTTGGTTGTACTTTATTACTTGCCCAGTGCAAACACACTTTGCATTGTTGCATAACTAATGTTTTTTAACGTTTAATGTTCTCTGGTTTGCAACAACCTGTAGTTTTGCTATATAAATGTCTGGTCTTGCATGCACTTCTTTTTTTATCTTTCTAGGTTGAATATGAAGACAAATGAACCCAAGAATATTAATGTTTTGTGAACAGCATTTATATCTGTGGCTTAGTTGCATTGCCCCTCCTTGTTTTTACTCCCTAATTTGACGTATGACTGTAATGTCAGCACTAGAATTGGAGGTGAGGTACTATACTAAAGAATCTTAGAATCTTTTGGCATTTTTTGTGTACGTGTTTAGGTGGAAATTATCTTGCCACCTCAGGCAGTATTGTAGGGATACCCCAACCCCACACCTTTAAAGAGGACTTGTCACCTCTCCTGATGTGTCTGTTTTAGTAACTACTTGCATTCCTCATGTAATAAAAGTTCTGGAGAATCTATTCATATGACTATGTTATTCCATTATACCTGATTGAAGTTGTAAATGAATTACTAGCAGCTTACAATTACGGCTAGGGCTGCAGCAAACGATTATTTTAGCAATCGAGTATTCTACCAATTATATTTTACGATTATTTGAGTAATCTAATAGGTAAAAATTAACCGCCTCCGGACTCCCTAACGCAGGATCGCGGTCCGGAGGCGGCTCTCCCAGGCACAGCGACGCATATACGCTTCATCTCACGAGACGCAAGATTTCCTGTGAACGCGCGCACACAGGTGCGCGCGTTCACAGGAACTGCAGGTAAGCGAGCTGATCTACAGCCTGCCAGCGGCGATCGTTCGCTGGCAGGCTGTAGATGCGATTTTTTTAACCCCTAGCAGGTATATTAGACGCTGTTTTGATAACAGCGTCTAATATACCTGCTACCTGGTCCTCTGGTGGTCCCTTTTGCTTGGATCGACCACCAGAGGACACAGGCAGCTCAGTAAAGTAGCACCAAGCACCACACTACACTACACCCCCCCGTCACTTATTAACCCCTTATTAACCCCCTGATCACCCCATATAGACTCCCTGATCACCCCCTGTCATTGATCACCCCCCTGTAAGGCTCCATATAGACGTCCGTATGTGTTTTACGGATCCACGCATCCATGGATCGGATCCGCAAAACACATACGGACGTCTGAATGGAGCCTTACAGGGGGGTGATCAGGGAGTCTATATAGGATGATCACCCCCCTGTAAGGCTCCATTCAGACGTCCGTATGTGTTTTACAGATCCACGCATCCATGGATCGGATCCGCAAAACACATACGGACATCTGAATGGAGCCTTACAGGGGGGTGATCAATGACAGGGGGGTGATCACCCTATATACACTCCCTGATCACCCCCTGTCATTGATCACCCCCCTGTAGGGCTCCATTCAGACGTCCGTATGTGTTTTACGGATCCACGCATCCATGGATCGGATCCGCAAAACACATACGGACGTCTGAATGGAGCCTTACAGGGGGGTGATCAGGGAGTCTATATAGGATGATCACCCCCCTGTAAGGCTCCATTCAGACGTCCGTATGTGTTTTACAGATCCACGCATCCATGGATCGGATCCGCAAAACACATACGGACATCTGAATGGAGCCTTACAGGGGGGTGATCAATGACAGGGGGGTGATCACCCTATACACTCCCTGATCACCCCCTGTCATTGATCACCCCCCTGTAGGGCTCCATTCAGACGTCCGTATGTGTTTTACGGATCCACGCATCCATGGATCGGATCCGCAAAACACATACGGACGTCTGAATGGAGCCTTACAGGAGGGTGATCAATGACAGGGGGGTGATCACCCCATATACACTCCCTGATCACCCCCCTGTCATTAATCACCCCCCTGTCATTGATCACCCCCCTGTAGGGCTCCATTCAGACGTCCGTGACAAAAAATAAAAAATTCCATGAACTCACTCTGCCCATCACGAAATACCTTGGGGTGTCTTCTTTCCAAAATGGGGTCATTTGCGAGGTAGTTATACTGCCCTGGCATTTAGGGGCCCAAATGCGTGCAAAATAGTTTGAAATCAAAATCTGTAAAAAATGGCCTGTGAAATCCGAAAGGTGCTCTTTGGAATGTGGGCCCCTTTGCCCACCTAGGCTGCAAAAAAGTGTCACACATGTGGTATCGCCGTACTCAGGAGAAGTTGGGGAATGTGTTTTGCGGTGTCATTTTACATATACCCATGCTGGGTGAGAGAAATATCTCGGCAAATGACAACTTTTCCCATTTTTTTATACAAAGTTGGCATTTGACCAAGATATTTATCTCACCCAGCATGGGTATATGTAAAATGACACCCCAAAACACATTCCCCAACTTCTACTAAGTACGGTGATACTCCGGGCGCCCGGCCATAGTCGCCTCCACCCCCTGAGTGTCACCAACTTACGTTTCCAGTAGGGGCGCCTCCGACACTCCATTGTTTCGCGCTGCTCTGGGCCTGATGTCACAAAGCGCGTCAGGTCACGGCGTGCGTACGCCAGGAGGTCAGTGCAGCGCAGGACCATGGACGTGCTGTGGAGTGTCCGGAGGCCCCCTGCTGGAAAGGTGAATATTCCAAGTGCATTGCAGGCCAGCGGGAGACCACGGAGCGGGAGTAATAGAAAGCACTTCACTCCCACTCCGTGGTCACGTGACACAAACGAATCCTCAATGCAAAAAATTTGCTTTGATTTTTTGTGTCGAATTACTCAATTTAATCGAGTACTCGTTGCAGCCCTAATTATGGCACAGATGGGTGTTACCAGTTGTGGGTATTAGTAAAATGAAAAATAACCATGGAACCCCAGTTACGGGTCTTCAACACAGTGAAAGCCAGATATCCCCCAAGGGAAGGAAAACCAAGCAAAAGGGTGTCCCTATTATAGAGATCACCAGATCCACCATATTAAGTGGCCCCTATGTCAAGATCCAGCTCTTTTACAAGCCTTAAAGAGGACCTTTCATGGGTCCAGACTTTATAAACTAAGTATCAGGGTATGTAGGCCATACAGCGGGGATCTAATAGCGCTTAATATTTTTTCTGGTGCTCTCCGTTCGCCCGCTGTGGCCCCCATTAAATTCTCCCGCCCTGTATGCTAATTTTTGCATCGGTACAGGGATGAGGAGACTGCCCTGTTTCTCAGTGGGTGTCTCCTTCTCCCTGGCTGTGAGCTGTCCAATCGCAGCGGAGAGCGTCATAGCCTGGGAGAAAAAAAACTCACCTTCTCCCTGGCTGTGACGCTCTCCGCTGCGATTGGACCGCGCTACAGCCAGGGAGAAGGAGACGCCCATTAAGAAGCAGAGCAGTCTCCTCCTCCGTGTACCGATGCAAAAATTAGCATACAGGGCGGGAGAATTTAACTGGGGCCACAGCAGGCGAATAGAGCGGCGCCCAGAAAAAATTGTAAGTGCTATTAGATCCCCGCTGTATGCCCCTACATACCCTGATACTTAGTTTATAAAGTCTGGAATCATGAAAGGTCCTCTTTAAGGATGTGACAGGAGAAGGCCTAAGACAGTTATCCATCCACAGACAGCTGTTTTGCGGTATTGCCTGAGAGAGAGAGCTGACATTCAGTTCTCTTAGATTTGCGGAGCAGGCAGAGGTAGGAGCCAGCTCAGCTAATCCTGGCATAGTACATGGGTACAGGGTACCCATGTGCTATGCCAAGATGCCAAGAGTTAGTAATAGTTCAGGGAGCACGGGCAGAAGCAGCAATGTGCACTCCTGGCCGTACTCACAGCGCTGCTGCGGCCCATTGAGAAAATGTACTCCATACTCCATGCACCGCTGACAGCTCAGCCGTGTATAGAGAACAGAGTTTTAAGCGCGCCAGTGAATGGTGAGCTTTAGGTAAGAAAAAGAGTAGTAAAAATAGAAAATTCATGAATAAAGTATATTACAGTTCATTTTATTAGGGCATTAGTGAGCACATATTAAAAGTTTAGATAAAGGTTTAGTTACTATTTAAACATTATTTTAAGGAAAGACATCAAGTATGAGAGCTGAGGTGGATGGTCTTGGAGTGTGTGAACACAGCCCAGAATGATACTGAAAATAAGAGAAGGTTGTTACAATGTGAAACTATTGAGTCTAAAGGGTTAAATGAGATGTGTAATTTTCCAGTATTTTTGTGATTGCTCTCAGCCCTGTATTGTTTCTAATTTAAAAGAATTTTCCAATACTTTTATACTGATGACCAATCCTCTGGATAGGTCATCAGTATCTGATTGGTGGGGATCCGCCACCTGGGAACCCCACTGATCAGCTGTATGAGAAGGCACCAGCGCTCCAGTGAATGCCACTGCTATCTCCCAGATTACCAAGCCCCATTCACTTCTATGGGACTGAGCTGCGCCTAAGCCATGTGACCTATAAACGTGACCAGGGGCTTTCTAGGGTCTCAAAAGATCCGGGGCCCAAGCCCCAATGAATATGGCCCAACTCCCCCCCCCCCCCTCCCGCAAACACTAGCACTGAAGACATATTTTTTTTTTTACTGTACTTGTCACATTCAGGGCCTCCCAGGTGACGTCTCCTCTGATGTAGATCTTCTCTGTCATCATCTTCTCCATTCAGTTTGGACAACTTCTCTCAGCTTCCCCATCTCTGCAGAGTGTAACACACAGGCATCTTAGCTTCCTCACTTTTCTGTACTCCCAAATACTATCCTGAAGAAAAATGAGTGCCCCCCATAGTAATAGTGCTCCTCATAGTCACACCAATAGTAATTCCCTTCTAGAATGCCCTCATTAGTAATACTGTCACCTACATTGTCCCCAACAGTGATAATGGTTCACAAGAGTGCCTCCAATAGTAGAAGAGCCCTTCATTATTATTAATGTCCGTGCAGAGGCCCCCCCCCCCCCCCGTAAAAATAAGGCCCCCTATTATTCCCCCAGTGGTAATAAAGTTCTCTACAGACCCCCTCAGTAGTAATAAGCCCCCCATAGTGCTCTTAGTAGAAATAAGGCGGATCTATAAGTCCATCCTATAGAGCCCCCTGTAGTAGTAAGAACGTCTAATGTCCCTGGATTTAAAATCCCCCCACAGTTCCCCCAGTATTTATATTGCACTCTTTTCTTATAATTCTCACCCTGAAGTGCCCCAGTATTTATATCGCCCTCTACTGTTATGATGCTCGCCCTGAAGCTCCCCCCAGTATTTACACTGTGCCCCCTCTAGTTATATTCCTCCCTTTAGTGTCCTCAGAAATTATAATTCCTCAGCCCCTACACCATACAGTCCCATGTAAACAACATTATTTCCCTCCCTCCGCCATAGAGTCCCATGTAAATACTATCACACCAACTCTCCAGCCCCTTCCAATATACAGTCCCATGTAAATAACATCCCTCTCTATCTGCAGCCCACTCCAAAATACAGTCCCATGTAAATAGCATCACACCATCTCTCCTGCCCCCTTCAATATACAGTCCCACGTAAATACTATCACCCCCTCCCCAGCCGCCTTCAACATACAGTCCCATGTAAAGAACATCACCCCCTCAATATTCTGTCCCATGTAAATAACATCACTCCCCCAGACACCTTCAACATACAGTCCCATATAAATAAAATCTCCCCCTCCCCAGCCACCTTCAACATGCAGTCCCATGTAAATAACATTACCCATCAACATCCAGTCCCATGTAAATAATATCACTCCCTCCCACAGCCTTCAACATGTAGTCCCATGTAAATAACATCACCCTGCCCCAGCCACCTCCAACATGCATTCCCATGTAAATAACATCACCCTCTCAACTTTCAGTCCCATTTAGAACTGATCACATGACCTGTGATGTCACCACAGGTCCTTCATCTCTTGCAGGTCATTAGATTTAATTGTATTGCCGTCCATGTGCCAAATTTTTTGTCTGTGTGCCAAACAACTGACTGGCGTTCTCTGTGATGGCTCATCAGAACATATGCTGTCATCTATTCTTGTGTAAAGATGTTAAAGGGGTATTCCCATCTTAGACATTGGGGGCATATAGCTAGGATATACCCCCATTGTCTGATAGGTGCGGGTCCCACCTCTGGGACCCGCATCTACAAGCAGAACGGAGCCGGGGAGAGTTGTGGCTGGAAGACCCCAGGTTTCCCGGGGTCTGTCCACCACCAGGGGCAGCTCCCGCCTCTCCCATTGAAGGGAATGGGAGCGCACTGTGCATGCGCGGACACCGCTCCCATTCATTTCTATGGGGCCAACGGAAATAGCCAGCGCTCGGCTATTTTTGCCTGCTCCATAGCAATGAATGGGGGGCGGCTGCGCATGCGCGGTGCGCCCTCCTCATCTTTCTCCTCTCTGTTCTCCTTGCAGGTGCGGGTCGCAAAGGTGGGACCTGCACCTATCAGACAATGGGGGCATATCCTAGCAATATGCCCCCATTGTATAAGATGGGATAAAGAATTCAAGGTATCGTTTGAACTAAAGGAACTGAATAGCAATCATTTGACTCACTATATTATGCAGCTTTGACTAGTGGACCTGTATATTTGTTGAAATAAACTTATAGAGATAGCCAAGGAGAGTACTCAGCTATTTCCATCAGTCCTATAGACAGTGAATGGTCCGGTGATCATGCGTGCACAGTAACACTCCTGTTCTCGCCATTTGTGAGGGTCCCAATAGTTGGAGCAATGATGATCATGTTATGTATTTATCACCTATCCTGTGTACAAGCGAGAAATGTTCTTGATGGGAGACTTACTGTAAAGCATAATTCTGCAGGCATTCCTTACTTGCTGAAGGTCCTTAGATTATTTTCTCTGGGGACTAGTAATCTGGAAAGTATAGTCTGTAAAAGAGGCACTTTATGCAATCTAATTAAGAGAAAAATTTGGCCATGCATTTCTGATAACTCATTTGACCGAAAGCTATTCACCGCATACACAAGTACACTTATCTTGGCCCAACATGCATGTTTTTAATGGAGAGATGAGAGCTCTATAGCTAGTCAACCCATTGTCAGGGCCCCCCTATCATAACTGGTCATGCAGAATCTTGTTACAGCCTGCTGCTGTGTGAACATGTGATCCTGGATGAAATGGCTAAGAGGGCCCTAGTCCAAGGCAGGGGCCAATCAGCCGGACACTAACCGTCTAGGCAGCAGGCTACTACTCTAAAAAACGTGTGTTGGCGCAGTTTTCAAAGGTGGGTAAGATACTATTTGCATATAGCTGTACATTGGTACCCCAGAATTAATTTACATGTGGGCCCTAGGCACCCCAGTCTGACATTGCTGTTAACATGTGATAAAAATGGTTTGTTAGTAGTGTTACCTCAAGTAGTGGCACTGCAGAGGATTTAAAGGGGTTGTCTCACTTCAGCAGTGTATTAGGCTACATTTACACGACCGTATTTGTTTTGCGGTCCGCAAAACACAGATCCGCCAAAAATACGGATGACGTCCATTTGCATCCGTTTGTTTTGCAGATCCATTGTAACAATGCCTATCCTTGTCCGCAAAAAGGGACAACAATAGGACATATTATATATAGGACATGTTATATCTTTTTTTGCGTGGCTACAGAACGGACATGCGGATGCGGACAGCACATGGTCTGCTGCCTGCATTATTTGAGGATCCATTGAAATGAATGGGTCTGCATCCTATCCACCAAAAAAGAATACAGAACGGATGCGGAAACAAAATGCGTTTGTGGGCATGAGGCCTTATGTGATGGAATAAGGAATCCAGCCAGCAAAGGAAGCAATATGGACAATCACAATACATTAGTAAGTGGCTTGTATTAACACCAAATGCACCAAACACAGTCTGAAAGAGACTAATTCTGCTATACTGTATTGGCATGTGCATCTTTGATACATTGCTACCTTACGTGCATCTGTCTTGAGATCCAAGCATTTGGAATAAATCCTTCAATAACAATGGCTTAAAGGTTGATTTATTTTGCAACCAGTAACTGACGTTCTATGTACTTTATGATTGCTTTATTTTTTAGGTGAAAAAGTGTGACAAACCCAATTCTATAAACTTAACCATAAACCTACACTTAAAATGATCCATAAATAGGAAGAAAATGAGAACACTGAACATGTGTACATGTAAAGCGACACACAGTAAGCTGGTTTTATTGTGCCAGGAATAAGCCTTTTGTTCTCATGTTTGTATTTTTACAATGCAAGAACAGAGAAAATAAAATGGCCTTTTCAAATATTTCTTTTTACTAGCAAACTAAGGAAATCTGACCTAGAGGACACGGAAGGGAAGACAAGCACAAATACCCTAAAGGTCTAATTTACTCTTAGTGACATTTATCAGTGCACTGACACTTCTGAAATGGCTATTGAGTATACTATGTATAGTTGTGGTTTCAAAATGTGTTTAATGGTGTGTTAAATTACAAAACTGTACTTCATTAGCCCCAATATAACTTTACACCTCCACATAAAGACAGTACATCCTCTTACATTACTACACTAATGTGACGAGCAGCTCATTAAGAAAGTGTAAAGGGCCAGAGGCCACTCACATCTGTTTACTGTGTGAGTGGCCTCTGTGTACTATTTCCGACAAAGGAGTCAGCACAATGACACCCACACTCTAGTTATGAAACTCGTCTTAATTTGTAATTAAATCGAAATAATATATAATTGACTGAAGTTGAGACAATAAGCCATATTTTAAAGGGCTTGAGCCATAAAAAATATTCTACAGTTTTCAAACAAGCACCTGGATCTGAATGCTTTTGTAATTGCATGTAATTAAAAAATTTGTATAGCCAGTGAGCTATTCAATAAAATGTATCTGTATAGCGCCACCTGCTGTTTGTTATTTTCCCTATCTCTCGATCCATCTTAATGAAGTGCTCACAGGCACTCAAGTTTAAGTTTTCAACTGCCACCCATCTTCTGTTAGAATCTGCAGCAGTTACAGGGAGAGAGCTGCAGCAGAATGGACACACCCCCTGGCAAAGGAAACACCCCCTGAGCTGCCAGTTTGAAAGAAGTGCGTCAGAACAAATGGACAAGAAATTGGGAGCGCTCTGGATCCATGTGGGGTAAAGGGCTTGTTCTAGCTTTTTAAGAAAGAGATTGTCAGGACAATCTACCCATTATTAGGAGCAAAACTTTACTAGTTAAGATTAATATTATGCAGACAGACTTAAAGGAGTTTGCTACTTTTTTTGTTGCTGTTAACCTATGTGTTCATAAGATGTCTATATGGCACTTACTAATACAGCCTTTGTTGAATTTCTGTGCCATTTTCTATATTTCATAAAGGAATACCCCCTTGTTTGCCAAGTCTTTTGTGCTGTCCGCATAGAGGTTTTGTTTATAAAATGGCTCCTGATTGAGGGTCATGTGACCAGACAAATTACCTCCATGTGATGTCTCCTCCATTCAATTACAATGCAGTGTGTTTGAATGGCAGAGGCTAAGGTGTGTGTCTGGTCACATGACCCTGCATCAGCAGCCATCTTATGGACAGGACCTCTGTGTGGACAGCACAACAGATTTGCATAACAAGAGGGCATGGCTTATGAAATATAGCAAATAGCACATAATATCAGCAAAGATTATATTAGTAAATGCCATACAGTCATTAACTACATATTGGTCACTAGTAGGGATGAGCAAACCCGTGGAAGTTCGGGTTTGGCCGAACTTCAGGTCAAAGTTTGGGTTCAGGACCCATCCTTGACCCCGAACCTGGACCCCATTGAAGTCAATGGGGACCCAAACTTGACTTTACTATTTTCCGTTATAACATGGTTATAATAATAGCATTCTTAAAGAGGACCTTTCATTGGTTTGTAGTAAGTGATATAAATATCTGTACTTGTGGGGTACCCCCCGTTGTGCTGCCACCCTGCCTGTTTTTTTAAAATAGCGCTCCTTTGCCCCATTATGGCCCCCCGCAAATTTCACGCTCAGTATGCTAATACTGAGCATCAGAGCAATGGGGAGGAAACGCAGTCTTTCTCTGTGGGCATCTCCTTCTCCCTGGCTGTAGCACTGTCCAATTGCAGTGCAGAGCGTCACAGCCAGGGAGAAAAAACCTCCCTGGCTTCTTTCATCAGGACCTGGTGAGCGCGGTGACGCCATTGCAGGTCCTTTGGCAGGTTCTGCTGAATGAAGATAGAAGGACCTGCGTTTACGTCACTGTACTCTCCATGTGGTGAGCGTGGTGACATCATCGCAGGTCCTTCTGAAAGAAGATAGAACACACTGCGGCAGCGCGATCAAGTGGATGAGGTGAGTATTTTTTTTTTACCCCTAAATTGCCATACTCTTTTGCATTCTGTCTTAAGAATGCTATTATTTTCCACCATAACCATGTTATAACGAAAAATAATAAAATGACTCGAACCCAGAACCCAGACTTCAGTGAAAAAGTTCGGGTTCGCTCATCCCTAGTCACAAGTAGCCAACCCATTTATAGTGTGCCCCACACAGGGAAGCACCTATGCTATGGGATGCACTAATGGGGAAGACTAGATTATCACAATAGAGACCCTGCAGTTAATCAGCGATGGCCCTGCTTTCACACTTTAGGAAAAAGCACCAGCTTATGTGAGCTCCCACGGTCCCGGCCACCAGAGAGGCCGGAGCTTTTTCTTATATTGTGCAAGCACGACCATCACTGATGATTGCAGGGTGGTCGTAACCATGGAAACTAGCAGTGTATAATGTGATGAAAAAATGAATACAGCCAGCAAAGGAAGCAATTTTGATAATCACAATACATTAGTCAGTGCCTTGTATTAACTTTCTCTAAATCATAGATCCCACCTACTGAAGTGTGACAACCCCTCTAAAGCAGCTGCTGGATCCCAGAGATCCTAAGGCTGGGTTCACACCTGAGTGTTTTACAGTTCGTTCCAGGCAGAACCAATGATTCCCTATGGGAATGGTTCTCACCTGAGCGTTTTACAGCGCGTACGATCGCGCTGTAAAACGCCCGACGCCCCAAGAAGTACATGAGCCACTTTGGGGCGTCTTGTCGCGCATTCCCGTACATCATGGATGTCAAACTCATGGCCCTCCAGATGTTGCAAAACTACAACTCCCATCATTCCCTGATAGCTGTAGTATGCCCAGGCATGATGGGAGTTGTAGTTTTGCAACAGCTGGAGGGCCACAAGTTTGACATCCCTGCCGTACATAGACTTCAGCGGGAACGCACGACAATGGGCGTTCGCTTGTCTCTGTATGCGCGATTGCAAACGCCCGTCCATCGCGAACGTTCAGGTCTGAACCCAGCGTCAGTGAACTTTTCCCAATATGGTAACAACTTTACCGGACTGTACTTCCTTCCTTCCTAAAATGAATGTGTTAATAATATGGTAGATGAGTAATCCGACCATTGCTCACTTTGAGTAGGACATGTCCTTCCAGAGTTGCTAAGGCTCATGTGGTTGATTGTTTTTCAGGGGGAACCACACTTGACAAAGGCAGGTTTGCCAAGGGGACATTCATGTAATGCATAGACATATCTGTCCCGCCATTGTCTTCATAATCCCTTTTATAATATATGAAAACTTCATTGTCCAAAGAAAGTCATCCCTTTAATCATTATTATAACTTAGTGAGATCATTGAAAAGTTTGAATGAAGTCCATAGTGTTGATCCAGAGAAAGTCAAAAAGACCTGTGCCACATATTAGAGAAAAATAAGTCTTCATCATCCATCACAACATTGTGAGACCATAATCTCACTGCTCCTACAGTAAAGAAACCCCTTCCATGCTGACGGTAAAGCATCTTTTCAACTTATTGGATGCTCTCACCATTATCATCCAATCCCTAATGAAATACTGGAGATGCTTACAGTATAAGTCAGGAGCTTAAATTTGGTTCATTATTCATCTTGAGTGCAGTACAGAGCACACAAAAGTTGTCATCAGTAGTTGTTAATTGAAGGTACAGTATGTATCCAAAATGGTGTCACCTACAAAACAGATACAGACACACCAAAAATCAGCGTTACTCAATGACATAACAATACATTTGGAAGTAACTAATCCTGAGTAATACCTTTTTGTTGACACCGATTTACCCTACAATTTTCATTTGCGTAGTCACAAGGAAATTGCATAATATTACATAACATAATAAGAACACATCATACAGATTAAGCTTCCTTATGTTTGCAACAGTTGTTTATGAAACATGTTCTTTCCCTGTTAGTTTACTATTATAATATAAATATCCTATATTTGCATATATGTAATTTACATATCATTCGTATTATATGTATTCACATATATGATGTAATTCAATTGCTTATGAAACATTCTCAGAGAACCCTGAGGAAATTGTGGGCTAAATATCCATATGACCACGTACATTCAGGATGCTACAATAGATACCGCCATCAGGAAAAACTCCATAAAGATCACAATGGTTTCATGACGCCCTTAGGCCATTTTCACACTAGCGTTTTAGTTTTCCGGTATTGAGATCCATCATAGGGGCTCAATACCGGAAAAAAACACTTCAGTTTTGTTCCCATTCATTGTCATTACGGACAAAACTGAACCGAACGGAATGCTCCAAAATGCATTCTGTTCCGTTTAGTTGCGTTCCCAGACCGGAGAGTAAACCACAACATGTTGTAGTTTGCTTTCCGTCCTGGGATACGGAGCAAGACTGATCCCACATGACCCCCAATGCAAGTCATTGGGGACGGCTCCGTTTTCTCTGACTCAATCTGCCACAATAAAAAATGGACCCGTCCCCCATTGACTTTCAATAGAGTTTATGACAGATCCCTCTTGGCAATGTTAAAGATAATACAACCGGATCCGTTCATAACGGATGCAGAAGGTTGTATTATCAGTAACGGAAGCGTTTTTGCTGAACCCTGCCGGATCCAGTAAAAACACTAGTGTGAAAGTAGCCTAAGCTAAACTAGTGGATGTAATTGTTCTCAATAAATGGCATCATAAATTATATAAAGTATAAATCAGGGGCCAGAGGAACTAAACTCCTCACACCCAGGAAATAGGATAACTTCTGTTTCTCACATGACCACTGATGAATGATCTGATATACTGTACATTTCCTTCCGGACCATCCTCAATGCTGAGCAATTGCTGCTCTGCATGTAGATGTCACTACGAGAGGCATCAACATTTGTTCATTGGGCTGATGATGGTCATTTTCCGTGTAGATAAACAATACATCTTTGCTTTTTTCAGGCAAAATCAAGAGGAAACTGACATGTTACAATAATCGGCCACTGTAAATGACCTTAAAGGGAATCAATCCGCTCCCCAAATGAGAGTAGGCTGTGTATAGTGTAAGGCTACTTTCACACTAGCATTTCTATTTTCCGGTATTGAGATCCTTCATTGGGTCTCAATACTGGAAAAAAAAAAACGCTTCAGTTTTGCCCCATTCATTGTCAAAGGGGACAAAACCTAACTGAACAGAACGCAATGCTCCAAAATGCATTCCGTTCCGTTCTCATACCGGAGAGCAAACAATATGGAGTTATTCATAAGTGCAGTAATAAGGAAAGGATTTGGTCCTGGCAGTAGGGTCTGTTATTTGGAATATCACAGACCATGGAAGTAAAGGTTGTATTACAATGCCTGATGTTTGGGTAGTGTGAGCGCTGATGGATGATAACACATCATTGGCATTTGTTAGCGAAGGCCTAATTACATAGGTACGTATCGCCTACATTCCTCCAACATTTCCTTCTGTTCATTATCAGTAGCACATCCCTGATTACACAGCGAAATGTGCTGCCGATAATCAGGCATCTTTTATCCTCATGAAACATACCAATCAGTCGACAAATTAGCGTTTATCCGATCATCGGTTGATTGGCTGCTTGATTATACTGGCCTATCGGGAACGCCTCTGAAGGCTTGTTCTCACTCTCAAACCCTAGCCAGAAATGTTTAAGATTTGCTTATCTGCAGGCATGGATTTGCTCATCTACAAAAAATATATATATATATATGTAAAAAAATGCTCTCAGTTTAACAGGATAGGTCATAACTAGATTTTTTCATGATATCACTGGATTCTTCCTGTTCTGCCTCATATCCTATCACAGTGGTCTTCAGCTCCCACCCACAGAGATGGTCACACTCTGGATCTAATCTTTACCTGCCTCTGCTCCCTATCTAACCTTTCTAATTTGCCTCTCCCCCTATCTGACCACAACCTACTCACCTTCTCTTCATTGGTCTCCTCTGCTGCTCCCCCGGTCCACACATTAGCACACCCCCGCTGGAACCTTAAACATCTTGACTTTCACTTGCTTTCTGACTCTCTTCTCCCACTCTCTACCATCTGTCCCCTCCAAGACCCAGATGCTGCCACCACCATAAGCACAGCTCTGGACACTGTTTCCCCCCTCACACACAACAAAACCCAAAAAATCAACAGACAACTATGGCACACCAACTTGACCAAAAAACCCAGACAAGCTTCAAGGGCTGCTGAACAGCGATGGAAGAAATCCCATTCTAAAGATCAATTCACCGCATACAAGCAATCCCTCCTCATATTCAAATCCTCACTCGCTGATGCAAAGCAGGCCTACTTCTCATCTCTCATATCTTCCCTGGTCCACAGCCCTAAACAACTTTTTAACACTTTTAACTCCCTTCTCCATCCCCCAGTGCCCCCACCCTCTCCTCTCTTCTCAGCTGAGGACTTTGCCAAATACTTCAAACAAAAGATAGTCAACATAAGAGAAAGCTTCAGTACACATTCCCCACAGACCCTCTACACAACTGCTCGGTCCTCTTCTCCCAAAACCCGCTTCTCCACGATTACAGAAGAAAAACTCTCCACTCTACTCTCCAGATCACATCTCACCACCTGTGCACTTGATCAAATCCCATCCCACCTCATCCCTAACCTCACCACAGTGTTTATCCCAGCCCTAACTCATCTTTTCAACCTATCACTAACCTCTGGTGTCTTCCCCTCTTCTTTTAAACATGCTGCCATTACACCCATCCTCAAAAAGCCTTCACTTGATCCATCTTTTGTCCAGTTATCACCCCATATCACTTCTTCCGTATACCCCAAAGCTAATTGAACAACATGTCCATTCGGAACTGTCCTCTCACCTCTCCTCCTGCTCCCTCTTTGAACGCCTACAATCTGGCTTCCGACCCCACCACTCGACTGAGACTGCCCTTACCAAAGTCACCAATGACCTACTAACAGCCAAAACCAAAAAACATTACTCTGTCCTCCTTCTTCTTGACCTGTTCTCTGCCTTTGACACTGTCGACCACTCCCTTCTGTTGCAAACTCTCTCATCTCTTGGCATCACTGACCTGGCCCTCTCCTGGATCACATGATACCTCACAGACTGGACGTTTAGCGTCTCCCACTCTCGCACCACCTCCTCGTCTCATTCCCTCTCTGTCGGTGTCCCGCAAGGCTCTGTCCTATGACCCCTGCTCTTCTCTATCTACACTTTTGGCCTGGGACATCTCATAGAGTCCCATGGCTTTCAGTATCACTTTTATTCTAACGACACACAGATCCACCTCTCTGGTCCAGACATCACCACCTTACTATCCAGAATCCCACAATGCCTATCTTCCATATCCTCCTTCTTCTCCTCTCGCTTTCTAAAATTTAACATTGATAAAACAGAGTTCATCATCTTTCCCCCATTTTGCTCAAAGCCCCCCCCCAGAGACCTAGCTATAACGATCAATGGCTGCACACTCTCCCCGGTCAACCAAGTCCGCTGCCTTGGAGTGACCTTGGATTCTGCCCTCTCCTTCCGACTGCACATCCAAGCCCTTTCCACCACCTGCCGCCTCCAACTCAAAAACATCTCCCACATCCGCGCTTTCCTTAACTTTGAATCTGTGAAAATGCTTGTACAGTACATGCCCTCATCATCTCCCGCCTAGACTACTGCAACATTCTCCTCAGTGGCCTTACATCTAGCACTCTTGCACCCCTCCAATCTATCTTAAACTCTGCTGCCTGACTAATCCACCTCCCACCCTGTTACTCCTCTGCCTCTCCCCTCTGCCAATCACTTCACTGGCTCCCCATTGCCCAGCGAATTCAGTTCAAAATACTAACAAATACATACAAGGCCGTCCACAACCTGTCCCCTTCCTACATCTCTGAGCTACTTTGGAACTTGGAATTCTTCAAAAGAAACCAGAAATCCCACCTCTTCAGAGAAGCCTACAACCAGTGACCCTGCTGCCTCTATACCGCCATGACCAACTTCACCCGCACCTACTGTGTCCTTCTCCCATACCATGTAGATTGTAAGCCCTCACGGGCAGGGCCCTCTATCCTTCTGTACCAGTTTGTAACTCGTCTTGTTTATGATTAATGCAATTGTCTGTATGATTTATGCATACCCCTTTTCATTTGTACAGCGCTATGGAATGAATGGGCCTTTAATAATAATAATAAATAATAATAATAATAATATCCTGTCTGTGAAGAAACTAGAAATGTATCATTCAATGTTAGACAGAACAAACCTTTTGGTTTTGACTAGATTTATTTGACTTGAAAACGTTTTTTCACTTTTGGGTGGAATAGAAGAAGATAAACATATGCCATTCTCAGAAGTTAACAAGCTAGTAATACAGATCACATTTATCCCATACACACAGTAAAGAAAGCTTTTATTAACTATGAAATTCATACCGATTTAACAAATGCATCCCAAGTGCTTTAAACTTCTTTGCTACTTGTCAGACCAGATGCATTTGTTACCCAGGATAATAAAATGTTAAGTCAGATTACATCACCTGTTGTGAGGATTCCATGCCATAACATGGAAAAATGTGTAACAAGTAGCATTATATTCTTTTTATTGTCCTTAGTAAGCACAAAGCCAGACTTCTATAATCCATCAGATTAAATGCTGAGAAAACACTCTGCTTAAAAATACCCATAAGAATTTATATATTTTCAACGTGTCTTTCTTCTTACAATCTTCAAAAATTAGCCAACTTGACTAAATATCCACCCTCCTCTTCTTCATCTGCTCCACCTTCAAAAATACAAAGAATTAGCCACTATGTTTCCACATCTGCGACATCATAATTTACTTTGGCAAATGTTATTCATAAAGAATGAAGGCTAAGGCTAGTTTTACACTAGCATTAGCGGTCTCTGGCAGGCTGTTCTGGCATAACCGGATGTTACCGCATGCCCACCAATCCCCATTGACTATAATGGGATCAGGAGGAGAACAGGCCACTACCCGGCAAATATGCCAAGGTTCAGTCGAATGGTTTTTGTCTGTCCGAATCTCAGCATATTTGCCAGAACAGCCAGCTGGAGACCTCTAATGCAGATGTGAATAAAGCCTAAGTCAAACTACAGTATTATGATCTTTTTGCAGTTTATTTAGGTTTGCAAGTATAATTAGTTCATTTTAGCAGCTGGTCAATCTTGGACGGTGATTTACAGCAAATATTGCAATTTTAAGAAGCATGCATGCAGAGAGCTTGCTTTAAAGATGGTAAAATGTACAGTTGCAAGAAAAAGTATGTGAACCCTTTGGAATGATATGAATTTCTGCACAAATTGGTCATAAAATGTGATCTGATCTTCATCTAAGTCACAACAATAGACAATCACAGTCTGCTTAAACTAATAACACACAAATAATTAAATGTTACCATGTTTTTATTGCACACACCATGTAAACATTCACAGTGCAGGTGGAAAAAGTGTGTGAACCCTTGGATTTAATAACTGGTTGAACCTCTTTTGGCACCAATTACTTCAACCAAACGTTTCCTGTAGTTGCAGATCAGACGTGCACAACGGTCAGGAGTAATTCTTGACCATTTCTCTTTACAGAACTGTTTCAGTTCAGCAATATTCTTGGGATATCTGGTCTGAATCGCTTTCTTGAGGTCATGCCACAGCATCTCAATCGGGTTGAGGTCAGGACTCTGACTGGGCCACTCCAGAAGGCGTATTTTCTTCTGTTTAAGCCATTCTGTTGTTCATTTACTTCTATGCTTTGGGTCATTGTCCTGTTGCAACACCCATCTTCTGTTGAGCTTCAGCTGGTGGACGGATGGCCTTAAGTTCTCCTGCAAAATGTCTTGATAAACTTGGGAATTCATTTTTCCTTTGATGATAGCAATCCGTCCAGGCCCTGATGCAGCAAAGCAGCCCCAAACCATGATGCCCCCACTACCATACTTCACAGTTGGGATGAGCTTTTTCTCCACACATAGTGGTGTGTGTTTCTTCCAAACAACTCAACTTTGGTTTCATCTGTCCACAGAATATTTTGCAAGTACTGCTGTGGAACATCCAGGTGCTCTTGTGCAAAATGTAAACGTGCAGCAATGTTTTTTTAGACAGCAGTGGCTTCCTCTGTGGTATCCTCCCATGAAATCCATTCTTGTTTAGTGTTTTACGTATCATAGATTCGCTAACAGGGATGTTAGCATAGGCCAGAGACTTTTGTAAGCTCATTGAGCAGTCTGCCCTGTGCTCTTGCAGTCATCATTACACGATGGTCACTCCTAGGGAGAGTAGCAGCAGTGCTGAACTTTCTCCATTTATAGACAATTTGTCTTATCGTGGACTGATGAACAGCAAGGCTTTTGGAGATACTTTTATAACCCTTTCCAGCTTTATGCAAGTCAACAATTCTTAATCGTAGGTCTTCTGAGAGCTCTTTTGTGCAAGGCATCATTCACATCAGGCAATGCTTCTTGTGAAAAGTAAACCCCAAACTGGTGTGTGTTTTTTATAGGGCAGGGCAGCTGTAACCAACACCTGCAATCTCATCTCATTGATTGGACTCCAGTTGGCTGACACCTCACTCCAATTAGCTCTTGGATATGTCATTAGTCTAGGGGTTCACATACTTTTTCCACCTGCACTGTGAATGTTTACATGGTGTGTTCAATAAAAACATGGTAACATTAAATTATTTGTGTGTTATTAGTTTAAGCAGACTGTGATTGTCTATTGTTGTGCCTTAGATGAAGATCAGATCACATTTTATGACCAATTTGTGCAGAAATCCATATCATTCCAAAGGGTTCACATACTTTTTCTTGCAACTGTATATATACTTCAGGCTCTGTATTGTGCTTTTGTATACAGTAATTCAGATAAATCATAGTACTGATGTACAAAGCCTGCTATAGACCTTTTGGGGGTCATTTATTAAGACTGTTGTTTTAGACGCCAGTCTTAATAAGCCGCTGCACTGGTGGTGGATCTGCCGAAATTATGAAGAGGCGCAGGCTTCCTTGCTGGCTTACATTTAGACCATTTTCTATGCCTAAAACAGACGTAGAAAATAATGACCTGCCAGCCCCTCCCCTTCTATTCCCACGCATTTTAGACCTAGCGTGAGCTAGGAAAAGTTGCAGATTGCGTAGCAAAAAACCTTTGTGCCAGAAATATGCCAAATATAGGAGTATTACTGATTATAAGTGACCCCTTTATTTTTTGATGCTGAGGGCACCCGTTCCCTTTGCAAACCCACTGCATGCCGTGGTCAGCTTTGACTGCAGCATACAAGGGGTTAATAGGAAACCACCGATGCTGGCGTATGCAACAGGGGCCCAGCTGTCAGCGACTGTCGAGTCCGTGCCGCTGGTCCTTAAGTCACATCCACCAGCGCCGTACATGTACGGCGGGGGTTCTTAAGTCACGTCAACCAGCGCCATACATGTACGGCGATGGTCCTCTACGGGTTAAACATCATCTGCCCCCGACAATTTTTCAAAGTGACATGTGTCGATGTGGTGTCTTTTTAAACATGCATTTACCCATAGCTATGTATGTCAGTGTTACTCAGACATAATTTACTATTGCTGTTCCAGGGCTTGGGAAGGAGGGGTGTTTGAGGGAAAAAAATTCATTAAAAAAAAAAATGAAAAGAGATGTGTTCCTAAAAATTATTTTAGGAGGCTAGAAGGGGTTATATACCAGCTTACAGAGCAACTGGAGCAACTTCGGTTTGGCCTGAACCAAACTTTTTCAACCATTCAGCGAACCAAACCCCAAACTAGTCTGGTTCGCTCATCTCTACCTATGACTTATTGTTTAAGCCAAAATTTTATGTTAAATATATTTGTAAATATTTTTTGGTGATGTTATTTGTAAGTTTCCATGTACTTTTCTGCATTTAAAAAATCTGAAAATCAGGCAGTTTTCACCCTAGCCACTAATAGGTGCCACTTTTTGGTGTGTTCCAATAACTTTTCAGCAGTCATCTCATAATCATGACAGGCATTACAATGACATATAAAGCTTCCGTATACATAACAAAAGATTCACCATTCAGAATACGTGATAGCCAAGGCTTTTGTACTCCACTGAACAATGTCCTCTGCACAGGTCACAGAGCATGCCTAGAAAACTCTCCCAGAGAAGTCAATGAGTCCCCTGCAGTCTATGACTGCTATGATGCATGTCTCTAAATGATGTTAATATTAATATTATTATTTATTTTAAAGCACTATTAATTACAAGGATCAGTACATCTAAATATACACTCACCTAAAGAATTATTAGGAACACCATACTAATACGGTGTTGGACCCCCTTTTGCCTTCAGAACTGCCTTAATTCTACGTGGCAATGATTCAACAAGGTGCTGATAGCATTCTTTAGAAATGTTGGCCCATATTGTTAGGATAGCATCTTGCAGTTGATGGAGATTTGAGGGATGCACATCCAGGGCACGAAGCTCCCATTCCACCACATCCCAAAGATGCTCTATTGGGTTGAGATCTGGTGACTGTGGGGCCATTTTAGTACAGTGAACTCATTGTCATGTTCAAGAAACCAATTTGAAATGATTCGAGCTTTGTGACATGGTGCATTATCCTGCTGGAAGTAGCCATCAGAGGATGGCTACATGGTGGTCATGAAGGGATGGACATGGTCAGAAACAATGTTCAGGTAGCCCGTGGCATTTAAACGATGGCCAATTGGCACTAAGGGGCCTAAAGTGTGCCCAGAAAACATCCCCCACACCATTACACCACCACCACCAGCCTGCACAGTGGTAACAAGGCATGATGGATACATGTTCTCATTCTGCTTACGCCAAATTCGGACTCTACCATTTGAATGTCTCAACAGAAATCGAGACTCATCAGACCAGGCAACATTTTTCCAGTCTTCAACAGTCCAATTTTGTTTGTGCAAATTGTAGCCTCTTTTTCCTATTTGTAGTGGAGATGAGTGGTACCCGGTGGGGTCTTCTGCTGTTGTAGCACACCTTTCTTTCCCATTCTGACATTCAGTTTGGAGTTCAGGAGATTGTCTTGACCAGGACCATAACCCTACATGCATTGAAGCAACTGCCATGTGATTGGTTGACTAGATAATCGCATTAATGAGAAATAGAACAGGTGTTCCTAATAATTCTTTAGGTGAGTGTAGATATGTATATATATATATATATATATATATATATATATATGTATTATAAAGCAAAGCAAGCACCAAAAAATAATAAGCATGAACCCATTAACAGGCTGGTAAAGAGGAGATGAGGACCCTGCCTATGAGGTCTTACAATCTACAAGGAAAGGAGGAGGGAGACACTAGGTAAGGGTGAAAGCTGCTCATCTGATTGTATGGTTGCAGCATGCTCATTGCAGACTGTAGGCTTTCCTGAAGAGGTGAGTTTTCAGGTTGCTTTTGAATGGTTGAATGTTAGGGGAGAGTCTGATGTGCTGTGGTAGTGAGTAGAGCGAATCGAAGTTGACAAAGTGGAATTCGACCAGAATTTCAGGAATTATTCGATTCGCACCGAATCCGAATTTCCTCACGTTTCACGTTTCATGGTAACGAATCATGGTAAAATGGATGCTGCACATGTTAGGACATGGAGCAAAGAACTCTGGGAATGAGGGATCACCCACAATGCCATGCATGCAGCCAATCAGTAGCTAGCCAGGCCTGTGATGTCACAGCCCTATAAATAGCCTCAGCCATCTTGGATTCAGCCATTTTCCAGTGTACTAAGTGTAGGTAGAGACATTAGCAGGCGCTAGGGACAGTGCTAGAAAATACTTTAAAACTTATATTTTGCTCAATAGAAGTTCAGGGAAAGAGCATTAGAAGTGTAGGGTAAGGATAGGGAATTATTCCACATAATTGAAGCAGAACAGCGTTCAATAGGGGTGTTTACAGCCTTAGTAATAGGAACAATCCTATTACACCTTGCTGCACTGACTGCGGATGCAAATTGCCATGATACCTCTGCTCATTTCAGGCTTGCAATACCTCTGTAATTCCAGCAAACCATTCTTGTTATTGGGGCCTTATTAGCCCCTGTGCGTTGCAGTTATATATATTTTCTAAAGCCTTTTTTTTGTCGTGTATTAGTGTGTGTGTGGGGGGGGGGGGTTATTAGCCTTTATGTGGTGAAGTGAGAAAATTAAAGCCCTTTTTGGTGTGTATTAGTGGCAAAAAAAATAACTTTATTTGCCATTCACAGCCGCTGTTATATGTTCTAAAGCCTTCTTTTGGTGTGTGTTAGTGGAAAAAAAGGGTGTATTAGCCGTTGTGTGGTGAAGTGGGAAAATAACAGCCATGTTTGGCGAGTATTAGGCTTCGTTCACATCACCGTTCAGCCTTTCCGTTCTCCTGCTCCGTTTAGGAGGCACATAACTGATCCAAACTGAGCCTAAGGACCCCATAGACCAGCGGTGGCCAACCTTACAGACACAACGAGGCAAAAAAAAAAAAAAAGCCACAAGCTATACATTTACACACGAGTCACCGTATTTTTCACCCTACAAGATGCATCTAGGTTTAACAAAGAAAAATAAGAGAAAAAAAGATTTTTCATCTAATCTGAGGTCTGATAAACATTATTTTGTTATTTTTCATTAGCAAAGAAAAAATATATTTTTCATCAGACCTCAGATCAGACTCCTAAATCAGATCCCCAATCCTTATCTGACCTAAAATAAGATCCGCATACCTCATCAGACCTCCAAATCAGATCCCCAAAATAAGACCCCCAATGCTCGGATCAGACAACACAAATCAGACTCCCAGTGTCAGACCCTCAGTGCTCAGATGCCCCCCCCCCCCCCCCCCCCGGTGTTCAGATCTCCCCCCATGCTCAGATCTCCCCCTTCTCAGATCTGACCCCCACATTCTCAGACCTGACCAACCCATGCTCAAACAATACCCCCATGATCAGATCTGCCCCACATGCTCAAATCTGAACCCCCACGCTCAGATCCCCCCATGCTTAGATCTGAACCCTATGTTCAGATCAGACCCCCATGCTCAGATCAGACCCCCATGTTCAGATCAGACCCCTATTGCTCAGATCAGACCCCCATTGCTCAGATCAGACCCCCATTTCCCAGATCAGGACACACAACCATGCTCAGATCAGACCCTCACATGCTTAGATCAGACCCCCATGCTTACTTCTATAGTTTAAAATAATTTCTTCCCTCTCCTGATCAGGCACTGGGCTCCTGCTCGGGCATCTGCTACTCTGGAGGTCTGACACGCTCTCCACTGTGACCTGATGAGCACAATGTCAGGTCATAGTGCGTGTCTCCACGTACTACGTTCTCACACTGTGTGCATCAGGACGTAGTGGAGAGTGAGCTGGAGCTGCAAAGTAGCAACAGTGCCTGATCAGGAAAAGAGATCCGAACATGGGGTGGAGAGTGAGCTGGCCTGACTGCTTTCCTGCTCCACAGCTAGAGCCGCACTTGAAGACGCAAAGAGCCGCATGCGGCTCAAGAGCCACAGGTTGGCCACCACTGCCATAGACTATAATGGGGTCCGTTATGTTTCCGCTCAGAAAATGATTTTGGAGGTGAGACAAAAGTTGTGCATGCAGGACTTTTGTCTCCGCTTTAAAATAATCCTCTGAGTGGACCCCATTATGGGGTCTATGGGGTTCTAATGGCTCAGTTTGGCTCAGTTATGTGCCTTCTCCGTCCTTTCTGTTCTCTTGCTCCTAAACAAAGCAGGAGAACGGAAAGGCTGAATAGTGATGTGAACAAAGCCTTAGTGGCAAAACAAAACTTTATTTGCCGTTCACGGCCGCAGTTATATGTTCTAAAGCCTTTTTTTGGCGTGTATTAGTGGGGGGAAAAGGGGCTTATTAGCTGTTGTGTGGTGAAGTGAAAAAATTAAATCCCTTTTTGCCGTGTATTAGTGGGGGGAAGGGGATAATTAGCCATTGTGTGGAGAACTGACAAAATTACAACTCTTTTTGGCATGTATTAGTGGTAAAAAAAAAAAATTGACATTCACAGCCGCAGTTATATGTTCTAAAGACCTTTTTGTAGTGTATTAGTGGGGGGGAAACAGGGCTTAGCTGTTGTGTGGTGAAGTGAAAAAATTACAGCCCTTTGTGGCGTGTATTAGTGGCAAAAAAATATATTATTTGCCATTCATGGCCGCAGTGATATGTTGTAAAGCCTTCTTTTGGTGTGTATTAGTGGGGGGGGGAGGGGCCTATTAGCCGTTGTGTGGAGAGGTGAGAAAATGACAGCCCTTTTTGGCATGTATTAATTTCCTTTTTATTTACTTATTTGATCTAACAGTATGTCAGACAGAGAAGTGACAGACCCTATACAGGGGAGGGGAACATGCCTAAATGTTTCTGGCGCAGGCACAGGTCGGAGCAGAGTAAGGGGGAGTTGTAGGAGGGGTCACTTCGAGAGGCCTGAGCTCCCAGTGTCAGCTAGCTGTCATGTCTTGACCAACAGCCCAGCGGTTCTTAAATGGTTGACTTGATCTTCTACTTCGTCTCAAGTGACATCAGACACCCCCAGCCAAGAGTCTGTGGGTTCGTCAGACACAACCCTTAGTTGGCATAGCCTGGGAGCAGGCCCTGTGCCCTCACCTGCGCCTCTGTCCTTTTCTGTTCCCTCAGCCAGAAAAGTACTATATGCTGTGGGCTCAGCTCCACTATACACTCACCTAAAGAATTATTAGGAACACCTGTTCTTTTTCTCATTAATGCGATTATCTAGTCAACCAATCACATGGCAGTTGCTTCAATACATGTAGGGTTGTGGTCCTGGTCAAGACAATCTCCTGAACTCCAAACTGAATGTCAGAATGGGAAAGAAAGGTGGGCTACAACAGCAGAAGACCCCACCGGGTACCACTCATCTCCTCTACAAATAGGAAAAAGAGGCTACAATTTGCAGGAGCTCACCAAAATTGGACTGTTGAAGACTGGAAAAATGTTGCCAGGTCTGATGAGTCTCGATGAGACATTCAAATGGTAGAGTCCGAATTTGGCGTAAACAGAATGAGAACATGTATCCATCATGCCTTGTTACCACTGTGCTGGCTGGTGGTGGTGGTGTAATGGTGTGGGGGATGTTTTCTGGGCACACTTTAGGCCCCTTAGTGCCAATTGGCCATCGTTTAAATGCCACGGGCTACCTGAGCATTGTTTCTGACCATGTCCATCCCTTCATGACCACCATGTACCCATCCTCTGATAGCTACTTCCAGCAGGATAATGCACCATGTCACAAAGCTCGAATCATTTCAAATTGGTTTCTTGAACATGACAATGAGTTCACTGTACTGAAATGGCCCCCACAAATCTCAACCCAATAGAGCATCTTTGGGATGTGGTGGAACGGGAGCTTCGTGCCCTGGATGTGCATCCCTCAAATCTCCATCAACTGCAAGATGCTATCCTATCAATATGGGCCAACATTTCTAAAGAATGCTATCAGCACCTTGTTGAATCAATGCCACATAGAATTAAGGCAGTTCTGACAGCAAAAGGGGGTCCAACACCATATTAGTATGGTGTTCCTAATAATTCTTTAGGTGAGTGTACAGTGAGGATGAGCTACTAGAGGACAGTCAGCAGCTACTGCCCAGCCAAGATCCGGAGAAGACATCCGCCGCTTCCTCCGGTAGGTGGGCAGGTAGTGATGAGGAGAGTGGCGTGAGAGCTGGTGTTGCGAAAGGTCAGGCTCCTGGCTCAGAGACCGTTGAGGAGGACATCAGTGACATGCAGAGAGTACTTGATGATGAAGTAGCAGATAGCAATTGGCAGCGGGTGACGAAGGATCTTCATAATCATTGGGAGAAGAGGGTGGCAGCTTGCGCGTGAGGCAGCGGCGGAACCAGCATGTCAGTAGCGTGGCTGAGAGTCAGCCGGGTGGCAGCGGTGGGAGGTCGGGAGCCAAATTTGCCTGGGGTAGACCACCCACTTCTCAGGAATCTACTGGCCCGGAAAGTAGTGGTGCAGGGGTTCACGGAGGCCGTAGCGGTAGCAGTCAGTCAGTGCGAAGTGTTGGGGGTAAAATCACCTACTCGGCGGTGTGTCAGTTTTTTGTTAAGCTGCCAGGGAAGGTGAACATGGCCATTTGTCAAATCTGTGTGCACATGGTAAAGCATCGCCAGGGCGCCCTGCGTCAACATATGCAGCATCACCATAAAGTGGCCTGGGAGAACCATGGCTCCAATGTGGTGGTCCAGCCTGCATCACCGCTGCATTACCCAGTGGCACGCACCCGATTACAGGCAGTCAAGGCTCCACCACCTCAGCCTAAGGAAGCTGTCTGTCCTTCCCATCATCTGCTGGTACTGATGCTCCTCCTCCTCCTAGTCAGTCATTCGGTCAGCAATCTATCACCCAAGCGATTGCCAAGAGACAACAGTATGCACTCATCCAACGGTGCAGAAGCTGAACGTGCTCCTGGCCAAGTTGCTGGTACTGCTGGCCCTCCTTTTCCTAGTGGTGGACTCTGCACCTTTCAGAGAACTGATGCCTTGTGCCAAGCCGTGGTGGAGAGTCCCAAGCCATCATTTATTTGCCAAAAAGGCAGTACTGACCCTGCACACATATGTAGAACAGAAGGTGGGCCAGTCCTTGAGCCTGTCGGTGTCTGCCAAAGTGCACGGCAGCGCCGACGTTGGAGCTGTAACTACAATCAAGGACAATATACCGTATGTCCTTTGGGTAAATGTGGTTACTGCCTAACCAGACCAGCAACTTGGCCAGGTGACGCCTTTTCCGCCTCCACATTCTCACGCCGTTGGTCCTGCAACAATGTACGCCTCTGCCTCCTCCTCCTCCAACTTGTCCTCAGTCTCAACTGCAGGGACAATTCACCGTGCCCCACCAGCATACCACATGTGCAGGGCACACTGTTCTGAACCTAGTTTGCCTGGGCGAATGGAGTCACACAGGGAGAACTGCTCCACATCCTTCATCCAGAAATCGATTCCTGTCTTTCTCTGCGATAACTCAAAATCGGAACCATGGTGACCGACAACGGGAAGAACATGGTGACAGCGCTGCGTCAAGGAGGGATGAGCCATGCGCCCTGCATGTGTTCAATCTGGTTGCCAAGCATTTCTTGAAGTCTTCCACCCATCTGCAAGACATCCTAAAAATGGCCAGGAAACTTTGCATACACTTCAGCCACACCACCAAGAACACCCTCCTTGAGCTACAGAGGCAGAACGGCATCCCCCAACATAGACTGATATGCGATGTTTCCACCTGTTGGAATTCCGCCTTCCATATGTTGGACCCACTGTACGAACAGAGAAAGGCCATAAATGGTTTCTTGATGATGCAGGCGGACAGAGGTACTCCTCTGTGTAACTTCGATGTTAGCCAGTGGCAGCTCATGCATGACACCTGCCATTTGCTCATGCCCTTTGAGGAGTTCACTTTATTTGTCAGTCACCAGGACTATGGGATGAACAACGTCATTCCACTGATTCATAAACTGTAAAAGATGCTGGTAAATCTGGATGGTCAAGGGACTGGAGACGTGGTGCCTACATCTCATGGCCACATGAGCCTTGTGGGGGCTGAACTGGAGGAGGATGATATTGGAGCACAAGCAATGTGTAGCGAAATGGGTGGTTTTTCGACACAGGTGACAGGAGAGAAGGAGCAGGAGCAGCCGGAGGAGCAAGAGGGAGATGAGGCAGATGACCCAGACACACCGTGGCAGTATGCAGTGAAGATGGAGGCAGGGATTCCCTCTGAGTCACTTGCGCAAATGGCCCGCTGCATGCTCACTTGCTTGGGTAGTGACAGATGAATTGTTACTATTCACAGAGGATGACTACTGGCTCTCCGCCATGTTAGACCCTCACTACCGGTCCAAAAATGGCCTTTTTTACACCCACTGAGAGGGAGGACAAACTGAACTACTATAGAGACATCCTATGTAGTCAGTTGGCCCCGCCTATCTGCACCATTGTCCAATCTTCGCTGGTCTGACTGGGGGGACCCTCTGTGCTCACATTCCACTGCCATGGCTGCTGGGGTGGGGTGGGGTGAGGTGGCAGGAGCAGTACCAGCTCCATCAGCAGCAGCCTGAGTCTAGAGTCGCTGATGAGCAGCTTTCTTCACCCGCATAGTGAAGAAACTACTCACCAGCAGCTAGACAAAGAGCAGAACCTGAACCAGCAGGTGGTAACATACTTAGAGTACACCCTGACAGCCGTCATTGACGATCACCTGGACTACTGGGCAGCCAAACTGGATTTATGGCAGAAACTGGCCAAGTTTGCCCTGGAAAAGCTGTCCTACCTGGCCAGTAGTGTGGCATTGGAACGGGTGTTTAGTGCGGCGGGGGCCTTAGTTACCCCAAGGAGAACTCGCCTATCCACCCAAAATGTGGAGAGACTGACCTTTGTCAAGATGAATCAGGCGTGGATCAGCCAGGATTTCCACCCACCAATGCCTGATGAATCAGATTAAATCATCCATGCTGCCTCACCCAAACCTTGACAAAAAGGACCGGTTTCTTCTGGCTACCTGCCTCAGCTACTATTCTGATGCTGCCAACTGCCTGATGCCACGCATCTTATGCCAAGTGCTCCTTTTTACACCCACCATCGTCAGCAGGTACTGTTAGTGCCACCCACCTCCCCACTCTGCCACCAGATCACTATGTGGTCTCCTGATGCTGCTGCCACCTCCACACTATGTCACATTGCCAATCGGTGGTCTCCTGATGCTGCTGCTACCTCAACACTATGTAACCTTGCCACTCTGTGGCCTCCTCATGCTGATTCTGCCACCTCCACACTATGTCCCTTTGCCACTCTGTGGTCTCCTGATGCTTCTACCACCTCCACACTATCTCACCTTGCCACTCTGTGGTCTCCTGATGCTACTACCACCTCTGCACTATGTCACCTTGCCACTCTGTGGTCTCTTGATGCTGTTGCTACCTCAACACTATGTCACCTTGCCACTCTGTGGCCTCCTCATGCTGCTAGTGCAACCTCCACACTCTGTCATTGTGCCACTCTGTGGTCTCCTGATGCTACTGCTACCTCCACACTATGTCACCTTGTCACTCTGTGGTCTCCTGATGCTGCTGCCACCTTCACACTATGTCATTGGGCCACTCTGTGGACTTCTCATGCTGTTGACATCATCATTTATTTGACCCTTCTTCTGATCTGTCAGAAGGAAGGAACAATGAGACACACAACGAATCCTGTCTGTGTAGCAGCTGTAAGGCCTGTATGGTCCCATCAGAATTGGCTTTTGATTTAGTATCCAAAAGCAGGAGTGGGCACAAAACACAGAAGACATGCCAATATTCCATTCATGTGTCATCTCTGTTTTGGATCCATTCCGTTTTTTTGGGGCATTAGCAATACTGATGGATTACTGACCAAATGCTAACAGAGTGAAGACATATGCTCAACAGACATGATCTATTTTTGGGGGTTACTGTAACTTACTGTTCTGACGGATCAGAAGAAAGGCAAAATAATCAGTGACGTCAACACAAACTTACTTCTGACACCCTCTCCACTGTGCCAGGGGGGTTCTACTTGTATAAGTGTTTAATAGAACAGGTTCTGCAGACATCTATGTGGAATCAGCTGACGACAGTGTAAAAGAAGTGCACGGTTATTTACACATGATGCTAACATCGACCTGTAAGTTTTGGCCCCGTAACTGCCCAAAGAAGTGAAGTGTGCAGTGATTCTAAGTGCGAAGCCTGTCATCTGCGTGTCATACTGACTCACAGTATTGTTTCACTGCCACAGCAGATTCACTATGAGTATTGCTACAAGGCACAGTGTTCTACACCACTATACAGGCTTCCTGCAGCCAGGAAATAGCTGTTTTTTAACACGTTCCACCACGGATAATTTTTGGATTGAATTGAATACTTATGGAAAATTTGGCGAACCAACCTAATTTAATTTTTGAGAAATTCGCTCATCTCTAGTAGTGATTTTCAAAGTACAAAAGATGCATGTGAGAAATCCTGTAGACAATTATGCAAGGAACAGACAAGAGGAAGGAAAAAAGGAGAAGGTCATGTGATGATCTGAGATTATGTGGGGGGATTTATAGGGAAAGTAGGTCAGAAATGTAAAAAGGGAACACATTGTGGATGGTCTTATATGTAGTTGCTAGCATTTTGAACTGCAATTGCTGAGCGATGGAAAGTCAGTGAATGGATTGGCAGTGGAGAAATGGGGGGAGAGGTGGATTAATCGGGTAGCAGAGGATAGATTGGAGGGGCGCAAGAGTGTTAGATAAGAAGACACAGAAGATTCAGGAAAGAAGCTCGTTCAGTGAAGGAGACCTCTGCATTTACATGCAGTTAGCTTGAGGATGCTACTGCTGACCAGAAACAATGATTGGAATACCTGCACGAATGACAGGATCACCTGATGAATGAGCATTTTGCTCGTTCATCAGGTGATCAGTGGCACATTATCCTCAATAGTAATGTGGTTCCTATCGGAAGTGAGGGAGAACTGTGGCCTGCTGCACTTACTACTACTACTACTACTGACCAGTCGGTTGGTGCTGCTGCTGCTGTTTGCACTACTACAACCAACCACATTTTGACTCTCGGATAATGAACCATGTTTTTTTTGTTTTCCACTCTTCTGTTTACCAGACATTTTATTATGCAATAAAATGTCCCTTCCATTCTACAAAGACACTGAACACTGGAAATTACAATTATCAATTATAATACAATCTGTAGACTGAAAATGCTATAATAATGTTGTTATTGCATTACAATGCAGTCACTAAAACTATATGCTATCTTGGTGCAGTACAATGTGTTAACCAAAACTAATATCAATGCACTTATTGCAGTACAATGCATTCACAAAAACTGCACAGTGTATTGATTAAATATAATGCGTTAACTAAAACTGCTATATTACAAGTGGGATTTGTTCCATTGAGACCCCTTTAAACCCTTGTGAGTGGGCTTGAAAGAATAGACAAAATAGCCATTTCCGGGGTAAGTGTTAAAGATTCTTTGGTGAGAATATTATATAGAGATATAACTTCTTGCCACAAGGGAGCAAGGACCATGCACTGCCACCAAATATGTAGCATGGTACCCTGGGCCGCACCACACCACCAACATAAATAGGAGGCCTGGGGAAAGATCCACTCAAGGCACACAGATGTCATATACCAGTGGGACAGTATCTTATAGTTAGTTTCCTGTAACCTCCAGGAGATAGACATCCTTTGAGTAAAGTCAAATGCCCTGGACAACTGCTCCTCAGTGAAGGAGGAATGCAGTTCTGATTCCCAGGCTCCCAACAAGGCAGGATTACTAGACTCTCATCCTCAGTCCCGCAACGGTCTGTAAAGTACTGAAATCCCATGAGAAGGTGCACAAGAGGAAAAGCTTCTCAAATTGAGTAAGCGTAGACTGAAAAAGCAACTGAGAGGGGAGTGAGGATATAAAGCTACGCAGCTGGAAATATCTGAGCCAAGTTCCTGGAGTAGCACTAAAATCAGTGATTAAGTCAGACAGGGGCCTAAGATTTCCCTCTTTTGGGACATTCCTCATCTGAGGAATAGAGTCCACTGAGAGAGAAAGGAGACATGTATCCTTAAAGGATTTTGTTAACTGGATTGATCTTGCTGACAGATGCCATTTAAAATTTTGTGCTGAGACATTAGCAATTTTTGGTCAATCTTTGCAGTATCCTAACATATATGAAGGACTTTTTTTATTTTTTATTTTTTATTTTTTCTTAAGACATGCTATATAAAGCAATTCCCTTTATAGACATAAGTAGTAATGTTATAAAGACTGTATAAAGAAGATGGAACCTTGTTTTGGCCTGTTCAGGGCTTGCTGAGGTAAAGTTTTGGATTGCTTTCCAACAAATATCTTAGTGTTGATGCCACCATCTAAGGATGTTTCTGAAGAGTCTTTGCTTGTTTCTCAACTGTTTATTGTAACATGTAGAGTCAGCTTTTGAATGGAGGCAGGAGGCAGTTCTTATCACTATACACATGTTATCTAGGACTAAATCAATTGTTTGCTGGAAACAATAAAGATGACTTCCACTAGCAAGGTAGATACGACTGCAGGGCAGTTTACTAGTAAATGAGGATGTTTACTCAAGAGAGACCTGACATGATGAGAGAGGTCAAGTAAAATGTACCCTTCAAAGTGGAAAGGAAGATAATACTACATGAGTGATGTGAATGTTGTATATTCAAATGAGATCAGTTTACTGTGACCCTTAACTGATAGTTGTAAAGTACTGCATAGTACACAAGCACTGCAAAGTGACCAGATCACAAAATCTCACAAAATTCTGACCTAGAAGATAAAAAAGATGTTCATGCTACATTAAGGTTCTGACAACAACATTTAGATGGTGTAAATTTACAGAAATATTTCACCTTTTTTTTTTTAATGGTTTTTATTCTTAAATGTATAAATAATCAGGAGAAGCAGCTAAGGTGCTTTCACATACATCATTTTGATCGTTTTTATGCAATAGAAAACAAACAAAAAATTAAATGAAAATAGAAAAAAAAATAGAATTGTTCTTATATACTTGAAATGAGGAGTAAAAAACTGGTTCAGTTGAGAATTTCGTTATTTCACCTGTAGGAAGGTTCAGCTTTTTAAGATTTACCCTATGTAGATCCAGTAAAACTAGGCTTGTTTTCCTTAGTTTACTTGCTAACATTTACATAGGTCTTTCCTGATGCATATGTGTTAGTTTTTAAATTAACTAATGGGTATCCTACGCTCCAAAGTAGAGGGCATCCCTAGACACTTAGGGGGATATTTAGCAATCCTAAAATTCACACAATTTGGAGCCAAGAATTTCTTTCCCAAAAATGTGCAACTTTTTTGGGAAAAGAGTAGGCATTTTCTATGGTAGCAGCCGGTATCCATAATTTGCAGATCCGCAAAACACTACGATCGTGGGAATGTAGCCTTAGGCCTCATGCACACGGCCGTTTTTTTTCACGGTCCGCAAAACGGGGTTCCGTTGGTCCGTGATCCGTGACTGTTTTTCCGTCCGTGGGTCTTCCTTGATTTTTGGAGGATCCACGGACATGAAAAAAAAGTCATTTTGGTGTCCGCCTGGCCGTGCGGAGCCAAACGGATCCGTCCTGAATTACAATGCAAGTCAATGGGGACGGATCCGTTTGATGTTGACACAATATGGTGCCATTTCAAACGGATCCGTCCCCATTGACTTTCAATGTAAAGTCTGGAGTTCTGTTATACCATCGGATTGGAGTTTTCTCCAATCCGATGGTATATTTTAACTTGTAGCGTCCCCATCACCATGGGAACGCCTCTATGTTAGAATATACTGTCGGATATGAGCTACATCGTGAAACTCATTTCCGACAGTATATTCTAACACAGAGGCATTCCCATGGTGATGGAGACGCTTCAGGTTAGAATATACAAAAAAACTGTGTACATGACTGTCCCCTGCTGCCTGGCAGGTGCTGCCAGGCAGCAGGGGGCAGACCCCCCCCCCCCCTGTTTTTAACTCATTGGTGGCCAGTGGGCCCCCCCTCCCCTGTTGTTAACTCGTTGGTGGCCAGTGTGCGCACCCCCCCCCCTCCCTCCCTCTATTGTAATAATAGCATTGGGGCCAGTGTGCGCGCCCCCCCAACCCCCCCCCCTCCCTCCCTCTATTGTAATAATAGCATTGGGGCCAGTGTGCGCGCCCCCCCAACCCCCCCCCCCCCCTCCCTCCCTCTATTGTAATAATAGCATTGGGGCCAGTGTGCTCACGGATGCGGCTGCCAAACGGTGCATTTTCCGATTTTTCCACGGACCCATTGAAAACGGCACAACGGCCACGGATGCACACAACGGTCGTGTGCATGAGGCCTTAGGCTGAGTTCACACTTCAGTTATTTGATCAGTTATTTCCATCAGTGATTGAGAGCCAAACCCCATAGTAAAGCCTACTCAGAGATAAGGTAAATTGGAAAGATCAGCGCACCTCTCCTTTGTTTTTGACTTACATGTAGTTTTGGCTAAGGCTACTTTCACACTTAGCGTTCAGAGCGGATCCGTCTGAGATGGATCCGCTCATATAATGCAGACGATGGATCCGTTCAGAACGGATCCGTCTGCATTATATTGTAAAATAAATTCTAAGTGTGAAAGTAGCCGCAGACGGATCTGTCCAGACTTTACATTGAAATCAATGGGGGACGGATCCGTTTGAAAATTGCACCATATTGTGTCACCTTCAAACGGATCTGCCCCCATTGACTTCCATTGTAAATCTGGACGGATCCGTTTGCCTCCGCACGGCCAGGCGGACACCCGAACGCTGCAAGCAGCGTTCAGGTGTCCGCCTGCTGAGCGGAGCGGATCCCAAACGCTGCCAGACTGATGCATTCTGAGCAGATCCGCATCCACTCAGAATGCATTAGGGCTGGACGGATGCGTTAGGGGCCGCTTGTGAGAGCCTTTAAACGGAGCTCACAAGCGGAGCCCCGAACGCAAATGTGAAAGTAGCCTCACAATGACTGATGGAAAAAACTGACCAAATAACTGAAGTGTGAAACTTAGGGCTGTTTCACACGAGCGGATGCCGAGCGTGACATCCGCTGCGTGAATGACAGCCAAGACCCGCTGCAGACAGAAGAAGCACGGAGCATTAACATGACTGATAATGCTCCGTGCCTCTCTGTGATCTCTTTACTACGAAATTACAGTGACAACTTTATCTCACTGTGATTTCGTAGTAAAGAGATCACAGAGAGGCACGGAGCATTATCAATCATGTTAATGCTCCGTGCTTCTGCTGTCCGCATCGGGTCTTGGCACTCTTTCACGCAGCAGATGTCACGCTCGGCATCCGCTCGTGTGAAACAGCCCTTAGGCCTTATGCATACGGAATGCACATGGGTGGCATCCGTGTTTTGCAAATCCACAAACAACACGGTCGTGTGCATCTAGCCTTAGGGAGAATTCATATCTCCTTTTTATTTTCCATTCTTCTGATCCATCAGGACAACAGGAAAAAAAACAGGACACCCTGACAGTGTGTATGTGTTTAAAAAAACTGTATGTTGGGCTTAAAGAAAAAAATAGACAGTAACAATTAAATTATATGCTCCATTTAAAGATTATAACCAGTAAGTTTTACTCCTAACAGACACTGGAACCACCAAGCGATGTGCCCATCTAAGACGGTAACTGCAAAGTACATGAACAGCAATCACCATGGACAACATCAAAGCGATCAATCCTCATTGAGAATCAGCACTAGGGATATCTTCTTGACAATTTATGGTCTCATTACCATACTGGAAGTGAAAATGAATGGCACTGATTGCTCAGAAACTGGGGGGAAATGTGGGTGCAGAACAAAAGCCCCAGCAGAATCTGTGGAGCCACAGATACAGCCAGGTAAAGAGAGCTGCTATTGTTGGAATACATGAAAGATTCACCATTTAACAAGTATAAACTCATTGTACAAGCTCAAGATGAGCCCAGATGCCTTTCTTGAAAGTGAAAATATACTGTAACATGTTATGGGTAATAGATTTCTGGAGAGGGGATGATCCAGGTATTTATTCTGATTGCCATATTTGCAGTCAAGTTTTTTTTTTTTTACATGGCACAATAGGTGCAGCAACCCCCTGAGGAGCCGATGTAGAGGAAAGGAGTGGTAATGGCCCTGATGAAGTGTTGAGTCACTGTGTACTCCCTCAGGTTATTGCTCCCTGGGGATTGGTGCAGTGGAATTATAGAACTGAAGAAGGAGGCCAGAGTTAAACCTAACAAAGTCCTTTTTGCTCAATAGCAGCAATTTCCAAGTGCAATTCTCTCTGTCACCAGCAAGGAATCTGGAGGCAGGCTGGGTGGCTGTAGTTAAGCACTGAGGCTGTAACGGCCTTGTAACATTCTAGGTGATGGGTGTCTTAGCCGTAGTCCCTCACCTTACCGTGTCAGTAGATGCTGGTCAGAGCTGTTTACTCTGCTGTCAAGCGAGTCAAGAATTCACTTGAGGTTGAATAAAAGGAGCCTTGCAGGTTGCTTCCTCTCCTCTCCTCTCTGTCTCTGGACAGGAACTCTCCCTCTTTGCAGAAAGCAAGTCCAGCCCACTCCTATCAAGGGGGAAGGACAGGGTGATTAGCCCTGTTCCTTGGCAACCTTTGCCATCCATTCCTTGCTGAAAACTAGGGCCAGAAGTAAAACAATAAAATACAGTATATAAGAAAAAATGGGATTTGAGCTCTCCCACTGTCCTCCTTCGCCATGCACAGATCCTGGACCATGAATAAATCAAAACAGTAGAAAAATATCCAGCTGCAGGCTCAGGATAAAATCCAATTTCTTTATTTCATCATTATAAAATTCATAGGCTGACCAGACAGGCAAGGTCTACACATTTCAACTGTACGTCTTAATCATAACCCATTGACATACAGTCGAAATGCGTAGACCTTGCCTGTCTGGTCAGCCTATGAATTTTATAATGAAGAAATAAAGAAATTGGATTTTATCCTGAGCCTGCTGCTGGATTTTTTTTCTACTGTTTTAATAAAATACAGTATACATAATACAATTTGTAGTACCCCCAGGTCTGGGGTACTACATAGGCATCCACCTTATGGGGGTATTTTGTCTTCCTCTGTAGTGATGGCCAAACATCGTCTGAGAAGGTTCGCGAATGGCGTATGCGATAAAATGTTCGCGAACCTCGCGTTCGCGGCGGGCCCCATAGACTGGCAGGTGAACCTGAAAAACCTTCAGGTCATATTTGCAGCCACAAACTACTTACTGGAAGTGCACAAAATAGGACCACAAAATGGACAGTGAGATACCAGAAGGGGATCATTGGCAAAATTTCCCACAAAAAAATATGTATTTTAATCAAGGGCCATTTTTTTTGCATCTTAAAGGGAAACTCTCAAAAATGTGCCATGCTGGAGCCTAGAAAATATTTATTTTTGGCCACTGGAGTACAAGCCCCAAATTAGGCATTAACCTGACAGAAAAGAACTTGTGATTATGTGGCTGGAGGTATATTAGGCAGTCACTGGATAAAAATTTTACTGTAGGCCAGTACAGGCCCCAAAAATTAGTCATTAACCTGACAGAAAAGAACTTGTGATTATGTGGCTGGAGGTATATTAGGCGGTCACTGGATAAAAATTTTACTGTAGGCCAGTACAAGCCCCAAATTAGGCATTAACCTGACAGAAAAGAACTTGTGATTATGTGGCTGGAGGTATATAAGGCAGTCACTGGATAAAAATTTTGCTGTAGGCCAGTACAGGCCCCAAAAATTAGGCATTCACCTGACAGAAAATAACTTGTGATTATGTGGCTGGAGGTATATTAGGCGGTCACTGGATAAAAATTTTACTGTAGGCCAGTACAGGCCCCAAAAATTAGACATTCACGTGACAGAAAAGAACTTGTGATGATGGGTCTGGAGGTACATTATGCGGTCGCTGGATAAAAATTTTACTGTAGGCCACTGGAATAAAGGCCCCAAAAATGAGGCATTCATCTGAAGAAAAGAACTTGTGATTATGTGGCTAGAGGTACATTAGGCGGTCACTGGATAAAATGTTTTACTGTAGGCCACTGGAGTAGAGGCCTCAAAAATTAGGCATTCACCAGACAGAAAAGGCCTTTTATGCTACTGTATATACATAAGGCAAAGACCATTCTTTGTTGATATGTGTGGGCTGGCATGAGGAAATTCAATTACACGTGGTCGTCACAGGTGTTGAATTCCTCAGAGATCCATGCCTCATTAACTTCTATGTGAGGTAGTCCACACTGTCGTGAGCTAGGCGAGTGCGCTTGACGGTCATGATCCCCGCTGCTGCGCTGAACGTCCTTTCGGACAGAACACTCGAAAAGGGGTAAGAGTTCCATGGCAAATTGTGCCAACTCTGGCCACAGGTCAAGCCTGCACACCCAGTAGTCCAGGGGTTCCTCGCTTCTCAGAGCGCCCACATCGGCAGTTAACCCGATGTAGTCGGACACCTGTTGGTCTAGGCGTTCCATGAGGCTGGATCTGGACTGTGGCTGTCGATGGGTTAGCTGCAAGAATGATCTCATCTCCAAAGTGACCAACACATCTTCAAACCGCCCTCTTCTTGCAGGAGTGGTAGGATTGGTACCCGCACCTATTTCGCTGTGGGTGGAAATTCCTCTGCCAGCGCCCGAAAAAAACAGCAGAATGCAGCATCTCTCACAGCAAGGCCTAGAAATGCTGGATTCTGACAGCCCTCTGTGATGCTGGTAACATGTCCGCCATTTTGTGTTTGTACGTTGCCACCCAGTACTAGTCCTTGCCCTTTATGCTTTTTATAAGTGGGTCACTCTTCAAACACTGAAGCATGAAGGCCCCAATTTGCACTAAATTGAAAGCGGTGGAGCACCCTGGCTCCTGCTCACCTCCCAGGAGAATATCATCCTTGCACTCCTCCCCCCAGCCACAGACATCACCAGGGATCCCCAAAAAGTTTAAAGTCCCCTCAAAGCCTGCTCTTCTTTCTCCTCCTCCTCCCCCTAGCCAGAATCCTCCTCTGACTCCTCTTCAGACTCCTGCTGACTTGTCTCAGATGGAGTAGCCCCCCTGGGAATTAATTCAGCATTGTGACTTCCTCATCTTCCAGCTCCTGCTCCTCGAAGGCTTGACTAAAGACATGACGCAATGCCAGTGGCGGATCCAGGGGGGGGGGGCAACGGGGCAATTTCCCCCCCCCCCCCCCCCCGAGCTAGCTGGCTCCTGGCGGCGGCGGCTGGGCACAGGGAGATGAACGCTTCCATTGTGGTGTGGATTTTAAAATCCGCAGCATGTCAATTTATTTTATTTTTCCTGACCGGATTTTCATCATTCACTTAGTAAAATCCGCAAGCGGAAAATCTGCACTGAAACCGCACCAAAATTGATGCGGATTGACCGCACAGATTTGCCTGCGAACACCTGCGGATTTCAGTGCGGATGCTCCACAAATGAATCCTGAACATGTGCATGTACCCTTGGGCTTACCGCGATTTATGCGTTAACAGCACAGGCTGCAGATGGCAACACTATTGTCAGCAGCTGACACGTTAAAAAAAAGCTCACACTGCGGAGCCATGTGCCAGAATCCTGGGAGCCCCAGAAGTGACTGTGCATGGTGGATGGCTCGCTCCAGATACATTTGCAGTCTGTTTTTTGCCTCCTGTGCCCTGCAAGCTCTGCCTGCTTCTCCTCCCTCTCTGATGCTCCTTCTCTCCTTCTGAACTCCCCTCCTCTTCCTCTCTTGTGGGCACCCACGTGATGTCCATCGACACGTCATCATCGTCACCTTCACCACCACTGACATTTGAGATCTAGGAGTAGGCAGCAACAGCGGGGACCTCTTTTCTTGGGCTGATCTTGGTACTGTCGTCAGACCACTGGGTGGCGGCTGTTGCTACCTCCTCTTCCCCATCCGATGTCAAGAATGGCTGCGCATCGGTAAGGTCTGGGAATGGATGGGAAAATAATTCCTCTGACTCGAGTGGAGGGGCTATGGTGGTGGTGTTGGAGTCTTTGGGGGTGCACACAGCAGAGAGTGAGAAGGGTGCAGATACATAGAAACATAGAAACATAGAATGTGTCGGCAGATAAGAACCATTTGGCCCATCTAGTCTGCCCAATATATCTGAATCCTATGAATAGTCCCTGGCCCTATCTTATATGAAGGATAGCCTTATGCCTATCCCATGCATGCTTAAACTCCTTCACTGTATTTGCAGCTACCACTTCTGCAGGAAGGCTATTCCATGCATCCACTACTCTCTCAGTAAAGTAATACTTCCTTATATTACTTTTAAACCTTTGCCCCTCTAATTTAAAACTGTGTCCTCTTGTGGTAGTTTTTCTTCTTTTAAATATGCTCTCCTCCTTTACCAAGTTGATTCCCTTTATGTATTTAAAAGTTTCTATCATATCCCCTCTGTCTCTTCTTTCTTCCAAGCTATACATATTAAGGTCCTTTAACCTTTCCTGGTAAGTTTTATCCTGCAATCCATGTACTAGTTTAGTAGCTCTTCTCTGAACTCTCTCTAGAGTATCTATATCCTTCTGGAGATATGGCCTCCAGTACTGCACACAATACTCCAAGTGAGGTCTCACCAGTGATCTGTACAGCGGCATAAGCACTTCACTCTTTCTACTGCTTATACCTCTCCCTATACATCCAAGCATTCTGCTGGCATTTCGTGCTGCTCTATTACATTGTCTTCCCACCTTTAAGTCTTCTGAAATAATTACTCCTAAATCCCTTTCCTCAGATACTGAGGTCAGGACTGTGTCAAATATTCTATATTCTGCCCTTGGGTTTTTACGCCCCAGGTGCATTATCTTGCACTTATCCACATTAAATTTCAGTTGCCAGAGTTCTGACCATTCTTCTAGTTTTCCTAAATCCTTTTCCATTTGGCGTTTCCCTCCAGGAACATCAACCCTGTTACATATCTTTGTGTCATCAGCAAAAAGACAAACCTTACCATCGAGGCCATTTGCAATATCACTTATGAAGATATTAAACAAAATTGGTCCCAGTACAGATCCCTGTGGAACCCCACTGGTAACATGACCTTGTTTTGAATGTTCTCCATTGAATACAACCCTCTGTTGTCTATCACTCAGCCACTGCCTAATCCACTCAACAATATGTGAGTCCATGCTCAATGACTGCAGTTTATTGATAAGTCTTCTATGTGGGACAGTGTCAAAAGCCTTACTAAAATCTAGATATGCAATGTCTACTGCACCTCCACCGTCTATTATTTTAGTCACCCAGTCAAAAAAATCTATAAGATTTGTTTGACATGATCTCCCTGAAGTAAACCCATGTTGTTTTTCATCTTGCAATCTATGGGATTTTAGATGTTCCACAATCCTATCCTTTAATAGGGTTTCCATTAATTTGCCTACTATTGATGTCAGACTCACTATAGTTGATTCCTCCCTACTACCTTTCTTGTGAATGGGCACGACATTTGCCAATTTCCATACAGAGAATGAGAAGGGTGCAGAAGGCTGAATGAGCCACTCAACCAACTCTGGTGCGTCCTTTGAAGTAATCGCAGGCACCTTCTCCAACTTCCCACTTAGGCTTCGGCCTGGTGCACCTGCCCGACCCCTACCATCCCTGCAGAACAGTCTGCTTCTTCCCCTGCCGGTCATTTTCAAAATGACCCTGTGCCTAAGTCCCTAGAGAAGAGCAGTATTTGTGGATGCAGGTATATCGCAGGCCTCAATCAATATTTGTTGGAAATAGGTATATCGAACCCCTTAATCTGTATTTTGTGGAAGCAGGTATATCGTAGGCCTTAAAAAATATTTGGGGGAAACAGGTATATCAAAACCCTTAATCAGTATTTTGTGGAAGCAGGTATATCACAGGCCTCATTCAATATTTGGTGGAAACAGTCATATCAAAGCCCTTAATCAGTATTTTGTGGAAGCAGGTATCTCGCAGGTCTCAATCAATATTTGTTTGAAGAAGGTATTTCAATCCCCTTAATCAGCATTTTGTGGAAGCGGTATATTACAGGCCTCAATCAATATTTGGTGGAAACAGGTATATTAACCACCTCCGGACCGCCTAACGCACGGATGCGTCCGGAAGGTGGTTGATTCATTCCTCCCGGACGCATCTGTGCGTCATCTCGCGATAGCCGAGGTTTCCTGTGAACGCGCGCACACAGGCGCGTGCGCTCACAGGAACGGAAGGTAAGCGAGTGGATCTCCAGCCTGCCAGCGGCGATCGTTCGCTGGCAGGCTGGAGATGTGATTTTTTTAACCCCTAACAGGTATATTAGACGCTGTTTTGATAACAGCATCTAATATACCTGCTACCTGGTCCTCTGGTGGTCCCTTTTGTTTGGATCGACCACCAGAGGACACAGGCAGCTCAGTAAAGTAGCACCAAACACCACTACACTACACCCCCCCGTCACTTATTGACCCTTTATGAACCACTGATCACCCCTGATCACCCCATATAGACTCCCTGATCACCCCCCTGTCCATTGATCACCCCCCTGTAAGGCTCCATTCAGAGGTCCGTATGATTTTTACGGATCCACAGATACATGGATCGGATCCGCAAAACGCATACGGACGTCTGAATGGAGCCTTACAGGGGGGTGATCAATGACAGAGGGGTGATCACCCATATAGACTCCCTGATCACCCCCATCATTGATCACCCCCTGTAAGGCTCCATTCAGACGTCCGTATGATTTTTACGGTTCCACGGATGCATGGATCGGATCCGCAAAACGCATACGGACGTCTGAATGGAGCCTTACAGGGGGGTGATCAATGACAGAGGGGTGATCACCCATATAGACTCCCTGATCACCCCCGTCATTGATCACCCCCCTGTAAGGCTCCATTCAGACGTCCGTATGATTTTCACGGATCCACGGATACATGGATCGGATCTGCAAAACGCATATGGACGTCTGAATGGAGCCTTAAAGGGGGGGTGATCACCCATATAGACACCCTGATCAGCCCCCTGTCATTGATCACCCCCCTGTAAGGCTCCATTCAGACGTCCGTATGATTTTTACGGACCCACGGATACATGGATCGGATCCGCAAAACACATACGGATGTCTGAATGGAGCCTTACAGGGGGGTGATCACCTCATATACACTCCCTGATCACCCCCTGTCATTGATCACCCCCCTGTAAGGCTCCATTCAGACGTCCGTATGATTTTTACGGATCCACGGATACATGGATCGGATCCGCAAAATGCATACGGACGTCTGAATGGAGCCTTACAGGAGGGTGATCAATGACAGGGGGGTGATCACCTCATATACACTCCCTGATCACCCCCTGTCATTGATCACCCTCCTGTCATTGATCACCCCCCTGTAAGGCTCCATTCAGACGTCCGTATGTGTTTTGCGGATCCGATCCATGTATCCGTGGATCCGTAAAAATCATACGGACGTCTGAATGGAGCCTTACAGGGGGGGTGATCAATGATGGGGGTGATCCGGGAGTCTATATGGGTGATCACCCCTCTGTCATTGATCACCCCCCTGTAAGGCTCCATTCAGACGTCCGTATGTGTTTTGCGGATCCGATCCATGTATCCGTGGATCCGTAAAAATCATACGGACGTCTGAATGGAGCCTTACAGGGGGGTGATCAATGACAGGGGGGTGATCAATGACAGGGGGGTGATCAGGGAGTCTATATGGGTGATCACCCCCCTGTCACTGATCACCCCCCCTGTAAGGCTCCATTCAGACATTTTTTTGGCCCAAGTTAGCGGAAATTGTTGTTTTTTTTCTTTTCTTACAAAGTCTCATATTCCACTAACTTGTGTCAAAAAATAAATTCTCACATGAACTCACCATACCCCTCACGGAATCCAAATGCGTAATTTTTTTTAGACATTTATATTCCAGACTTCTTCTCATGCTTTAGGGCCCCTAAAATGCCAGGACAGTATAAATACCCCACATGTGACCCCATTTCGGAAAGAAGACACCCCAAGATATTCCGTGAGGGGAATATTGAGTCCATGAAAGATTAAAATTTTTGTCCCAAGTTAGCGGAAAGGGAGACTTTGTGAGAAAAAACAAAAAAAAATCTATTTCCGCTAACTTGTGCCCAAAAAAAAAAATTCTATGAACTCGCCATGCACCTCATTGAATACCTTAGGGTGTCTTCTTTCCAAAATGGGGTCACATGTGGGGTATTTATACTGCCCTGGCTTTTTAGGGGCCCTAAAGCGTGAGAAGAAGTCTGGGATCCAAATGTCTAAAAATGCCCTCTTTGGAATGTGTGCCCCTTTGCCCACCTAGGCTGCAGAAAAGTGTCACACATCTGGTATCGCCGTACTCAGGAGAAGTTGGGCAATGTGTTTTGGGGTGTAATTTTACATATAACCATGCTGGGTGAGAAAAATATCTTGGTCAAATGCCAACTTTGTATAAAAAAATTGGAAACGTTGTCTTTTGCCAAGATATTTCTCTCACCCAGCATGGGTATATGTAAAATAACACCCCAAAACACATTCCCAAACTTCTCCTGAGTACGGCGATACCAGATGTGTGACACTTTTTTGCAGCCTAGGTGGGCAAAGGGGCACACATTCCAAAGTGCCCCTTTCGGATTTCACCAGTCATTTTTTACAGATTTTGATTGCAAACTTCTTCTCACGCATCTGGGCCCCTAGAATGCCAGGGCAGTATAACTACCAGACAAGTGACCCCATTTTGGAAAGAAGACACCCCAAGGTATTTTGTGATGGGCATAGTGAGTTTTTATTTTTTGTCACAAGTTAGTGGAATATGAGACTTTGTAAGAAAAAAAAAAATCATCATTTTCCGCTAACTTGTGACAAAAAATAAAAAGTTCTATGAACTCACTATGCCCATCAGTGAATATCTTAGGGTTTCTACTTTCCAAAATGGGGTCATTTGTGGGGTGTTTGTACTGTCTGGCCATTGTAGAACCTCAGGAAACATGACAGGTGCTCAGAAAGTCAGAGCTGCTTCAAAAAGCGGAAATTCACATTTTTGTACCATAGTTTGTAAACGCTATAACTTTTACCCAAACCTTTTTTTTTTGACCCAAACATTTTTATTTATCAAAGACATGTAGAACAATAAATTTAGCGAAAAATTTATATATGGATGTCATTTTTCTTGCAAAATTTTACAACTGAAAAGTGAAAAATGTCATTTTTTTGCAAAAAAATCGTTAAATTTAGATTAATAACAAAAAAAGTAAAAATGTCAGCAGCAATGAAATACCACCAAATGAAAGCTCTATTAGTGAGAAGAAAAGGAGGTAACATTCATTTGGGTGGTAAGTTGCATGACCGAGCAATAAACGGTGAAAGTAGTGTAGTGCAGAAGTGTAGAAAGTGGCCTGGTCATTAAGGGGGTTTCAGCTAGCGCAGTTGAAGTGGTTAAACCCCTTAATTTGGATTTTGTGGAAGCAGGTATATCACAGGCCTCAATCCATATTTGGTGGAAACAAGTATATCAAACCCATAATCAGTATTTTGTGGAAGCAGGTATATCGTAGCCCTCAATCAATATTTGTTGGAAATAGGTATATCGAACCTCTTAATCTGTATTTTGTGGAAGCAGGTATATCGCAGGCCTTAATCAATATTTGGTGGAAACAGGTATATCAAACTTATTAATCGGTTTGTTGTGGAAGCAAGTATATCTGAAGCCTCAATCAATATTTGGTGGAAACAGGTATATCAAAACCCTTAATCAGTATTTTGTGGAAGCAGGTATATCACAGGCCTCATTCAATATTTGGTGGAAACAGTTATATCAAAGCCCTTAATCAATATTTTGTGGAAGCAGGTATCTCGCAGGTCTTAATCAATATTTGTTCGAAGAAGGTATTTCAATCCCCTTAATCAGCATTTTGTGGAAGCGGCATATTGCAGGCCTCAATCAATATTTGGTGGAAACAGGTATATTAAACCCCTTAATTAGTATTTTGTGGAAGCAGATATATCGCAGGCTTCAATCAATATTTGGTGGAAGTAGGTATATCAAACCCCTTAATCAGTATTTTGTGTTAGCAGGTATATTGCAGCCCTCAATCAATATTCGATGGAAGTAGGTTTATCAAACCCCTTAATCAGTATTTTGTGGAAGCAGGTATATCACAGGCCTCAATCAATATTGTGTGGAGACAAGTATATCGAACCCACTTAATCAGTATTTTGTGAAAGCAGGTATATCAAACCCCTTAATCACTATTTGGTGGAAACAGGTATATCAAACCCCTTAATCAGTATTTTGTGGAAGCAGGTATATCACAGGCCTCAATCAATATTTGGTGGAAGCAGGTTTATCTTACCCCTTAATCAGTATTTTGTGGAAACAGGTGTATCAAACCCCTTAATTAGTATTTTGTGAAAGCAGGTATATCACAGGCCTCAAACAATATTCAGTGGAAGCAGGTATATTAGTCCCCTTAATCAGTATTTTGTGGAAGCAGGTATATTGCGGGCCTCAATCAATGTTTGGTGGAAACTGGCGTATCAAACCCCTTAATCAGTATTTTGTGGAAGCAGATATATCGCAGGCTTCAATCAATATTTGGTGGAAGTAGGTATATCAAACCCATTAATCAGTATATTGTGTTAGCAGGTATATTGCAGCCCTCAATCAATATTCGATGGAAGTAGGTTTATCAAACCCCCTAATCAATATTTTGTTGAAGCAGGTATATCGCAGGCCTCAATCAATATTTGGTGGAGACAAGTATATCGAACCCACTTAATCAGTATTTTGTGGTGCAGGTATATATCGCAGCCCTGAATCAATATTTGGTGGAAGCAAATATATCAAACCCCTTAATCAGTATTTTGTGAAAGCAGGTATCTCGTAGGCCTCAATCAATATTCGGTGAAAGCAGGTATATCAGTCCCCTTAATCAGTATTTTGTGGAAGCAGGTATATTGCGGGCCTCAATCAATTTTTGGTGGAAACAGGTGTATCAAACCCCTTAATCAGTATTTTGTGTAAGCAGATATTTTGCAGGCCTCAATTAATTTTTGGTGGAAGTTAGGTATATCAACCCCCTTAATCAGTATTTTGTGTTAGCAGGTATATTGCAGCCCTCAATTATTATTTTGTGGAAGCAGATATATCAAGCCCCTTAATCAGTATATTGTGGAAGCAGGTATATCACAGGTCTCAATCAATATTTGATGGAAACAAGTATATTGAACCCCTTAATTAGTATTTTGTGGAAGCAGGTATATCGCAGCCCTCAATCAATATTTGATGGAAGCAGGTATATCAAACCCAGTATTTTGGTGGAATCAATATTTAGTGGAAGCAGGTATATCAAACCCCTTAATCAGTATTTTGCAAAAGCAGGTATATCACAGGCCTCAATCACTATTTGGTGGAAACAGGTATATCAAACCCCTTAATCAGTATTTTGTGGAAGCAGGTATCTCGCAGGCCTCAATCAATATTTGGTGGAAGCTGGTATATCAATCCCCTTAATCAGTATTTTGTGGAAGCAGGTATATTGCGGGCCTCAATCAATATTTGGTGGAAACAGGTGTATCAAACCCCGTAATCAGTATTTTGTGGAAGAAGATATATCGCAGGTCTCAATCAATTTTTGGTGGAAATAGGTATATCAAACTCCTTAATCAGTTTTTTGTGGAAGCATCTATATAGCAGGCCTCAATCAATATTTGGTGGAAGTAGGTATATCAAACCCCTTGATCACTATTTTGTGTTAGCAGGTATATTGCAGCCCTCAATCATTATTTTGTGGAAGCAGGTACTGTATATCAAACCCCTTAATCAGTATTTTGTGGAAGCAGGTATATCACAGGCCTCAATCAATATTTGGTGGAAGCAGGTTTATCTTACCCCTTAATCGGTATTTTGTGGAATCAGGTATATCAAACCCCTTAATCAGTATTTTGTGGAAGTAGGTATATCAGACCCCTCAATTTTATTTTTTTTGCCACAACAGTAATATCACACCACCCTGTCTATTTGGGGCCACAAGTATATCGCAGCCGTCAATCAGTATTTTGTAGAAGCAAGTATATCACACCCCTCAACCAGTTTTTTGGGGAGCAAAGGGGATATCACACCCATTTCAAATAGTTGTTCCAATAGCGCTTTATCTCTTTCTCAAGCTGCGGTATCGCAGCAGAACCACACACAACTGCTGCACAATACAAATGCACTATAATATACCTTCTATCCTATAATATACTTTCTAAGTATATCACACCCCTCAGTATATCACACCTATCACACCTTTACCAGTCCTTAAAAGGACTTTTGTGGTCCTATTAGCTAGCGTTTTGTGTCCCTAACAGCCTGTCCCTGCTCTACAAAGCAGCCTCTCCCTACACTGGCAAAACACAGAATGTAAAATGGCTGCCATTTCGGGTTCTGTTATAGGGTGGGGGTGTGTCCATGTGCTAAAACGTCTCAATTGGCTGTCCTGTCCCACCTGATGGATGTGTCATGGGTCAAAGTTCAGCGCAATGCAAAAGAATATGGCACCGATGGGCACTACCATATGTTCGCATGTTCTGCGAATCGCGAACGCACAAAGTTTGCTGCTAAACGACCGCCAGGCGAACCGCAAGGCCATCTCTATTCCTCTGTATCATCAAGGTTGGATTACAGGTTGGACATGACAGCTCTGTGTTATTTCTTCAACCTTACCAACTATGTAAGCATTCACAAGCATGTCGCACACGTGTCAGAAAGCTGTGCTTTATTGTGCTATACAGCTGTATATTTCATTGTATCACCCAGTGCAAGCACACAATGACAGTATTTACATGCCATTTTAGGGTTTGAGATTTTATTGGTTTTACTATTTTAACTTCATTTTACTTCTGCTATTTCAGGACTAAGTGATTTTAGCAAAACACAGAATTTATGGCTGATATACAAATATGAATACGTTCACACACTGCACATTGCTGAGTTGTTAATTCTGACGCACAGGCAAATATGAAGGAGCATTGAAAAACAATATTACTGTTGTCTATTGCTCTGCAGTCACTGGCCCTACCTTGAAATCCTGCACGTGTCAAGACAATAGAAAACACACCTGCCTCTGGGTGTCACAGCTGCGTGACTTGCTTAAGTTTGTCACCATATCAGTTAAATTTAGGAGGTAATCGTTTTTTCCAGAGTAACCTTACAGGTATTTCAGAGGTTGGAAAAAATTGTTTTTTTGATTGATTATTTTCTGCTAAAACTGAGAAGCAGATATGATTAATAAATTTAAAAAAGTCTCAAATATGCACAGGGTTATACATAATAAAGATATTTAAAGAATGAGAGAGCGTTCATGTGCATTCATAGACAGATTGTTAGATTGATGACAAAAATTCTAGCATTTAGCACGTACTTGTATATATATATTTTTTTTATAAATCTGCTAAGGGTTAACTTAACACTTTCCTTCATTTTCACTGCTTGAATTTTAAAATTCCATGCTGAGCCGAGAATAAGAACTGCATTATAGCTACTTTTCACTGATGCTGGAATATTAAGAGAAAAAAAAAAGTTAATACAACATTACAATAATAATTCCACTTCCCATTTCCTGTAATATTAGAGATTGGCTTTGCTTCATGTCCACTGAATGATTTTAGTTTTGTTCTTGAGGATCTGATTTTCTTGATTTTTCAAATTATTTATTTGTGTAATTTAAAGGGTATATAAAAAACACATAATGAGTAATTTTGGCAGCATTTCTTATTAAAGAGAACCTGTCACCACAAAATGCAGTGCAATCTGCAGGCAGCATGTTAAGGGGTGTAACTATAATTTACAGGGCCCCATAGCAAAATAAGATGGGCGCCCACCATCTAGTGTAAGAAAATTAAACAGCAGCATAAGTAGCAATCAAGATATGTATAATATCATCATATATAAGAAAACCCACAGTATAGCAAAAATCCACTATATTGCTATTCCCCACAAAAAGGTGCAATGTTATTGCACCTAATAGGTCCCTCCAACCTCTGGGCCCCAAAGCAAGTGTTATGGCTGCTATGGCTCCAGGTAAGCTCATGGGCATGTTGTAGAGCAGGAGGAGTTGAACAGATTGATATGGAGTTTTGTGGGAAAAGATTCAGTAAAACTTGTAATTTATACATTAAATCTCTCCTCTTTCTAACTTCAGATATGCGCATAGGAGGTTGATAGCAATCAGCTGTTCGAGAAGGCACCAGCTCTAGCAGTAGCACCACAGGCTTCTCTAACCTCACCAACCACTGCACCATATATTGTATAGTGGCTGTGCTTGGTATTGCGGCTCAGCCCCATTCACTTCAATAGTGCTGAGCTGTGCCTATGCCATGTGACCAATGAAAGTGATGTCACATAGCCTAGCCAAAGCTGGAGAAGGCCGCAGCGCTACTGTAAGCACCGCCGCCTTCTCAAACAGCTAATCGGCGGGGGTCCCGTATGTCAGACCCCCACCGATCAGATACTGATGACCATTCAAGAAGATAGGTCATCAGTAAAAAAACTCTTTGAAAATCTTGATAAGTGAAAACTCTTTGATAAGGTCCGGATGCGTTGTGGCAAACCCGCGCAAGTAGGTACGCAATTGCAGTCAGTTTTGACTGCGATAGCGTTCCCTTGTTCAGTTTTTATCACGCGGGTGCAATGCATTTTGCACGCGCGTGATAAAAAACTGAATGTGGTACCCAGACCCGAACTTCTTCATAGAAGTTCAGGTTTGGGTTCAAGGTTGTGTAGATTGTATTATTTCCCCTTATAACATTGTTATAAGGGAAAATAATAGCATTCTTAATACAGAATGCATAGTACAATAGGGCTGGAGGGGTTAAACATTTTTACAAATAATTTAACTCACCTTAATCCACTTGTTCGCGCAGCCGGCATCTCTTCTGTCTTGTTCTGTGAGGAATAGGACCTTTGATGACGTCACTACGCTCATTACATGGTTCGTCACATGATCCATCACCATGGTTTCTGTTCCGTTTTGCCGTTCCGTTTTTCCGTTTGGTTTCTGTTTGTGATCCGTTTTTTTGGGGATCGCAAACCGAAATTGAAGCATACAATAATGTTTAAACAGTAAGTACATAAAAAAAATTGGGCTGGGCATAAAATAGATAAAATAGATGATTCTGCAAAAACGAAACAGATGCGGACCCATTGACTTGAATGGAGACATGGAACGTGATTTGTGGGCAATACTAGGACATGTTCTATTTCTTAACGGAACGGAAATACGGAAACAGAAGGCATACGGAGTACCTTCAGTTTTTTCCCCCGAATCCAATGAAATGAGGGGTTCCATATATACTCCGTATGCTTTCCATTCCGTTAAGAAATAGAACATGTCCTAGTGTAGATGTAAAAAAAAAAGTTTGTGGGCAGGAGGCCTTAGGCCTCCTGCACACGGACGTTTTTTTTTTCCATTTACGTTAATTTTTTTGCGTTCCGTATATGGACCGTTCATTCATTTCAATGGGTTCGCAAAAACTATAGAAGGTACTCCGTATGCATTCCGTTTCCGTATTTCCATTCTGTTAAAACATAGAACATGTCCTAGTATTGCCCGCAAATCACGTTCCGTGGATCCATTCAAGTCAATGGTTCCACACAAAAAATGGAATGCATACGGAATGCATACGTATGTCTTCCGTATCCGTTCAATTCTTGTGGAACCATCTATTGAAAAATTTATGCCCAGCCCAATTTTTTTATAAACTTACTGTTTAAACATTATTTTATGCTTCCGTTTCCGAAACCAAACGGAAAAACGGAACTGAAGCGGAACAGAAATGGAAACACTACTGAAACCAAAAAACTGATCCATTTAAACACGCACCGCAAAACCATACGGTCGTGTGGAGGAGGCCTAACTCTGTGTTGTTACCCTAGTGCACTTTCTAAGCTGTGGATTGAGACTTACAACCTTTTTTTAATTTGCTGCATGTACATGATATGACATAGGTGTTACCCCACACAAAATTTACTTTTGCCCAGAACTGGATTATTTTGTATTAGTTAAATCCTAGAGGTCAAGAAACCACTTCCAAGATAATATCCTTAAAGGCAGCAACTACAAGCCTAATAAAGGCGACATATAAAAGGTGGATATCACATATACTCAGCGTAAAGTCTCTTGTAGAACAAACATCCTTCCTCTTCTTCTTGTATTTGTTTAACCCTCTGTAACATGTGTATAGGCATCACTTTGACACGCTGCTAATTTGGTTCTTGTGTTGTAACCATGATTGATGTGCTGACTGTTGAGTCCCAATTCAATGAGTTATTGTCTGTACACTTAACATTCTCTATCTAATAGACTAAGAAGGGAAGAAAGCACTTGCAAGGCCTTATTCAATTAGCTGGAATCTGACTTCCTTATCCTTGCCACTTTTTTGTCCTGGCTGCAGACTGGCCGCATGTCCAAGCAAATTGATATATCTAAAGCACTTATCAGCCACATCTCTAGCTAGATTGATTGGCAAGCACCCCTTTGTTTCGGACTTGCTAGCTCATTGGGTAGAGGAAATGGATAGTAGGTATATGTTTCGTTAACCTGTTCAACAATGACAAAGATCTCGCTCTTTCCTGTGTCCACATTGTCTAAACTAAAGGCTTCTAGGATGTTGACACACGGCTACACAGACAAGTTTCTATTATTTTGCTATGCAGGTGAATTTCGTAGAATTCCTTCATGTAAACTTGTACTATGAGGGGTTAGTGATCACTTACATAAATGCACATCTGCTTATACATTTTAATGTTTAACTTTTGCAATACTCCCCTTAAAAATACCAAGACTCCTCTGCCCAAGTAAGTAATTATCGCGTTCCTTTAAATAAACAGACCTCCTCAGATTGTCAAATATGTCAGTGGTCATAAAGGTTAAATGTTTATTAGTTTGCGCTGCTAGTTTTCAGACTCTAGTGAAAGATTCTAGGTCTTAGAGGAACACCCTGAAGGCAGCCTCGCTGATCAAAAACTGAAAGAATGTAAAGTACCTGTTACAATTTGTTCTGCGTATAACATGCTCTAAAGAAACATGCAATTTATAGGGCGATTCCTACATTTATCACATAGTTTTACCTTTACAAAAAAAAGCTAATTTTGCATAGTTGCTTGGGCAAGCACACAAAGTATTTCTAATCCTTTGTATAGAGAGATTTGCTCTATAAATTGTGATGTTTTACATGCTTCCATCAAGAAGCTGAGATAGCATTGTGTTTAAATTAAATAGAAGTACCACAGTAGTGGGAGATACCAGACATGAGTTGAAATATACATCACATAAATATTTCAAAAATATTACTGCGAAAAGACCTAGGGCAAGTTAGAAAAATTCCAGTGTTACTCCTACATAATGTATATTAAAACATTATTGAATATGTGGACAACACTACCCTGTGGTATTTAGTATTACTGGCCTATGATGATGTTAGAAAAAAAAATATATATATATATATTGTATGGCATAAATGCAAAAGCTATAATGGCCTAGGCTTAAATAGCCGTCATAGAAAAAAGCTGAAATAGAATATTCCAAAAAAAGACATGAATATGGCCAAACCAACAGCAATTATAAAAGGAAATATTAGATGTTCATACTCATGGTAAAAAGTTGGTCCGTTCTACTCGTCTTATTTTTTTCTAACAACAAACATTTTTGGGGGGCATATTTGCATCAGCATAGGCCAGTAATACTATATACCATCCATGGTCGAGTTGTTCACATATTTAGTGGTGTTTCCATGTATGTAGCAGTAATTAGAGATGGCCTTGTGGTTCGCCCGGCGGTCGTTTCGTGGCGAACTTTGCTCATTCACAATTAGTCGAACATGCAATATTCGCACGCGCCATATTTTTTTGCATAGTGCCAAACTTTGACCCATGACACATCCATCAGGTGGGACAGGACAGCCAATTGAGATGTTTCAGCACATGGACACACCCCCAACCCTATAACAGAACCCAATCTGGCAGCCATTTTATATTATGTGTTTTGCCAGTGTAGGGAGAGGTTACATTTTGGAGCAGGGACAGTTAAAGACACCAAACGCTAGCTAATAGGGCCACAAAAGTCCTTTTAAGGACTGGTATAGGTGTGTTATTGATAGGTGTGATATAGAGGGGTGTGATATACTTATAATATACTGTGTGCGGTTCTGCATCGATACCGCAGCTAGATAGAGGGACAAATGCTATTAGAGTAACTAATTGCAACGGGTGTGATATACCTGTTGCCACCAAATACTGATTGAGGGGTGCCATATACCGTCTTCCACAAAATACTGATTGAGGGGTGCCATATACCTGTTTCTTCCAAATACTGATTGAGGGGTGCTATATACCTGTTTCTGCCAAATAATGATTGAGGGGTGCTATATACTTTCTTCCACAAAATACTGATTGAGGGCTGCGATATACCTGCATCCACAAAATACTGATTGAGGGGTGCCATATACCTGTTTCTTCCAAATACTGATTGAGGGGTGCTATATACCTTTCTCCGCCAAATACTGATTGAGGGGTGCTATATGCCTGTTTTCGCCAAATAATGATTGAGGGGTGCCATATACCTTCTTCCACAAAATACTGATTGAGGGGTGCCATTGCTATATACATTCTTCCACCAAATACTGATTGAGGGCTGCGATACACCTGCTTCCAGAAAATACTGATTGAGGGGTGCCATATACCTGTTTCCGCCAAATACTGATTGAGGGGTGCTATATACCTGTTTCCATGAAATACTAATTGAGGGGTGCCATATACCTTCTTCCACAAAATACTGTTTGAGGGGTGCTATTGCTATATACCTTCATCCACCAAATACTGATTGAGGGCTTTGATACACCTGCTTCCACAAAATACTGATTGAGGGGTGCTATTGCTATATACCTTCTTCCACCAAATACTGATTGAGGGCTGCGATACGCCTGCTTCCACAAAATACTGATTGAGGGGTGCTATTGCTATATACCTTCTTTCACCAAATACTGATTGAGGGCTGCGATACACCTGCTTCCACAAAATACTGATTGAGGGGTGCTATTGCTATATACCTTCTTCCACCAAATACTGATTGAGGGCTTTGATACACCTGCTTCCACAAAATACTGATTGAGGGGTGCTATTGCTATATACCTTCTTCCACCAAATACTGATTGAGGGCTGCAATACACCTGCTTCCACAAAATACTGATTGAGGGGTGCTATATAACTGTTTTTGCCAAATAATGATTGAGGGGTACCATTGCTATATACCTTCTTCCCCCAAATACTGATTGAGGGCTGCGATACACCTGCTTCCACAAAATACTGATTGAGGGGTGCCATATACCTGTTTATGCCAAATACTGATTGAGGGGTGCTATATACCTGTTTCCACCAAATACTGATTGAGGGGTGCTATATAACTGTTTTCGCCAAATAATGACTGAGGGGTTCCATATACCTTCTTCCACAAACTACTGATTGAGGGGTGCCATTGCTATATACATTCTTCCACCAAATACTGATTGAGGGCTGCGATACACCTGCTTCCACAAAGTACTGATTGAGGGGTGCCATATACCTGTTTCTGCCAAATACTGATTGAGCGGTGCTGTCTACCTGTTTACGCCAAATACTAATTGAGGGGTGCCATATACCTTCTTCCACAAAATACTGATTGAGGGGTGCTATTGCTATATACCTTTTTCCACCAAATACTGATTGAGGGCTGCGATACACCTGCTTCAACAAAATTCTGATTGAGGGGTGCCATATACCTGTTTCCACCAAATACTGATTGAGGGGTGCTATATACCTGTTTCCACCAAATACTGATTGAGGGTTGACATATACCTTCTACCACAAAATACTGATTGAGGGGTGCTATTGCTATATACCTTTTTCCACCAAATACTGATTGAGGACTGCGATATACCTTCATCCACAAATACTGCTCTTCTCTACAGACTTAGGCAGAGGGTCATTTAGAAAATGACAGGGAAAGTAAGAGGCAGACCGTTCCACAGGGATGGTAGGGGTCAGGCAGGTGCACCAGGCCAGAGCCTAATTGGGACGTTGGAGAAGGCGCGTGTGATAACTTCAAAGGGCGCACCAGAGTTGGTTGAGTGGCTCACTCAGCCTTCAGCTTCTGCACCCTCCTCATCCTCTGTATCTGCACCCTCCTCACTCTCTGCTGAGTGCACCCCTGACAAAGCCTCTCCAGGTGAAGCGTACGTCGAGGTGCAGCTTTTGGTCACACGCTCTGGGTCCAGCATATCAGGGGTAATACATGTTTTGTTGTTTTGCTCAGTTAGTTGTTACATTTCTTTTTATATCTCTATTACCACCTACACTTGGCACACTTGCCTCTGTATTGTACAGTTCAATGGCTATGTGCATATCTTATGCGGCCATCCCAGGTTTTTGGGTGGGCTAGTTTGCCTTATGCTATTTGTACATTTTTTCATTTATCTTTCTGTGCATGCAACATACATACCAGTACATGTTACTTTGAGTGAACCTACAGTTCTCACAATTTTCATGCTGATGTATACCTAGGGCTGTGACATTTTTTTCCCTGCCAGTTGGGTGTTTGGGAGAGAGGTTGTATCTGACCCCCTTACATGAGGTCTCCCCCTCTCCTGTACACTTGTGCCTTATGTCTCATATATTGTTTGTTATGTGATCATGTCTGAATAAATTACATATATTTTATATGTGTGTCTCCCACTTTTCTTTGGGGTTATTGGTTCTGATTTTGGGTTGGCTCAGTGTGCACCCCTAAACACACAAACTCCACCACCACTATAGCCCCTCCACTCGAGTCAGAGAAATTATTTTTCTATTCCCAGACCTTACTGATGAGCAGCAATTCTTGGCAATGGATGAGGAAGAGGAGGTAGCAACGGCCGCCACCCACAGTCTGACGACAGTACCCAGATCAGCCCAGGGAGGGTTTTCCCCGCTGGTGGTGAAGGTGACGATGATGACGTGTTGATGGACGTCACGTGAGTGCCCACAAGAGAGGAAGAGGAGGGGAGTTCAGAGGGAGAGACGGAGCAGTAGAGAGGGAGGAGAAGCAGGCAGAACTCACAGTTTACGGAGGGCAAAAATCTGACTGTAAATGTATCTGGAGCGACGCATCCACCATGCACGGTCACATCTTGCGCTCCCAGGATGCCGGCACATGGCTCCGCAGTGTGGGCTTTTTTAACGTGTCAACTGCTGATAATAGTGTTTCCATCTGCAGCCTGTGCTATCAACTCATAAATTGCGGTAAGCCCAACACTCACCTAGGGACGACCGCCCTAAGAAGGCACCTGGCCTCCCATCACCGAGCCCAGTGGGAGCAATGTCGTCAGAACCCACAAAACCACACTCCTGGCGCTCCACGTCCTGCCTCTTCCCCTTCTCCTCCCATTTGTCCTCCATTCCACCTTCCACTGTGCCGTCGTTGCGTTCATCTGGCACAAGGCAGGTTTCAGTGGCCCAAATCTTTGAGCGCAAAATGATGACGCTGGATAATCCTCTTGCCCAACGGCTGACCGCTGGCTTGTCGGAACTACTAGCCCGCCAACTACTGCCATATAAATTAGTGGACTCGGAGGCCTTTAGAAAATTGGTGGCCTTTGGAACAACGCAATGGAAGGTCCCTGTAAGGAAATATTTCTCCCAGAAGCGCATCCCTGAACTATATGGCCACATTCAGCGGCAAGTTAATATACTGTATCTCTGGCTCACATTGTTGGTGCCAAGATACATCTGACCACAGACACGTGGTCTGAAAAACACGGGCAGGGAAGGTACATAACTTTTACTGCCCACTGAGTGAACCTTCTGACGGCCGTCAAGCATGTAACCCGTGGCACTCGTGTGGATTTGGTGTTACCTCCATGGATTGCATGCAGGCCTGCCTCTTCTTCTCCTCCTTCTACTCCATACGTCTCCTCCTCGGCTGAATCCTCCTTTTCCACTGCTACCGCCTCTTCCACTGCACCCCCAAGCCCCCCAGAACCTATTCAACGTGCCAAGGTAAAACATGCCATGCTGTGCTGTGGTTGTTGTGCCTGGAAGAAAAGAGCTACACCGGTCCTGCACTCCTTTCAGCTCTGTGGTCACAGACCAATTAGTGGCTAACTCTGCTGAATTTGACAGTTGGTAAAGTGGTGTGCGACAATGGTGCCAATCTGCTGAGTGCGCTGAAACAGGGCAAAATGACACACGTCCTGAACTTAGTCGTGCAGAGATTGGTTGCCAAATACCCCGGGGTCCAGGATATCTTGCGGCAGGCCAGGAAAATCTCTGGCCATTTTAGAAGATCTTACACGGCCATGGTTCGCCTTGCTGACGTTCAGCGGCGACACCACTTGCCTGTCAGACATCTGATTTGTGACTGCCTGACACGCTGGAACTCCACCTTGTATTTGCTTGATAGGCTGCTCTAGCATAAACGTGCCGTTAACGACTACCTGTACGAACTCTGTGGCAGGACAGGTTCTGAGGAGCTTGTTTTTTTTTTCAACGTGCCAGTGGCTACTCATGCACGACGCATGCAGACTTCTGCGGCCATTTTATGAGATCACCAAACTGGTCAGTCGCAGCCAGGGCACCATCAGTGACATTGTACCTTACGCCTTCTTTCTGGAGCGTGCATTCATGTCATTGATCAAGCCGTCGAGGAGCAGAAGCTGGAAGATAAGGAAGTCGCAATGCTGAATGAATTCCCAGGGGTGGCTACTCCATCTGAGACAAGTCAGCAGGAGTCTTAAGATGAGACAGAGGAGGATGGTATCTGGGGGGAGGAGGAGGAGCAAGAAGAGCAGGCTTTAAACTTTTCGGGGAACCCTGGTGTTGTCCGTGGCTGGGGGGAGAAGACCGAGGACGACATTCTCCTGGGCGATGAGCAGGAGCCAGGGCACTCCACTGCTTCCAATTTAGTGCAAATGGGAGCCTTCATGCTCCAGTCTTTGAAGAGGGACCCTCGTATAAAAATCATAAAGGTCAAGGACCTGTACTGGGTGGCAACATACTTAGACACCCGGTACAAACACAAAATAGCGGACATGTTACCAGCATCACAGAGGGATGCTGAGAGAGATGCTGCATTCTGCTGTTGCGGGTGCTGGCAGAGGAATTTCCACCCACAGCAAAACAGGTGCGGGTACCAATCCTAACATGCTTGCAAGAAGAGGGCAGTTTGAAGATGTGTTGGTCACTTCGGATATGAGATCATTCTTGCAGCCAACCCATCGACAGCCGCCCTCCGGATCCAGCCTCAGGGAACGCCTAGACCGACAGGTGCCCAACTCCAATGTGGACGATCTGGGAAGCGAGGAACCACTGGACTACTGGGTGTGTAGGCTTGACCTGTGGCCAGAGCTGACACAATTTGGCATGGAACTCTTGGCTTGCCCCTCGTCAAGTGTCCTGTCCAAAAGGACGTTCAGCGCAGCACGGGGGATCGTGACCAATAAGCGCACTTGCCTAGCTCATGACAATGTGGACTACCTCACATTTTTTTAAATGAATGAGCCATGGATCTTGGAGGAATTCAACACCTGTGATGACCACGTGTAATTGAATTTCCTCATGCCAGCCCACACATATCCGCCACCACTCAGAACAAAGAATGGTCCTTGCCTTATGTATACACAGTGGCATAAAAGGCGTTTTCTGTCAGGTAAATGCCTAATTTTTGGGGCCTTTACTGACCAACAGTTACATATTTATCCTATGACCGCCTAATGCACCTCCAGCTAAAGAATCCAAAGTTCTTTGCTGTCAGGTGAATGCCTATTACCTATTTTTTGGGGCCTGTACTGGCTGACAGTTACATATTTATCCTGTGACCGCCTAATGTATCACCAGCCATAGAATCCAAAGTTCTTTGCTGTCAGGTGAATGCCTATTAGATAATTTTTGGGGACTGTACTGGCTGACAGTTACATATTTATCCTGTGACCGCCTAATGTACCTCCAGCCACAGAATCCAAAGTTCATGCAGGTATTCAGTATCTTTCTTATATAACAATTACAAGTACACTTGTGTCAGAAATGCGCTTAACATAGACGTATTTCTAAATAATAAATGACCACCTAATTGTATTATTATTCGGGGGTAGGGCTAATATCTTTATATTATATAGATTCTAGTTGATCATACTGTGCCCTGTATTTTCCCAGTAGAAAATGATCCTTGGGATCATCCCTGACCACCAGGACCAGGTAGAGCTCTGTCAGCACATGGCGGCCTGAGATGATGAGGGCATGTACAAGCATTTTCGCAGACTCAAAGTTGAGGAAAGCACGGATACGGGAGATGTTTTTGAATTGGAGGCGCAGGTGTTGGAAAGGGCTTGGATGTGAGGTCGGAAGGAGAGGGCAGAAGCCAAGGTCACTACAAAGCAGCGGACTTAGCTGACCAGCGAGAATGTTCAGCCATTAATCGTGATAGATAGGTCTGTTGGGGGGGGGGGGTTGAGCAAGATGGGGCAAAGATTATGAATAGTGTTGCTCAAGCACCGTAGTGCTCGGGTGTTCGGGGGCTCGGGCCGAACACACCGGGATGTTCAGGTGCTCGACCGAGCACCCGAGTACAATGGAAGTCAATGGAAGAACTCGAGCATTAAACCAGGTACCCCCTGCTCTGAAGAGGGGAGGGTGCCTGGTTCATAGAAAAATGTCAGAAATTGATGTAAACACCACCAAAATGGTTCTGGAACAGCATGGGGAGGATGTCTGGATGCATCTTGTACTCGCAGGTTGCTGCTGGGAACGATGTTGTCCGATTAGTAAGCCACTTTTACAGACTGACATTAATACGCGCAAAACCAACAAAACAATCGATTTTAAAAAATGACAAGGAAGAGGCACTCCGATACAACCTGTATATCACATATTGGAGGGCCTCATTCACATTGTGGTACAATTGTTCATGAAGTGGGACTCCAACACTCATAAAGCCTATGCACTAAGTGAAAGGGCTGCCAAAAATTACAAGGATCAGCCACTCCAATACACCCTTTGTTACACATAAAGGAGGGCATCATACACAGCCTTGAAAAATTATGATTAATGGCCTGCTGGTGACTCTCAAAAACATTTGGAGCAAGGGCCTGCTGATCTGACCATCTAAAACATTATGGGCGAGGGCCTGCTGCCGCTTTGGTGACTCTAGATAACCTGGGGACGATCGCAAGTCCCCGTGATGGTAATGATCCATTCGGATGTCTGCCCTATCAACTTTCAATGTTATTTTCAGCCCAAACCATGTAGACCATGGGTAACGGGGGAATTATGGTTCAATTCCCGAGAGGGAGCCTGAGAAACAGCTACAGCTACCACATCCAAAGAAGGCAGCATGCGCGCAAATTACCTATTAGGTATAATTAGAGGGCCTGCAGGTGAACTGACCCTGTAAAAGAATTTAGGTGCAGGCCTGCTGGTGAGCTGACCCTATAAAAGGTTGTAAGTGAAGGCCTGCTGGTGAGCTGACCCTCTAAAAAATTAAATGCAAGGGCCTTCAGGTGAGCTGAACCTGTAAAAGATTAGAGGCGTGGGCCTGCTGGTGAGCTAACCCTGTAAAAGATTTTATGTGCAGGCCTGCAGGTGAGCTGATCCTCTAAAAAAATTAATGCTAGGGCCTTCAGGTGAGCTGACCCTGTAAAAGATTTGAGGTGTGGGCCTGCTAGTGAGCTGATCCTGTAAAGGATTTGAGATGCGGGCCTGCTGGTGAGCTTACCCTGTAAAAGATTTTATGTGCGGGCCTGCTGGTGAGCTGACCCAGTAAAATATTGTAGGTGAAGGCCTGCTGGTGAGTTGACCCTCTAAAAATATATATGCGAGGGCCTGAAGATGAGCTGACCCTGTAAAGGATTGTAGGCGAGGGCCTGTTGGTGAGCTGACCCTCCAAACATTTTTATGCGAGGGCTTGCATGTCAGCTGACTGTCTAAAACATTATATGCGAAGGGCATTATATGTGACGAATAAGCATGATGATATGATGGAAGAGGAGGAGGAGAATGAGAAAAGGAAGATTCAACCATATACCCTTGTTTGTGGTGGAAGGGTTGCATGGTAATACAGTGTATTCAGTACATTATAAACAACACATTTAAAGTGCCTTTATGTTAAGCCGCTTTCCTCTGGTGGAGTCGAGAAGTCATGGTCAATCCAGGCCTTGTATATTTTTATAAGAGTCAACCCGTCAGCATTTTCAGTTCACAGGCGGATACGCTTATCTGTTATAATGCCACCAGCAGCACTAAATACCCGCTCAGACAAAACGCTGCCGGCAGGGCAGGCCAAGACCTCCAAGGTGTAGAGCACCAGTTCGTGCCACGTGTCCAGCTTGGACACCCAGTAGTTGTAAGGCACTAAGGGATCATTGAGGACACTGACACAGTCTGCTATGTACATATATATATATATATATATGACTCTAGGCCGCGCATCAGGGTGAGGGTGCTGGCGGGGTGTCATGAAATTGTCCCAGGCTTTGGAGAGTGTTTCCCTGCCTCTGTTGAAACTGCTGTGTATTCCCCTTGTCTCCCCTCCTCGGTTGGCCAAGGAACTACGGACTCTGCCGCTAGCGTTGTCAGATGGAAATTTTTGGAGCAATTTTTCAACAAGGATCTTCTGGTATTGCACCGTTTTGCTCATCCTCTCCACCAGAGGAATGAGAGAAGAGAAGTTCTCTTTGTAGCAGGGTCGAGAATAGTGATGAGCGGCAGGGGCTATATTTGAATTCGCAATATTTCACGAATATTTTGTAGAATATTCATCATGTATTCGCGAATTTCAAGAATTCGAGATTGTTTTATTGAATGCGAGATATCAGCAATGTAAAAATCGCGTAATGTGAATTCGTAACACGAAATACAGGCGTGAGTCACTTTGGTTCAATTTTTCAAGCTGATATAAGTTTCAGGAGACTGGAAAAAATGGTTGGCAAGGCAGAACATTAGAATAGCTTTATATGCAGATAGAGTCGTGCTCCAATATATTCACGATTGTGCTAATCGACAGTGATTAGAATATTTTTTCTCACTACGTCCAACTTCACATTTTAGCAGGTCTGACTACAGATTACTGATTGGTACACTATCAGTAATCACAAGTATTGTTGTGAACTTGACATTGCTTCCTTCTCATTGGCCCACAAGCAAGAAGCAGAGAGGAATCATGTGTTCCGATGGAAAGAAATGCAAAATATTTGATATAACGAATATATAGCACTATATTCTAAATATTAGCGAATTCTCGAAGTGGCGATAATAGCTATACAAATTCGCTATTTAAATATTCGTGCTCAACACTAGTCGAGAAGGGTGAACAACCAGTAATCCGTGTTGTCTAAAATGCGCTGGTCGTGGCAAAGGCAGCCTAACATGAAGTCAGCCATGTGTGCCAGAGTACCAACAGGCAAGACTTTGCTGTCGTCATCAATAGGATCACTCTCAATCTCCTCATCCGCTTCCTCCTCTTCTGCCCACCCACACTGAACAGATGGAATTAAACTTCCATTAGTACTACCCTTTGTAGTGGAGGCAACTGTGTCCTGCTCCTCATCCTCCTCTTCATCGTCCAAATTGCGCTGAGAAGACGAGCTGTGTGTGGTCTGGCTATCACTCTGTGTAATGTCTTCCCCCATTTCCACTTCTTCCACATGCAAAGCAACGTCCTTAATTGTGAGCAGCGAGCATTTAAGTAGACAAAGAAGTGGGATGGTTACGCTGATAATAGCCTTATCACCGCTCACCATCTGTGTTGATTCCTCAAAGTTTCTTAAAACCTCACAGAGGTCAGATATCCATGCACACTCCTCGGTTGTGAAGAGCGGAAGCTGACTGGAAAGTCGACAACCATGTTGCAGCTGGTATTCCACTACTGCCCTCTGATGCTCACAAAGCCTGGCAAACATGTGGAACGTTGAGTTCCAGCGTGTGCTCAGGTCGCACAACAGCCGGTGAGCTGGCAATTTCAAGCGCTACTGCAGCGTTGACAGAGTGGCTGAAGCTGTCAGTGACTTGTGGAAATGTGCAACTTCACCAGTAGCTCAGGCAAATTGGGGTAGGTTTTGAGAAATGGCTGAACCACAAGGTTGAACATGTGGGCTAGGCATGGGATGTGTCTGAGCTTGCTGAGCGCCAAAGCTGCCACCAAGTTACGGCCATTATCACAATCATGACACAATCATGCCTGGTTCTAGGTTGAGTGGCGAGATCCACAGCTCAGTCTGGTCTCTTATCCCTTGCCGCAGCTCAGCGGCGGTGTGCTGTTTGTCCCCTAAGCATATCAGCCTGTTGCCGCTTCCCCAATGCAGTGCTGCACTGCTTCCAGCTACCAACTGATGACTGACTGGTGCTGCATGCGGATAATTCGGAGGTGGAGGAGGATGCAGGAGGAGGAGAAGTGGGGGTTGGAGCCTCTAACGTAGGTGCTGGCGGAAACCCTAATCGAAGTAAGGCCCGCAATCCTTGGCGTCGGTAGCACCTTTGCCATCCCCAGGGCCGGACTGGCCTGCCGGGATACCGGGAAATTTCCCGGTAGGCCAGCAGGTCTGAGTGCCGCAAGGGCGCGGCCCTGGTGGCACGTGGGAGCGGCCGGCACCAGGGCACAGTCAGCAGCAGGAGATGAGCGCTTCCACTGTCCTCAGGACGGCGATACAGATGTCTATGCTAATAATATAGTAAATGTGGCGCACAGGAACTCACAAGAACCTAACCGAGATGCACTCAGTAAAGTGGACTCACCCAGTCCACTCAAATAGGCTAAAAATTATGATAAAAGAACTGGGCACTCTCAGGATGTAGGAACCATACAGATAATTATTAATATATAGGACAATACGAGAGTTGATCCTGTCGATGGTGCTTACTTATGTTTGAGGGAAGCCGTATGCGGTGCGTGTTCGCTGCTTGGCGGGCCGTCCGGGCTGCGGGCCTCTGCTCCCTCCCCGTATAGAGATAATAATATTAAATAAGATGTCTTTGTCTATCTGCATTATTAAAGCTTTTGATGCCGGGTGGGTCCTGCTTTCTTCCCAGGAAGTGAGACCTCCATTTGATTTAGTTAATATGCATATAATTACTATTAAATACTATATTTAACTATGGTTAAAAAATTAGAACTGACGGACCTTTGGATTTTATAGTACTGTAAATGTAATATTGGTATGTAGTTTTTGTAAATAAAAAAAATAAAATAAAAAAATAATATATATATATAGGACAATAAAGATTATAAAAAGAGAGGGAATATGGCCCTCCTGTTGACAAGCTATATACTCAAACAACACTTCATCACTAATAGCAAAGTACTAAAATGAACTCGCATGGCATATAATAAAACGGCATTAGACTGGTAAAATCGAACGCTAAATCACATATTATTCGCAAAGTAGTCGCATGAATAACGAATACACTGAATGTTCACTGGGAAAACTACAGCTCTCACTGTTAAGCGTTATTCCCAAAAATGCTGATGAGGTTCTGAAGCTCCAAGGTGACAATAACTGAAGGCACCGTGGAGTGATAGTCCCACATCAAACAGGTATAGCGGCGTCCCGCTCTATATTCAACCAGTGGCGTCCCACTGAACTAATAGCATTCAAGTCTTATTGGTTCTCCTGTCAGCAAATATTCTATGAAAATGCAAAGGTAGTCTTACCGGAAAGAACTCTCCTCACCCCTTCCCTGCACACTGTCGCTCTGCTGTGTCGTTTTTTGTATTACCTCCAGGCACTTATTGAGCGGTCAGGTTGTTAAAATCCCACGTAGGCAAGTGTTAGGCACGTGCAGCCCGGTCTTTGCTGTAGTCTGTCACGGATTCCTTCTACTTTAACCTTATCGTGGTGTTGAGCAGTATGGTGCGAGATTCCGGCACTATCCGTTAATCGTCACTCTTTAGAAAATGATGTCTATGTCTATGCTGCGGGCACTCCTATCAGGGGGAGAAGTCTCACACAACGGCCCACTCCCGGAGCCGGCCCTGCACTCTGACCCCGCTACAGGCCCCTCTTCTGTCCTCCGGGGGAGCCTCTCACCCAGTACAGCTGCTATTGTGCAGCTGCCGCCTCCTCTTCTAAGTTCTCACACAACAGCGGAGCTCCATTCTCTGGGTCTGCGGCAGGGGAGGGAGAGGTGTGTCCCCTCCTGTTCCTCTGATAGGCTGCCGGCCTAGTACTGGCAGCCTATCAGAGGCCGGTGCAGGCGGTGCGATGACATCATCGCGCCGCCTGAGCCGTATAGCGAGGGCTAGTGGCACATACTAAGGTGGGGCTACTAGCACATGATAAGGGGGGCTACTGGCACAAGATAAGGGGGGCTAGTGGCACATGATAAGGGGGACTAGTGGCACATAATGGGGGGCTAGTGGCACATAACGGGGGCTAATGGCACATGATAAGGGGGCTAGTGGCACATGATAAGGGGGGCTAGTGGCACATGATAAGGGGGGCTAGTGGCACATGATAAGGGGGGCTAGTGGCACATGATAAGGGGGGCTAATGGCACATGATAAGGGGGCTAGTAGCACGTGATAAGGGGGCTAGTGGCACATGATAAGGGGGGCTAGTGGCACATGATAAGGGGGGCTAATGGCACATGATAAGGGGGGCTAGTGGCACATGATAAGGGGGGCTAGTGGCACATGATAAGGGGGGCTAATGACACATGATAAGGGAGGCTACTGGCACATGATAAGAAGGGCTAGTGGCACATGATAAGGGGGGCTAGTGGCACATGATAAGGGGGGCTAGTGGCACATTATAAGGGGGGCTAGTGGCACATGATAAGTGGGGCTGGTGGCACATGATAAGGGGGGCTAATGGCACATGATAAGAGGGGCTACTGGCACATGATATGGGGGGCTCTGGCTGCTGGCACATGATGGAGGGGGGGCTCTTATTACAGGCACATGATTGGGGGCATCTTACTGGCACATGATTGGGGGCATCTATGGGGGCACATCTTACTGGCAGATAATTGGGTGGCACTATAGGGGCATCTACTGAGGCTAAAAAGAAGGGGTATTTTATATGGGGGGCTCTGTATAGGGGCATTTTCTACTGGGACACATTATGGTGGGTACTATGGGGAAGGGGGAGCACTATGGGGTCATCTACGGGGCACTGAGAAGGGGTATTTTATATTGGCATATTATGGGAACATTAGCTCAACTGGGGGCATTACAAGGGGGTATGTTTTGCACATTATAAGGAGAATTATTTCTACTGGGAGGCATTATGGTTGGCTTTATTACTCTTCCATGGTATGACCCCCTAGTAGCAGCACCATCCTCTCCCTGCTCTGCTATCCCTCTGCCCCTTCTCCAAATCCTTATTATGAAATCTTTCTCATTAGGATAAAGCACAACATCAGCTCCACCGAGCCCCCGGCCAAGTGTGGAAGTGGCGTCCGAGATCCCCAAAGGCCAAGCCAAGTAATTGTAAGTTTTCATGTGAAATATGTTTGTTTGTAGTTGATCTTTATTATCAATTTTACATTGCAGATTTTTTATTTTTTTTGCAGCATATGGGTGAGATTTTATAAATATTTTTATTATTTGGTCGAAAGGCTCATTGGGGGGGATTGTAACAGGACTGCCGTAGAATATCTAAAATAGCTGGTCAAGTAAAATGTTGCATGCAACAATCATTAAATAGGTGGCCAACAAAAAAGGGGCGGGTCAAAGGGCATGTAAAAAAAAGTCTGAGCATGCTGAGAGTTGTAGTTTTGCAACAGTTGGAGGCATCGTGGTTGGGAAAACACTGTGATAATATGAACAATGGGGGGTTCTACAAAAGAGCTATCGTGGGGCAAAGTTCATATTCGTGTTTACACATGTGTTTTAAAATGAATGCTTTCTCCTATTATAAACAAGTAAATAATGACGCAATGCTGTGGGGCTGGTATGCAATTTTTTCCAGGGCTGGTTTTTATCCCCAGTCTGGCCCTCCCAGGGTACAACTCGCTCCCGGCCTCAACAAAGTTCACCCAGTGTGCCATCAGGGAAATGTAGCGTCCCTGGCCGAATGCACTTGTCCATGTGTCCGTGGTTAAGTGGACCTTCCCAGTAACTGCGTTGGTCAGGGCACCTGTGTTGTTATGGGACACATGTTGGTGTAAGGCGGGCACGGCACACCGTGAAAAATAGTGGCGGCTGGGTACTGCGTAACGATGGACGGCCACCGACATCAGGCTGTGAAAGGCCTCAGAGTCCACAAGCCTAAATTGAAACATTTCCAGGGCCAGTAATTTGGAAAGTTGCGCATTTAGTGCTATGACATGTGGGTGGGTGGCTGGGTATATGTGCTTGCGTTCAAATGCCTAAGGTAAGGACATTTGTATGCTACGCTGGGACACGGAAGTTGATGTGATCGCTGATGGTGCTTGCGAAGGTCCATGTGCAGGGCGGGAATGGTCTGGGCCAGCACATAACACAGGGGAAGAGGAGGCAGTGGTGTGACCCGCAGACACAGATTGTGGACCCAGGCGTTCATCCCACTTATTGCGGTGCTTAGATGCCAAGTGGCGGATCATGCTGGTGGTGGTGAGGTTGCTAGTGTTCATGCCCCAGCTCATTTTCATATGGCACAGGTTGAAAACTACTATTCTTTTGTCATCCGCACTTTCCTCAAAAAAGTGCCATACTGCGGAACATCTACCCCTTGGCAAGGGAGATTTCTGCAAAGGGTTTCTCTGTGGAACAGCTGCGGGCCTGTATGGTGTGGCGCACCTTCTCCTTTTTGCCACCCCACTGCCTCTTCTAGTCTGTTGCGGTGCTGCAAATCCCTTCCCCTCTGTACTGCTCTCCTCGCTCGGCTTTATACCCTCCCAGGTTGGTTCAGTGACCTCATCGTCCACCACCTCCTCTTCCACTTCCTCACTCTGATCATCCTCCTGATTTGTTGACCGAACCACAACCTCAGTGATTGACAACTTCATCAACCCTTGAGACAGTAATTGCGGTTGACTCATCATCATCCACCTCATTAAATACTAATTGCCGTTCCCCACTGTCATCTTCTTGTTACTGTGGATGTTCAAGAGGTTGGGAATCGGGGCACAAGATCTCATGTCCTTCTTCAAGCGTGCTTGGCCACAGGGCCTTATCAAGTAATGGCGATGAAAAGAGGTCCTCGGAATATCGAAATGTGGGATCACTTGTTTGGCCAGACTGTAAATGTCGGGAGGAAGGAAGTTCAGGGTGAGGATTGTGTTGACCAGACTCCTGGCTATTGACTGGACTTGGTGGAAGACAGGATGGTGCTTAACCGACTGGAAGCATTATCTGCTGCAATCTAACCGACCACCTGGTCGCATTGGTCTGACTTCAAGAGTGATGTCCTGTGCCGCCATGCAAACTGGGACATAAAGCTAGGTATCTTGGATGATTGTTTTTCTTGTGCTCTGCCAGCAGGCAGCGTTTCTCCACGCCCAGAGCCACGGCCTCTGAGTGCACCATCAGCATCACAGCCACTTCCCCGTCCTTTACTGCTTACCTTCTTCATTTTAAATGGGATATATGCTAGGTATTTGTGGAAGCGTTATACAGGACAGGTACACAGGTAATGTCACAGCTCTCAGTGTCTATGGAAAAAGTGTACTGGATGTAACTGATATTTTAGGGATGCGCACACTTTAATCAGGAGATGTGGCGCGGATAATTTAACTGTCCACAGGGGACACCATCTACGGAAAAGGTGCACTGGATCTCACTGATATTTTAGGGATGCGCACACTTTAAACAGGAGATGTAGCATGGATAATTTTACTGTCCGCAGCGGACACCGTCTATGGAAAAAGTACACTGGATGTCACTGATATTTTAGGGACGCGCACACTTTAAACAGGAGATGTGGGGCGGATAATTTGACTGTCCGCAGGGGACACCGTCTATGGAAAAACTGCACTGGATGTCACTGATATTTTAGGGATGCGCACACTTTAAACAGGAGACGTGGAGCGGATAATTTTACTGTCCGCAGCGGACACTGTCTACAGATAAACTGCACTGGATGTCACTGATATTTTAGGGATGCGCACACTTTAAACAGGAGATGTGGCGCAGATAATTTTACTGTCCGCAGGGGACACCGTCTACGGAAAAAGTGCACTGCATGTCTGATACTTTAGGGATGCGCACACTTTAAACAGGAGACGTGGAGCTGATAATTTAACTGTCTGCAGGGGACACCGTCTATGGAAAAACTGTACTGGATGTCACTGATATTTTAGGGATGCGCACACTTTAAACAGGAGATGTGGCGCGGATAATTTAACTGTCCGCAGCGGACACTGCCAAAGGAAAAACTGCACTGGATGTCACTGATATTTTAGGGATGCGCACACTTTAAACAGGAGATGTGGCGCGGATAATTTTACTGTCCGCAGGGGACACAGTTTACAGAAAAAGTGCACGGGATGTCACTGATATTTTAGGGATGCGCACACTTTAAACAGGAGATGTGGCGCAGATAATTTAACCGTCCGCAACGGACACTGTCTACGGAAAAACTGCACTGGATGTCACTGATATTTTAGAGATGTGCATACTTTAAACAGGAGATGTGGCGTGGATAATTTAACTGTCCGCAGGGGACACAGTTTACAGAAAAAATGCACTGGATGTCACTGATATTTTAGGGATGCGCACACTTTAAACAGGTGATGTGGCGCGGATCATTTAACTGTCCTCAACGGACACTGTCTACGAAAAAACTGCACTGGATGTCACTGATATTTTAGGGATGCGCACACTTAAACAGGAGATGTGGCGCGGATAATTTAACTGTCCGCAGGGGACACTGTCTATAGGTCCTCGGAATATCGAAATGTGGGATCACTTGTTTGGCCAGTGCACTGGATGTCACTGATATTTTAGGGATGTGCACACTTTAAAAAGGCGAGGTGGCACGGATAATTTAACTGTCCGCAGCGAACACTGTCTACGGAACAACTGCACTGGTTGTCTGATATTTTTAGGGAAGCGCACCCTTTAAACAGGAGATGTGGCGCGGATAATTTTACTGTCCTCAGCGGACACCGTCTACAGAAAAACTGCACTGGATTTCACTGATATTTTAGGGATGTACACACTTTAAACAGGAGATGTGGCGCGGATAATTTAACTGTCCGAAGGGGACACTGTCTATGGAAAAAGTTCATTGGATATCACTGATATTTTAGAGATTTGCACACTTTAAACAGGAAATGTGGCGCAGATAATTTAACTGTCCGCAGGGGACATTGTCTACGGAAAAACTGCACTGGATGTCACTGATATTTTAGGGATGCGCACACTTTAAACAGGAGATGTGGTGTGGATAATTTAATTGTCTGCAGTGGACACCGTCTACGGAAAAACTGCACTGGATGTCACTAATATTTTAGAGATGCTCACAATTTACACAGGAGATATGGCGCGAATAATAAAATAAAAATATATTATGCTGCTGTCACACACAATAGTCCTTACAAGGACTTTTGGGTCTATGAGAAGTTTTTGCAGAAATTTTTTATTCAAATACACTCCCTACACTCTCTGTCCTTTTCTATGCTCAGCTCTCCCTGACTGAGAATTTGCCGAACACGCATCATCGGCTACTGGCATTACAGTGAGGGTAGTACTTACCTTCACATTTAGTGGCTGCTTAGCAGCCGTAAAACGTTCGGGGAGGAGACTCGAACATTGTGCTCGAGCACATGCGGTACTCGGCTGAGTACCTCCATGTGCCGAGCATAGCGATGCTCGAGCTGAACTGGTATTCGGCCGAGCATGCTAGCTCAACACTAATTATGAATTCTGTTTTATCCCTGTTAAAGCATGAGGAGAAGAAGAAAGAAAATATGGAAGATAGGCATTGTGGGATTCTGGATAGTACGGTGGTGATGTCTGGATCAGAGAGATAGATTTGTAACAGATGTCACCTGCAGTCCTATGTAACATCACAGATAACAGAATTGTAATGCTATGAATGCAGATAATGTAGTAGTGTCACCTGCAGTCCTATGTAACACCACAAATAACACAGTGATAACTCTCTGCATGCAGATGAGGTAGTGGATGGTACCTGCAGTAACATAGCAGTACTCAAACCTGGTGACTCCTCCTCCTGACCTTCTGGTAGCAGCAGCGTGACAAAAGGGCGGAGGTGGTGCCAGCTTTCTCCCCTGCACAGAACGTCCTGACGCACGCAAGCAGTATCCTGGGGCAGTGAGCAGGGGAACTGTAGAAGGAAGACTGACTGAAGTGCCAAATTCTAAAGGTGTCATGACTGACAACAGTATCTGGTGCTGTAAACAGCTGGAGAGTTATGTGCAGTTGACCCAAGAATGAAACAGTACAGTACCGTTTTAAATAAAGAGCTGGATATGAATTATACTACAGTGATGCTTGAAAATTTATAATCCCTTCAGAATTTTCTATATTTCTGCATAGATTTAACCTAAAACAATGTCAGGTTTTCACAAGTCCTATAAGTAGGTAAAGATAAGCAAATCAAACACATGAGTCCAAAAAATTAGATTGGTCATTTATTTATTGAGGAAAAGGATCCAATATTACATGTCTGTGACTGGCAAAAGTATGTGAATTGTGGATGTTTTCTTCCAGTTTCTGGTGTGACCCTCTTGTGCAGCAATAACTGCAACTAAACATAATTGTTGATTAGTCCTGCACATTGGCTTGGTGGAATTTTAAGCCATTCCTCCATACAAAACAATTTCTATTCTGTTATGTTAGTGGGTTTCCTCCCATGAAATGCTCACTTTAGGTCCTTCCACAACATTTCTATTGGATTAAAGTCAGGACTTTGACTTTGTCATTCCAAAACTTTAACTTTATTCTTCTTTAATGCTTCTTTGATAGAATGACTTGTGACATGTGAGGGTCATTGTCTTTTTGCATTACTCACGTTCTGTTGAAATTCAGCTCATGGACAGATGTCCTGACAGAATCATTGTTCCATTAATTATGGCATACCATCCTGGCCCAGATGGAGCAAAACAGGCCCAAACCATGACACAGTGTATCACAGATAGTATGCTGCTCATTTAAAACAAAAAAAAAGGTTCTATTTTTGGCCTCATCCACACATTGTTCCAATTGCCTTCTGGCTTGCCTAGGTGATCTTTAGCAAACGGCAGACAGGGGCAATGTTCTTTTCCCTTGCAATACTGCCACGCACACCATTGTTATTCAGTGTCCTTCTAGTGGTGGACACAAGAGCATTAGGCTGAGTTCACACGGGCGAGATTTCCGCGCGGGTGCAATGCAGTAGGTGAACGCATTGCACCTGCACTGAATCCTGACCCATTCATTTCAATGGGGCTGTGCACATGAGCATTTTTTTTCACGCATCACTTCTGCAATGCTTTAAAATCGCAGCATGTTCTATATTCTGCGTTTTTAACGCAGCCCTGGCTCCATAGAAGTGAATGGGGCTGCGTTAATAACGCATTGCATCTGCAAGCAAGTGCGGATGCAATGCGTTTTTCACTGATGGTTGCTAGGAGATGTTGTTTGTAAACCTTCAGTTTTTTATCATGCGCGTGAAAAACGCATCAAAACGCATTGCATCCGCGCGGAAAAAACTGAACAACTAAACGCAATTGCAGCCAAAACTGACTGAACTTGCTTGCAAAATGGTGCGAGTTTAACTGAACGCACCCTGAACGCATCCGGACCAAATCTGTCACGCTCGTGTGAACTCAGCCTTAATATTAGCTAATGTGAGAAATGTGTTTAGTTATTTAAAGGTTACCTTTTGTTCCTTTGTGACCTCATAAACTATTACACGCCTTGCTCTTGACTTGTTCTTTGTTGGTTGAAAACTCAGGGTTATAATGTTTTTTTAATTTTCTCAATTTGTAAACAATCTGACTGTAGATTGGTGGAGTCCAAACTCTTTTGAGATGGTTTTGCAACCCTTTCCAGCCTAATGAGCATCAAATGTGCTGTGAAAATCAGACTTCTGGAGCAGCATCTGTGCCTGCTACACTCTTGGGTGACAACACATGCAGCAGCAAAGCTTTGGCGCACAAGTGTGAGAATAAGAGGATTGGGTGAGATCCCGGAGGAAGGACAGCCCCTCACTGCTCAAGAACACTGATGAATGAATCGATTTGTATAAATCGATTTGCTTATCTTTAGAACCCACCCTACCACATACAAAAATGGCTAAACTATGTCTGGAGTGGTACCAAATGGCCAAATTCCCTAGAACTGAACCCTTTAAAGATGGTTGGATCTATTCACCTGGCAGCTTATCTGAGGAAGATGGCTGCCTGCTGCCAAAATGAGATATGAGCTGATCAACATTTTAGTTTCTATGTCCAGTTTTTTTTATTTTATATGTAATTTTTTAGCTTTACTAATGAATAAATAGTCCCTTTTGGGCAGCGGTCACTTGAATACCTTTCTTCTACTGACATAAACAGCATCTCTATGGAGCATCTCTATTTCTTCTACTGACATAAACAGCATCTCTATTCTTACCCTTGCCCTGGTGATTATGCACTAGTAGAACCCCCCCCCCCCACCCCCACCCCCTTTGCATGTTAGGGGAAAATTTTTAAAGAATTTGTAATTCAGTATTTACTGTTCACTGGTCATTTGGGAGAAAGATTTTACCTAGTTACCAATAAAATTTATCTCTACGCCCACATCTTTTACAGTTATGCAACTGTAAAAAAGCAGGCTTGGCAGTGTTAGTAGGAAAATGGGTGTAGAGAAAAAAGATGTTAAGTCATCTAGAATTATAGGCTTACTGTAATGTACTAATTCTGACTAAGTCTTTAAACAACAAACATCTGTACTTGACACTGCCATATCTGTAACATAGTATACTGCTACCTAAATAATCAGCATTGTAAGACTCAAATAGATTATAGCCTGTGTTCAGCTTGCTCATTGGTTAATATTGAATGCAGGATAACGAGTTCACAGTATGGCCGGTACACAGTCCCTACTATATTGGGTACTTGTGCTCAGGCAAACCGGCCAAATATTTACAAATACAGCATAGAGCTAAAACATGTTTTTATTAGGTAAATAGGATGAAAAATGTAGGAAGGGGGAAAGAGAGCTAAGTGGAGAGGGATAGGGTTTGACAGCTTAGTGTCAAACAATCGAATATAAAAGTAATCTTAGTCACAATTTAAACATATACCTCAAATGTCAATACAATATAATCACATGAAATCAAAATAAAGAGTGTCATGGTGTTCTTGTGATCAACAATCTGCAAATGTATGGACCTCTAAATACTGCAAAGTACAATGAATACAGGGTGGGCCATTAATATGGAAACACCTTAATAAAATGGGAATGATTGGTGATATTAACTTCCTGTTTGTGGCACATTAGTATATGTGAGGGGGGAAACTTTTCAAGATGGGTGGTGACCATGGCGGCCATTTTGAAGTCGGCCATTTTGAATCCAACTTTTGTTTTTTCAATAGGAAGAGGGTCATGTGACACATCAAACTTATTGGGAATTTCACAAGAAAAACAATGGTGTGCTTGGTTTTAACGTAACTTTATTCTTTCATGAGTTATTTACAAGTTTCTGACCACTTATAAAATGTGTTCAATGTGCTACCCATTGTGTTGGATTGTCAATGCAACCCTCTTCTCCCACTCTTCACACACTGATAGCAACACTGCAGGAGAAATGCTAGCACAGGCTTCCAGTATCCGTAGTTTCAGGTGCTGCACATCTCGTATCTTCACAGCATAGACAATTGCCTTCAGATACGAGATGTGCAGCACCTGAAACTGCGGATACTGAAAGCCTGTGCTAGCATTTCTCCTGCGGTGTTGCTATCAGTGTGTGAAGAGTGGGAGAAGAGGGTTGCATTGACAATCCAACACAATGGGCAGCACATTTAACACATTTTATAAGTGGTCAGAAACTTGTAAATGAACTCATGAAAGAATAAAGTTACGTTAAAACCAAGCACACCATTGTTTTTCTTGTGAAATTCCCAATACGTTTGATGTGTCACATGACCCTCTTCTTATTGAAAAAAACAAAAGTTGGATTCAAAATGGCTGACTTCAAAATGGCCGCCATGGTCACCAACATCTTGAAAAGTTTCCCCCCTCACATATACTAATGTGCCACAAACAGGAAGTTAATATCACCAACCATTCCCATTTTATTAAGGTGTATCCATATAAATGGCCCACTCTGTACATTTCCACCAGCTGTGCTGCGGACAAAACATGCTAGAGTTGTCCAGTCCAAGTTCTGACAGATTTCCAATGTACAATATTATACAATAGTGATTTTTTTTAGTTTGAGAGAGAGTCGGAATTGGAGTTTAGTTAAGATATCGGCGGTTTTGCACCATTGTGGTCCTGTTGTGCCACCAATGGTTTGATTTAAGACTGTATAGATATGTTGCTCTTGTATAATGCTTCTCACCTGTTCCATATCTGCTGGTCTGTGTCTCACCTTCTCCCAAATTGGCAATGATGAAGGCCTCTCTGTTGGAGTTTAGAGATGGCCCATCTGTAGAGTGCTACCATTTCCCTCAATTCAGACACCGTGAGATGCTAATGTCCATGCGTGCCGTAGACTGTATGCAAAACCTTAGTGGTGTAGGAGTTAAGGGATTCTCAGATCTCTTCGCTTATTTGATGTCTGTTAAGTTTTTCTGCCCCTGCATATTTTAAAAAATCTGTTTTTATCCCATCTGAGATGGCAGGTAACAGAGGTGCGGCACAGAGGGGAGGGAAGAGGAGTACCCTTCCACTAGGGAGAGGGAGGATTGGTGACCCCTAGCTAACCTGGCACTGGCACCTGGCTGCCCTGACATCCCTAGACGGGCTGCTAACCTGTATGCCGATCAGGTGCCTCGTGAATAGGGCGGTGGGAGCACTAGTCCTCACCACTGACACCTACGGTAAAAACAGAGAAAGGACAAACAACACAATCAACAATCCCCGAAGGGAGACAACAACAACAGGAGAAAACAACTGGGATCCACCTGAGGACAGAATAGAATTTCTGGAAGGAAGGTCTAAATCTGGCAATAAGGGAAGCATAAAGGGAGAATATATAGTAGCTGGGAGTGGCTGACAACAGCTAAAAGGAAAAGCTACAGATTCCTAAGTGGGAGAAAAAGGATCGCAAACCTAAGCAGGAAAACCTGGACCGGAATCCATTCCCACCACTAGGTCATGGAGCGATCTCTTGAAACCAAGCGAGTAGCCATCTTCTGCAACCTTCCGACCCCAGGCACAACAGGGTCAGTGATAGGTCCTGACACCCCCGTGACAGCTTTGGCCATTTGTTTTATATCAGTTAGGTATTGGTTCACATACGATATAGCTGTACAAGTATGTATGCCAAACATGTTTCAGAGCCTTCTAGGCTCCTTCCTCAGTCGCTATCCAATGTAGTCTTGGACCATTGACATTGTGTTTGGATTCATGAATGTCTAGGTCTTTTTCAAATATGCCTACCACAAAAAGTCACCATGAAGAAATACATTAAAGGGGTTTTCTTGGAGTTCAGTATTAATGTTCTATCCTAAGTACAGATCACCAATATCTGATAGGTGGCCTCTCCCCAAGGAAAGTGCAGTGACCGGGCATATGGCCTATGTGCAGATGTCCCATTCAAGTGATTTGGCCTGGGTTGCAATATCAAGCATAGCTTCTATACGATGTATGGCTCTGTACTGTACTTGGTATGCTGGGAGAAGGCTGCAGTTTGTGCCAATGATATTCTGCAAAAGAAAATATATCATGGACAAGAAATGTGGTGCTGTCTCTAGGAAGAGAAGTTAAACCTAGTTCTGACCCATGTTAACTCAACATTAGATTATCAGAGGACTGTCACTAAAAATTGCATCTATAGATAATGCAAAATAATAGACCATCGTCATAGGGGAAGGTTCAGTGCAAAACGTAAGTCTTCTGTAAATGTTATTCATTGATCATATTTGCTTCGGTATGCACGATGATAGAAGAACTCCATTCAAGTCAAAAGTTATAGAGCAAAAGAATTTCTTGTAAGAGAGTGGCTGTGAAAACAAATACATGTTTGAAGATGAAATTCCCACTGGCTCATCATTTTTTGTACTACAATAAGTAACACATGCAACAGTTTATCGGGGCTTGAATGCTTACAATCTGGTATTATTTTGGGAGCGGTCAATATAACAGGCAATATATAACTAAATCTGTGTGTGTGTGTGTGTGTGTGTGTATATGATGGTTTATCAGGCTCTATGCTAGCTCTGAAGCACAGAAGCCATTGTGAGCTCTGCCACTAATGTGACGCATCTGCCATGTCTCTGGCAAACACCAGTTACAGACACAAGCCAGCCGTCCTAGGGTCTTGCAGGGATAGTGTAAGGAGTGTGATGACAATATATTTAGGTCGAATTACTAGAGAGACAGGTAGAAAGTCAGGTTTTATCATACGGGACAAGATTGGGGCAGTTAGTGTACTGTGTGTCTGTAGCCAGGGATAGAGCTGTTTATAATTTCATGTGTTGCACTAGAGAAGAGACAAGAGCTTTTAAAAAATGAAAAAATAATATAAAATAAAAAAGAGAAAAAGAGAAAAGAGAAAAAAAATATATATATATATCTTAGGAGATGCCAGTGTATCATTCACCAATTTTCAGTCAAATTGGAGAACTTTGATGCAGGTAGAATCACTTTGAGCAGAATTGAATTTGCTGACCAATTCGTTAGAATCAGACCTGAAATTATTTTCAAGAAATTAATCTCTAACAGTAGATAGATAGCCAAAAATACAAACAGCATTTGAAAACCAGACCAATTTGTGAATTTTTCCCATGACTATATTGTATAGCACACATGTTCTAAAATCTGCCACTTGTATGTGTTCTACATGCCTCCGCTCCGCAAAAGATAGGTGAAGCCCTATCTTCATTCGTATGTTGCGGATTGCGTACCTATTCAAGTCAAAGGGAACCGCATCACAGAGTGCACTCGGCCAGTGCCCTTACGCTCATGGGCATGAGCCTTTAATCTCATGAAACCTTGTCATACGGTATATGTGAACAGACTATGATGTCATAACCAGGATGCACAACAGAGACAACAGGAAAAAAAATAACAGCTAAACGCCTGACTATATACAGGACATTCAGTACATAGCAGGAACAATATGGAGTAACAGTAGACCTTTTGCTGCCAGGATGTAAGCACAGGGCTATATATACAAATCAAAGACATGGAGTAGACTAGGAATTATTTTCATAGATGGGAAAAAAGGTTTCTAACATGTTTGAGACTATTCCTTCCGGTCACCTGCAGCAGAACAGGAACATCATGTTGGGATGTTAGTGAAGATACAAAAAGGTAAATGAAGAATTTATGTTATCTACATTACAACATGGAAATAATTACTATTTCCTTTATTTTTATGACTTTTGTTTACAAGAGTTTAAAGGCATCAGATATACAAGACTCAACCCACTCCCCTGAGATACACGCATCCGGACACTAACCCATAACGTTACTCTATAGTCATACATAATCATTGAGTAGCACGCCTCACATTGAGGAATTACACAAGCAATTATAAATATCAAATGGCAATTCAAGGAATTATAATCAGAAACCACACAGGTATTCATTCTCAGTGCCCAATATTTGATAAGCAATCTGGGGACCTACAAACACCCCAGAGGACAGTTCTTAAAGCATATTTACTTTAGGTCTGGTATCAATTAAGAAGGAATACTTTGGAGATGACTATTCAGTTGAATGTCAACGTGGCATTACAATGATGTGCCACACAATTCACTGTTGGCCAAAAAATGGCATTTTCTTAAGACACTGGTTTCATGGAATATAGCGTATTTTTGCCCTATAAAACACACTTTTTACCCCCAAAGTGGGGGGGAAATGGCAATGCATCTTACAGGGCAAATACTAATGAGCGCTTCAATTATGGCCAGGATCAGAGTCATCTCCTATCCCACGTACTGGTGAATTTCAAGTCTTTCTTTCAAAAGTTTTTCACTTTTTCTGATGTAAAAAAGTTGCAAACCTCATGTTTGCATCTTTTTAAATGCCACTTGCGACAAATTTTGTGACAAGTGGTGTTTTCACCTCGCTACTTTCTGAAAAGGGGAGCATTGTGAGGGTGGGATCAGCATTGCAGACACTTTGATCTTCATTTACGCCAGTTTTCTGTCGTAAATGAAGACAGAAATCTATGGCAGCTCCGAACTGCCATCGATTTCTGTTTAGGCACACAGACTGCCGTAAGATGCGCCTAATTTATGATGCTGCCTGCACCTCGGCACATCTTTCAGCAGTGTAAAATACCAGTCTATGATAAATCTCCCCCTACAGATCTCCAGCTTAATTGTTCAACACCTGAAAAACTAGTCTAACCTTCCAGTATAAGTGGCCACTCAAAAATACAGATGGAGGAATAGATTAAGCTGTTTTACGCAAAAGCCGACATTTGTCATAAAAAGTGTTTTTAAGAGAACTTGCTGTTGTCATCAATCACTGTAGATGACTCTTTGTAGCTCTCTTATTCAAAGAATGTAACTATTTACCTTCTATAACATGCAGCTTTTCATCCTATGGCAGGTTGTGTAAAGTACTTGTGTTAGGTGTACAAAGTATTTATTGCTGTATATTGTTCACATGTCAACAGTTACAATGAAGAAATGCTATTCATTTCTTCAGAACTCTTCTTTTACTCTTTACAGTAGACCTACTTGAAAATGACGTGGTCAAGGGAGCCAATATGACGTTTGTGGTTAAATTTAAATCCTCACAGCATAAGCAAAGGATTCAAAAACCATAAGTCATCTATATCAAATAGGCGGGGGTCTGGCTCCTGGAACCCCCTCCGATCAGCTGTTTGAAAAGGCCGTGGGGCTCGTATCTGCAAGTTTATCGGCAAGTTTTCTAGATTGTAGCAATAGTAGCAGCAGCGGTTACAGCTTCCTTCCCCTTTCAAATGCATGCGACAAATAGCTATAGTTGCAACACTACTACACGTAAGAGGATGCATCACTCACACAAGCATGGCAGCCTCTTCACACAGCTGTTTGGCTGGAGTGCTGGGAGTCGGTCCTCACGGATCTGATATTGAGGACCTATCCTAAGTCTAAGTCATCAATATCATGACACTGCACAACCTCTTTAATGTGAATGACTTATTTAAGGGATTTGCCATATTACAAAAATTGCATTTTCTTAAGACACCGATTTCATGGAATATAGCGTATTTTTCGCCCTATAAGACACACTTTTTACCCCCCAAAGTGGGGGAAAAATGGCAATGCATCTTACAGGGCAAAAACTCATGAGCGCTTCCATTATGGCCAGGATAGGAGTCATCTCCTATCGCACTTTGCAGCAGGGTGTCAGCTGTATGCTGCAGTGTGTCATAAGGGTACCACCACGTTGTGTGGTCATGTCTCACTGCATGGCCGGGCGCCCATTAACAATACTGACTGACTAAAAAATGTATTCCTCATTAGTTTAATTAGAGACCGCAGCGGCCTGTATGACAGCACAGCTGTGTCGCAAGGTGTGGTTGTACCCTGAATTTTGCTGCAAGAATGACCTACAAGCTGCACAACAAAACTGGACAACAAGTGGAAAGCAGGCTACTTGTGGTTGTGGCAGTGTAGCTTGCATATGTGAATCATATGGGGGGAATTATCATGCCCTGCACTACAGAATTCTAGCTTCAAAAAGTAGCAAAATAGGCCCTTACAACTTTTTTTGAGGTTTCTTTGACAAAAAAAAAAATTTGGGGACTTTTTGCATTTTTACACCACTCATTCCAGCTTTGAAAAGTGGGTGTGGTAACTATCTTAATTAGTTTTACTCCAGATTTATCAAAAAGTTGCAAGAAAAGTCACAAAGTCACTCTATTGTGGCAGTGGTTTATGGAAAAACTGGATTAGCATTTTTAGACAAGCGTGCTAGATTTAAAGATACACCAAATTTAACAATGTGCACTGTTTGATACATTTGGGACAAAGAAGCCCACCGCAGACTCAAGCAAAACTGACTTCAATTATGAACCTCATGATAAATTCCCTCCATGGTGTGTCTTACCAGGACAAGCTGCACAGTCAAAATCTGCCACAATACTGCTCTGGATAGCCTTCAGATGTTATGCACCATATGGTGCCACCGTTTTTGCCACAATATTTGCAAAATTGTGGCAAAAGCACGTCAGGGCACATTTACTAAGACCAGCCTTACGCTGTCACACCCAAGTCCCTGTCACACCCAACTGGCAACATGACATAAAGCCAGCCAAAAGACTAAATATTGTCGTACAGCAGGTTAAGAAAGGGGACTTGTGACTTTTACGCCTAAAATAGTTGCAATTCCATTAGTAAATGTGCCACTCGCATTTTAGCCCATGATTTATAAGTGAAAACCAGGAATGGGTCTAAAACACACAAGAGGGGTAAATCTTTTCATTACACTTTTCTTTGTTGGCTCGATTCCTGATTTTTTTTAGCTTAAAAATATTGAAGCAAAATACTGCCCAAAATCTGGCTGTGTGAAAGTGGTTTAACACTCTTTCCACATTTAACAAATGTTGTCAGATGGTGGTTTTAGTACTTAAGTGAAACTAGTCCCTGACAAACTGCATTGGAGAAATCATTTAGCATCAGTTACTAGTGATGAGCGGCAGGGGTCATATTCGAATTCGCGATATTTCGCGAATATTTTTTAGAATATTCGTCGAATATTCGAAAATTCGAAAATTCGCAAATTTTTTTCTTGCAAAAAATCGGCAAGGTAATGATTGTGTAATATGCGAATTTTCGTAATTCGAATTTTCGGATTCGATTTTTTATTGCGAATTTTTCAACTTTAAGACAAAGAAGATTATAGCACTATGTTAGCTAAATTGCTCTATATTCGTTTTTTTCGAATATTCGCTATATTGCTATATATTCTTGATTTAGAATATTACAAATATTCGAAAAAACGAAGTTATAGCAATATAGCGAAAATTCGAAAAAACGAATATAGAGCAATTTAGCTAATATAGTGCTATAATCTTCTTTGTCTAATAGTTGTAATTTTTTTCTCATCTGAAGTTCAGATTGGAAGAAATTACAACTATAAAAAGAAGATTATAGCACTATATTAGCTAAATTGCTCTATATTCGTTTTTTTCGAATATTCGCTATATTGCTATAATTACAAATATTCGAAAAAACGAAGTTATAGCAATATAGCGAAAATTCGAAAAAAATGAATATAGAGCAATTAAGCTAATATAGTGCTATAATCTTCTTTGTCTAATAGTTGTAAGTTAAAAAATTCGCAATAAAAATTCGAATCCGAAAATTCGCATATTATACAATCATTACCTTGCCGATTTTTTTCAAGAAAAAAAAACAAAAGATTATAGCACTATATTAGCTAAATTTCTCTATTTTCGATTTTTTGAATATTCGCTATATTGCTATAACAGTTTTTTCGAATATTCGTAATATATAGCAATATAGCGAATATTCGAAAAAAACGAATATAGAGCAATTTAGCTAATATAGTGCTATAATCTTTTTTTTTATAGTTGTAATTTTTTTCCAATCTGAACTTCAGATGAGAAAAAAATTACAACTATTAGACAAAGAAGATTATAGCACTATATTAGCTTAATTGCTCTATATTCGTTTTTTTCGAATTTTTCGCTATATTGCTATAACTTCGTTTTTTCGAATATTTGTAATATTCTAAAACAAGAATATATAGCAATATAGCGAATATTCGAAAAAACGAATATAGAGCAATTTAGCTAACATAGTGCTATAATCTTCTTTGTCTTAAAGTTGAAAAATTCGCAATAAAAATTCGAATCCGAAAATTCAAATTACGAAAATTCGCATATTACACAATAATTATTACACAATAATTACCTTGCCGATTTTTTCAAGAAAAAAAAATCGTGCATTTTCGAATATGACCCCTGCCGCTCATCACTACTCCTAAAGTCAAGTATATTGCAGCCTTCTTATTGGCCCACAAGCTAGAAGCAGGAAGGGATCATGTGTACTGATAAAAAAAAAAAAAAAAATCGGAAAAAACGAATATTCGAAATTACGAATATATATAACTATATTCGAAATATTCGCGAATTTTCGAAGTGGCTATATTTGCGATAAAAATTCGAAATTCGAATATTCGTGATCAACACTATCAGTTACATTCACACTTATTGAAGATTTGAGGGCCTCTTATCTCTCCTAAGATGTCTGTTTTAGTAACCACTTGCATTCTCCAAAAAGTAATCTTTTGATATGACTTAATGTTGTTTCATTGTGCTCTATTATTCCTATTATTTATGAATGAACTGGCAGCAGTCTGCAATCAAGGCCTATCTAGGTATTGCCAGTAGGGGGTAGTACAGTCTGACACTATCCAATCAGTGCTGTCAGACTGTGCACCCCCAACTGATAAAACCCAGATGGACCTTTATTGCGGACTGCTGACAATTCATTAATAAACTTTTAGCAGGCATCCCTGGCCACAGACCACAGGAGGCTTGCGGCCTCTCCACACAGGCCGGCATCTACCATGAGGCACCTCGCCTCAGGTGTAAGTCGTCCCGTTACAGGTTACGAGAGGGCATGAGAGTCTCTGACACTAGGGTTGCCACCTGTACGGGATTTACCCAGACAGTTCGGGTTTGTAATACTGTGCCCGGGTACAAGTCTTTCTCAGACCCGGACACAGGATTAATTTCAAACTGCAGTGCAGACTGTCTGACTTGGTCGCTCATGGTCCTGACAGCTGGCGGTGAGTGAGCGGCCGGCACTCCGGGACCGGCTTGAACCTGAAGAGTGATGGATTGGAAGCCGGAGAGCTGGGGGCTGTGGGTGATCAGGAGCGTGAAGATGCTGCTGAAGGAGAGCAGAAAACCCTTGCCCCACAGCATGGTGGCCGCACCAGGACTGAGCAACTCTCACTCCCAGATCCGTCCGGATAACAATGAGGCGGGCCTGCGCTCCTCCCGTCCCTGGCTTTTCTGCTGCGCTCCTTTCCTATCACGACACCTCCCCTCTCCCCTGGTCTCCGTTACCAGGCCCAGGAAAGCTGCCGGACTCTTACACAGCACTCTACAGTCAGTGTGCCGGCCCCGAGTGACGGTTCCCCGGGGGATGAGGGCTACATTACTCTAACTGGGGGTCACTAATGGGGGCATTATTCTTAGTGGGTAGCACTAATGGGGGCATTACTCTTACTGGGGGCATTATTCTTACTGCAGGGCACTAATAGGGGGCATTATTCATTCTGGGACACACTAATAGGACCATTACTCTTACCGGGGCACACTAATGGGGGCATTAATATTCCTGGGAAGCCACAGTATGACAGAGACTTCACACCCAGTGTTAAGCCATGCCCCCACAACCACAACCCCTTTGGGTGTGGCTTAACTTGCCCGGTATTTTTTGTTGGGAAAGGGGGCAACCCTATCTGACACCCATCCCCGCCATTCAGCCTCATAGGCCTGTAGGCTATGAGGCAGTGGGACAGCACAGGAGGTCATGATGAAATCATTGAACCTCCTGCACTGGGTTTCGGCCAACGCAATGATGATCCTGATGCAGGCATTAGTGACAACATTTTCATGCCACCTGCAACTTGGCACAGGAGGTTGCAGGTATGTCATCACTATCGCCTGTACGGGGGCGTCGAAACAGATGGGAAGAGGGGAGTAATTTTTTTATTTTTTAATATACCATATGTTAATATAACAGTTACCATTGGGTTGTTTATCCTATTTGTTCACACTATCAGATTTTAAATATTCATTTTATTATTTCTCTTAATAGCTGGTGCAGTGAAAAATGTCGGGGTGTGTGTAGTCTATGAGTTTAAGAGCTGGTAGGAAGCAGTGTATTTAAGCACAGGGAAGCTCTGGCAACCTGACTGCAGCCACCACAGACTCTACCAGATCACCTGTAGTGTTGATCGCGAATATTCTAATCGTGAATTTTATTGTGAATATTGGCACTTCGAGAATTCGCGAATATCTAGAATATAGTGCTATATCTTCGTAATCGCAAATGTTCTATATTTTTTTCATCAGTACCCATAATCCCTCACTGCTTCAGTGATGAGCGGCAGAGGCAATATTCAAATTCACCATATTTTGCGAATATTAGGGCGAAAATCGGCAAATGGGAAATTCGCAATAAAAATTCACAATGCGAAAATTTGCGATCAACACGACTCCTAAAGTCAAAGATATTGCAGCATCCTAATTGGCCCACATGCAGAAGCAGTGTATTGTTGGGCACAAATATTTGAATCGCAAATTTTAATTGTGAATATTGCCACTTCGAGAATTCGCGAAGATTTAGAATACAGTGCTATATATATTCGTATTCGTGAATATTCTAGATTTGATTAAATTTGAATCCATGATCCCACCCTGATTCTTGCTTGTGGGCCTATGAGAAGGCTGCAATGTCTTTGTCTGAGCTTAGCAACATCCCTAGCAACAAATAGGAAAGTTGCCTACCCCTTACTATATAAGAACCTCCCCAGCAGCCATTTTCTACAGTTTTATGGAGTTCTGAGAGAGACAGCAGTGTCATTGCTGTGCTCTGTGCTTAATTACATTAGATAATTAGATAGTTAGTTAGCTTATATACAGTGGGATGCGAAAGTTTGGGCAACCTTGTTAATCGTAATGATTTTCCTGTATAAATCGTTTTCTCCAGTCTCAGGAAACTTCTAGCAGCTTGAAAAATTGAGCAAAAGTGACCCATGCCTGTATTGCGCGCGCAATACGTGCATATTACAGTGATGATTTTCGCAATCAAGAAAATAATGGTGAATTCTCGAATTCGCTGATTTATGACAGATATTCGTGAAATATTGCGAATTTGAATATTGCCCCTGCCGTTAATCACTATTCATAATGCAGGAGCAATAAAGCCCCCATATTATACCCATCTGAAAGCGGCCTTAATTAAGGAATTATAAGAGGTTTAGGAATTCTACCTGTAAATTTTAATTAGGATAACAGTTTGTATAGGGGGATGAAATTTATATATGACATAATGCCCATTACTTGGATGCAAAAGTTGGTTAGTGCATACTGTACCTGGATTTACCTGCATTTTTTGCATTTCTTTATCAAATGCAGCGCTGTAGACATGATGGGTATGTATTTATGAACATCTTGCATCTTATAGTTTTTCTTTTGCAAACTATTGGGGTCATTTATCAAACCGGTGTAAAGTAGATCTGCCTCAGTTGCCCAAAGCAACCAATCAAATTCCACCGTTCATTTTTGACAGATCCTTTGGAAAATGAAAGGAGCAATCTGATTGGTTGCTATGGACAACTAAGCCAGTTCTACTTAACACCAGTTCGATAAATGACCCCCTATATTTTATTTGCATAAGGACTTTTTATTTGCATAAAGACTATATTTGCATATCCAATAATCTTTCTTTATAACCACTATAATGCATGCAGGTGATTGTGTGTATTAATTATTAGGTTATATTTTCATACACTGCACTCTCTGAAAATGTAGATTTTGGTAGCATGACAGCTGTTTGCTGTGCACAGTATATGTTTTTAACACATTTTTGGATGATGGCCAACTATTGCATGGCCTCTGTTTCAGTGTTTTTGAGAGCACAAGCTTTTGTTGATGTATATACTTATGGTATACATGAACTTTGTGCACCTGCTACAACTGTAGATTGGGACAGACAAGTACAGTGAGCCCTAAGGCTAGAACCCAGCCTGCTTTCCCTACCTACCTGCAGTATAAAGAAGAGTACGCTGGACCTTAGGTCGAGCGTGTGGACCACAGAGGGCGCACAAAACAACCGGTCAAAGGCAATATTTGAGTTCTGCAGTGTTCCATTCATTCTTAAGACAACGCATTTCGGGGTGCTAAAGTCTAAAATAAAGTAAAAACGGAAAAACATGGTTTGGGAAAATACAAGATTTGTGCTCCCCTATGATAATATATATAAAAGAAACAAATCGATTATTATAATAAATATATAAATAAATGAATAAATAAGTATAATTACGAAGGCATACACTGTAATTATACTTATTTATTCATTTATTTATTTATATATTTATTATAATAATCGATTTGTTTGTTTTATTCATATTATCATAGGGGAGCACAAATCTTGTGTTTTCCCCAAACATGTTTTTCCGTTATTACTTTATTTTAGACTTGATAAAGGGGACCTTAGCACCCCGAAACGCGTTGTCTTAAGAATAAATGGAACACTGTTGAACTCAAATATTGCCTTTGATCGGTTGTTTTGTGCGCTCTCTGTGGTCCACACGCTCGACCTATGGTCCAGCGTACTCTTCTTCATACCGTTACCCAAGCGGCAGGGTGGCTCCTGCCAAAGGGCGATCGGACGAATCTAGGCTGCACCAACCGTCATCTATTTACACTCAATCTCTATTGCAGTTGCGTCCAATTGATGCAACCGAAATAGGTGAGCAAACCATTTATTTTACTAGAAACCTGATTTGCTGAATTTACTTACCCTATGAGTGCCTTCTCTATCCTTTTGGTCATTATCTACCTGCAGTATAAGCCCTAGATAACTAGACCGCAACTGGTCGATGATCCCTACGCTAATTAAGTGCATAGACAGACAAACAGCAAAAGCCAGACAAACACAATGCAAGAGTTGTATGTAAATGGATCAGAATCAGACAAGCTATGCAGTACCAAATGAGAGACAGAGATTGACCAGAAAACAAGCCGAGATCAGAGGAACGAGCAATCCAGTAAGCACATGAACAAGGAAAACAGCTAGTGAGTAGCGATGAGCGGCAAGGGCAATATTCGAATTCGTGCTATTTCGCGAATATTTGGGCGAATATTCGCGAATTAGAGAATTCGTTATCTCAGTCATTATTTTCTTGATTGCGTAAATCGGCAATTGAAAAATTTGCGATAATTCGCAATACGAAAATTCGTAATCAACACTACTCCTAAGGTCAAAGATATTACAGCCTTCTCATTGGCCGACAAGCTAGAAGCAGGGAGGAATCCTGTGTACTGTAAAAATTATTGAATATTCAAAATTACGAATATATATCACTATATTCTAAATATTCACAAATTCTTAAAGTGCCGATATTCGCGATAAAAATTCGCAATTCGAATATTCGTGATCAACACTACTAGTGAGTCAGAGGCTGATTCCAATACTGACCTAAAATTACTCTATTTAACTAGAATAATAAATCTTGTCTGGTGACAGATATATCAGATTATTTTAAAGGGACACATTCATCATTTTTACACATATTAACCACCTATTTGTGGCTATTGTATGTAATTTTTTTATAAAGAAAAATAAAGGTGGATGGTTTTCTGTATATCTTATTTCTAAGCCACTTTGTGTATACTACTTCCTGTCCTGGCTCTCTAATTTTAGCTTAACTTTTTTAGTCAAACCATCAGTGCAACCATAGAGAGCCAACTGTAGTGACTCAATTAGAGCATCACACATTGCACTATTTAATGCTATGCTATTCTGTTGGCATCTTTACCTAGTCCTATTAAGAGAGAAATAGAGCTGCCATACTATCATCCCAGTTCTATACCTACTACAGTCCTGATCAAAAGTTTAAGACCACTTGAAAAATGGCAAAAAATAATATTTTAGATTGTTGGATCTTAACAAGGTTCCTTTCAACATACAACAAGAAGAAATAAGAGTGAGACAAAACATTTTTTGAGCATTCAATTATTGAAAATAACGATTAAAGTGAAACAGGCTGTTTTTCAGCTGATCCAAATTTTAGGACCACATGCCTTTAAAAGGCCAAATCTGTGCAAAGATGGATTCATTGTCATTTTCTGTCAGGTAGTCACATGTGATGGCAAAAGCAAAAAAACTCTCCCTTTTTGAACGTGATCGGGTTGTTGAACTGCATACCCAGGGTCTCTCACAGCGCGTCATCGCTGCTGAGGTGGGACACAGTAAGACAGTCATTTAGAATTTCTTAAATGATTATGAGGGTTATGGAACAAAAATGTCAAGTGGAAGACCCAAAAACATTTCATCAGCACTGAGCCGCAGGATCCAATTGGCTGTCCGTCAAGACACTGGACGATCCTCGACCCAAATTAAGGCCCTTACTGGTGCTGACTGCAGCCCCATAACCATCAGATGGCATCTGAGACTGAAGGGCTTCAAAAACAAAAAAACGTCTTCAAAGACCTTGTCTCCTTGAACATCACAGAACTGCTTGTTTGGACTTTGCAAAAGAGCACCAAACATGGGACATTCAAAGGTGGAAGATAGTTTTATTCTCTGATGAGAAAAAATTTAACCTTAATGGTCCTGATGGTTTCCAACGTTACTGGCATGACAAGCAGATCCCACCTGAGATGTTTTCTATGCGCCACAGTGGAGGGGGCGCCATAATGGTCTGGGGTGCTTTTTCCTTCAGTGGAACAATGCAGCTTCAGGAAGTACAGGGGCGTCAAACGGCCGCTGGCTATGTCCAGATGTTGCAGAGAGCATTCCTCATGACTGAGGGCCCTCGTCTGTGTGGTAACAACTGGGTTTTTCAACAGGACAACGCTACAATACACAATGCCCGCAGGACAAGGGAGGTGTGGTCCTAAACTTTTTATCAGCTGAAAAACAGCCTGTTTCAGTTTATTAGTTGTTTTCATTAAATTAAATGCTCAAAAAATGTTTTGTCTCACTCCCATTTCTCCTTGTTGCTTGTTGAAGCTCTACTTGGAACCTTGTTAAGATCCAGCCATGCTAAATATGATTTTTTGCAATTTTTCAAGTGTTCTTAAACTTTTGATCAGGACTGTATTATCATAAGGATCACCTTCAGATAACATCTTCCCCCATAGCAGTAGCAAACTGACATGGATTACCTACCTAATGTAGTCGGCTCTATCATTTGTGGGGACCGCTTCAGAAGAACATTATTTTGTATTTAAATTTTCAATGACTTAGTACTGCCAAAATTAAAAACAGTTTTTCTTGGATTTTGCAAAGGTATTTGATACTATCCCTCATAGACATTTAATAGGTAAAATAAGGTCTATAGGCCTAGAAAGTATAGTTTGTAATTGCATTAAAAACTGGCTGAAGGACCATGTCCAGAGAGTTGTGGTTGATTATTCCTATTCTGAATGGATCTGGATAATAAGTGGTATATCCCAGGGTTCAGTGCTGGATCCCCTATTATTTAATTTATTTATTAATCATATAGAGAATGGGTTTAATAGCACTGTTTCTATTTTTTCAGATGACACTAAGCTATATAGTGCTGTGCAGTCTATGGAAGATGTCCAAAAACTACAAGCTGACTTGGACACTCTGAGAGTTTGGGATCAACATGACAAATACGGTTCAATGTATATAAATGTAAAGTTATGCATCTGGGTAGTAATAATCTATGTCCATCATACAACCTAAGGGAAGTAACACTGGGAGAGTCACTTGTAGAGAAGGATTCAGGTATACTTGTAGATTATAGATTAAATAACAACATACAATATCAATTAGCTGCTTCTAAGGCTACCAGGCTATTGTCATGTATTAAACGAAGCATGGACTCGCGGGGCAGGGATGCAATATTACCACTTTACAAAGCTTTGGTGCGGCCACATCTGGAATATGCCGTTCCATTCTGGGCACCAGTCCATAGAAAGGATGCCTTGGAGCTAAAAACAAAAGTACAAAGTAGAGCAACTAAACTGATAAGGGACATTGAGGGTCTTAGTTATGAGGAAATATTTAAAAAAAAAATATTTATTCTTGAGAAGAGACATCTAAGTGGGGACATGATTAGCCTATACAAATATATAAATAGTCGTACAAACAATATGGTGAAAAGCTGTTCCCTCTAAAATGCCCTCAAAAGACATGGGGGCACTGCCTCCATGTGAAGAAGAAAAAGTTCAGTCTCCACAGATGTCAAAGCTTCTTTACTGTAAGAACTGTAAATCTGTGGAATAGACTTCCTCAGGACATGGTCACAGCAGGAACAGTGGACAACTTTAAAAAGACCCTACATGAATTCTTAAAAGTAAATTACATTAATGCTTATGAAAATGTGTAAAAATCTGGGTTTCACTTCCCTTGTCTAAAATTCACATCTCCACTTAAACCTTCGTTGAACTTGATAGACTTCTATCTTGTTTGAAATGTAACAATAACAATTTCTGAGGAAAGTGTCCCTTTCATCTCTGAAGCACTTGAAAGTCACTATTGTTCACAGTTTTGTAGCAAGATGTAGTTGAAATTGTCAGATTGCACAAAAATTGTAGCCTGTAAAATGAACCTACTGGATTTGGACCCTAAAAACAATTTAGATAATTTAATGTGCCTACGTATGGCAGCATCAATTCACACCAAAAAAGAGGGTGCTAGGTCCAGGGAATTCACTGCTTACCCTTGTATACAGACGAAAACGGACAGCAACTCCAGTAGTACAAAATAAAAGATTATTTAGTGGAAAAGAGGTTAGTCTGTTTGAGAAGGTTCAAATTATTGGCATGCATCAAGCAGAGAAAACATCTAAGGAGATTGCAGAAACTACTAAAATTGGGTTAAGAACTGTCCAAAGCATTATTAAAAACTGGAAAGATAGTGGGGACCCATCGTATTCGAGGAAGAAATGTGGCCGTAAAAAAATCCTGAATGATCGTGATTGGCGATCACTTAAACGTATGGTGAAATCAGATTGAAGAAAAACAACAGTAGAACTCAGGGCTATGTTTAATAGTGAGAGTAAGTGCATTTCCACACGCACAATGCAAAGGGAACAAAGGATTGGGACTGAACAGCTGTGTAGCCGTAGGAAAACCACTAATCAATGAGGCAAACCAGAAAAAAGGCTTCAATTTGCTAGGGAGCATAACGATTAGACTCTGGAGCAATGGAAGAAGGTCATGTAGTCTGATGAGTCCAGATTTACCCTCTTTCAGAGTGATGGGCACATCAGGGTAAGAAGAGAGGCAGATGAAGTAATGCACCCATCATGCCTAGTGCCTACTGTACAAGCCTGTGGGGGCAGTGCTATGATCTGGGGTGGCTGCAGTTGGTCAGGTCTAGGTTCAGCAACAGTATGTGCTTCAAGAATGAGGTCAGCTGACTACCTGAACATACTGAATTACCAGGTTATTCCATCAATGGATTTGTTCTTCCCTGATGGCACGGGCATATTCCAAGATGACAATGCCAGAATTCATCAGGCATCATTTTCACACATGGATTGGCCACCACAGAGTGCAGACCTTAACCCCATTGAGAATCTTTTTATTTATATTTTTGTGGCGGTGTGTATATATATATATATATATATATGTATATATATATGAAAAAAAATTGGACTGCACTCTGGAGTGCAGTCCAATTTTTTTTCATTATTTTCAAGTGGATAAGATCCAGTTACCGTACTTGGACTTTGCACCCACCTGTAATTGCTTCCAAGGTGGTGCTGCCAGTAATTTTTGTCTGTATATATATATGTATATATTAGCTAAAATTAACCATTACTAATACTGGTGAGCTCGGAACTCTTTTAGGAAATATAAAACGTAGCTTTTATTTTGTTATACAGATTAAATAAGATGAAAAAGGTGCTCAAAGAAGTATAATATATAATGGAGGGTCAGATCAGGTACTGTTTGGTGAGGCTAAAGGGGTCAAATGAAGTTCACAAGTCTCAGTGGTGGTGTGAACTCCACAATGCAGCAATATAGCAAAGTGCCTAGGTACACTATCCCTCATAGACCCTAGTCTGTTGATGGGAAATACCTAAATGGCTGCGATCAGAGCACCCACCCTGAAAAGAGCGACCCTTAGCCTCTGGAACCTCGGATCTATGTAATCCACCCTAACATAAACTAACCCCTAATGGCTCCAACGCGTTTCGCCGGTCATCCAGCTAATCAGGGAGCAGCATTGTGGGTTAGTGTATTACTGAGCGGCAGTGGCAAGCGAACACCTTTTGCACACTTATCTCCGCTGACAAAAGGGGCTCATCAACGCAATCAACCAATGACGGTGGAGGGAGGAGACCAGACAGGTCAGCTCAGTCAGCCTCTCTCTCTGCCCGCTTTGATGTGGCCAAGGCAGCAGCGGGCGGGGAGGTAACCATGGGGATCAGGATATGCTTCCCCTGCAGGTTCGTCCACACCACAATTCAGGAGAGGAATGGCTTAGCAAAAGGGATAAACAATTGGGTAATCTATCATCAATATAGGTATACACATTGCTCTTCTGGATCCATGGGGCTGAAAGTTATAAACACCCGAATCAAATGCAGCAGGAGCTTGTATAGAAAGATGGGATGATATTTTATTAGATCAGCCGCACATGACAGGCAGCTCAGTGCCTGAAGATATGGGGCTAATAGAGAAACAGTAGTTGCCAATTTGAAGTCAAATGTCTCCCTGTGATCATAAAAAGGGCTTATATGAGAGGACTAGGGGTGACACTATTTAGTTTAAAGATCCACCTTGATTCAGCTCTCAGGATCAAATTGTCTCAATCACCTCCTCGGGGACCCTGCAGTATATGCTGGATTCCCATGAAGTGAATAGATGCTATATTGCCGTTATGGACTTCATTAATGTGTCTTGCCACAGACATATCTTTTTTATTTAGGATATCATTGACATGATCTCTAATCCTGCGTCTAAGCTCTCTCTTGGTCTTCCCTATATAATCCAATGGGCATGAGCACTTGGTAAGGTACATTACACCACTAGTCTGACAATTAATGAAGTCCCGAATGGCATGTTCACTGCCGGTGGATGCAGAAGTAAATCTTTTGGTGACTGTGACTTGGTCACAGGTGACACATTTACCACATTTAAACATCCCCTTCGGACTTTGTGACAGCCAAGTATTGGGTTGAGGAGGAGGCCGAAAGTGACTATTCACTAAACTGTCCCTTAAGCTACGACCTTTCTTATAGGTGATTTTAGGGTACTGGCCCACGACTGCTTTTAAAGCTGGATCATCGCAAATGATATTCCAATATTTGTTGATGATCTGTCTTAGGGTCCATTCACACATCTGCAATTCTGTTCCACATTTTTTGTAGACCCATTCATTTCTATGAGACCACACTATGTGCTGTCCGGATCCGGAAATGCGGATCTGCACTTCCGGGTTCGCAATTCTGTTCCCGAAAAAAATAGAACATGTCCTATTTTTGTCTGCAATTGCGGACAAGATTGGGCATTTTCTATTATAGTACCAGCGATGTGCAGTCCGCAAAATGCGGAATGCACATTGCCGTTGTCTGGTGATCCGTGGATCCGCAAAACACATACGGATGTCTGAATGGACCCTTACCTTAACGTGTGCATTGTCATATAGACCAATGATTCTAATAGTATGTTCTGAGGGGCTATCTGTTTTTTTCAGGATTAGTAATTCATCCCTTTTAGAATTAGAGGCGAATTCAAATGCCATCCTCAAGATATTATCTGGATAGCCCCTCTCTAAAAATCTCTGACGCAAATCACTGGCCTGCTCCTTGAAGATTTGCATATTGGAGCAATTCCTCCTCAGTCTAAGATATTGGCCCTTCGGGATTCCTCACCTCAAATAGTTAGGGGGGGGGGGCACTTTGCCATCTCAGTAGACTATTCAAGGCTATAGTTCTTCTAAATACTTCAGTAATGATCGTATTATTCGGTCCTCTTTGAATCACTAAATCAAGAAATGACAATCAGTGTACCTCACACGTTGAGGTAAAATAAAGTCCGAAGTCGTTCTTGTTGATGACCCCTATAAAATTAGAGAAGGACTCCTTGGTTCCTTTCCAGAGAACAAAAATGTCATCTATGAATTTCAGCCATAGGCAAATGTTGTCATGCCAGTGGCTGAGATGCTCTGCCCAGATGACATTGTTCTCCCACCAGCCTAGGAGCAAATTAGCGTAAGACGGCCCACAGAGACTGCTCATCTCGGTGCCCCTGAGCAGGTGGTAATAGTGGCCATTAAATATAAAAAAGTTTCTGGTCAGTTTAAACTCAAGGAGTTCTAGAACAAACCTATTGTGTGCCGATAGGGCAACATTTCTAGTGGCCAAGAAGCATTTAACAGCTTTAAAACCCAGACTATGATTAATGGAGCTGCATAATGCCTCTACATCAATCGACACAAGAAGAATCGGGCATCCCTTAAGGGGTAAAAGCTCCTTGTGGATTTTGGGCAGTGAATCGAAAGTGTCTGTAAGTGGGCAATCTTGTATTATAAAATCTGCCTCATGTTGACTAATGAGTCTATGTCTGAGACCCCTATCTATCAACTCCCTTAGTTCAATTTTTATCTAGTTTGTTATAGAAATTTGTATAATTAAGTATGGACAAGCACATCTTTTTGCACATTGTCGTTAGGTCAAAACATTGCCCCGAATGTTTATGCTGGTGGTATTTTAAATTTTTTATTAAGCTATTCCTAGCCGTCTGGGCAATCCCACAGATCATCCCCCAAGCCCCCTTGTACATAGGTCCGAGGTTCCAGGGACTGGGGGTCGCTCTTTTCAGGGCGGGTGCTCCGATCACAGCCATTTAGGTATTTCCCATCAACAGACTAGGGTCTATAAGGAATAGTGTACCTAGGCACTTTGCTATATTGCTGCATTGTGGAGTCCACACCACCACTGAGACTTGTGAGCTACATTTGGCCCCTTTAGCCTCACCAAACGGTACCTGATCTGACCCTCCATTATATATTCTTCTTCTTTAAGCACCTTTTTCATATTTTTTCATCTGTATAACGATGTAAAAGCTAAGTTTTATATTTCCTAAAAGAGTTCCCAGCTCACCAGTATTAGTTTGAATCTTACTCTCTGGGCAGACCTGATACAGAGACTGGGTGTCAGAATACATATAGTAGCTAAAATGAACCATTGCTTCACCATTGCTTCACCATTGCTTCACCATTGCTTTAGTTTAATCTGCTAAATAATAAATGTGTGTATCCGAGTTCACCCTAGGACATTGATGGCGAACCTTTGAGATACAGAGTGCCCAAACTGCAACCCAAAACCCACTTATTTATCACAAAGTGACAACATGGCAATTTAGCCTGAATTCTGAGGCTTTAGTTTAGAAAAAACAACTCATAGATTACCATGGGCTAAAACATAAAATGGCTACAAAATGCCTACAGAGTGATTTGGGCTGCGACGGTGACTAATGTATTATACTGCTCTGTATAATATATATGTATATACAAATGCAGATAGAGCAGCAGCACAGTCAGATGGTGTGAACAGGGTGCAATTCCTCTAGGAAGGCAGGCTTCTCCTTGTCATGGTCTTACCTTCTCACTGTTCTCCTTCGTTTGACATGTGCTGGCGGCCATCTTGGTTTCTGGGTTTCTTGTAGCCTCCCACCCTGCGGCTCCTCCTTCCCACTGGGAGGAGCTGGATGCCTAGCTCATATATATAGAAGGTCTGTGGCTTCAGTTCCTTGCTTGGTCCTCCTGTGTGCACATGCTTCAAAGACTGCTGCTGCTTCTGGTTCCTGATCCTGGCCTCGTCTGACTACCCCGTTGGTTCCCGATCCTGGCTTCGTCTGACTACCCCGTTGGTTCCTGATCCTGGCTACGTCTGACTACCCTCCTGGTTCCTGACCTCCATCTACGCAAGACCCTGCTTCAGTTTAGCCATCCGTTTGGACTTTAGCTACGGCTTGATTTTCAATAAAGCCTTCTTATTCCACCTATCTCTGTTGTACGTCTGGTTCATGGTTCCATGACATTAGGACCAAGCCATGAATTCTGATGGTACAGGGCCATCCTCGCTACCTACGCTGGTTGCCAGACTTGATCAGCAGGATCACCTGTTGGGTCGGTTCGCTGTGGCGTTACAAACCCTGCTTGAACGCACGGCTCATTTAGCTTCCGTTGCCGATGGGTCGGTTGTCGCTCCTGGGCCCGCTCCTACTGCCGCTCCGGTTGTTGCGCCAGAGTCTACCCCGACACCTGTTGCTGCACCTGCGGTGTTTCGGGGTATGACCGGTTTTGCCCCCCTTCCACAGCGCTTTGGGGGAGAGCCAACTCAGTGCCGAGGTTTCCTTAACCAGGTGGCCATTTATTTTGAGTTGCTGCCACATGCCTTTCCTACTGAGAGATCAAAGGTGGGCTTCTTGATCTCGCTGCTCTCGGACAAGGCCTTGGCCTGGGCCAGCCCTTTATGGGAGAACAACAATCCGGTGGTTGCCGAGTTTTCCGGTTTTGTTGCTTCTCTTCGGAAGGTATTCGATGTGCCGGCTCGTGCTGCCTCTGCTGCGAAGCTCCTTATGTCCATCAGACAGGGTTCACGATCCGTAGCTGAATACGCCATTGAGTTTCGTACCCTGGCAGCAGAGGTGGGCTGGAATAATGAGGCTCTGGTCGCTGCTTTCTCTCATGGTCTCTCGGATGCCTTGAAGGATGAGATTGCAGCCAAGGACCTACCAGTGGAGCTCGAGTCCCTTATTTCTTTCCTGATTTTGATTGACACCAGACTCAGGGAGAGACCTTCCTTTAAGGAGAGCCTGCGGAGGCCTTCTAACAGATTGGCGCCTACGTTTGCTGTCCCACCCGTGCCTCCCTCTCCTCCCACGCCTCCTGGGGATGACTGGTCTGGGGGTCAACCCATGCAGCTGGGGGTTGCTCGCCTGTCCGAGGGGGAGAGGGTACTCCGGAGACGCGAGGGCCGATGCATGTACTGTGGTCTCGGTGGGCATTTTCGGTTGGCATGCCCGAACCGTCCGGGAAACGCTCGCACCTGAGATCCTGTCGGGGGCAGATCTTGGGTGGAGTCTCCTCGTCCCCGGTTTCCCGTGTTGACAAACCACTGATTACTGTTGTCCTCTCCTGGGTCGGGGGCTCGGTGACGACCCAGGCGTTGGTGGACTCTGGTGCTGGTGGCTTGTTCATTGATAGTGTGTTCGCCGCCGCCAATTCCATTCCTCTGCAGCCTCGAGGTTCCCCACTGGCTCTTGAGGCGATAGACGGCAGACCCCTTCTGCCGCCACACGTGACTCAGGAGACCCTTCCAGTGGGGATGGCCATTGGTGCCGTTCACAGAGAGTCGGTCTGTCTCCAGGTTATTTCGTCTCCACACTACTCGGTGGTCTTGGGGTACCCCTGGCTCCAGAAGCATAATCCGACTTTCGATTGGAGATCGGCCGAGATCCTCTCGTGGTCACCGCAGTGTGGGGCTAGTTGCATCCATGGGCCTGTCAAGTTGCTGTGTACTTCCTCGGACTCTCTGTTGCCTCCTGAATACGAGGAGTACCGGGATGTATTCGATAAGGTGCGTGCGGTTGCCCTACCTCCGCACCGCCCATACGATTGTGCCATAGAGTTACAATCTGGTGCCGTTCCTCCTCGTGGCAAAGTCTATCCACTGTCGGTAGCGGAGAATGAGGCCATGGAGGAGTACGTGAGGGAGGCACTTTCACGCGGACACATTCGCAAATCCTCGTCCCCGGCAGGGGCTGGATTTTTCTTTGTGAAAAAGAAGGGCGGTGAGTTGAGGCCTTGCATCGACTACAGGGGTCTCAATCGCATCACGATCAAGAACGCTTACCCGATACCCTTGATTTCCGAGCTGTTCGATCGCCTCAAAGGGGCCACGGTCTTTACCAAACTCGACCTGAGGGCGGCATATAACCTGGTAAGGATCAAGGCGGGCGATGAGTGGAAGACCGCGTTTAACACCAGGACCGGTCATTATGAATCCTTGGTTATGCCCTTTGGGTTGTGCAATGCGCCCGCAGTCTTCCAGGAATTCATCAACGATGTTTTCCGTGACCTGTTGCAGCAGTGTGTGGTGGTCTATTTGGATGACATCTTGGTATATTCTGCATCCATGGAGGCCCACATTCTGGATGTCAGACGAGTGTTGCAACGCTTACGAGAGAACAAGCTGTTCGGTAAGCTTGAGAAATGCGAATTTCACCGATCCCAGGTAACCTTCTTAGGTTACATCATTTCCGCTGAGGGGTTCTCCATGGATCCTGAGAAGGTTTCGGCTGTCTTACAGTGGCCCCAGCCCAGTGGGCTTCGTGCCCTGCAGCGCTTTTTGGGCTTCGCCAATTATTATCGGAAGTTCATCAGGGACTTTTCCATGCTAGCCAAGCCTCTCACGGATCTGACCAGGAAGGGCAGTAATCCTCAGGTCTGGCCGCTCGAGGCCATCCGAGCTTTTGAGGCTCTAAAGTCAGCCTTTGTGTCGGCTCCGATTCTGTCGCATCCCAACCCTGGGTTGCCTTTTGTCCTCGAGGTGGACGCGTCTGAGACGGGAGTAGGCGCCCTCCTGTCTCAGCGTAGAACACCAGAGGGTCCTCTGCTTCCTTGTGGGTTTTACTCCCGGAAACTGTCTTCCGCGGAGTGCAACTATCAGATTGGTGACAGGGAGTTATTGGCCATCGTGCAGGCCCTTAAAGAATGGAGGCACTTGCTCGAGGGCTCGGTGGTTCCGGTTCTCATCCTGACGGACCACAAGAATCTGACCTACCTCTCTGAGGCCAAGAGATTGACACCACGTCAGGCCAGATGGGCTCTGTTCTTGTCACGTTTTAATTACGTGGTCTCCTACCTACCCGGCTCCAAGAACATCAGAGCGGATGCCTTATCACGGCAGTACTCCGAGCTGTCCGGGGAGGAGTCGATTCCGACTACGGTCATACCCCCGAATCAGATCCTGGCTGCTATTCGCACCAGCCTGACCTCTCCTCTGGGTGAGCAGATTTTGGCGGCTCAATCTGGTGCTCCCTCTGGGAGACCCAACGGCAGATGTTTTGTGCCTGAGGAGTTGCGCACTCGGTTGTTGCGAACCTACCATAACTCCAAGGCCGCGGGGCACCCTGGAAAGAATCAGCTGTCCTGGGCGGTTTCACGTCTGTTCTGGTGGCCTTCTCTACGTTCCGACATCGCCGCATATGTAGCGGCATGCTCCGTTTGTGCCCAGAGTAAGTCCCCTCGGCACCTTCCGTTGGGCCTTTTGCAACCCATAGCCACCGGGGAGCGTCCATGGTCACACCTGGGGATGGATTTCATTGTGGACCTTCCTGCATCCCGAGGCCATACGGTCATTCTCATGATTGTGGATCGGTTTTCCAAAATGTGCCACTGTGTTCCTCTCAAGAAGTTACCCTCTGCACAAGAGTTGGCCTCGATTTTTGCCAGGGAGGTCTTCCGGTTGCACGGTTTGCCCAAGGAGATTGTGTCGGATCGGGGGAGTCAGTTTGTGTCCAGGTTCTGGCGCGCCTTTTGCTCCCAGTTGGGGATTCATCTCTCTTTCTCCTCGGCCTACCACCCTCAGTCCAATGGGGCCGCAGAACGATCCAATCAGGCCTTGGAGCAATTCCTTCGTTGCTATGTCTCCGATCACCAAGACAATTGGGTTGACCTCCTGCCTTGGGCTGAGTTTGCCAGGAACACGGCGGTGAACTCTTCCTCTGGGACGTCTCCCTTCATGGCCAATTATGGGTTCCAACCTGCCGTGTTACCGGAGGTATTCTCTCCCCAGGATACTCCGGCTGTGGAGGATCACCTTTCCGTCCTACGTACTTCTTGGGTACAGATCCAGAGGTCCCTTGAGGTCTCTGCGCAACGCCAGAGACTCCAGGCTAATCGCAGACGAGCGCCCGCTCCTTCCTACCAGGTCGGAGACCGTGTATGGTTGTCCACCCGCAACCTCAACCTTCGAGTGCCCACTCCCAAGCTGGCGCCTCGCTTTGTTGGTCCCTTCCGAGTGCTTCACAGGGTAAACCCGGTAGCCTATGCCCTTGCGCTTCCTCCTGGCATGCGGATCTCCAACGTGTTTCATGTCTCCCTGTTGAAGCCATTGGTGTGTAATCGTTTCACTTCCTCGGTTCCTCGGCCCCGTCCGGTCCAAGTGGGCAATCGTGAGGAATATGAGGTGAGCAATATCCTGGACTCACGCCTGGTCCGCGGTCGGTTGCAGTTTTTGGTCCATTGGCGTGGTTATGGTCCAGAGGAGCGTTCCTGGGTTCCCTCCACAGATGTCCATGCTCCTGCGTTGCTCCGAGCCTTCCACGCACGCTTCCCTCTGAAACCGTTCCTTACTCCGCGGAGGAGGGGCCCTTGAGGGGGAGGTACTGTCATGGTCTTACCTTCTCACTGTTCTCCTTCGTTTGACATGTGCTGGCGGCCATCTTGGTTTCTGGGTTTCTTGTAGCCTCCCACCCTGCGGCTCCTCCTTCCCACTGGGAGGAGCTGGATGCCTAGCTCATATATATAGAAGGTCTGTGGCTTCAGTTCCTTGCTTGGTCCTCCTGTGTGCACATGCTTCAAAGACTGCTGCTGCTTCTGGTTCCTGATCCTGGCCTCGTCTGACTACCCCGTTGGTTCCCGATCCTGGCTTCGTCTGACTACCCCGTTGGTTCCTGATCCTGGCTACGTCTGACTACCCTCCTGGTTCCTGACCTCCGTCTACGCAAGACCCTGCTTCAGTTTAGCCATCCGTTTGGACTTTAGCTACGGCTTGATTTTCAATAAAGCCTTCTTATTCCACCTATCTCTGTTGTACGTCTGGTTCATGGTTCCATGACACTCCTCCACTGTAAACACGTCCAAAAAACAAAGCAGCACTCCAAAATAACGTAAAAGGGTTAAGACCCCAAACTTTAATCCCCAGGCAACGTTTCGGCCTACTCAATGAGCCCTTTGTCAAGCTTGAGTAGTCATTGAGTAGGCCGAAACGTTGCCTGGGGATTAAAGTTTGGGGGTCTTCACCCTTTCACGCTATTTTGGAGTGCTGCCTCATTTTTTGAATGTATATAAATATATATAAATATATATATTTTGTAGGAAGATACAAGGGGTCGTCATTGATGGTAGGTATGTGTCACCAAGGTTTCTGGCCTCGGTGAAGTAAGAGTCGGTATTTTCATGTGTCAGCGGCAGCTAATGCTGATTGACACTTTTGCCATTTAGTATGGCTGTAAATAGCTGATCCGGGACAGCTCTTATTTGGAGTAGTCAAAGTGCTGGGTGGGTGACTAGTCCCCACGTTCCAGGCCGGGTTTTGACAGCACCTGGCTATCCTTAAAAAGGCAGCTGGGCTCAGCAGCAGAGAACGCTCTGTGTGTTGTGATCTGAGCCCTGTGCTGGGCTGAAAAGCTGAGACCCGTGTGTTGGGAGAGCAGGCCACCTAAAGCCTGCATTTAGACTGCTGGAGGCAGAACCGCCAACAAGGTGACGTTTTTTGTTATGCATGAACTTTCTACTTGGTGTGAACAAACAGCAACCCTGCAAAGTGTGTTTTTTGTTTGACCTTATGTGTAAGTAAACACGGACATTTTAATTACGAACTTGTACTTTTCCTCTGTACTGCACCCGCTTATCCCAACTACCAGAGCGAATCCACATAATATATATATATATATATATATATATAAATATATATATATATACATATATAAGGCAGTATAATACAGTGCAATATATTACATAGCTTATCATCTCCTTACATACATCCTCCTATGGAGGGCCTCCATAATATGGAGTCCATATGCAGGCCTGAGGGCTGAGGCCTACCTATGTCAACTTGTGCTTTCACATTTAAAGAGCGGACTGGCCAACACCCAGATTTCCAGTCCGGGCCTGCCTGTAATCCGGCCCTTTGCGCATGCCCACAGAGAGGGCTCTAAGTACCCCCTCTGGCACGTGTGACATAGGTTTGCCACCGCTCTAGGGCAAAGTTTGAGCTACAGGTTTTGGAGGACATTCCCTCAAATTTCTTCCCTGGCAAAACTGAGCTGGGACTGCTATAGCTTAAAGAATCACTAGTACTATCCTGGTAAGAAGGTATGCAAATGAGCTCTTAAAGGGGTTGTCCGGGTTCAGAGCTGAACCCGGACATACCCTTATTTTCACCCCGGCAGCCCTCCTGAGCCTGGCATCGGAGCATCGCGCAGGGCACAGGCTCTTGTGTTTTCAATAACACACTGCCGGGCGGTAACTTCCGCCCAGCAGTGTGTTCGGTGACGTCACCGGCTCTGAGGGGCGGGCTTTAGCTCTGCCCTAGCCGTTTTACTGGCTAGGGCAGAGCCAAATCCCGCTCATCAGTGCCGGTGACGTCACCGGGCTGCCTGTCAGCCCCATAGAGAGCCCGGTATGTCACCGGAACTCAGAAAAATGCCTTTGCCCTGCGCGATTTAGCGCAGGGCAAAGGAGAGCATCGGAGCATGAACTGCTCCGATGCTCATGTCAGGGGGGCTGCCGGGGTGAAAATGGAGGGATGTCCAGGTTCAGCTCTGAACCTGGACAACCCCTTTAACAAGCTTTAGCTTAACTAAGTAAGAGGCCTAGGTCAGGAATTGGGGAATACAATATCTCTTTATGGAGAGTGCCTTAAATGTTATGAGGAGACTTATATGCCAGACAACGCTCCTCTGAATTCTGGGAAGAAGGCATGTAAATTAGCTCTTAACAAGCTCTGCCTCTAATGCCACCAGATGTAAGGCAGCTATCCTATAAGTCAATGTTCAACCCTTTAACTTGGCCTTGAGACATGACTTGGATATTAAATAATGAAAAAAATGCGTATAGCAGCACAAAAAAAAAATTAAAGCCTTATCTTGTGGTGGTGCCAGCCGTGTTGGGAGCCAGACAGAAGTTCCCCCTTGGATGCATCATATAGAAGAAACCGCAGCACTCTCTTATCTTCAATTTTGTGGAATTTATTTCACCAGCAAAAAATGCAACGTTTTGACCGTAATGGTCTTTCTCAAGCAACCAGGTTGCTTGAGAAAGACCATTACGGTTGAAACGTCACATTTTTTGCTGGTGAAATAAATTCCACAGAATTGAAGATAAGAGAGTGCTGCGGTTTCTTCTATATGACGTTGGATATTAAATAAGCCAGCACCTCATCTGCAGACAGCTGTTTCAGGGTAATTGCTCCTTATCAGGGCAGAGCAGAGAGTACTGGCTTAACTGGGTGAGAGGCCCACAATACAATATCTACTTATGGAGAACACCTTGAACAGTGTAAGGAGTCTTATAGGCCAGGTAATTCCAGAGGAGCATTGCCTGGCCTATAATACTCCTCATGCCATTTAAATCACTCTCCATCAGTAGATATTGTATTCCCCAAGTACTATCCTGCTATCTCTTTCTTCCCACTCTTTTGGTTCATGTCTCGGCAAAAGATAAATATCTCGGCAAAAGACAACTTTTCCTATTTTTTTATACAAAGTTGGCATTTGACCAAGATATTTCTCTCACCCAGCATGGGTATATGTAAAATGACACCCCAAAACACATCTTCTGAGTACGACGATACCACATGTGTGACACTTTTTTGCAGGATAGGTGGGCAAAGGGGCCCACATTCCAAAGAGCACGTTTCGGATGTCACAGGCCATTTTTTACAGATTTTGATTTCAAACTACTTCACACGCATTTGAGCCCCTAAAATTCCAGGGCAGTATAACTACCCCACAAGTGACCCCATTTTGGAAAGAAGACACCCCAAGGTATTTCATGATGGGCATAGTGGGTTCATGGAAGTTTTTATTTTTTGTCACAAGTTAGTGGAATATGAGACTTTGTAAGGAAAAAAATAAAATAAAAAATTCATCATTTTCCGCTAACTTGTGACAAAAAATAAAAAGTTCTATGAACTCACTATGCCCATCAGCGAATACCTTAGGGTGTCTACTTTCCGAAATGGGGTTTGTGGGGTTTTTCTACTGTCTGGGCATTGTAGAACCTCAGGAAACATGACAGGTGCTCAGAAAGTCAGAGCTGCTTCAAAAAGCGGAAATTCTAATTTTTGTACCATAGTTTGTAAACGCTATAACTTTTACCCAAACCATTTTTCTTTACCCAAACTTTTTTTTTAATCAAAGGTATGTAGAACAATAAATTTAGAGAAAAATGTATATATAGATGTCGTTTTTAAAAAAACTGAAAGTGAAAAATTTCATTTTTTTGCAAAAATTTAGTTAAATTTCGATTAATAACAAAAAAGTAAAAATGTCAGCAGCAATGAAATACCACTAAGTTGCGTGGTAAGTTGCATAACCGAGCAATAAAAGGTGAAAGTAGTGTAGTGCAGAATTGTAAAAAGTGGTCTAGTCATTAAGGGTGTTTAAGCTAGGGGAGCTGAGGTGGTTAACAAGCTCTGCCTCTAATGCCACCAGATGTAAGGCAGCTATCCTATAAGTCAATGTTCAACCCTTTAAATAGGCCTTGAGACATGACTTGGATATTGAAAAAATTCAGCACCTCATCTGCAGACAGCTGTTTCAGGCTAATTGCCCATTATCAGGGCAGAGCAGAGAGTACTGGCTTAACTGGGTGAGAAGCCCACAATACAATATCTACTTATGGAGAACACCTTGAACAGTGTAAGGAGTCTTATAAGCCAGGTAATTCCAGAGGAGCATTGCCTGGCCTATAAGACTCCTCATGCCATTTAAATCACTTTCCATCAGTAGATATTGTATTCCCCAATTACTATCCTGCTATCTCTTTCTTCCCCCTCTTTTGGTTCATGTCACTCACCATTTCTTTCTGTGCATAAACTATGTGCAAGCATTCTTGCATTAAGTTTCCTTGTCTTACTTCTGTTTTTCATTATGTATTTATATCTTTGATACAAGTCAATGTGCAGCCTTACTGTATAAATTTACCAAGCATATTTAGCATATATGTGTTGAAATGCTCTTCATCATCTGGTTGCAATATATGTAATATTGAAATAGACATGACAGAATATTGGATGTAGCTGTGCCAAAGTAATATAAGTCTCGACAAGTGGTTTTATGGTAATCATTCTGTGCCAAATACAAGATGGGAATGTGAAGGGTTTTGTTTTAGCTAATTTCCACTTTCCATATGCTGCTTAGGAAAGAAAAAAAAATTGAAAAAATTTAAGATTGGGGCAGATTTATGAACGAATATACTGTTGGGGTTAACTGCCATATTTACGATGCCCCTGGAGTCCCTTTTTCAACATATTGAAGTGTGGAAGGAACATCAGAAATACACAAAAAAGGTGTGTGTAAAAATTATAGAAAACATTGTCAGCTCAGGCTTCTGCTTTTAACCCAGATCTGACCTGGCATTATTTTAAGTCCAGGAATAACGTTTAGAAATGTACAAGATTATTAAAAATAGTCAAGCAGAAAAAGTTGTCTCGCTAATGCCAGTGATTCTGTTGCTAGACATTGGGGTTGCAGTTAGTGTCTGATCCTTGTCTTCACTGTAAGAAAAGGGATTGGTCAATAAATGTATGCAAAATTTAGTGTTTCTGGTTATCTTCTCATATATTGGACAATGCAGACACAAGAATGTATTGCTTTTAGGCTACTTTCACACTGGCGTTTTGGCTTTCCGTTTGTGAGATCCGTTCAGGGCTCTCACAAGCGGTCCAAAACGGATCAGTTTTGCCCTAATGCATTCTGAATGGATAAGGATCCGCTCAGAATGCATCAGTTTGCCTCCGTTCTGCCTCCATTCCGCTCTAGAGGCGGACACCAAAACGCTGCTTAAAGCGTTTTGGTGTCCGCCTGACGATGCAGAGGCAAACAGATCCGTCCTGACTTACAATGTAAGTCAATGGGGACGGGACTGTTTTCTCTGACATAATATGGCACAATAGAAAACGGATCCATCCCCCATTGACTTTCAATGGTGTTCAAGACGGATCAGTCTTGGCAATGTTACAGATAATATAAACGGATCCGTTCTGAACGGATGCATGCGGCTGTATTATCTGAACGGACTGATCCGCACCAAACGCGAGTGTGAAAGTAGCCTTAAATGTTTGTGTGAATTTTAAAATATATATGGTAATTGTATCATTGTGTTGTGTCAGAGACAGAAATCGTAAAAGGCAATCACAGATGATCTGGGCTGGCCAAGTTTACAGCTGAACCATAAAATAGAAGGTAGCTATTGAAATGAAACTTGAGTGAAAATGTAAAATATTACCTAACTTGAGCGTCACTTTACCTTCCAATTTTTCACATAAAATGTAAATGCAAAGTGATGTTGTCTTTTATTTTATAGATATCCAGCTAAAAAAGGGAAATAAGGGGAAATTTGTCAAAACTAGTGAAAAGGAAACCTGGTTTAGTTGCCATAGCAACCAATCAGATTCCACCCTTCATTTTTCTTCAATTCTTCAAAGTAGCTCTGAAAAATGAAAGGTGAAAACGAATTGGTTGCTATGGGCAACTAAGCCAGTTTTCCTTTCCACCAGTTTTGATAAATCTCCATAATACTGTAAGAAATGTATAGTTCTACATTAAAGGGACTACAGTATCAGAACATGATATGTTATTTGAATCATCTTTTTATTCATTTTAAAAAAAAATGTTGATATTTTTATGCAGAGAAAATAACATTCTTTAAAAAATCACTAGAGAAGGCTGACACTTGAGTTTTGCAGTTTACTTGTCAAGTTAGCTGTGTAGATTGGGACAATATGAACAGAATAATCCCATTATAATTAGATAGTGAATAAGCTTAAAGGGGTTGTCTCACTTCAGCAAGTGGCATTTATCATGTGGAGAAAGTTAATACAAGACACTTACTAATCTATTGTGTTTGTCCATATTGCCTCCTTTGCTGGCTTGATTAATTTGTTTCCATGGTTACAGACCACTCTTCAATCCATCAATGGTGGTCGTGCTTGCACACTTTAGGAAAATGCACCAACTTCTCTGGTGGCCGGGACCATGGGAGCTCACATAGGCTGGTGTTCTTTTGGTGTGCAAGCATGACCACAACTGCTGGATTGCACAGTGGTCGTAAGCATGGATACAAGCAGTGTATAATGTGATGGAAAAAAAATCCAGCTGGCAAAGGAAGCAATATGGACAATCACGATAAATTAGTAAGTGGCTTATATTAACTTTCTCTACATGATAAATGTTATTTGCTGAAGTGACACAACTCCTTTAAGGAGTTGTCCTACAATAAGACCATCCATGGAAAGGGGGTAATTATTTGAATGGTAGAGGTCTGAATGACCAATGGATACAGCACCAAACAGGAGAATATGTTTCGGAGTGAATGGAGTTGTGATCATGTGTGCGCTCCATTCAACACTATGAGACTGCCAAAGAGAAGCTATCATCTTCTTCAGGAATCCCATAGAGGCAAATGGAACATGTGTAATCACTGTTCCAATCAATCTGAGGACTTAGGCACCTCATTCTTGTGATCGTTGGGGGTCCCAGCAGTTGGACCTCGATGATCAGATACTTATCCCTTATCCTGTAGATAGGGGACAAGTTCTTATGGTGGGACAATCCCTTTAATGACAACTGCTGGAGGCCTAGACAAGACAGGATAGCAAGACTATACAATGTGTACACAGACAAGTCCATATCTCCTTGAGGACCATAATAGTCTATCACATTTTTTTTTCAAATTAGCTCCTATTCATTACATCTGTCATAATACATACGTGCCCTAATAAACTGTCTGTACTGACAATACAGGAAGTTTGTGCCTCCAATATGGTAGCAAGCAGGGAAGTTTTTAAAAATAACTAATTTAAATTTTATGAAAACACATAAAAGACACATTAGACTTATAATTTGTATTTAGATTGGAAAAACTTGACCATGATTATTTTATATTTTTTATTTGGTGTTGTTTTTCTTGCAGTATATCTCACTTTTACATGTTTTGGAAAAGAATTAAAGCTTGATTCAGATTGGGTATTTTTAACCACTTGCCATCTGGGCCATTTGCCCCCTTCCTGACCAGGCCTAATTTTGCAAAACTGACATATCTCACTTTATGTGGTAATATCTTTGGAACGCCTTTACTTATCCAATTCATTCAGAGATTGTTTTCTCGTGACACATTGTACTTCATGATAGTCATAAATTTGAGTCAATATATTTCACCTTTATTTATGAAAAAATCCCAAATTTACCCAAAATTTTGAAAAATTCTCAATTTTCTAAATTTCAATTTCTCTGCTTTTAAAACAGAAAGTGATAACTCATGGAATATTTATTACTGAACATTCCCCATATGTCTACTTTATGTTGGCATCATTTTGGAAATGTCATTTATTTTTTTAGGACGTTAGAAGGCTTAGAAGTTTAGAAGCAATTCTTAAAATGTTTAAGAAAATTGCCAAAACCCACTTTTTAAGGACCAGTTCAGGTCTGAAGTCACTTTGTGGGGCCTACATAGTGGATACCCCATAAATGACCCCATTGTATAAACTACACCCCTCAGGTTACTTAAAACCGATTTTACAAACTTTGTTAACCCTTTAGGCGTTCCATAAGAATTAAAGGAAAATGGAGATCAAATTTTTTTATTTCACTTTTTGGGCAGATTTTCCATTTTAATCAAACAGCCAAACAAAACTCTATATTTATTACCCAGATTCTGTGGTTTACAGAAACACCCCACATGTGGTCATAAACTGCTGTATGGGCACACGGCAGGGCGTATAAGAAAAGGAACTCCACGTGGTTGTTAGATGCCATGTCCCATTTGAAGCCCCCTGATGCACCCTTAAAGTAGAAACTCCCAAGAAGTGATCCCATTTTGGAAACTAGGTGGATTAGTTGCCAGTTCAATTGCTACTATTTTTGGGTACATATGATTTTTTGATCATTCATTATAACACTTAATGGGGCAAGGTAACCAAAAAATGGGTTGTTTTAGCACAGTTTCTATTTATTTATTTTTACAGCGTTCACCTGAGGGGTTTAGTCAAGTGGCATTTTTATAGAGCAGATTGTTACGGACGTGGCGATACCTAATATGTATACTTTTTCTTATTTATTAAAGTTTTACACAATAATAGCATTTTTGAAACAAACAAATTATGTTTTAATGTGTACATGTTCTGAGAGCTATAGTTTTTTTATTTTTTGAGAGATTTTCGTATGTAGGGGTTCATTTTTTGCGGGATGAGGTGACGGTTTTATTGGTACCATTTAGTGGGACATGCGCATTTTTGATCACTTGGTGTTGCTTTTTTTGTGATGTAAGGTGACCAAAATTGCTTGTTTTGACACAATATTTTTTTTTTTTTACGGTGTTCATCCGACGGGTTAGGTCATGTGATATTTTTATAGAGCTGTTTTTTACGGACCCGGCAATACCTAATATGTATACTTTTTTTTATTTGTTTCACTTTAACACAATAATAGCATTTTTGAAACCAAAAAAGAAAAAGTGAAGTAAATGTCCCCCAGAGGTCTTGTATGACCTTATGGGGGACGAAAAGTGTAAAATAAAAAATAAAAAAAGAAAGTGTTGAAAAACGTGTCCCCATGTTCTAAGAGCTATAGTTTTTTTAATTTTTTTAGATATTTTCTTATGTAGGGGCTCATTTTTTGCGGGATGAGGTGACGGTTTTATTGGTACCATTTTGTGGGACAAATGCGTTTTTGATCACTTTGTGTTGCACTTTTTGTGATGTAAGGTGACAAAAATTGCTCGTTTTGACACAGTTTTTTTTTTTTACGGTGTTCACCCGAGGGGTTAGGTCATGTGATATTTTTATAGAGCTGGTTTTTACGGACGCGGCAATACCAAATATGTCTATTTTATTTAATTTTTTCTATTTTACATTTTTTTTTATTCCTTACTTGGGGATTTTTTTTTTTACATGTGAAACCTTTTTTTTATTTTATTTTTTCAACACTTTCTTTTTTTATTTTTTATTTTACACTTTTCGTCCCCCATAAGGTCATACAAGACCTCTGGGGGACATTTACTTCACTTTTTCTTTTTCACTGTTGATTTCACCTGTAACTGGGGCTGACATAGTAGCCCCAGTTACAGGAGAAATGCACCCCCCAGAGAGGATGTACAGCGCAATACAGCGCTGTACAGCCTCAGTGCAGGGCTGATGGAGGTCTCTGAAAGACCTCACACAGCTCCTGCACTCTCCGGTCTCGGCAATTACATGACCGCCGGGCCGGAACAGGAAGCGTATAGCACTTCCTGCTCTGCATACACAGCGCTCGGTGAGCGCTGTGTATGCAGCGATCCAGAAGGAAGGGACACCTGGGCACTGTCCCTGCCTTCTCTTAGGGTTGCCCTGCTGTCACTGACAGTGGGCAACCCGATCAGCAGCTGCACGATTAGCGTGCAGCTGCAGTTTCTGAACGGACGTTTTAAAACGTCCATTCAGAAATAGAGATCCACCTCCCGGACATTTATATCCTATGGGCGGACGGGAGGTGGCTAAGAACCGGCAGCTGTATGATAAATCTGAATTACTAAGGTGCACAGAGATGTTGTCACAAGGGCACAGTCACAGAAGATTTATAACTTTTAACACACGCTAATTATACTTTTTTTTTGCTATTCTGTAAAATTAAATGTAGTTTTTCTGTTATACATTAGTTAGTAATCAACTGTCTTCATTTTTTCAGTTGATTTTTCAATTTATCCTAGAACATAATATTGACTTTAATAGTTGTACCCTGGTTAAGTAACCATGAAAGAGCGAGATGCTCCCAACAGCTTAAAATAAACTAACCTTAAACACGCACACACAGCAGCCTTTTTCATCCATTGATTATATATACGGTGTTCACAAAGCAAATGCTTTCGGAGGTATGAATCAATGATCAAAGTGCTCCATGATCATGTTTATAAAAACAGATTCTATGCCCTTTTGTAGTTATTCAGTGATTTCAAACCAACTTTAAAGGTGTCTTCTTTGATTTGGTTGCTTGAGCTCAATTAAAGATAAGTCTTGTAGTCTTTCCTCTTGTTTGTGAATGGATAACTTAGGACAATGATAAGTAAAGGAATAATACAATACAGTTACATCAAAAAGCATATGAATAACACTATTTATATAACATCAAACACGATCACTGATGTTTGGGGGTTTAGTAATGCACAAGTGTGGTTTGAATGATGTTAGAAATTCCCAGGGCTGTAGATCTGGGAAAATGAATTATTATTTGCTCTACCTTAAATAGAAGGTTCGCCTTAAAGCATCTTCTAACGTGACACTAAGATATGTTAGAAAATGTTATGGGTAGGAGATGGAGTCTTTTCCTGGTGTCCCCAACTAATCTCCGAGCCTGTGGTTAGAATCTCCAATTCCCAGCAATGACCATAGCATGTTTGCCTCTTGTAAAAAATTAAAATAAAAAATTAACAATTACAGATTTTAACTCAGTGTTTTCTAGCAAAAGTGCCTAGATATGTTGTTCAAAATATAAATCTCCGGTAACTGGTCTCCTAGGAAAAGAATAGAATAACTGCTAATAAAAAGGGAAAAAAGCTTTCCCAAAATGGATATGACAATTTAATTGTTTTCTCTAGAAATGTCTAGAGACAGTAAGTAAGTAATAATTACATATTTGTGCTCATCAACAATTTGTAAAATACTGACCCTAATATATGTAAAACATTTTTTAACTTCTGTTCATACAATGTGTACACGTTTGATGGTGGATGTACACAAGGTTAGATGAAGCGAAGACAGAGTGCCTAAAATGTAATAAAAAACTAAGATTTCATTCATAACAGTTTGTCTGCATGCAGCCAACACTAGGAGATACTACATGCCCCTAAACTATTATATACAACACACACAGAACTTTTAAAATGTAATTTTGTGTACAATTTAAACTCAGCTTATTTTTATTTTAATTATTTATTTTTTGCAAAGGTTACTACTGTGGTCCTTATGATCACTCCATCTACTCTGTTCTCTGAATCATTGTCTGCCCTTTATGGAGCCACCCTGTTCCAAGTGAAGAAAAACGTTATAGTACCATGCAAGTCTAGAATTACTCCCTTAATTATTTACCTTAAAGGGGTTCTCATGAACATTTATATTGATGGCCTATCCTTAGGATAGCTCATCAATACCAGAAGTATGGAGGTCTAGCTCTTCATACCACTGCCAATCAGTTGTTCTGCAGTAGCTCTTGGAAATAGGTGTCAAAACTACATGGCTTCATCCACTTTGCAGTTGACAGACATAGTTACTACAGCACTGCTCGCATTCATTTCATTAGGAGTAGAGCTGCAGTAGCCAACTCCAGCCACTATACACTGGACGGAGCTATGTAGTTCCAGTGGCTATTACCAGCACCAGAACTTCTGCTAAACAGCTGATTAGCAGGGGTACCAACAGTTGGACCCCCTGAACTCCTTTAATGGTGAAATGTAGCAGGCAATATTTATTATTTAAAGAGAAACTTTCACTGGTCCTAACATTACAATATTATTACCTATAATAGTCTAGGGCTTTATTAGGAGATGTCAGAGCACTTTTTTTTCACATTTGGTGCTCCCTTCCCCAGTTCACTTTTGCTGTGTTGTATGCTAATTAGTAGCATTGGTACAGAGAGGAGAAGACAGCCGGGCTTCTCAATGGGCATCTCCTTCTCCCGGGCTGCGAGCTGTCCAATCGCAGTGGAGAGTGTCACAGTCTGGGAGAAGATGATTTTTTTTTCCCCCTGGCTGTGACGCGCTCTTCTGCGAGGAGGAGTTTGTACTGAGCAGGCATGTCCATAACACCATTATAGTTATTATTTTGTGGAATACCCATTTTATCTATCATATAACACTAGAAATCATGTAGATTACACATTCGGGCTTTCTGCAGAAGAACATTGCATGCAGCTAGAAGAGCCGTGACATTCCTTGGCAGCAAAGAAATAAAAACAGATGTAAAAATATGAAGCCAGCCAAATAATATATATACTGTATATATTTTTCTGGATGAGGGGAGGGCAAGAGTATAGCTTAATTTGGTAGGTTAATAGGTATTTTAACGGTAATAGAAATAACCAATCAGGCCTTGGAAATGTGAGAATGACATAATAATAAAAGTGGTGAAATGGCAATGAAGCAAACCACTTTAAAATGATATTTACATATTAAAACCGAAATAATCATAAAATATGAGAATGTTATGCTTCGATATTTCCTGTTCATAAACATGTACTTTATACATTTCCATTAAACTTCCCAATGCCCCACAGGTTTGTATTTCAATAAGAATAAGAAAGTTTTATAGAGTTTTCATATTTAGCAGCCTTTTAGCCTTTTTTTTTTATATTAAAGAAATGCATGGAATTAATCTATTTGGCATCTATCATTACATTTGCCATGCTTAATGGGTGATTGTAACTAAGTTTGGCTCCTCCTTATAGTAACCTCTTCCCGACTGCCGTACGGCTATATACATCCTATCCGCACATGCGCCGTGCAGCTAGCACGTATATAAACTTTATGGCAGCTCTTTAATCCAAGTGCTGCAAAGCAATTTGATTAAAGCTTCTACCCCTGCACTGCCACTGTCACAGACAGTGTACAGTCCAGTAATGCTGGCAAGGGACCAGAGTGGTCCCTTTCCGACGATCGATCCGATTTGTTAGTCTGTGCAGATTAATCAATCGGATCGCGGCAGTGTAAAAGGGCCTGTTTCAGGCTCTGATCTGCATTCTGCAGATGAGAGCCTGAAATCAGATAATATGTGCTCCGTGCCCCGATCTGTGGGCCCCATCTGTGCCCCCTGCATTGATCTGTGCCCACCCCTCCGTGCGACCTGCCTCCAACCTTTGTCTTTGCTGGCCATGCGCTCTCTCTGCCGGCATCTCTGCCTGCCTGCCCCCATCCATGTAGTCTGCCCCCATAAGTGTCCCCTGCCTCCATCTGTGTCCCCATCCCTCACCTGTGCCCCCTTGAGAGGTCCCCTTGCTGTATGTGAAAATAAAATGTTTAACAAAAAGTCATTTTATGATATAAAAGTGGTACAACATAAAAAACAATACAAATTTGGTGTCACCATAACCGTATTAACCCACAAAATAACATTATTATATCAAATATACCACATGGAGAACCCCACAAAATAAAAAAACACTGACAGAAATTCAATTTTTGCCAACTTCACCTCCTAAAAAATGTAATCAAAAAATCATAAAGACCCCCAAATTGTACAAGTAAAAAAAAACTTCTAAAGTTATGGGTCTTCAATTTGGTGATGCAAAAAAATATAAAAAGTGATTTTATGATATAAAAGTGGTAGAACATGAATAAAACAATATACATTTGGTATCACTATAACCGTATAAACCCACAGAATAAAATTATCTTATCAAATGTACCACATGGAGGACCTCATAAAAAATTAAAATAAAAAAAACACTGGCAGCCCATTTCACCATTTAAATAAAAAGCGATCAAAAAGTTAAATGTACCCAAAAATTAGACCATTAAAAATGATAGTCCATCCAGCAAAAAATGAGCACCCACACAGTTGAGTCAAATAAAAACTTTATGGCCCTTAAAATCTATTTCAGCTAATTCTATGTTAGAAAATGCAGATGCCGTCTTCCCATACAGCAGTTTACGACCACATATGGGGTGTTGCCGTAATCAGGAGAAAATGAGTAACACCTTATGAGGTGCATTTTCTCCTGTTATCCCTTGTTGAAGTGAAAAATTTGGGCTTAAGCGACTTTTAATATAATATTTCATTTTCACAGCCAAGTCTTTCTAATTATTATGAAACACCTCTGAGGTTAAAGCCTTTAAATATGACACGACACCTAAAAGCCATTCCAGCAAAATCTGCCGCCCAGATACCATATGTTGCTCTTATTCTTCTGAACCCTGCCTTGTGCCTATACAGCTGTTTACGAACATAAATGGGGTGTTTCTGTAAACTGCAGAATCAGGGTAATAAATATTGAGGTTTGTTTTGCTGCTAACCCTTACTATGTTATCGGAAAAATTGGATTCAAATAAAAAATCTGTACAAAAACTGAAAATTGAAAATTTCACCTCCATTTTCCTTTAATTCTTGTGGAACACCTAAAGAGTTAACATAGTTTGTATGAACAGTTTTTAGTCATTTGAGGGGTGCAGATTCTACAATGGGGTCATTTATGGGTGGTTTCTATTATGTAAGGACCTCAAAGTGACTTGAATTGAATTAGTCCTTGAAAAAGTCGGTTTTGAAAATTTTATAGAAAATTTGAAAAATTGCTTCTTAAATTTTAAGCTTTCTAACTTTCTAAAAAAATAAAATGTAATTTTCAAAATGATGCCAACATAAAGTAGACATATAGGGAATCTTAAGTAAAAAGTATTTCATGAAGCATCACTATCTGCTTTTAATGCGTAGAAATTCAAATTTAGAAAAAAAAATTGTTTTCAAAATGTTCAGTAAATTTGAGATTTTTTATAATATAAAGGTAAAACTTATCGACCCAAATTTACCCATAATATCAAATACGAGATGTCATGAGAAAACAATCTCAGAATGGCTCAGATAAATAAAAGCATTCTAAAGTTATTAACACATAAAGTGACACATGTCAGATTTGCTAAATTAAGCCTGGTCACGAAGGTGAAAAATGGCTTGGTCTTGAAAGGGTTAAACAAAACTAATGTTAAAGGGAACCTGTCACCCCTCCTAACATGTCTGTTTTGATAACTACTTGCATCTCCCTTGTAATAACAGTTCTGGGGCATCTATTCTTATGCTGTATGTTGTGCCATTAATGAATTTCTAGCAGTGTGCAGTGAAGATCCAGATGGATGTTACCAGTTGGAGGTGTGTCTCTGCACATTCTGATATTAGCCAATCAGTGCTGCCAATTGCAAGCTGTGCAAAGTCACCCTCCCCCAAGTGGTATCACCTATGTTCATGCTCAGTGTTCATTACATACTGGTAGCAATTCATAACTTCTAGGAGGAATAATACGGAAGTGGCACAAGATAGAGTCCTGAGAATAGATGTTCCAAAATCGTTATTAACAAGGAGAATGCAAAATAATCTGTCATCAGATTTGACCTGTCTAAGCTGTTGGCAGAACTAGATAGAGCTGGAAAAAATCTGGAAAAAATACTTTTTATCATCAGAAGTGCAAATTTGAACATTTATTTTATCAGATCCTGTAAGTGCACTGCAAGCAGTGCTTTAGTATGAAGTGCTCTCTGCATCAAGCTGCTTAACAGCTCCCCTCTGCTCAGTGACAGCTGTAGCATCAATCCAGAAGGGTGCACATGAGGAATCATGATATTTCTGGCAATTCTATGACTTGCATATGCCATCTTTACCAGTATTCCCCTGTAACATTTCTCTGCTAGTCTCATTTCTGAGCTGCTGGGTGGAGACTAGCTTGTTTCATGTCTGCCCATACACAGGACATGGGTAAACAAAAGAAACTGCTGAACTAGGCTGTTTAAATGTGAATCCAGAAGTTAAATAAGGCAGTAATTTACTGCTGCAGTCTCTCTGCTTCTGCCTGTATCGAGCAGCCCCTCCCTTCTCCTCCCCTTCCCCTCCCCATAGCCTTCTATGTAATATGATTCTTCAGTGAGCAGGCAGCCCCAACATCAGACTGGCCCACCAAGAAGGCAGAGACAGTAATAAACCATCTCTGCCTTCTCTCTGTGTATTCTAGGTGCCATTGACAACTGCCGCCCTGCTCCTGTACCTGCAGACTCAACACCAGTACAGTGGTTTCGTTATTTCAATAAGCAGACCTATCAACAAGTAGTCATAAAATACAAAATAAAAAGTGCAACAAAAGAAATTCTACTAGTTCATGCATACTTTCATCCAAACATAGCACATACATAGTTTGATTAATTAAATGCATTATGTTAGCCACTTGCTCTGTTTATAGTTTTTCCCCTGATATATTAGGGTAATTGAGTTAGATGGGTACAAAGCTACACTTTGTGCAATGCATGCACTGTCAAATGTCCAAGGCTGCACCTGTGATGTCACAAAACATATAATCCAAGGCATTGTCATGCACTTGGTAAACAATACCTTCATGATCTGTTGTATAGAGCATGTTATGCTATGTCAATTTAGCTTTTCAATTCCTATTGTTACCTGCCGAAACTATGCACCTGTGTAGCCAACTGCCCATTATCCCTGGCCCAGATATGAATCTACAGGAGTTTCTGTTTGGATTTGCTATATAAAAAAGAGGAATCTGTTTGTTCATGACACCATTGTGATTTGGTTGTTTAGTACTAGTGCACTAGATTCCATACAATACAATTTACATCCAAACAGTCAAAATATAAACATGTAGGTTGTAGCAGTAAAATCAAATGATATTGACTTAGCACGCATTATCTTATCATACAATGAAATGTGCTCTCATATATCACATCTGCTAAATATATACAATCATATATATAGATAGATAGATAGATAGATAGATAGATAGATAGATAGATACTGTGTTGTCTGCTTTACATAACACATTTTCATATAGTTTATGTTGGAATTATGAGTTAGTTCTTATGCATAGGACCGTATCCATACTGCGGTTCGCAAACAGTGGATCCACAAAATATGGATACTGGTCATGTGCATTCCTAAATTTTCTTGCTCCCATTAGTAAAAATGACTATACTTGACTTCAAAATGGACAAGAATAGGATATGTCCTATAATTTGTGTAGCTGCCACACAGATGGGGACAGCACACAGATGCCATTTTTTGCGGACCCATAGAAATTAATAGGTCGGCATGCGATCTGTATAAAATGCAGATTGAACCTGGACCAAAACTACTGTTACACAAAAAAGAAAACACAAGCATTGAACCTTACTGCATTATATAAATCAGATGATGAAGGTCTGATTCCATTTTGACTTCTGCAGCATAAGGCCTCTTGCACACCACCGTATGGCTTTTTCAGTATTTCGCGGTCTGCAAAAAACGTATCTGCAAAAATTACAGAGGATGTCCGCGTACGTTCCGGTTTTTGCGGAACGGAACAGCTGGCCCCTGATAGAACCGTACTATCATTGTCCGTTATGCGGACAATAATAGGACATGTTCTATCTTTGAACGGAAATACGGAAACGGAAGGCATACGGAGTACCTTGAAATGAATGGTACTCCGTTTTTTGCAAATTGCAGATGTGCAAAACACGGAAGCCGCCGGTGTGCCTTCCGCAATTTGCAGAACGGAACTGGCGGGCCATTGTTGAAATTTTCTGTTCTTAAAAAGCTATTTTCTTCACAGGCATAGCACTAAATAAATAGTATATAACTGAAATTAAAGTGAAAAAATGGTGCCATTTACAAATCACAATCTAAATAATGATGTTACAAAAACATTAATGGTTTTTGCTCTATAACAATAATTGCTAAAAAAAAAAAAAGTTGGGAGGTAAAAAAAATTTCTTTCTAACATAGTACATAAGGCCGAAAAAAGACATCTGTCCATCCAGTCTGGCCCGTCATCCTGCAAGTTGATCCAGAGGAAGGCAAAAAAAAAAACTGTGTGGTAGAAGCCAATTTTCCCCACTTTAGCGGAATAAAAAATTCCTTCCCGACTCCAATCAGGCAATCAGAATAAATCCCTGGATCAACGACCCCTCTCTAGTAGCTATAGCCTGTAATATTATCACGCTCCAGAAATACATCCAGGCCCCTCTTGAATTCCTTTATTGTACTCACCATCACCACCTCCTCAGGCAGAGAGTTCCATAGTCTCACTGCTCTTACCATAAAGAATCCTCTTCTATGTTTGTGTACAAACCCTCTTTCCTCCAGACGCAGAGGATGTCCCCTCGTCACAGTCCTGAGGATAAATAGATGATGGGAGAGATCTCTGTACTGACCCCTGATATATTTATACATAGTAATTAGATCTCCCCTCGTCGTCTTTTTTCTAAAGTAAATAACCCTAATTTTGATAATCTTTCAGGGTACTGTAGTTGCCCCATTCCAGTTATTACTTTAGTTGCCCTCCTCTGGACCCTCTCCAGCTCTGCTATGTCTGCCTTGTTTACAGGAGCCCAGAACTGTACACAGTACTCCATGTGTGGTCTGACTAGCGATTTGTAAAGTGGTAGGACTATGTTCTAATCACGGGCATCTATGCCCCTTCCTAGATCCTTTTCCATGTCAGTGTTACCAAGTGTTTTACAATTTAGTATGTACGGGTGACTTGCATTATTCCTTCCCATGTGCATAACATTTGTCAGTGTTAAACCTCATCTGCCACTTCTCTGCCCAAGCCTCCAATCTATCCAGATCGCTCTGTAGTAGTATACTGTCCTCTTCAGTGTTAATTACTTTACACAGTTTAGTGTCATCTGCGAAAATTGATATTTTACTATGCAAGCCTTCTACAAGATCATTAATAAATATAATGAAGAGAATAGGGCCCAATACTGACCCCTGAGGTACCCCACTAGTGACTGTGACCCACGCTAAATGTGTACCGTTAATAACCACCCTCTGTTTTCTATTACTGAGCCAGTTACTTACCCACTTACAGACGTTTTCTCCCAGTCCGAGCATTCTCATTTTATATACTAACCTTTTGTGTGGTACAGTGTCAAATGCTTTGGAGAAGTCCAGATATACGACATCCATTGATTCGCCGCTGTCAAGTCTAGAACTTACCTCCTCATAGAAACTGATTAAATTAGTTTGGCATGATCGATCCCTCACGAAGCCATGCTGATATGGCGTTATTTGCTTAATATTTAACAGGTCTCAGTGATATTTGAACCCCAGACCAACTGCTGCCTTATCCACTCCTCTATAAAAAAAAACTCTGCTATAAAGATGGCACTCATTAGATCATATGAGTAGGGGACAATAGCCCCGCGGGCAGCCCGACGTCCACAGCATAAATTTTAATCTATAATGCTGTGTGCTCCCGTGCGCACGATCACTGCCACTCCAGGAGATATGGCCCGCTCATGGACCGTATATTTCGGAGGGCATACGGTCGTGTGCAAGGGCCCTAAGACACAGCACCGGCATTGCAGATAAAATGTCTCTATTAGTAAGTGATAACATGGGTTGTTTCCTGTCAATTGATGCAGAAAATAGCAAAACCAGAAGTGTCAGAGCAGCTTTTGCAGGGATTGTAATAAGGCAAGTAATATTTCTTTTATTATTTTCTTGAAATTCAAAACATTTTCATGGTCATGTTTTTGCTTTGATTTTTACAAAATTGAGGAAAAACACACAATTTTGACAACAGCACTACTACTGTATGTATGAATACACCCTCTAAAACAATGGGATTGTCCATTTGCATGCTTTGTGTACCATATGATAAAGTAGAAATTGATATTCCTTTATAATCATATGGCTGGGTCATTGTGATTAAACACTTGGAACTGTGCATAATCAAGGCAAATTAGTCTATATAGTTTCATTATTTTTTTAATTAGTTTTTACTTGGTTGGCAAAATATCTATAGAACACACCAGAAACAGGAGGAACATTTAAAATTTTTTTTTTTATGGGGATGCACATTCACTGGGCTGTTCCCTACTGAACAATTTAGTATAATATTGGAAAAGTGATTATTAATAACAGCCTTCGACCTATGTTGTGTAGCTATACCGGAAAGTATCAAATCAGTGACTAGAGATGAGTGAATTTTATGTTATGAAATTCTTTCACGCTTCGTTTACTGTTAAAAGGTGAATTGCGTTATGGATTTCGTTACCATGGACCACAACACAATTTGATGATGGAATGCATTACAGAATGCCTTTAGAGGCATTCTGTTATTCATTCCGTCATATGTCTATGGCCTGCATAACGGATATGTCCCGTTTCCGTTATGCAGGGGAGGACTCCTCTGCATAACTGAAACGGGATCGATCCGTTTTGCAGCCCATAGACTTCTATTATGACAAAACGAATAACGGAATGCCTCTACAGGCATTCCATTATGCATTCCATCATAGAATTGCATTATGGTCTGTGGTAACGGAATCCATAATGCAATTCTGCTTTTGCCACCAAACGAAGAGTGAACAAATTTCAAAATATGAAATTCGCTCATCTCTATCAGTGACATGTTTAAAATGAATGCCTTTCAGTATTTAACATTTTTCTGCATGCATTTTATTACGTGTTTTAACACAATCAGTGTTTTATTATTATTTTTTATTGATTTATTAATATACACTTTTATGAAGACTAAACTCAAAGGTATAGGTATATAGGTTATTAAAAAAGACAGCTTGAAAATGTTTTTGAAGAATAACGATGTCACCCAAACCCATAAAGTTTGTAAATATCTTACATTTTGCTCCACATTACAAACTGCAAATGTTCTATATAATATAAAAAAAAATTCCATAAAGCTTAGCACGTGTTGTGGTTTAATTATATATATATGGAGGGTAGTTGTGAATGTGGAAGGTTTTACAGTCTTAATATACTTTTATGGGTACAAATATCCAAGAACATATTGTACCACTTATCTGTGAGGGAAATGCTTTTTTACTTACTATTTTAGAGGCATACTGTATACAGAACATTTGATCAAAAATAAAACATTTATGAGTTGGTTTAATTCCGGCCAAGGTATTTATATGAAATCTTCTTGAACATGCAATGTATTCTATATTGTATATCCATTACTAGAGCAAAAACTGAAAGAAATTGTTGAAATAGGATACAAATAATATTATTTCAGTAGATGTTGCATGGAACATGAAGTTGGCAGCATATTTATGGCCTTTGGGCAGAAAAATGTTACTGAGTTTAAAGAAAACTATTTTTTAAAATACCTGTCCCTTTTTTTTTCTTCCCCATTTAAATAAAAAGGACAAAACAAAGAAAAACATATTTTTTTCAGTGTCCTAGGCAATCTTTTAGAAGAGAAAGAACCTCCCGACTTTCATTATTTTTGGCAGAAGTTTAGGGGAGGGGGCAGAGCTAAAAAGGCATACTTGTCACAGTAGGGATGATTGAAGCCCTGAACTCCACCCAGCCCCAGCCCAGAACTCTGGTTGTTCCCAAGGCTGCAGAAGTTAATTTAACTTATAGCAATTGCCTTTTCCAGGTACCAATGGTGTCTCCTCAACCTCCTCAACCTCCCAGGACTTACAGTAGTGCCAAACTGGGTAAAAACCAAAAGGTTGAAAGTGAAAAGGATAATATTATGATGCACATATCACCAGTGACAAATTCCTATAAAGACTACCAGATTGCATGAAGTCAATAGTACACTTTATTTACGAAATTCATAGGAAAAGAGAGGAGTCAAAACCAGATATGATAACAAGCCAGCAGTCTAAAAACCATCAAGAAGAACAGCAAGGTCAATATCCAAAGCAAAGGTACAAATCCAGAAGCCAAATATACAAGAGTTGGCTAATGTGGTGGAAAACAAATAACAGGCAACTATGTTGCCTCTTTAAAAAGGCTGCAGTTTAGGTCACATGTCTGGCATCATGTGACTTCTAATGTCACCAAGGATGTGCCAGAGCTGTTTTCTTTTAGCCGGCACTCGGAGGCCCGTCCTGGTTGTGCTGGAAACCGGATGCTGGTAGTGCTGTCTACGGAGAAGCGCACTCGCCAGCAGATGCAGTGAGAACATTACAATGCCTTATGGCTTGGGGCTTTCTTTGCAGTACATGGGTTAGGATTGAGAGTGAAAGGACTGAGGTACTATCATGTTTTCTCATGCACACTGATACATATTCCTAGTCAAGTACTGAAAATGGCAACACAGCCCAAATCAAGTGAATGGAACTTGGTTGCATTTTCCTCTACACCGGGTTGTCTGGAGCACTGCAGAGTATAGAAACACTGAAAAGGAGCTGCAGCTCACACTGGGGTCCCTTAACTACATGGAACAGTTGGGGGTTAAGGCCTGGAGACCTCCCCAATCAGTAATAGGAATGTGTCATCACAGGGAATTTAACCTATAGCAATTGCCTTTTCAAGGTACCAATGGTGTCTCCTTAACCTCCTCTACCCCCCAGGACTTACAGTAGAACCGAATTGGGTAACAACCAAAAGGTTGAAAGTGAAAATAATAATATTATGATGCACATATCACCAGTAAAAAGACTATAAAGTTCCTATAAAAGACTACCAGACCGCATGAAGTCAATAGTACACTTTTTTACAAAATTCATAATATTAGAAAAAATCCATGTATTAAAAACAAGTGCAGGGAAATGGTGGCATCAACTGGAAGGGGCACAATGGAAACAATTCATACTAATCCAACAAATGATTACAATTTAAAGTGCAAGTGCAAAAAATAATATGCAAATTATAAAGGACAGAATCAAATCCCCATAATGCATGGCCAGAGCTGCATGGCCAGTTACAAAAAAAATAATAAAAAAATATGAGACTTCTGCTATATAGAAATACTCACTACTAGTAAGGTTGTGAGTTCAAATCCCACCAGAAACTTTTCAGAAAAAGAGGCTAAATTAGATTTAAATACACTGGGTGTCCCCAAGCACTGACTCCATATGTAGACATAGCTATATATAGAGTCAAAGCAGGGACTCCTAAGCTGAACTAGAGTCCCGACACCCTCCCCTCTTCACAGCAGGGGGGGCCTGGTTTAATGCTCGGATTCTCCCATTGACTTCCATTGTGCTTGGTGGCTCTGTAGAGCATAAGAGCATTGGGAAGTGTACTCGAGCATCAAAGCATTTGGTGCTCAACCAACACTAATAGGGAGGAATTATTTCACAGTATTGAAGCAGAACAGGGTTTAGTAGGGGAGTTTACAGCCTGGGTAATAGGAACAATCCTATTACACCTTGCTGCAACTGACTGCGGATCCAACTTGCCATGATACTGCTGCTCATTTCAGGTTTGCAATACCTTTGTAATTCCAGCAAACCGTTCTTGTAATTGGGGTCTTATTAACCCTTGTGCGGTGCAGTTATAGATATATATTCTAAAGCCTTTTTTGTCGTGTATAAGTGGGGGAAAAAAGGGGCTTATTAGCCGTTGAAGTGAGAAACTTAAAGCCCTTTTTGGCGTGTATTAGTGGCAAAAACTTTATTTGCTGTTCACGGCCGCAGTTATATGTTCTAAAGCCTTTTTTTGGTGTGTATTGGTGTGGAAAAAGGGCTTATAAGCCGTTGTGTGGTGAAGTAAGAAAATTACAGCCCTTTTTGGCATGTATTAGTGGCAAAAAAAGTATTATTTGCCGTTCATGGCTGCAGTTATATGTTCTAAATCCTTTTTTTTTTGTGTTGTGTATTAGTGAGGGGGAAAAAAAGAGCTTATTAGCCGTTGTGTGGTGAAGTGAGAAAATTACAGCCCTTTTTGGCATGTATTAGTCACAAAAAAAAGCATTATTTACCGTTCAGTGGTGAAGTTCGATTGTACTACAGCTAGATTTTTACACCTGCTGAGAGAGAGGACAAACTGAACTACTATAGAGACATCCTATGTATTCAGTTGGCCGCTGTCTATCTGCGCCATCGTCCTTCCTCTCGCAGGTCTGACTGGTGGGGGCTCTCTGCGTTCACATTCCTCTGCCATGGCTGCCATGGCTGCTATGGCAGGGTGGGGGCGGGGGTAGAAGCAGTTCCAGCTCCATCAGCAGTAACTTGAGTCTAGAGTTGCTGATGAGCAGCTTTCTTCACCCGCCTAGCAAAGAAACTACTCACCAGCAGCAGCAGCAGCTAGACCTGGAGCAGGACCTGATCCAGCAGGTGGTGGCATACTTGGACAGCACCCTGCCACCCCACATTGAAGATCTGCTGGACTACTGGGCAGCCAAACTGGATTTGTGGTCGCAACTGGCTGAGTTTGCTCTGGAAAAACTGTCCTGCTCGGCCAGTAGTGTGGCATCAGAGCGGGTGTTTAGTGCGGCGGGGGCCATAGTTACCCAAAGAAGAACTCTACCCAAAATGTGGAGAGACAGGCCTTTTTCAAGATGAATCAGGCATGGATCAGCCAGGATTTCCATCCACCAATGCCTGATGCATCAGACTAGATCATCCATGGTGCCACACCAACACTTTGAAAAAAAAGACTGGTTTCTTCTGGCTACCTGCCTCAGCTACTGTTCTGATGCTGCCACCCACCTGATGCCACACATCTGATGCCAAGTGCTCCTTCTTTCACCCACCATCTTCAGCTGGTACTGGTATTGCCACCCACCTCCCCACTGTGTCATGGAGCAACTCTGTGGTCTCCTGATGCTGCTGACATCTCACCACTCAGGTCTCCTGATGCTGCTGCCACCTCCACAGTATCATTGTGCTACCTTGTGGCCTCCTCCTGATACTGCTGCTGCCGCCTCCTCTACACTCTGTTACTGTGCCACTCTGTGGCCTCCTGATGCTGCTGCCACCTCCACACTGTCATTGTGCCACTCTGTGGCCTCTTCCTGATGCTGCTGCTGATGCCACTTCCACAATCTGTCATTGTGCCACTCTGTGGCCTCCCGATGCTCCTGCCACCACTACACTGTCATTGTGCCACTTTACGGCCTCCTTCAGATGCTGCTACTGCCACCACCTTCACATTCTGTCATTATGCCACTCTGTGGCCTCCTGATGCTGCTGACACCTCCACACTGTCATTGTGCCACCCTGTGGCCTCCTCCTGTTGCTGCCGCTACCTCCACACTCTTTCATTGTCCCACTCTGTGGCCTCCTGATGCTGCTGCCACCTCCAAACTATCATTGTGCCACTCTATGGCCTCCTGATGCTGCTGCCAGCTCCACACTGTCATTAAGCCACTCTGTGGCCTCCTCCTGATGCTGCTGCTGATGCCACCTCCACAATCTGTCATTGCGCCACTCTGTGGCCTCCTGATCCTGCTGCTACCACCACACTATCATTGTGCCACCCTGTGGCCTCCCGATGCTGCTACTGCTGCCACCTCCACACTCTGTCATTGTGCCACTCTGTGGCCTCCTGATGCTACTGCTGCCACCTCCACACTGACATTGTGCCACCCTTTGGCCTCCTCCTGATCCTGCTGCTGCCGCCACCTCCACACTGTCATTGTGCTACCCTGTGGCCTCCTTCTGATGCTGCTGCCACCACCTCCACACTGTCATTGTGCCACCCTGTGGCCTCCTCCTGATATTGCTGCTACCTCCACTGCCACACTCCGTCATTGTGCCACTCTGTGGCCTCCTGATGCTGCTGCCACCTCAACATTGTCATTGTGCCACCCCATGGCCTCCTCCTGATACTGCTGCTGCCGCCACCTCCACACTCTGTCTATGTGCCACTTTATAGCTTCCTGATGCTGTTGCCACCTCCACACTGTCATTGTGCCACTCTGTGGCCTCCTCCTGATGCTGCTGCCACCACCAGACTCTGTCATTGGGCAACTCTGTGGTCTCCTCATGCTGCTTCCACCTCACCACTATGTCATAGGGCCACTCTGTGAACTTCTCATGCTGTTCCCACCCTCCCCACTTCATGACTGGGCCACTATTTTGCCTTTCGGGCTGGCTGACATCATCATTTATTTGACCCTTCTTCTGATCTGTCAGAAGGAAGGAAAATAAGATGCACAACGGATCCTGTCTTTGTAACAGCTGTAAGGCCTGTATGACATGATCCCTATTTTGCATCAGAATTGGCTTATAATTTGGTAGCCAAAAGCAGGAGTGGGTACAAAACACAGAAGACATGCAACTATTGCATTCACGTGTCATCTCTGTTTTGGATCCACTCCTACTTTTTTGGGCTTTAGCAATACTGATGGATTACTGACAAAATGCTGACCGAGTGAAGGCGGATGCTCCACAGACAGGATCCGTTTTTTGGGGGTTATTGTTCTGACGGATCAGAGGAAGTGCAAAATAATCAGTGACATCAACGCAAACTTACTGCTGACACCCTCTTCACTCTGTCGGGGGGCTCTACTTGTATAAGCGTTTAATAGAACAGGTTCTGTAGACATCAATGTGGAATCAGCTGACGACGGTGTAAAAAGAGTGCACTTCTTCTGGATGCAAACATCGACCTGTAAGGCTGAGTTCACACTTGAGTTATTTGGTCAGTTTTGGCCCCATAACTGCCCAAATAAGTGTGCAGTGATTCTAAGAGCAACGCCTGTCATCTGCATGTCATACTGACTCACAGTATTGTTTCGCTACCACAGCAGACTCACTCTGTGTGTTACTGCAAGCACAGTGTTCTACACCACTATAAAGGCTCTCTGCAGCCAGGAAATAGCTATTTTTAACGGGATTCGCCACAAATAAATTCAGATTGAACCAAATTTTTTGGGAACATTCAGCGAACCTGCCGAATCAAATTTTTTAGAAATTCGCTCATCTCTAGCCATAATTTCTGACATAGAATAACACAAACATTTACACCAACACTAAATCTACGCCTCGTCATAAATTAGGAGCAGCCTCCGGCAGCGTGCTGGGTTATCATAGACCAGCATACGCCATTTGTCTATGATAAATCAGGGCCATAGGGTCAGAATATTTCCCTAAATAATAAGGTGCCAGCAATGTACAGGATTGCAATAAGGAGTGGTTAGCAGAAAAGCATAGCCCATTTCATATCAACTCTTTTAGTTGGCAAAACATAATCATTTCATATTAAAAAGTCAAAAACTTCACAATGTGTTTATAGTTCCTCACGATTTTAAAAATGTTGTCAGTGACCTTATGTACATCTAAAGGCTGTAAATCCACATACACCTGATACTTCTCGCATGTCTTAGCTGCTGCAATTGTATCTAGACTAAGCAATCCTAGGACAGGTGAGAGATATGTAAATGTACTCCACAAACAATTGAATACAAAGGTGTGTTCTGCAGAATTTTTTATAACCTCCGAGTGTAAACAAAGTGTTTCCATTCACTGACATATAATAGAGATCTTGAAAGTATATTAAACAGCTGATGAGCAATTCATTATACCATAATTAGGTTGCAAACAGATCATAACTGGTGAGGACACTAATCTGAATCTGAATGTAATTAAAGTGACAAATCTGCTGTGAAAACAATAATTTAATAAAGACTGAGATAAATGAATATTAAGTACATGTCTCCGTAGGTATATTTGGTGACTGTTCCTGTCATAAGTGAATTATTGCTTTTTTTCATTCAGAAAAGTGAACGTCTGTCAAGTTTAGAACGTCTGTCAAGTTTTTTAAATACATAAATCTGAATAAAGTGCACAGTTAATATCTTACTTATATACAGTTACTTTAACAGAATTGCTATTAACAAAACATAAATCATTCAACTGTTTGAATTAATTAGATATTATTATATTTTGCCCTGAAACAGTGAAACTGAATTAGGCCTAATAACAACTACATCTCTTCATGACAATGCCACAAAAATCTTCGGTGAAATCAGAGTGCCTCAACATATTGAGTCTGGTACCGTGGCCATGGATGCTGGGCAGTACAGGGATATTTTGGTTTTCAGCTAATAAATGGTATTCTCTTTATGATAAAAAGTTACAATACACATTCAGTAACATTTTCTATGATTTTCAAAAGCCCTGCTTACAGTCATCCATCATTAACTCCGCTAGGGGGAGAAACTAGGCAATTGCCCAGGGCCCCCTGCTTCAGTCAGGACTCCAGCAGTGTTCCTGGCTCTTATTCCATATATGGCTAAGGGAGTATCCACAAGCATTGTCAGTATGCATGGGGACATCCTGTGTATTTAAGTCTTATTTAGCTTCTCTTTTTAAAACGTTTCTGCCAGGGTTTGAACTCATAACCATCTACATTAAGGGCAAGAACTTTAACCACTGAGCTATAGAGCTCAATGTTAAACTGTTGCAGAAAAAACTCATAGTAGCTTGTCATGTATTAGGTATTCATATACAGCAGAAGTATCATTTTATTTTATTTTATTTAGTCATTGTAAAAAAATGTATGGCACAAAATAAATATGTAATTACAAAAAAAATATATAAAATTATATTTCTGATATATATGACTACATAATACATGGGCAACTACTACTGAGGTTGTTAGCCATAATATATATTCAGCAGCTTAATATGGAGCTCTATAGCTCAATGGCTAAGGTTCTTGACTTTAATGTAGATGGTTGTAAGTTCAAAATCAGACAGGAACATTTTGAAAATAGAGGCTAAATAAAACTTAAAAACACAGGTTAAAAACTTAGATTTTATTGAAAAAAAAGAGCAAAATTGAAAATATGATCAAATAACACCTATGTTAATCCACGCCAAACTTTTTAACTTGTGTAACTACTATTATTTGTTGAGAAAGGTGGCAGAGTCGAGTGGACACCTCGATGTTCGGGTTCTACGGGTTCGGCCAAACTTCACAGAAAGGTTCGAGTTCGGGACCCGAACTTGACCTGAACTTGACCTCGAACCCGAACACCATTGAATTCAATGGGGACCCGAACCTTGGAGCACTAAAATGGCTCTAAAAAGTCATCGAAAGGGCTAGAGAGATGCAAAAGGCAGCAAAATGTGGTTAAGAGCATGGCAAGTGCTCTGCAAACAAATGTGGATAGGTAAATTACCGTACTTCAAATAACGTAAAAATAAAAAATAATAATCTTGATCTAGGAGGATGAGATCCATGTTGAGGAGGCGGTGGATGTGGCGGTGTAGGTGCAAGCGGCGGAGGAGGAGGTAGCCAAAACTGTTTTTTGGTTTTGTTTTTTATTTTATTTTATTATTTAATTTTTTTGTTCAAATTTGGGTAGACCCCAAAACATTGAGAAATATAAACAAAGAGAAAGTGCGCTGGATTACAACAATGGCTGGGTGAGGCCGGTATACATGTCTATTCTTCAAAAGGGACGGACAAGTCCTGTGGGATCCCTGCTGGTTCATTTTAATGAACGTAAGCTTATTCACATTGGCTGTGGACAGGCGGCTGCACTTGTCTGAGATAACCCCCTCCTGCCATGCTAAACAAATGTTCAGACAATACACTGGCTGCAGGCCAGCACCTTCAAGGTGTAAAGGGCAAGCTCAGGCCATGTGCTCAATTTGGAGACCCAGAAGTTGAAGGGGGCAGACCCATCAGTCAGTACATGTAGGCGTGTGCACACATACTGCTCGACCATGTCGCACATCCCCGTGGCGTCCACAATACAATTGGATATCTTCCCTATCAACTTTCGATGTTCTTTTATGCGCCTACCATAGTCATCATGGGTAACGGGGAATCAGGGTTCGATGCCGGAGAGGGAGCCTGAGAGAGGGATACCACATGCAAGGGAGGTCAATGGCTGAAATGTGATCGGGCGGAAATGTGGAACAAGTTATTAAAGCAGAAGGATCGAATGAAAGGAGGGGGCGCGCGTCAATTAAAGACGAATTTTAGAAATGTAAGTCGCTGTCATCTATGCAGAGCAGGGATTTTTCAACGGCAAAAATGAGTTAATGTCAGCCACCAATGGAACAGATGATTTTAAAAAATTTCAGTCCCTGTCAACTATGTAGAGCAGGGGTTTATTCACGGCAAAACTGGGTTCATGTCACCCACCAATTGAACAATTTTGCAAAAATTAGGTCCCTGTCACCTATGCAGAGCAGGGGTTTGTATACGGCAAAAAATGGTAAAATGTCACCTGAGATTGTAACAGACGATTTTTAGAAATTTAGGTCCCTGTCACCTATGCAGAGGAGGGGTATATTCATGGCAAAAATGGTAAAATGTCACCCAAGAATGTAACAGACGCTTTTGCACACTGCTCCCTCTTTTACTGTGCTGGTGCCTCTGTGCGACCACCGCCTCTTCCTTCAAACTGCACACGTCACTCACATGACCTTGATTCCATGTGGGGTCTAGTACCTTATCATCCTCCACATCATTTTCCACCCAATATTTACCTCTGCCCTCCTTGTCGGTCTGCAGACTGCAGAAAGCCACAGCAGTTGGCACCTATGTTTCATCATCATCAGACGTGCTGCGGTGGTTTTCCCATGTCCTAATCCTGAATCATAAGTGGTTGGGCATCAGTGCACTCAAACTCTTCCACTTCTGAGGCAGGGCTATGTGGATGGCCCACGGAAACCCTGCCAGCGGAGTCATCAAAAAGCATAAGAGACTGCTGCATGACTTAGGGCTCAGACTGCTTGCCTGATTTGGGGTGAGTTGAAAAACAGATGGCCATGGGCTGTAGGTGCCAACTCTGATCTTTCAGCAGGGGACAGGGTGGGAGACAATGTGAAGGAACTGGACGCACTGTTAGCCACCCAATCTACTATCCCCTATACTTGTTTTGGCCTCACTATTCGTAGAGCCGCATTCGGCCCTAACAGATAACGCTGAAGGTTCTGTTGCCAACTCGCACCTGAGGAAAGTGTTTCACTTGTGCGTGTAGCTGGCACAGATCGACCACGTCCTCTCCGTGCAACAGGAGCTCCACTAATACCAGCAGCACCACGACCAGGGCCACATCCCTTGTTTGACGCTCTCCTCATTCTTGGCATTCACCCCCCAAACTAACAGATGGTTTTAATAGTCAACAATTAAGTTCACTGACAGTAAGGCCTCATGCACACGACCGTTGTGTGCATCCGTGGCTGTTGTGCCGTTTTCCGTTCAATGGGTCCGTGGAAAAATCGGAAAATGCACTGTTTTGCAGCCGAGGCCGTGATCCGTGTATCCTGTCCGTCAAAAAAATATGACCTGTCCTATTTTTTTGACGGACAACGGTTCACGGACCCATTCAAGTCAATGGGTCCGTGAAAGAACACGGATGCACACAAGATTGGCATCCGTGTCCGTGATCCGTGGCCGTAGGTTGCTTTCATACAGACGGATCCGAAGATCCGTCTGCATAAAAGCTTTTTCTGATCTAAGTTTTCACTTCGTGAAAACTCATTTCCGACAGTATATTCTAACACAGAAGCGTTCCCATGGTGATGGGGACGCTTCTAGTTAGAATACACTGCAAACTTTGTACAAGACTGCCCCCTGCTGCCTGGCAGCACCCGATCTCTTACAGGGGGATATGATAGCACAATTAACCCCTTCAGGTGCGGCACCTAAAGGGGTTAATTGTACTATCATATTCCCCTGTAAGAGATCAGGGCTGCCAGGCAGCAGGGGGCAGACCCCCCCCCAGTTTGAATATCGTTGGTGGCACAGTGTGCCCCCACCATCGCCCCCCCTCCCTCCCTCTATTGTATTAAATCGTTGGTGGCACAGTGTGCCAACCACCATCGGCCCCCCTCCCTCCCTCTATTGTATTAAATCGTTGGTGGCACAGTGTGCCAACCACCATCGCCCCCCCCCCTCCCTCTATAGCAGTAACATTGGTGGCAGTGTGCGGTCTCAACAGTAGAAGATTCATACTTACCTGCTTGCTGCTGCGATGTCTGTGAACGGCCGGGAGCTCCTCCTACTGGTAAGTGACAGTTCTTTAGCAATGCGCCGCACAGACCTTTCACTTACCAGTAGGAGGAGCTCCCGGCCGGACACAGACATCGCAGCAGCAAGCAGGTAAGAGATCGGGTGCTGCCAGGCAGCAGGGGGCAGTCTTGTACAAAGTTTGTAGTGTATTCTAACCTGAAGCGTCCCCATCACCATGGGAACGCCTCTGTGTTAGAATATACTGTCGGATCTGAGGTTCACGAAGTAGCTCATATCCGACAGTATATTCTAACATAGAGGCGTTCCCATGGTGACGGGGACGCTTCAAGTTAAAATATACCATCGGATTGGAGAAAACTCCAATCCGATGGTATAAAAGAACTCCAGACTTTACATTGAAAGTCAATGGGGACGGATCCGTTTGAAATGGCACCATATTGTGTCAACATCAAACGGATCCGTCCCCATTGACTTGCATTGTAATTCAGGACGGATCCGTTTGGCTCCGCACGGCCAGGCGGACACCAAAACGACTTTTTTTTCATGTCCGTGGATCCTCCAAAAATCAAGGAAGACCCACGGACGAAAAAACGGTCACGGATCACGGACCCACGGACCCCGTTTTTGCGGGCCGTGAAAAAAAACTGTCGTGTGCATGAGGCCTAAGGCTGTGTCGGTGTCATAAAAAAACATTTATTGAGGTCACATCACAGTGGATTTTTAAAACCACAATATAACAGCAGTATTTAACGGCTGTATTGGACTGTCAGAAATGCAGCAAAGGCCACAAATGTAGTATCTAGCACAAAATAGGTGTTTTTTTAAAACCACAATATGACAGCAGTATTTAACGGCTGTATTGGACTGTCAGAAATGCAGCAAGGGCCGCAAATGTAGTATCTAGCACAAAATGGGTGTTTTTGAAAAACCACAATATAACAGCAGTATTTAACGCTTGTATTGGACTGCCAGAAATGCAGCAAAGGCCGCAAATGTAGTATCTAGAACAAAATGGGTGTTTTTTTAAAACCACAATATAACAGCAGTATTTAACGCTTGTATTGGACTCTCAGAAATGCAGCAAAGGCGGCAAATGTAGTATCTAGCACAAAATGCTTTTTTTGTTTTTTGTAAAACCACAATATAACAGCAGTATGTAACGGTTGTATTGGACTGTCAAAAATGCAGCAAAGGCCGCAAATGTAGTATCTAGCACAAAATAGGTGTTTTTTTAAAACCACAATATAACAGCAGTCTTTAACGGCTGTATTGGACTGTCAGAAATGCAGCAAAGGCCGCAAATGTAGTATCTAGCACAAAATGGGTGTTTTTTTCAAACAAAAATTTTACAGCAGTATTTAACGCTTGTATTGGACTATCAGAAATGCAGCAAAGGCCACAAATGTAGTATCTAGCACAAAATAGGTGTTTTTTTAAAACCACAATATGACAGCAGTATTTAACGGCTGTATTGGACTGTCAGAAATGCAGCAAGGGCCGCAAATGTAGTATCTAGCACAAAATGGGTGTTTTTGAAAAACCACAATATAACAGCAGTATTTAACGCTTGTATTGGACTGCCAGAAATGCAGCAAAGGCCGCAAATGTAGTATCTAGAACAAAATGGGTGTTTTTTTAAAACCACAATATAACAGCAGTATTTAACGCTTGTATTGGACTCTCAGAAATGCAGCAAAGGCGGCAAATGTAGTATCTAGCACAAAATGCTTTTTTTGTTTTTTGTAAAACCACAATATAACAGCAGTATGTAACGGTTGTATTGGACTGTCAAAAATGCAGCAAAGGCCGCAAATGTAGTATCTAGCACAAAATAGGTGTTTTTTTAAAACTACAATATAACAGCAGTATTTAACGGCTGTATTGGACTGTCAGAAATGCAGCAAGGGCCACAAATGTAGCATCTAGCACAAAATGGGTGTTTTTTTTTAAAACCACAATATAACAGCAGTCTTTAACGGCTGTATTGGACTGTCAGAAATGCAGCAAAGGCCGCAAATGTAGTATCTAGCACAAAATGGGTGTTTTTTTCAAACAAAAATTTTACAGCAGTATTTAACGCTTGTATTGGACTATCAGAAATGCAGCAAAGGCCACAAATGTAGTATCTAGCACAAAATAGGTGTTTTTTTAAAACCACAATATGACAGCAGTATTTAACGGCTGTATTGGACTGTCAGAAATGCAGCAAGGGCCGCAAATGTAGTATCTAGCACAAAATGGGTGTTTTTGAAAAACCACAATATAACAGCAGTATTTAACGCTTGTATTGGACTGCCAGAAATGCAGCAAAGGCCGCAAATGTAGTATCTAGAACAAAATGGGTGTTTTTTTAAAACCACAATATAACAGCAGTATTTAACGCTTGTATTGGACTCTCAGAAATGCAGCAAAGGCGGCAAATGTAGTATCTAGCACAAAATGCTTTTTTTGTTTTTTGTAAAACCACAATATAACAGCAGTATGTAACGGTTGTATTGGACTGTCAAAAATGCAGCAAAGGCCGCAAATGTAGTATCTAGCACAAAATAGGTGTTTTTTTAAAACTACAATATAACAGCAGTATTTAACGGCTGTATTGGACTGTCAGAAATGCAGCAAGGGCCACAAATGTAGCATCTAGCACAAAATGGGTGTTTTTTTTTAAAACCACAATATAACAGCAGTCTTTAACGGCTGTATTGGACTGTCAGAAATGCAGCAAAGGCCGCAAATGTAGTATCTAGCACAAAATGGGTGTTTTTTTCAAAAAAAATTTTACAGCAGTATTTAACGCTTGTATTGGACTATCAGAAATGCAGCAAAGGCCACAAATGTAGTATCTAGCACAAAATAGGTGTTTTTTTAAAACCACAATATGACAGCAGTATTTAACGGCTGTATTGGACTGTCAGAAATGCAGCAAGGGCCGCAAATGTAGTATCTAGCACAAAATGGGTGTTTTTGAAAAACCACAATATAACAGCAGTATTTAACGCTTGTATTGGACTGCCAGAAATGCAGCAAAGGCCGCAAATGTAGTATCTAGAACAAAATGGGTGTTTTTTTAAAACCACAATATAACAGCAGTATTTAACGCTTGTATTGGACTCTCAGAAATGCAGCAAAGGCGGCAAATGTAGTATCTAGCACAAAATGCTTTTTTTGTTTTTTGTAAAACCACAATATAACAGCAGTATTTAACGGCTGTATTGGACTGTCAGAAATGCAGCAAGGGCCACAAATGTAGCATCTAGCACAAAATGGGTGTTTTTTTTTAAAACCACAATATAACAGCAGTCTTTAACGGCTGTATTGGACTGTCAGAAATGCAGCAAAGGCCGCAAATGTAGTATCTAGCACAAAATGGGTGTATTTTTCAAACAAAAATTTTACAGCAGTATTTAACGCTTGTATTGGACTATCAGAAATGCAGCAAAGGCCACAAATGTAGTATCTAGCACAAAATGGGTGTTTTTTTCAAACAAAAATTTTACAGCAGTATTTAATGGCTGTATTGGACTGTCATAAATGCAGCAAAGTCAGGAAATGTAGTATCTAGCACAAAATGGGTGTTTTTTTAAAACCACCACATGACAGCAGTATTTAACGCTTGTATTGGACTGTCAGAAATGCAGCAAAGGATGCAAATGTAGTATCTAGCACAAAAAGGGTGTTTTTTTAAGACCACAATATAACAGCAGTATTTAACGGCTGTATTGGACTGTCAGAAATGCAGCACAGGCCGCAAATGTAGTATCTAGCACAAAATGGGTTTAAAAAAACATGATTTTTTTCACCCTCAGTGAAAGAGATGGATTTAACAGATTTCCTTACCCCCAGAATCTAACAGATGGATTTATTGAATTGATTACACTCACATAAGCAGCACAGGGGTACTTTACAGAAAAAAATGTGAATATGTCACCCCCTGGGTCCCTTAACTCACAGACGGATTATCTATATTATTTTCCCTTCCCCTGGCACATATGCAGTGCAGGTGCACTTAAAAAATGGGTATATGTTGCCCACTAATCTAAAATAACAGGATTAAATTATTGTCCCTGGCACATATGCAGTGCTGGTGCACTGAACTTGCACAAAATGGCCGCCGACGCCCACCTAACTAGCAGACGGATAAAAATTATTTTTCTGTGTCACTGGGCTCAGGGCAGGGTACAAAAATGTTGCACTGCACCCACAAAAAAAATTGCTGTAGATCTCAGAGTTAACAGCAAGTTATGATAACAGATAGATTCTTTTCTATTCTCTCCCTCACAGCAGCAGCATCCTATCCCTACACTAGTAAGAGCAGAGTGACGTGCGGCGCTACTTGACTCCAGCTTATATAGATCCTGGGTCACATGCTGCACTGGCCAATCACAGCCATGCCATTATTAGGCATGGCTGTGATGGCTTCTAAGGGCACATGCGTTAAACGCTTATTGAGTGGCTGCCCTGCAGCCTTTCAAAAAGTGCCATTAAATCGGCAAACACCGACCTCAAACTCAAACTTTTACTGAAATGTTTGGGTTCGGGACCGGAGTCAAAAAATCCTAAAGTTCAGTACGAACCCGAAATTTACAGTTCGGATTCGCTCAACCCTAGTGGCAACCCTAACAGCACTGCTGCTCAGGACCTCTATAGGCCCACTCACTGCAGCAAGCCCAGCCTTAGTCAGTGCTATAAAAATCAGAACTCTCTTTTGAATATTCTGACACTCATAACTTTTTTATAGTTATATCTACACAGATGTGTGGGGGTTAATTTTTTGCGCGATGATCTGTTGTTTTTAGCACTACCATTTTGGGGTGTGTATCACTTTTTATTCAATTTTCTTGTGAGATAAAGTGATGAGAAAACGGCTAATTAGCTTTTTTTATTTGTTTCTGTTATGCCATTCACCATATGGGCAAACTTTTTTTTATGTGAAAAAATATTTATATTTTAATAGTACGGGTGTTTTTGCATGCGGTGATGCCAATAATGCAATTTTTTTTGTTTATTTTTATTTTGAGAATTTTTATTTATTTTTTATATTAAAAAAAAAAATCCTTTTTGTTAGGTCCCCAAGTGGACCAGAGCTTTCAATCATCAGATTTAAATTAATACAGAATAAAGGAAATTGTTCCATTATTCTGTATAGAAATCACTGTATCACATCTCCACTGGGGGAAAGCGTGCCTGAACAGGAATCCCGCACTTCCGGTTTTTAACTCTCAGATGAAACAGTAGGCACCCGGTTGTTATGGCACCTGCTCTGCTCCAGAGTGGGCACCATCTTTAAAGACCCGACATGTGCCGTACATTTACAGTGGATGTTGGAAAGGGGTTAATGGTCACATGACCACATGAACTCGTTCCTGTGAGGGGAGGGGGCATGTGGTGTATTCTGGTGCCATGAGGGTACAGATGTTTGTGAGGAGCTTTATGGAGTGTAAATCTGTGAGGGAGGGCTGGAATCAACAGAATGTAACTGTGTTGTTAGTACATTATTACAAGATTTGGGACCCCACTTTCGATTTTGCCCAGGGCCACATTTTGTCTAAAATCGCCCCTGGTACTGCTGTATCTCTAAATAGTCCTACACCTGTAGCCTGTGCTAGAAGGCACTAAATGAGCAAAACTGGTTCCTGAGGGAAAAGATTTGAGAAGCCCAGGCAGGTTTGGACTGCCCATAAACCCTACAGGGAAATTTCCTCGTGGGCTGATGCCCAGAGGGCCACCTCAGTCCTCCTCGTGGCTGCCAGTCAGGTACATAAAGATCTGATACTCTCAGCATTAACTAAAGCAGGATAATCAGGTACTGATACACCTGACCAATGGCCGTGGTATAGACAACCCGTGATCAACAAAGCTGGAACAGAGTTGTAAGAGCAGGTAAATATAGTTTTCTCCACAGCTCCCACTGGGTGGGGGATTTTAAAAATATCAAAATGTAGACAATCTCCAATGGCTACTTTTCTAGTAATTGCAAAAAATAGAGTTTGGAAACAAATCTCAAAACCTCGAATTAGACAAGAGTGATGATAGAGAAAAATGGAAGAAATTAGGAATGCTATTTGTCATAGCTTGCAAGCAGTAACGAGTTTTTTTTTTACTCCAAGGCACAGACAGACTGAGTGCCATCTAGTCTAAATACACAACTATACATTTTTGATTGATGATAGCTTCAAACCAATGCTGTTACCTGAATGCTTATACATTGTTGATGTCGAATTCTGAATATGCTATTTTCAAAAGTAAGGAATACTGATGAAAAAAATCAGATTTGTGACGAATGTCTTCCAAATGAATATAAAGTTTTAATGATTCACTTCGGACGAGTGGGGCTGAGTCTAGAGTAATTAGGCCACGCTGGGGCATTCTCAAACAGCTGATAGGGAGGGGTTTTGGATCCCCACCGATCAAATGCTGATGACCTATTCAGAGGATAGGTCATCGATTACAAACAGTCGAGTAACCGCTTTTTAAGGTCTTACAGGTACATTGTAGGGACAGTGAAGAAGATATATTTAGTTAGGTAGGTTGAATTACTAGGTAGAAAGTCAGGTTTTATCATTATGGATATGGCTGCTGGAGCTGTTCACAAATCACATGAATACAGGCTGCTGCACCCCTGCAAGAGACAGTACACTATTTTCTTATATTCAGGAGCCAGCCTTTTTTCCAGAAACCTATTACAAAGCTTCTACAGTTCAAAAGTGTGCAATAGGCATATTTTCCAGCATCACCAGCAGCATATGTTTTTCCACATACGCTATGCAATTGCACCTTATCCTTTCCAAAACCCTGTTGCAAAACTTCTACAGTTTACACATGAGCAGTAAGTGTATTTTAGCACATCAACAGCAGAGTAATAGTATATATTTTTGTTGTGCCCAGAGGACGTCTAATTGGGACTTTTGCTGTTCCCCAAAAAACAGTTGCAATTTTTCAACAGTATAAAAGTGCACAAATAAGTGTATTTTTATGCTGAACAGGCGGAACTAGATGGACAGATGTCTTTTTTCAGCCTTATAAAATACTGTATGTTACTATGTAACTAATATATTTTGGTCACATCCAGGGATGTCCAGGTGTGAAAATTGCTGTTTCCCCAAAATGTTGCAATTTTTCTGCAGATTAATAGTAGCATAAGGTATGGTTGCAGAGGTTGTCTAATTGCATATTTTTCCCCAAAAACATGGTGTACATTTTTCTCAGTGACCTGTGAATTCTCATTGTTTACATAGGCATCATAATAACATGTCTGGTAAACAAGAAAACGGGAAACAAGAGACTCATGCTTAATCATCTGTGAGTGTTAATGTGGGTGGCAGTAGTAGCGCAAACAGCAGTAGCAGCATAGTTAGTACCAGCCATCTGACTAGTAGTAGTAGAAGCAGGCCACAGTTTCCCCTTGCTTCCAGTAGGCAGCAGATTATTTTTGAGGGCAAAGAGCACGACATTGTGGACTGGATGGCTCACTCATCCTCTCAGTCACAGCAGGATTATCTTGATGTCACTTCATGATACGGTGACTGAGCCAGGGGCCAGCACATTCTTCCTGCTCCTCCTTCTTGCAGCCTCAGAGGCCTTTTATTTGCATCATCTCTTTCTTCACTGCCCCCTCCTAGGGAGGTGCTTTCTTTTTACCTAAGGAGAGCCAAAAACACCCCACATGCTATGAAAGATACTCAAGGTAGTCTTCCTGTTGATGAATTGTGTGAGAAATGTCATTGTTTGGAATGCCATGAGGAGGTTCAGGCAGAGGCATAGGACCTGATGACTGCAATGCATCGCTGTGTTGGCGGTGGTAGTAGAAGTGTCATGGTGGTGGTGCTAGATGTACTGGTAGCCATGTTGACAGTGGCACTTGGGCAAATACAGAGGAGGGAAGGGTGAGGAGGGCCAAGGAGCCCATTATAACTTGTGGTAGGGGCTGAGGTGTACATTGGCATGGAGTCAGGAGGGATGCCTATCACCCTCCAAGAACTATCTGGCTGAACTGTGCCTGGAGCCAGTGCGGGGTAGGCCTGGATAAGTGGGCAAGAAGACTACCCACGCTGTAGGAGGGAAATAGTTAATTGAACCGACCGCCACGGGAGGTAACAAGGGCACGAGTGATTCAGGCCGGAGCTGGGCTGTTAAATGACCTGAGCGAACCGGGAAGGCAGTGGGTAGTTAGTGACGTGACGGTCCAGGTGACGGCGGAAGAGCAAGCTGGGCGATCCAGGATGTGAGAGGCAACATGGGCCTGGGCGACCCAGGATGAGAGAGGCAACGTGGGCCTGGGTGACCCAGGAAGACTGAGGTAGAGCGGGCCTGGGTGATCCAAAATTACAGAGACAGAGCGAGCCTGGGCGATCCAGCATGACCGAGGTAGGGCGAGCCTGGGGGAGCAGAGCGAGCCTGGGCGATCCAGGGAGACTGGAGCAGAGCGAGCCTGGGCGATCCAGGGAGACTGGAGCAGAGCGAGCCTGGGCGACCCAGGGAGACTGGAGCAGAGCGAGCCTGGGCGACCCAGGGAGACAGGAGCAGAGCGAGCCTGGGAGATCCAGGGAGACAGGAGCAGAGCGAGCCTGGGAGATCCAGGGAGGTAGGAGCAGAGCGAGCCTGGGCGATCCAGGGAGACGGGAGCAGAGCGAGCCTGGGCGATCCAGGATGACAGGAGCAGAGCGAGCCTGGGCGATCCAGGATGACAGGAGCAGAGCGAGCCTGGGCGATCCAGGATGACAGGAGCAGAGCGAGCCTGGGCGATCCAGGACGACAGGAGCAGAGAGAGCCTGGGCGACTCAGGACGACAGGAGCAGAGCGAGCCTGGGCGATCCAGGACAACAGGAGCAGAGCGAGCCTGGGCGATCCAGGACGACAGGAGCAGAGCGAGCCTGGGCGATCCAGGACGACAGGAGCAGAGCGAGCCTGGGCGATCCAGGACGACAGGAGCAGAGAGAGCCTGGGTGACCCAGGACGACAGGAGCAGAGCGAGCCTGGGCGATCCAGGACGACAGGAGCAGAGCGAGCCTGGGCGATCCAGGACGACAGGAGCAGAGCGAGCCTGGGCGATCCAGGACGACAGGAGCAGAGCGAGCCTGGGCGATCCAGGATGACAGGAGCAGAGAGAGCCTGGGTGATCCAGGACGACAGGGAAGACAGACAAAAGGCGTATACCTGATACCTGAAGAATTCGGGAAGCTGATGAGCCGCTACTTCTGATCGGGAGGGCTGAATAAACGACAGCACCGCAGCCCTGTTTGTTATAGAAAAGATTGTCACTCAAGAGGAATAATCTTAAAACATAACATTTAATGTCTAAATTTCTAAAATCCTTGATACAATGTGCGAAAAAGAAAATTAAATATAATGAGATGAACACGGTACAGGGCCATTAATGGCTGTGGCCCATGGTCATCTCAGTATATTGATAATAAATTATAGTGCGCGGCGGCACTGAGAGGGTAACCAGTGTGTCCTACCGGTACCCAGGGAAAGTTGTCGGTTGCTTCAGCACACGATATTCCGGTAGTCGTTCTTCCTGTATGGATGGTCGGATGAACCAAGAGGGAGATAGCAACCGGCTGACAGTCTTACACATGTGTGTAGGGTCCCTAGGGAAATCCTATGGCTGTCTAGCCAATACCCTAGAAACTAGAAGTGTGATAGCAACCTGACCACAGGGCACTCGTCCTTGAAAGGACGACCCTGTCCGGAACCTTTCCCTGACTCTATTAACTATATGTCCCTAATTTATGCATGAGCATAGTCCCTACACGCATGTTTCACTGCCAGGACATTAGGCAGTTCATCAGGAGAGATGATATAATAGTGAAGCAGGTCAATCACAGATAGAATGGAAAAACCCGATGACCAAAAATGACACAATCAGTCAAAGTGGTCAGTAGGTGCACGAGGATGATCGGCTCCTATGTGGGCTACCCCATAGATGGGGGGTTAGGAATAATGCAGTAAACCGATGTGTGTAGCTGCATATGGGACGCCAACTAACCTGGCGTTCGCTCCTTGTTTAAATAGCCCAGTTCCCGCTGCTGATGACGTCAGTAAGACACGTCAGGTGGCGCAGCGCTCGCCCGCACGTAAGCGTCGCGCATGCGCACAACACAGAGTTGAAACGAGGCTTGGGGCGCAGGGCAAGTGCCTGATGCGAAACGCACTGCTGCGCATGCGCGAACTCGCATCAGATATCGCGAGATCGCGGAAGCTAATGCCAACAACGAGAGAGGTTGGAGGCGACTCAGATATTTGATGCTTCACAGTCTGCATATGGTGTACCTACGATCGGACAATTATAGGTACAACTAGGCATATTAAGCCACAATCGGCTCTGATTTTTAGATATTTGGGGCTATTCTTCCCATATGGGGTCGGAACAGCTGACGGATAGTGAAAAAAAGCACAGCGACAGATCATAGAAGATGGTCGCAGGAGATAAGATATTATCTCATGTAGGCTCTTGGTCAATATAAGTAAATGACCTATAACCTGATGTTGCAACATTATGGTGCAATTAGTTGTTATCAAATGGGTGTTCAGACTGCACATATGGGTTAGAAAGTGTCTATCTCGGGTGTTTTTAAGATAACAGAAAATGGCAAGAATAAGTGGGTAATGGCTAATACGTTAGGGCTGTTGTCAAAGAGGCGGTGGTAACGGTGGCATAGATCCTCAAAAGCTGTCAGTCTACAAAAAAGAGCTGTAATTCAACTGTTCATTGAGACCGTTAGGTGTGACAGTTTTTAAGAGAAATATCCACCTTGTCTCACGCTGTAGGAGGATCCTATCCCAATCGCCGCCTCTTTTGGGGGGGCTGACAGTCTCTATGCCCATAACCTTAATGACCTTGGGATTGCCTTGGTGTAGTTCACAAACATGTCGTGCCACTGGAGTATCGCGACGCTTATCAATATCTATTATAGAAAAGATTGCCCAAAATGGTACATTAGGAAACCGGAAAAATGGCACAGTAACAGAAACCCCACGACTAAAACGACATCCATGGAGTTAGCTACCCCGGAGGGGATAACCTGTGTTACATCTGGTAGCAGCAGCGGAAGGTGCAGTTTCTGGTTCCAGTCGAGGAGGCAGAGAGCGATTGTGCAGCGATTAAAGGGCATTTGTGGGAATAGGGGTCCACTGGAGGTTCGAACTTACTTAACCTGGGCCAGCGGTAGCTTAGACGATGGGAACCAGAATCGCAGTTCCAGACCCCTGCAGCAGCGTCCGCAAGGCAGCACCTTAATGATCACACCGGCGTCTGGTCTCTCCGCTGCGTTCCTGAAGCTTCTTTTCTCTTTTTTTTTAATTTTTTTTATCGAAATGGAGAAACAGGCCGGCCAGCCCCGTGCCTGCTAACCACGGCTTCTCGGCTGGAATGTCCTGCAAAATAAATGAAACATTGAAACAATACATGCAATTATACCTGATTACAGTTGTAGATACCCCCAGGTCCGGTGTACTAAAGAAGAACTTGTACCAATTGGCTTTGATATTATCATTATTCTTAAACATCGCTTTAGGAGAGCAGGGAAGAGAAAGAGGATGCGGGACCGGAGGACCGGGCGGGGAGCAAGGAAGGAAGGCAGAGGCAGTGTGGGCCTGGGTCATCCAGGATGACAGAGACAGGAACGAGCCTGGGCGATCCAGGATGACAGAGACAGGAACGAGCCTGGGTGATCCAGAATGACAGAGGCAGAACGAGCCTGGGCGATCCAGGATGACAGAGACAGGAACGAGCCTGGGCGATCCAGGATGACAGAGGCGGAACGAGCCTGGGCGATCCAGGAAGACTACGGATGATGTGTGCGAGCGAGATAAGAAGCAAGGAAAACAGACCCAAGTATAGACAACAAGCAATAATCAGCACCTAGGTGTAACACGGCGGTGCCACACGCATGTGCCCAGGAGGGCCGCACGGGACAGCTGTGCCAAACCTGAGCATGCGAGGACGGCACTACAATGGTGCCAGACGCATGTGCCCAGGAGGGCGGCAGACACGGCCGCCAGACACGGCATTAGATACGCACAGGACTCGCACGCTGCCCTAGCTGTGATCACTGGAGAGGCTACGTGGCATTGCAGGCTCCGCTATGTAGTGCTGGATTTTCCGAGGTGGAGGACGCTGGCATTGTCTATAAAGGACCGGCAATCGGCTGCTAGAAGTAACATCACATGTGATCGGTGCTGTACAGGTTATAAAAGTCCAGGCCTTTCTAAAATTACATATTCCTTATATACACAGATTACATATGTACATCTATTAAGAGCCATCATTTGGTATTCACATAATAAATTTACACTGGTGGAGGGAACAGGGAGGTCACCCACTGCTGGTTTATAGTCATGTGCACGCTCTGTAATGCCGCAACTGCAAACGAAAGCCAAATGTCACTGCAAGTGGTCAGCGCTGAAGTGCAAGTAACCGAGGACGACAGATGCATTGTAACAGAATATTGGGAGTTGTCCCGTTCCCGTTAATAAAGCTCAATCAATGCATAATAAAAAGTTCTGCAACTTTCTAACAAGACTGTGTATTAAGTAATCATTCAAGATCGCTGCTTGCATCCTTTAGCTGAAAACCCATCATAACCTGGTCCTGCTCATATGGCCGATGGGTCTGAATCAATATATCAGTGTAGGTTAGGCCCAGTTCACACCGAGGGCCCGCGCCCGGCCGGATTCCGGCGTGCGCTCCAAGCTGGAACGCACGCCGATCACGTGACCGGAAGCCCAGGCCCGGCCGAGAAGCTCCGGCACGCGCCCCCCGCCGGAACGCACGCCGGCCTGGGACAGCGCCCAAGCCAGAGGATGGGAGAGACCCAGAGGAGGGGGTAGCCCGTAGGCCGGACCCTACCCGTCCCGCCGACGCGTGGGGGAGGCGGAGCGCTCGGGTCCAGAGTGCAAGGAGCACGTGACCGCCGCTCGGAGGAGCCCCGGAAGTGACGCGCTGCTAGACGGAAGTGACGGGACGGATCGAGGAAGTTGCATGAAGCAACCGTCCTCAAGGTGAGGACGCGTGGGGAACATATAGTCAGCAGCCCCTCCCACAAATGCAGGCTGTAACCAGCCTTAATACATATCACAATCTGATAAAAGTGGAGGGGAGGGTGAGAACTACAGTATGATGATGATTGTGTGTTGGACAGGAACTAGGAACTGGATCAGGGTGATGTGCAGGAGGTGACATCAGAGGAAGAGGGTGATGGCCACACACACATTAAAGATCAAAGCTAATGTACGCTGAAAACATCCAGACAAACTGCCAGGGCCAGATCTGCTTCTGTTGTGGTCAGCTGAGGAACTGGAAATGCCACAGATACTATTGGAGCAGGCTCAAAATGTGCCAGACCTACAGTAGGCCAGACTCTGGACAACTGCTCTGGACAAAGCCACTTCAGTTTGCAAGATCTGCAGGATACAAATAAGCCGTGTGAATTCAAGCACACACATAGCCATCACAGTTCTATTGCAGCACATGAGGCAACATCACTAGATCCAGTGGGCAAATAGAACTGGCCAGCAATCGGAATAAGACTTTCCTCCTTCTCCCGGTCTTCTTTGCCAGCTGAACTCCCAGCCGGCCAAGTTGGTGGAGGTGCTTTCGCTATCTTGCCACTTACCAAGTGGACTTCACTGCCTTTAGGGAACTGATGGCATGCACTCAACCTTGATGGAAGATACCTAAAAGTCATTATTTCTCAAAAAAAGCCATCCTTGCCTTGTACTCTCATGTGGCAAAGAACATGGCCCTCTCGTTGGAACTGTCACTGTGCAGCAAGGTGCATGCCACCATTGACACCTACTGTAGCTGTTAAAGGCAGGGACAATACATGTCTTTCACAGCCCAATGGGTCAATGTTTTGAGCGGCATTGGTGGCGCAGCACCACAGCAACAAGGCTAGGTCCTATTGATACCTCCATGTTTGCTTTGGTCTTTTACACACCATGCACATATCTACCTCTTCCTTGTCCTTTTCAATAGACATTGCTTTCACTCTCCCTAACTCCTTTCACATGTGTAAATTGGTGCGTTGCCATGCTGTCTTAGAACTGATGAACTGGGACGAAAGAAGCCACACAGTGGATCAGTTACTAATTTGCATAAAGCAGCAAACTTCCCACTGGATGTCTCCCTACCAACTACAGCTTGGCAGGAACATCATGTCTGCCCTAAAATTGAGAGAAATGACACATGGTCCTTTCATGGCACATGTGATAAATTTGCAACACTTTTTAATAAATTATTGTGGCTTGCAGAGGGTGCTGGTCATGTCAAGGAGACTTTCTGCACATTCTAGCATTTCTTATTTAGTTGAGAAGACCATCCCTTGCAGCAACAGAAAAGTCTGCTTTTTGACCTCTTGATCTGCGGCTTTCCAACTAGATGGAATTCCAGCTTGCATTCGTGTAGCATCTGAACAAGCATCATAAAGTGGTCAATAATTACTCATGCACAAAACCACCACCGCAGAGTTATTTTGAGTTCAGGCAGTGGCAGCTTATCAGGAATGCATATCACATACTCAGATTTGTCAGTAGGTACAACAGTAGCAGAAAATATATCATGCCCCTGATATTTATTTTAGAGAAATGCTCACACTGATGCAACAAGGCATGGCAAAAGAAGACTAGCTTCAACATCTTGCTCGCACCCTATAGCTATTGGGGACCTTCCGGAACATAGTCCTATAAAGGAAGATAAGGAGCTACCACTGGATGAGAAGTCACAGGAGGAGTTGGTGGCACAGGAGGATGAGGCTGCTGCCAACACTGTCCTTGAACAATCATTGCAGTTGAATGCAGAGCCTGAAAGAACTAAGGGGGTTATTTACTAACCGAAATACATCTACATTAGGTGTATTTCTGGCGAAGATTGAACCTTTGCAACCTGCGACTTTTACCCGCTCAGTCCAGGTTTACAAAAGTGGACATAGCATTGGCGGAGATTGTTCATCATTCTACAGTTCATGGTAAGTGCAGGTAATAGGTTCATTTATTATATCACTTATAATTTTACTTATAATTTTTTTTTCAGTTTGTCCATGATTTTTGAATAGTCATCCATAAAAAAGAAAAAATCAGGATAGAAACCCTGACAGCCCCTGTTATCATTAATGTGGTGGATCACCAGTCAACAACCTGACAAAAATGACAAACATCGGACTGACCTTTAAGACAATCCTTAAAAAAGACTACTTGTTCCAGTTACAGGAATGTAAACATATGTCACCATAAATATCACACATGGTAAAAATGAAGATTGAGATATTATGTTGAAAAAACTTTAAAACCTGAGGTCTACAATTAATCTCTCCTTGCCTTGTCTCTGTGGCTCTATTTCTATAAGATTTTGAGGTCCCAAATTCCAAAGGAGTTGCCCACCAATAAATATTTCTCTAATTGTACAAAACATATTTCAGTTAGAAACTTTTTCAAAAAAAGTGCATCTGTTTAAATATTGCTGTCACACACGGGTTAGGGGACCCCCCTCCCTGCATTTTAAATGTCTCAGAATGTCCACCTAATGTTTGTTTTACATGATGTGACAGAGAAATGTAATATTTAATCACAGGCAAAAGCCTTTAATTTAAAGCTAAAGTGTGCCCATAGAAAGGCAGTGCAATCTGTGGCACTGTCAGCCCACATAACTTCTAAGCCCTGAATAAGCATGCAGGGGTTTTTGGTCTGGCAAAATGCCAGCACTCTTTTAGGAAACCCAACGACCCCCATTATAATGAATAGTATCCAGCAGGCTGGAGCAAAATACGGAACACCTGCCGCAGGTGTGGACTTAGCCTAGGTGGGCCGGAGAAGCTAGAGGAGTGGTCACATTAGAAGCACACATTACTTCTTGCCACAACACTAAACACTGCAATCTTCTGGTAATGTCACTATCGGGCAGAACATCACAAAGAGACAAAATTGGAAATAAAGTCTATAATACAGATACAACCTATTCACGGTATATCAGGAGCAATCCATATTCACTAGGAACAGATGTCTGGAGCTTGTTTTGTATAGTTTTTCCACCTTCTTTCGTACCATATGTACTACAGTATGAAACAGGAACAATGACTGCCATAAATGAGTTTTTGAAAACTAAAAAATTGTTTTTCTCATTAACAGGACCAATAGTTACCAAATCATCACATGTCTTGACAGTCACAGAAAAGTATATAAACGGGTTCTCCAGGTTAAGTACTGATGACCTATCATTAGGATTCCAATATCAGATTGGAAGGGGTCTGACTCCCGAAATTTCCACTGATCAGCTCTTTGCAGGAGGTGTGTTGTTGGAATCAGGCGCTGGAACTACACAGCTCCATCTACTATCTAGTGGCCATGCCTGGTTATTGCTGCTCTGCACCCATTCACTTGAAGGGAGCAGGCCTCCACCAATTTAATAGTGATAACCTATCCTAAGGCTCCAATCACACGTCCGTGGAATGGGTCCGCATCTGTTCCGCAATATCCGGAACGGGTGCGGACCCATTCATTCTCAATGGGGCAGGAATGGATGCGGAGAGCACACAGTGTACTCTCGGCATCCGCATTTCTGGAGCACGGCCCCGATCTTCCGGTTCGCAGCTCCGGAAAAAATAGAACATGTCCTATTCTTGTCCGCAATTGCGGACAAAAATAGGCAGTTCTATGGGGGTTCCGGCCGGGTGTATTGCGGATCCGCAATTTGTGGATCCGCAATATACCACGAACGTGTGAATGGAGCCTTAGGATAGGTCATAAATACTTCAGTCCCAAAGAACCCCTTTAAATATGAAGATGTAAATCAGGCATCCTCAAACTGCGGCCCTCCAGCTGTTGTAAAACTACAACTCCCACAATGCCCTGCTGTAGGCTGATTCCTGTAGGCTGTTTGGGCATGCTGGGAGTTGTAGTTTTGCAACAGCTGGAGGGCTGCAGTTTGAGGATGCCTGATGTAAATGATAGACACAGTCCTCTCTTTCCCCAGAGGACTATGCAACATGGATCCTCGGAATCTCTAGTGGCAGCAATATAAACTGCCCTTACTTACAGTTGCGTAAGAACATCATAGTTGGGAGTCCTCTGCTTGAGACCACCCTCTATGAGCCAGTGTGTAATACCATTACCAAGCAGTCACTCTCATTCTAGTGGATCTGGTTTGTCCATTTATTACATGGCCATTCATTTTAAGTAGCTGCATGTAATTTAACATAGTACTTAAAGGGTATGTTCATCTTTTAACACTATTTCACAGTGTACATATACAATTATATCTAAATGGAATGTGGATTAACTTTAAAATACATTGTAAGACATATAGTCACAATTCTGCAGGCGTCAGACTGAAATTCCCAGCATTCCCCACTGATTCAATCTGAGAGACTTATCAAGACTGGAGTTCGTACACACCATTCTTGATCCACCTGGACTGGAGTATTATATGACGAGTTTATTAAGAGGCAGTTCATGTGGCAGAAACTCAAATCTAACCAGCTAGGTGCTAGCATAGATGAGCTATAAGTAACATCAGTTTCTGGCATGTTATAGTAAATCTCGCGGGCTGTGGTGGGCGCCACCCCTCCCAATAAGCCCCACCCTTTCTCACAATTTTAGAAAAGTGGCGAGTAGCTCAAAAAGTCACAAATTACAGTATGAATATGGTGTGTGCTATAATTTGCAACTTTTTAAAGTCACCATTAGTGTTGATCACGAATATTTTATCGTGAATATCGGCACTTCGAGAATTCGCGAATATTTAGAATATAGTGATATATATTCGTAATTTTGAATATTCGTGATTTAAAAAAAAAAATCAGTACACATGATCCCTCCCTGCCTCTAGCTTGTGGGCCAATGAGAAGGCTGCAATATCTTTGACTTTATGAGTAGTGTTGATTGCTAATTTTCTTAATACAAATTTACGTAATTCAAATTTTCGTAATGAGAATCAATGAGATTGTGAAAACTCATATCTGATGGTATATTGTAACCCCCAGGCATTCCCATGGTGAAAGGGACGCTTGTCGGGGAGGAGTATACCAAAGTGGAACAACTGTACAGATTTAAAAAAACAAGACGGATATTCTAAAAAATGAAAAATATTTGTTTCTTATAAAATTCGTAATATTCAAAAACAAGAATATATAGCAATATAGCGAATATTCGAGAAAAAAAATAATATAGAGCAATTTAGCTAATATAGTGCTATAATCTTCTTTGTCTAATAGTTGTAATTTTTTTCTCATCTGAAGTTCAAAGTGGAAAAAAATGACAACCATTAAAAAAAAGATTATAGCACTATATTAGCTAAATAGTTTTTTATATTCGCTATATTGCTATATATTCTTGTTTTAGAATATTACGAATATTTGAAAAAACAAATATATAGCACTATATCGAATACATTTGTTTTTTTAGAATATTCGTATTTTTTTCCATCTGAAGTCATGATTCCTCCCTGCTTTAGTGACAAAATATTGACCCCTGCCGCGAATTCGAATATGACCCCTGCCGCTCATCACTAGTCACTGTCACTATAGTGGCTTTAATACAATGATGAATGCCCCTCACCGTCTTTAGAGTCTACTCTAAATGATTTGCATTCTTAGAAGTACAGTCTTTAAACAAAGCACTTTGCTGTCATCTTATCAAGGAAAACTAACAGCAACTACGGTACATTATATTACATTATATTAGCTTAGTTAAGCAGTTAGGGGTAGCTCTGGCCACAAGCTTGCAGACTATTTCCAATAATAACCATCAGAGAAATGAATCCAGCTCCGGATCATAATACAGGATGAAACTCATCACGATTACTATAATATTTATGTTACAGGCAATGTATGAAATCAGGCATTATATAAAATGCCTAGGCAAATGCCTAAAGTATTCAGGCAAGTTAATGAGACACTTAGAGGGTCATTTACTATGCAGAAATACGACAATATCTGTGTATTGGCCTCGGATCACACCAGGTCTAAAATCATGGGCGTGGCGTGGGAGGGGACAGGCCGGTAGGCCCATCTCATTCATCATTTTCTACGCCTGTTTTAGGTATAGAAAATGGTCCAACTGTAAGACAGATCAAAGGCTGTCTTACATTTAGAACTGGCACTGGAAGCGCCGACTTTATGGAGAGGCCCTTTATAAGACCAATGTGTCCCTTAATAGCTCATACATTTTATATAATGCCTCAAGGCAAGCCTTATATAAATAACCCCCTTCCAGAAGTCGTCATTGGGCAAAGTATAGAGAGACTGGACAGCATTCATGACAATGTATTTCATCACCGCATTGAGTGCTGAAAGCAGGGTAATAACAGGCAGTAGTAAAAAAAAGGAATCTGGACTCCATATCTGCATTACTACTCATGTCATACTGCAGCTAATAGTCCAAGATCATGGTGACTGATGAAGTACTGTGAATACAAATATAGCAGTTCTAAGCTTGAGTGTGATATCAAATCTTACTGCAATGTCACAGCACAAAAGCCACTAAACAAGTCAATTAAAATATTTTTGCCATTGTTTACTTAATGTGCTAAGACATCCTTCCAACAGTTCTGGATCCGACGGGACAGTCCTGGATTTCAGTGGCTGTCCCGCAGTCCGGGAATGGTCCGCTCTCAGCTGTCTCTGCGTCCAGCTCACTGCTGGGCTGTGTAGGAGGAGCAGGGCATGCCGGAAGTCAGCCTGTGGACTCCTCCTACTCAGTCCAGCAGTGTGATGTGCATCCTGCCTGCTGATGCTGGGCAGCACAGATCATCAGAGGAAATAGGTGAGTATTTACTGATTTTGTGAAGGGGGTACATGTCTGGGCATAGCTATTGTGAAGGGGGCACATGTGGACATAACTATTGTAAAGGAGGCACATGTGGACTTAGCTACTGCAAAGGGTACGCATGTGGGTATAACTTGTGAAGGGGCACATCTGGGCATGGCTATTGTGAAGTGGCACATCTGGGCATAACTATTGTGAAGAGGAACATCTGGGCATAACTAATGTGTAGGGGGTGCATATCTGGTAATAGCTACTGTGATGGGGCAGAGTATGGGCATAACTACTATGAAGGGGACACATCTGGGCATAACTACTGTGAAGGTGGAACATCTGGACATAACTACTGTGAAGGGGTCACATCGGGGTATTACAACTGCTATGGGGCACAATGTAGGCATTATTACTGTGAAGGAGGCACGATGTCTGCATAACTACTGTGTGGTGGCATAAAGAAGGAATAATTACTATGTGAGGGCATTAAGGGAACTGGGTGGGATTGGGTGTGTTTAGTTATGTTTTGGTGAAGAATTATTATAATCTATCTATCTGTCTAGTTTGCTTTTTAACTTCTGACTTAGTTCTTTGAGCAAAATTATTTTTTTTCCTCAGCCTGCTGACTGAACTAACAAAGATCACATGCTACCCAACTTTGGGAGGGAATACAGTCACCCAAGTTCTAAAAAATGCTAACAGCTCTGGGCAGCAACACAAACTGGTTGCCTTAGCTAGTCATATTGCTTCGGGCCACCCTAGCATACTGTAACACATCAATTTCATACCAATAAAACTCATCTTTCATATTTACAGCAATTAAAAAAAAGTAAGCATTTGATTATGATCAGTAGAACATTTACATTCCTGTCTTAGTACTGTACCTGTACAGGTTTCGTAACTCACTGGCCTCACCCAATACTGGATTCCAGTGAGAAAAGGGTTGGGATTAGGCATACATTAAAAAAATCTGTGGTGATGCTAGCTTTATTTGCCAAGAATGTCTGAGATTGAAGGATGAGTGTGCTGCTTACTGGCAAAATCATGTGCACCTAGTTAACATTTTCCATTTTTAACAATAGTTTTTATTTCAATTTTCCAGATTTAAAGTAGTATTGTAATAGTAAATGTTGTCTTGCAACATACAGTGTATACGAAAAATAAAGCAAATCAAGGACTCTGTTCCACAGGACTGCTGCATAGCAAATAGGGTGACAGTATTCAATGAGGTGTCAAAAAGTGAGCCAGGAAGCTATAGTCCAGTAAGTTTAAAGGGGTTGTGTCATATCAGCAAGTGGCATTTATCATGTACAGAAAGTTAATACAAGCCAATTACTAATGTATTGTTATTGTCTATATTCCTTCCTTTGCTGGCTGGATTCATTTTTCCATCACATTATACACTGCGTGTTTCCATGGTTACGACCACCCTGCAATCCAGCAGTAGTGGTCGTGCTTGTACAGCATAGGAAAAAGTGCTGGCCTCTCTGGTGGCCGGGACCGTGGGAGCTCACATAGGCTGGTGCTTTTATCTATACTGTGATACTATCTATACTTTCTTTTGTCTGTATGATAAACAGCTGCAGAGATATCTGTGTTCTTATGCATCTGCAAATGAGCAAGTTCAAGCACCAGGAATCATTTAAGCACTGCTTTGTAACACCCTTGTGCTCTACGTACTCTCCTCTCCCCTTGATTGGCAGGGCTAGACATCGGAATGCTGGGGCATAGTTGTGTCCTATATACATATACACTATGTACTATAGCTTTACCACATTGTAAAGAGTGGATTTCTATGATTAGGAAGCTAAGATACTGTACATATTACTGCTTTATTTATAGACACAATATATTATTATAAAGACACCAATAATGTGTGTTATCTTATAAGCATAGAAAAAATAGCCGTCTCTCTGTGCTAGGTCTCTTTCACACAAACGTATTGGATCTGTTCCGTGCATTGGGGACCACAATTTGCGGTCCCCAATGCACGGGCAACGTCCGTGTGGTGGCCGGGACGGATCCAGACCAGTCTGTAAGCCGTCCGTTCCGCAAAAAGATAGAACAAGCTACATTTTCTGCGGAATATAAGCACGGAATGGAACCCCGCGGAAGCACTCCGTAGTATCTCTGTGGGGTACCGTTCTGTGCTTCCGTTCCGCCCCGCATCTCCGGATTTGCGGACCTATTCAAGTGAATGGGTCCGCATCCATGATGCGGAATGCACACGGCTGGTGCCCCGTGTATTGCGGAACCGCCGTATGCAGCCCGCAATATGGCCACGGAACCTATACATTTGTGTGAAAGAGGCTTTAATCCTATAGCTTAGTGGCAAGTGCTTGGTTTTGCATGTGAAGATCCCAGGTTTGAATCTTTGGACAGACTTCCAGGTTATTTTGTTTCAGATATTATTTTTCTTCCACATTTAACCCATTATAAAAATCTAAGGTGGTCATTTGTTAAGACTGGTGTTTAAGATGGCAATCTTAATAACCCCTATATCTGGCGGTGGATCAGCTGGAGTTATGTAGAGGAGATGGCCTCTACATAATTTTGGTGCATCCAGAGCAAGTCTAAATGTAAGCCAGCTTCCTTGCTGTCTTACATTTAGACCATTTTCTACCCCTAAACAGGCATAGAAAATGATGAATGAGATGGGCCTGCCAGCTTGTTCCCTTCCCCGCCAACACCACGTCCACTTTTTTAGACCTGGCATGAGCTGGGAGAAGTCGCAGATTGTAGTGCAAAGGACCTTTGCACCGCAATCTGACCCAGAAATACACCTAATTTAGGTGTATTTCTGTTTAATAAATGATCCCATATATCCTTATCATACTGAGAATAATAGTTTTAGGCTTAAAAAGCTAATAAATATTGCTGGTTTCTTTATAAACATATATTGTGCCTCTAAATAAACCAGCAATAAGTTTTAGGTTTCCAAGAAAAAAATAACAACAACAAAAAACACTATTCTTGATATAGTAATTCCTTTCATTATTATTATATGATATATATTATTTATTATAGTCTAGCCTTTTATTATAGATTAAATGAGAGGGAAAAAAATTATAGAAAAAAGATACAATGTAAGTCTCTGCTCAGACTTGAACTTAAGATTTCTATATACAAAAACAAGTACTTGCTACTAAGCTATATCATTACCACATAGAAAAAGCTGTTTTTCTATGCTTATAAGATACCACACAAAGCAGAATTGTGTATTTTGGCTTTCTGAGCAGATCTCAGTGTAGTGAAGCTATAGTACATAGTGTAAATAATAGGTAGATGCTAGGACACAGTTCTTCCCTCAACATGTCCAGCTCTGTCAATCAAGGTGAAGGGTGTGTGTGTGTATGCAGAGCACAGGGGTGTTACAGAGCAGTGCTCAAAGGATTCAGCTTTGCCCCTTGGTGCTCAAGCATTTGTATATGAACACAAACAAAGCTATCTCTGCTGCTATTTAGCATGAAGACAAAAGTATCATTTTAATCAGCATGATGAGCCCTATCAGGCAGTATGCCTCTTTAAGGATACAGCCTACCTTGACCTTCAGGACACAGTCCCATTTTTTCCAAATCTGACATTTGTCCCATTATACTGGTTATGCAAATGTTATTAATGAGGTTTAGGATCTTGATTTAACTGGCGCTACCCATAGACAGACTTGACAAAGTATACAGTGGGTACTGTATTGTGCTGTACACTATAACATGTGATGTTGATACTCCTATTACCCCAGGGCCGGTTCCAAGTTTATGTGGGCCCTTGGGCGATAAATCTCAGTGGGCCCCCCACAAAGTATAATGACCCCACAGGGGCCCTCCATTCAGAATAATAACCCCCAGTCACCCCCCATTCAAAATAATGACCACTAATGGCACCCACACTGGGGGTTAAACTGTATGGGTCACTGGGGGTCATTATACTGTGTAATGGGCCCTCACTAGCTAGAACTGACTGGGTCCCACAGCAAATTTTTGTATGAACCATCCTCCCTCCCCAGTGGGTTTACATAGCTTTTTTCTATCTGTTTGATGTATTAAAAAAAGGTAATGTATACAAATGTGCAGCACACCCCGTTTTTGTATACTGCAGAGTCCAGTAAAAAAAATATACTGTACGTTAACATATATGTTTTTTTTACAATGGAACTGTATGGTGAACGGCCGCCACTGTATAGCATCAGTCTGAGGCATCTGTTAATGTATACGTTTTTGGTATACATTAAACGGATGGCAAAAATGTCATGTAAACCCAGCCTTAGTGTCAGAATAAGCAATAGTACAAAGCAGAGCAGAGAGAAAGGACGCCATGTACTGACAAAGCGCATAACCTGGTCCTGGTGGTCAGCAAGCTGCAATTTTTCCCCACTAATGCCAGTTCTAAAAAAGGTGGCGTTGGCAGGGAAGGGGATACAGTTATTGCCATACAGTTTTTGGATAACACCTCCATACAGTGACCATATAAAAGAGTATAAGAGGGCACAGTACAGGGAATGACTAGGGGCACTGTACAGGGTATGGTAAGAGAGCACAATGCAGGGTATAAGGGGGCATAGTACAGGATGGTGGGCACAGTCACATGACCCTGTGACGTTAGAAGGTCCTTATGGTGCATGCGGTTTAGACACTAACATAATGAATGGCAGAGGAGTCAGACAGGTGACCGGGGCCCTGGATGGACAGGAGGGGTGGACACAGCAAGTAGGTGGAAGGGGTTCTGAGGGGGATTCATACAAGAAGGGGTAGGAGGTCTGTGCAGGGCAGCAATAGGAGATAGGAGGTTGGAACAGGAGCTCTGGATACATGAGGGAGGAAAGGAGACAGCAGGTGCTCCATGAGGATGAGATAGGACAGGATATAAGGGGCAGGGGCAGGGATCATGGAGGCAAACTGCTTAATGAGGCAGTAAAACAACTAAATAGAATGAAGCTGCTGGTCTACTACAGCATCCAGCAGCAGCTTGAAGAGTTCCCTTTGTAGATATCGGACCATGCTGCTTTAAATCCACCGGAGGTATTCCTCTTTAGTTTGAAGCCATATGCACCATCAGCTATAGAGACACATCGGTATCCACAAAAGACACTGTCTTAATCCTTGAGCCACTCTATAAATTTGCAAGGGAGTCGCACAAATGGTGAAGCACTGTCAGCCAGGGAATGTTCGCCCCTGACAAAGCGTCAAGCGAAACCCGGGTCGGGGTGCTGACGGCCCTGTATCACCCACATGCACCATTGCTGTTTGTCTCAATAGTCATAAGATGACATATTAGGATTAACTGGAGCTGACTGTAAACTATTAACCCCCTCTACAGTGACCCCTCCACTTTGTTAAACTATCAGGGAAGTTTCAATTAGTAGAAAAGATTTATTTTCTAATTTCCTGTTGTCTAAACCTAGGTTCTTATGGTCAGGTGTGTCATATAATCTAAAAATATGGGTATATTGTTTTTTAATTTACTTTTACACCATAAATCACTTTTTACAGTAGAAAATAATAGCTTGCATTTTGTGTTGCAAGATTGGAGAAACTCTAACTTTCTTATTTTTCTGTTGATGGAGCTCTATTAGGGCTTGTCTTTTGTTGGACAAGATGTAGTTTCCAGTGGTGCTGTTTTGGGGGTATATCTGACAATTTGATCCCATTTTATTCCATTTTCTTGGGAGGAAAGGTAGACAAATAAAGGAATTCTGTTGACAGTTTTTATTATGCAGGACAAATAACATAATAACTTTTTTCTGCAGGTTAATACAATTATGACACTACCACATTTTTATGTTTTTTATGTATTGCTACTTTTGCATCCTAAAATCACTTTTTGGTATTAAAAATCATGACCTTTTTGTGTCACCATATTCTAAGACTCATAACATTTTTATTTTCCTGTTAATGTAACTGTATGAGGGCTCACATAGGTTGCTTTTTATACCAGATTTTTGGCATTTCTGGCTTTATTTATTTTTAAATTAATATATGGATTTGGTCAATTCAGATGTGGTTATACTAATTATGTGTAGTACATATTTTTTCCAGTAATAAAAGTAAAATTAATAGAGGACATTTTTTCTTTTGTTTTCTTTTCTTAAAGTCCCACTAGGAAACTTGAACTTCCAATTTTATGATTACTAATACGATACATTAGGGTACTTCTGTATTGTAATATATTTACTGGTCAGTATTACAACAACAGTTAAAAAAGTATTCATACCCCTTGAACATTTCCACATTTTTTCACGTTACACAAATAATCTTAAAGGGAACCTGTCACCGGGATTTTGTGTAAAGAACTGAGGACATGGGTTGCTAGATGGTCGCTAGCACATCCGCAATACCCAGTCCCCATAGCGCTGTGCGCTTATATTGTGAAAATAAATAAATAATTGTATACATATGCAAATGAACCTGAGATGAGTCCTGTCCCTGACTCATCTCACGGACAGGACTCATCTCAGGTTAATTTGCATATGTATCAAATCATTTTTTTTACACAATAAATGCACACAGAGCTATGGCGACTGGGTATTGCGGATGTGCTAGCGGCCATCTAGCAACCTATGTCCTTAGCTCTATACACAAAATCCCGGCGACAGGTTCCCGTTAAATGTTTTTTTTTGGGGTATTTATGTTATAGACCAACCCAAAGTAGCATGTATGTGTGAAGAAAAATAGAATCATACATGGCTTTCAATTTTTTAAATATATAAATCTGAGAAGTGTGGCGTGCATTTGTATTCAGCCATGGGTGTAGGAACCCCCAAAAATCTGGGGGGGCAGCATTTTTGCTCGCCGGATATATTCTTATTCAGTAAACTGCGAGTTGTTTATATCGTTAAATTTTAAGTGTGTGTGTGTGTGTGTGTGGGTGAAAAATCTCACAATAAAAAAATATGCAAAAGGAACAGTTCTTTGTTTATCAGGTCACAGAAATTAACCAAACGTTTGGCATATATTTCAGTTATTCCGGGTACTTTCTCTGGCACTCCCGCCCCCCGCCAAAACAATAATCTCCCCTTTTATATAATTTACTTTCAGTTCTAAAGACTCAGGGGTGCTGGCTTGGCCGGGCAGAAGGAGTGTGGGAGACTGTGAGGCCTTTTTCTCCAAGCTGCTCCGGATCAGTGCTCTGCACAGCTGGGCTCCGGGCTGGAAGTGGGCACAATCAGAAAAAAATATTTTTCATTACACCTCAGGTCAGACCATCAATCAGACCCCCAATGTTAATCAGACCTCAGCTAACAGCCCCAATAAGAACCCCAATGTTAATAAGACCTCAGATCACACCTCAGCTCAGACCCCAATATGAATGACCCCCAATCAGACCTCAGATAAGAGCCCCATGCCTCATAGCAACCCCCAGTGCCTCTCATCAGCCCCCCTGGCGCCTCTCATCAGCCAGTAATACCAGACCCCCCCAATCATGTGCCAGTAATACCATACCCCCCAATCATGTGCCAGTAATACCAGACCTCCCCAATCATGTGCCAGTAATACCAGATACCCCCCAATCATGTGCCGGTAATACCAGATACCCCTCCAATCATGTGCCAGTAATACCAGACCCCCCAATCATGTGCCAGTAATACCAGACCCCCTCCAATCATGTGCCAGTAATACCAGACCCCCCTCCAATCATATGCCAGTAATACCAGACCCCCTCCAATCATGTGCCAGTAATACCAGACCCCCCTCTAATCATGTGCCAGTAATACCAGACCCCCCTCCAATCATGTGCCAGTAATACCAGACCCCCCTCCAATCATGTGCCAGTAATACCAGACCCCCCAATCATGTGCCACTATACCAGACCCCCCAATCATGTGCCAGTAATACCAGACCCCCCCAATCATGTGCCAGTAGTAATACCAGACCCCCCCCAATCATGTGCCAGTAGTAATACCAGACCCCCCAATCATGTGCCAGTAATTCCAGGGCCCCCCAAATTCCCCAATCACGTGCCTGTATAATACCAGGGCCCCCCCCATTATGTGCCAGACTGCCAGTTAAGAAAAACATAATTAACACTTATACTTACCTCTTTGGAGTGCTGCGATACAGGCCTCTTCCGGCCTGTGTCCCGACTCCAGCGCTGTATGGCTCAGGTGGCGCAATGACGTAATCGCGCCGCCTACATCGGCAGCATATCAGAGGAGCAGGAAAGGGACACACCTCCCTGCCCTGCTCCTCCGCCGCCTTCTGTTTGCATCACTGTCCCGAGGACGGAGATACAAACAGATCAGTATGGCAGATGAGCGCTTCGCTTCCACAATGGAAACGCTCATCTCAGTGCCTGTCCCGCCGCCGCCACACAGTGCCTGGCCCGCCGCCGCACACAAACTGCCGCTGGCCTGGGGGGGGGATTTGATCAAACCTGTCCCCCCCGCATTATTTCCTGGGGGGGATACGTCCCCCCCCCGCTTCCTACGCCCATGTATTCAGCCCCCTGTACTCTGATACCCCTAAATAAAATCCAGTGTGACCAATTGCCTTCCGAAGTCACCTAATTAGTAATTTATTCTCAGTATAACCTATATACAGCTGCTCTGTGAAGGCCTCAGAGGTTTATTAGAGAACATTACTGATCAAACAGCATCATGAAAACCAAGAAATGTACCAGACAGGTCATGGATAAAGTTATAAAGAAGTGTAAAGCAGGGTTAGGTTATAAGAAAATATCCCATGCTCTGAACATCTCTCAGAGTACTGTTCAATCCATCATCCGAAAATTCTACCAAAACATGGTCAGCACCTAAACTGACAGCCCCGGCAAGGAGAGCACTAATTAGAGAAGCAGCCAAGAGACCCATAATCACTTTGGAGGAGCTGCAGAGATCCACAGCTCAGGCAGGAGAATATGTCCACAGGACAACTATTAGTCGTGTACTCCACAAATCTGGCCTTCATGGAAAAGTGGCAAGCAGAAAGCAATTTTTGAAAGTAAGCCATAGGAAGTCCCATTTGCAGCTTGCCACAAAAGTCATGAAAGGGACACAGGAAACACATGGAAGAAGGTGCTCTGGTCAGATGAGACCAAAGTTGGACTTTTTGGCTAAATGCAAAACTCCATGTGTAACGGAAAACTATCAGTGCATATCATCCTAAACTCACTATCCTTGCCGTCAAACATGGCGGTGGCAGTATCATGCTGTGAGGGTGCATATTTTTTTTCAGAAGGGAGTGGGGCGCTGGTCAGAGTTGATGGGAATATGGATGTATCTAAATACAGGGAAATCCTGGAGGAAAACCTGGTAGAGGCTACAAAAGACTTGAGACTGGGGTAGAGGTTCACCTTCCAGCAGGACAACATCCTTAAGCATACAGCCAGAACTACAATGGAATGGTTTATATCAAAGCATACTCATGTATTAGAATGGCCCAAAGACCTAAATACATTGAGAATGTGTGGCAAGGATTGAATATTGCTGTTCACAGATGCTCTCCATCCAATCTGACTGAGCTTGAGCTATTTTGCAAAGAATGGTCAAACCTTTCAGCTTCTAGACGTGCAATACTGATAGAGATATACCCCAAAAGACTTTCAGCTTTAATTGCAAAGAAAGGTGGTCCCACAAAGTATTGAATGGCCCACTTTCCAGATTTTTATTTATAAAAGATTTTGAAAACAATGTATCATTTTCTTTTCACTTCACAGACACTTTGTGTTGGTCTGTCACATAAAATCCCAATAAAATCCATTTAAGTTTGTGGGTGTAACATGACAAAAATGTGAAAAAGTTTAAGGGGTATGAATACTTTTTCAATACTTGCATACCCCAGAGGCCGTTGCTGAAGAGGACCTTTCACCACTCCTGACATGCCTGTTTTAATATCTTCATGCATTCCCCATGTAATAACAATTCTGGAATGTCTATTCTTCTGGCTCTATGGTCTGCTGTTCCTTTATTATTTCAACTAGGAACTCACTTTCACTGGGTATTACATATTTTTACTTTTTTTCTAGGCTTACCATTATTATTTAGCACTTTGGAGTTGGATATGCGTTTGGGATTGGAGACACAGGCACATTTGCACTTTAAGAGTGGATACACATTTCGGATTGGATACAAGCACTTTAGAACTTTAGCACAATTATACCACAGAGTTGTGGTTATGGATATCTTAGAAGATGCCTTAGAAGCTACTTTTCTACGACCATGGGCTCCCACACTACTTTACATGTTCTTTGACATATCATAGAGTGACTTTTTTTGTTTATTTTTTCTATAACAGTTTATTTTTATATCTTAGTTTTTTATTTGATATGATCTAATTTTCCATTCCTTTCCCCGTGCAGATCCACAAGTTTCATATTTATGCTTCAGTTTATGGTTGATAAATTATATATACATAGTTTGAAGAGGACCTTTCACCGATCCTGACATTGTGAACTAAGTATACAGACATGGAGAGCGGCACACGGGGATCTCACTGCACTTACTATTATCCCCGGGCGCCGCTCCGTTCTCCCGCTATGCCCTCCGGTTTTTCCGGTCACTAAGTTATTGTAGGCGGAGTCTGCCCTTGTTCTGTTGTAGCGCTGGCCAATCGCATCGCAGAGCTCACAGCCTGGGAGAAAATAACCTTCCAGGCTGTGAGCTCTACGCTGCGATTGGCCAGAGCTACAGCAGAACAAGGGCAGACTCTCCTACTATAACTTAGTGACCGAAATCTCAACCTACTATAACTTAGTGACCGAAGATACAGGAGGGCATAGCGGGAGAACGGAGCGGCACCCAGGTATAATAGTAAGTGCAGTGAGATCCCCGGGCGCCACTCTCCATGTCTGTATACTTAGTTCACAATGTCAGGATCGGTGAAAGGTCCTCTTAAATTTATATTATTCACAAAAAATGTTTTTTTTTTATTTATTTTTTAATTCTAATCATGATTCTATCTATATATTTAATACATTGATATGGTCCACTAGATTAATTGTTTTTTATAATCACGGTATGTTATATAGATATAAGATGTATATATATTTTTAATCATGTTTCAAACTGACACATTATGATATAATAGACATTAAGCCCATTACAATAACGGGCGCTAGAACAGTAATGCATAAACATTAGTAGGAACAGTCTATATTAATTAAATGGCAAGGGGGCGGCTAGCACTGACTGGTGGTTCTGAGACTGCTGGCAGCGACTGGTGGCTGAGACTGCTGGCACTGTGACTGGTGGCTGTTTCTGGTGGCACTGACTGATGGCTGAGACGGTTGGCACTGACTGATGGCTGAGACTGTTGGCCTAGATAGGGACGAGTAGTTGTCGAAACTGAAAACTGTTCGAAAATCGGACAGGATTCCGTTTGTTTCAGTATACAATGAACTCAGTCCCTCTATCAATAGGATCATCAGGAAACATTGGGATCTGCTGGGGTCTTGCTTTAAGGATATTCCTGAGTTCAAACATCCACCGCTGTTCTCTTACCGACGCTCTAGGAACTTGCGAGATCAGCTGGTTAAGGCCGATATTGTTTCCAAGGGGACTTCTAGACAGACTACGTTGACGCAGCCCGGTTTGGGTTGCTTTCCCTGTCTCGGTTGCATCAAGTGCAGATATATTCGCAAAGGGAGGACATTTGTGCATCCTAGCACAGGTGTGTCTTACGATATCATGTTCCATTTAACCTGTGACTAGAGTTTCGTCATATATGTGTTGTCTTGCCCATACAATTTACTTTATGTGGGCGAGACATCCACTGAGTTAAAAACCCGCCTCAACAATCACCGGTACAGCATTTGGAAAAAACTTCTTGATTTGCCAGTATCCAAACACTTTGTTGAAGCCAGATACAGGGAGGGTGATCTGAGGTGCTGGATCCTTGACCACATACGGTACCTCAACCCAGATGTGGTGGTAATAGATCTAGGTTACTTAAGCCCAAGGAGCTACACTGGATACACAGGTTGGGCAGTCTGAGATTCAATGGGTTAAATGTAGAATATAATTTTGGGGATATTCTGTAAAGTGTGGTTTGCCTCCTGGGTCGCGTTGCTTCTAGGTGACTGGTGTGTAAACAATGAGAATTTAAAAATGAAAATATTTCTTGCCCTATTAGTCATTTTTCTATTTTCTCTTTTTTCACTTATAGATCATTTGCACAATTGTAACAGGAAGGATGGAGCATGTGGATCAAGTGGACGCAGTACATCCTACAGGAGGGGGTCATTCCTATACGCAATGTACATTTCTATATGTAGTGTCCATTATAGCTTGTACTGCCCTGCTTGGCGAGCACCTTGGGATTTACATTGTATTGGAGAACCCTCATGAGTATGATTATGTCACGACATCCTGGACAATACTCCTTTGATAACCGCGGGTTTCCGTGGCGGTCTTGGGGATTTGTCAAGGTTGTGGGAGTGGGCACCCTGTGATGGGGACCGTCTCTATTTGTCGATGACGTAATACTCAGTTATGGAGTGGGTTTGGTGCTGGGTATTGTGGATCTGCAGACCTATGGTGGCTTTCCAGGGACCAAGTCTGTGCCTGATTTTCACTGGGCATGCGCCGAAAGACACACCTAGGCTGTCTATCGGAGCGGCGCTTGGGGAACATGTAAGCGTGGGCCAGTGCCTATGACGCATGACGTTTCCCTGATTGGTACAGTACCAAGCCGGCGCAGAACGATGTATACAACGCTGAGAAGCCGCATGGAATGTGTATCCTGCCTGATTGGTATGCCTGCGCTATTGTTCCTCTGCTTCTCCCCCTGCCTTTTAGATTTTCACCTGTTGCATGACATGATCAGTTCTCTGTATCTGAATTACAAGTTCATATCACAAGATTAACACAGTATGTACAGCATGAATCATGATTGACATGTATGATTATGTCTTTCTTGCACATGGTATCTTTTTCACTGTATTCTCACTGCATTTAATTTATTTTATTGACATATTTTGTAACACACCCACAGGGTGGAGTGTGGTCACATGACTTGTATCTTGATTGATTCACCTATACAATTGCCATCACTTGTATTAATTCTCTGCTTGAAAAAAGCTCTAGTTCTGAGCCGAAACTTTGTACCATATGGGTGATTAAAGGAATCATTTGTTCTTAACCTACCGGAGTGCCGCTCATTTTCTGGATTATATATATATATATATTTTATTTAATTTTTTTGTATGTACTGTTCTTTTTGGTGTGGTACATAGGACGTTTGGTCTATTTATTCGAGTCCTCCTGTAGGTGCCATCCTCCACACTTAGTCTTCCCTCGTTCGCCCCGCGGACCGGAAAAGTAACATCTGGCGTCCCAGATTAGCACTTGGCAGGAGTGGCCAGGCTACCTTGTGTGGTTGGCACAGCAGTTCCTCCTCCCTTCAGAGGCAGGCTGTGTGATCAGGTTACAGAGCTCTTTATGGAGCTGCAGTGTGGAACAGCAGCAGAAAGGGTGAGGGACAATTCAGAAGAAGAACCCACCAACATGCTGCCCGTCTGCATCCTCCGACACATGTGCTGCTGAGCGGGTCTTGTGCCAGTGCACTGCCCTCTCAGACAGGCTGTTGACATGAAGTTACCGGCTGGCACTCAGGAGCGAATGTGTGAGGAATGAGGGCACGAATGAGCGGTGGTGATTGACCGGCACGCTGGTGTGGACGGCGCGTGGAGCGCAGCGTGCTGATTGGTCGGCGCGTCACGCATGCCCAGTGTAAAAATCGGCACAGACATAGCGTATGCACACAGGGCTTTTATTATTATGGATTAATTGGTCACGTATACATTTTTCTAATAATGTCATTATTTGGCTTCATATTCATGATATATATTGTGATAATTTTGATCTATGATAATGTACTTTGTAAGCACAATTAGGTGATAAGATTTTGGTACATTATTATATTCTTGATTTTTATCATTAGCAATCATGGTACAGTAATTATTCATTGGGTTACATTTTTATAGTATAATTAATTATAATTATGGTGTATTATATTTTCATAGATTTGATATAGGCTATTATAATTATTGTGTCATATAACTTGGATGAGATAATGGTCTTGATTATGTTTGAATAATTTAGATTGCACACCGTAGGTTATCAAATGGGTATACATATGCGCATATATACTGTGTACTGTATTATTAGCATTTATGAACTCCCCCATTATGTATTTTTGCTCCACAAGTGCCTTTTTTTATAACCCTTTTTTCATAGGTTTCCATACTCTAATGGATGTGAATATTATTTTTTATATACATTATTGAATATGAACGCATTTGTGTCTTTACTTCCTGTTATTGGAACACAGTATGGAATGCATTATTGATGGGTCAGCTCATACGAACATTAACTTGTAAGGTGATTCACCTCTGGCCTATGGAACGCATCGCGGGTCCACTTCCGGCTTGACACTACCTGGTGCATGCGCGATCCGGTTTCTAACATGCCGGCACAGGTGGGGGCGGCGCCATTGCACGGGGATGTGGGTTTTGCAAGCAATATATACTCGCCACACCCAATATATACTCGCCACACCTCCCTGCTTTGCCTAATTTAGTCTTAACAGGTGATATTTCTTCAAGGTGATATGTTCTTCAAATTACTTGTGTATATATTGTGGGCACAGTCGCTCTTTCTTTTAGACTCCTGAAGAAGCTGGTGTGATCCGGCGATACACATGGGGCATATTACCTGCACACCATGACCATCTACTTTTCCATTTGATAAGTATCTTACACTGTTTTTTATTCCATACTTATGTATTGTATATTCCTTTGGCAGTTTGCAAATGCTCTTATGTTGAACCTAGTGTTTGTGGGTGTGGGTGTTGGGCTTATTTTTCATCCAAACACAATGTTGTCATTGTATACAATGGTTTTAACTTTTTGGGCTTTGTGTCTACAAATAAACTATTGATTTTTACAATAAGATGTGCAGCCCTTGTATGCAGCGTTTCTATTTATTTTCTTATATGGTCTCTTGTTGATGCCGTGCTTTGCACTCTGTTATTTTATGTGGTGTGCCTCCTTACTTTATTTCCTTGTTTCACAGTCGCTATTGACTGTGGCATCTAAGGGGTTAATCACCTGTGTCTGTTGTTACCTCTGAATGCAGATGTTGCAGCAGTCTGTCAGCTGTACTTTAGAGCTGACGCCCGCCGCTAGTATTGCCTAATCAAGTCCTGTGCTGGCACCATCACTATACTGTAAATGTATGTCATGGTGCATCGTGCTAGCAGCCATAATGTACATCTTACAACATGGTGTGGGAATGGGTTAAAAGTAGGGATGAGCGAACCCGAACTGTATAGTTCGGGTTCGTACCGAATTTTGGGGTGTCCGTGACACGGACCCGAACCCGGACATTTTCGTAAAAGTCCGGGTTCGGGTTCGGTGTTCGTCGCTTTCTTCGCGCTTTTGTGACGCTTTCTTGGCGCTTTTTGAAAGGCTGCAAAGCAGCCAATCAACAAGCGTCATACTACTTGCCCCAAGAGGCCATCACAGCCATGCCTACTATTGGCATGGCTGTGATTGGCCAGAGCACCATGTGACCCAGCCTCTATTTAAGCTGGAGTCACATAGCGCCGCCCGTCACTCTGCTCTGATTAGCGTAGGGAGAGGTTGCGGCTGCGACAGTAGGGCGAGATTAGGCAGATTAACTCCTCCAAAGGACTTGATTAACTGATCGATCTGCAGCTGTGGATCATTGAGCTGCTGATCCTCAATTGCTCACTGTTTTTAGGCTGCACAGACCGTTTGTCAGTCTCATTTTTCTGGGGTGATCGGCGGCCATTTTGTGTCTTGTGGTGCGCCAGCACAAGCTGCGACCAAGTGCATTTAACCCTCAATGGTGTGGTTGTTTTTTGGCTAAAGCCTACATCAGGGTGAAGCTGTGACACCAAGTGCATTTAACCAGCAATAGTCTGTTCATTTTTTGGCCATATACAAAATCAGGGGCAAGCTGCGCCTGTCACCAAGCGCATTTAACCCTCAATGGTGTGGTTGTTTTTTGGCTAAAGCCTACATCAGGGTGAAGCTGTCACACCAAGTGCATTTAACCAGCAATAGTCTGTTCATTTTTTGGCCATATACAAAATCAGGGGCAAGCTGCGCCTGTCACCAAGTGCATTTAACCCTCAATGGTGTGGTTGTTTTTTGGCTAAAGCCTACATCAGGGTGAAGCTGTCACACCAAGTGCATTTAACCAGCAATAGTCTGTTCATTTTTTGGCCATATACAAAATCAGGGGCAAGCTGCGCCTGTCACCAAGTGCATTTAACCCTCAATGGTGTGGTTGTTTTTTGGCTAAAGCCTACATCAGGGTGAAGCTGTCACACCAAGTGCATTTAACCAGCAATAGTCTGTTCATTTTTTGGCCATATCCCAGTCTAATTCTGTCACTAAATCCATACCGGTCACCCAGCGCCTAAATACTAGGCCTCAAATTTATATCCAGCTAAATCTGTCCCTAGTGCTGTAGCTGGGCGAGTTATTTAGTGTCCGTTCAAGCACATTTCTTGTTCTGGGTTGAAATACAATTCCCAATTTAGCAATTTCATAATTTAGTGGTTCCTGCTATATCAGAGCTCTTTGAAATCTATCCCAAAAAGGGTATATAATATTGAAGGTGCACATAGGGTCATTCAGAGTAACTTCACACACACCCGCTACTGTGTATTTCCAAGTCTAATTCTGTCACTAAATCCATACCGGTGACCCAGCGCCTAAATACTAGGCCTCAAATTTAATTCCCTCTAAATCTCTCGTTACCCACCGCTGTACTGTTGTTGCTGGGCAAGATATTTAGTGTCCGTCAAAGCACATTTTTTGTTCTGGGTTGAAGTACAATTCCCAATTTAGCAATTTCATAATTTAGTGGTTTCTGCTATATCAGAGCTATTTGAAATCTATCCCAAAAAGGGTATATAATATTGAAGGTGCACATAGGGTCATTCAGAATAACTTCACACACACCCGCTACTGTGTATTTCCAAGTCTAATTCTGTCACTAAACCCATACCTGTCACCCAGCGCCTAAATACTAGGCCTCAAATTTAAATCCCTCTAAATCTCTCGTTACCGTTGTCCTGTTGTAGCTGGGAAAGTTATTTAGTGCCCGTCAAAGCACATTTTTTGTTCTGGGTTGAAGTACAATTCCCAATTTAGCAATTTCATAATTTAGTGGTTCCTGCTATATCAGAGCTATTTGAAATCTATCCCAAAAAGGGTATATAATATTGAAGGTGCACATAGGGTCATTCAGAATAACTTCACACACACCCGCTACTGTGTATTTCCAAGTCTAATTCTGTCACTAAATCCATACCGGTGACCCAGCGCCTAAATACTAGGCCTCAAATTTAATTCCCTCTAAATCTCTCGTTACCCACCGCTGTACTGTTGTTGCTGGGCAAGATATTTAGTGTCCGTCAAAGCACATTTTTTGTTCTGGGTTGAAGTACAATTCCCAATTTAGCAATTTCATAATTTAGTGGTTTCTGCTATATCAGAGCTATTTGAAATCTATCCCTAAAAGGGTATATAATATTGAAGGTGCACATAGGGTCATTCAGAATAACTTCACACACACCCGCTACTGTGTATTTCCAAGTCTAATTCTGTCACTAAACCCATACCTGTCACCCAGCGCCTAAATACTAGGCCTCAAATTTATATCCAGCTAAATCTGTCCCTAGTGCTGTAGCTGGGCGAGTTATTTAGTGTCCGTTCAAGCACATTTCTTGTTCTGGGTTGAAATACAATTCCCAATTTAGCAATTTCATAATTTAGTGGTTCCTGCTATATCAGAGCTCTTTGAAATCTATCCCAAAAAGGGTATATAATATTGAAGGTGCACATAGGGTCATTCAGAGTAACTTCACACACACCCGCTACTGTGTATTTCCAAGTCTAATTCTGTCACTAAATCCATACCGGTGACCCAGCGCCTAAATACTAGGCCTCAAATTTAATTCCCTCTAAATCTCTCGTTACCCACCGCTGTACTGTTGTTGCTGGGCAAGATATTTAGTGTCCGTCAAAGCACATTTTTTGTTCTGGGTTGAAGTACAATTCCCAATTTAGCAATTTCATAATTTAGTGGTTTCTGCTATATCAGAGCTATTTGAAATCTATCCCAAAAAGGGTATATAATATTGAAGGTGCACATAGGGTCATTCAGAATAACTTCACACACACCCGCTACTGTGTATTTCCAAGTCTAATTCTGTCACTAAACCCATACCTGTCACCCAGCGCCTAAATACTAGGCCTCAAATTTAAATCCCTCTAAATCTCTCGTTACCGTTGTCCTGTTGTAGCTGGGAAAGTTATTTAGTGCCCGTCAAAGCACATTTTTTGTTCTGGGTTGAAGTACAATTCCCAATTTAGCAATTTCATAATTTAGTGGTTCCTGCTATATCAGAGCTATTTGAAATCTATCCCAAAAAGGGTATATAATATTGAAGGTGCACATAGGGTCATTCAGAATAACTTCACACACACCCGCTACTGTGTATTTCCAAGTCTAATTCTGTCACTAAATCCATACCGGTGACCCAGCGCCTAAATACTAGGCCTCAAATTTAATTCCCTCTAAATCTCTCGTTACCCACCGGTGTACTGTTGTTGCTGGGCAAGATATTTAGTGTCCGTCAAAGCACATTTTTTGTTCTGGGTTGAAGTACAATTCCCAATTTAGCAATTTCATAATTTAGTGGTTTCTGCTATATCAGAGCTATTTGAAATCTATCCCTAAAAGGGTATATAATATTGAAGGTGCACATAGGGTCATTCAGAATAACTTCACACACACCCGCTACTGTGTATTTCCAAGTCTAATTCTGTCACTAAACCCATACCTGTCACCCAGCGCCTAAATACTAGGCCTCAAATTTAAATCCCTCTAAATCTCTCGTTACCGTTGTCCTGTTGTAGCTGGGAAAGTTATTTAGTGCCCGTCAAAGCACATTTTTTGTTCTGGGTTGAAGTACAATTCCCAATTTAGCAATTTCATAATTTAGTGGTTCCTGCTATATCAGAGCTATTTGAAATCTATCCCAAAAAGGGTATATAATATTGAAGGTGCACATTGGGTCATTCAGAATAACTTCACACACACGCTTCTGTGCATTTCCAAGTCTAATTCTGTCACTAAATCCATACCGGTGACCCAGCGCCTAAATACTAGGCCTCAAATTTAATTCCCTCTAAATCTCTCGTTACCCACCGCTGTACTGTTGTTGCTGGGCAAGATATTTAGTGTCCGTCAAAGCACATTTTTTGTTCTGGGTTGAAGTACAATTCCCAATTTAGCAATTTCATAATTTAGTGGTTTCTGCTATATCAGAGCTATTTGAAATCTATCCCTAAAAGGGTATATAATATTGAAGGTGCACATAGGGTCATTCAGAATAACTTCACACACACCCGCTACTGTGTATTTCCAAGTCTAATTCTGTCACTAAATCCATACCGGTGACCCAGCGCCTAAATACTAGGCCTCAAATTTAATTCCCTCTAAATCTCTCGTTACCCACCGTTGTACTGTTGTTGCTGGGCAAGATATTTAGTGTCCGTCAAAGCACATTTTTTGTTCTGGGTTGAAGTACAATTCCCAATTTAGCAATTTCATAATTTAGTGGTTTCTGCTATATCAGAGCTATTTGAAATCTATCCCTAAAAGGGTATATAATATTCAAGGTGCACATTGGGTCATTCAGAATAACTTCACACACACACGCTTCTGTGCATTTCCAAGTCTAATTCTGTCACTAAATCCATACCGGTCACCCAGCGCCTAAATACTAGGCCTCAAATTTATATCCCGCTGAATTTGAATACAATACATTGGGCCAAATAATATATTTGTTGTTGTGGTGAACCATAACAATGAGAAAAACATCTAGTAAGGGACGCGGACGTGGACATGGTCGTGGTGGTGTTAGTGGACCCTCTGGTGCTGGGAGAGGACGTGGCCGTTCTGCCACATCCACACGTCCTAGTGTACCAACTACCTCAGGTCCCAGTAGCCGCCAGAATTTACAGCGATATATGGTGGGGCCCAATGCCGTTCTAAGGATGGTAAGGCCTGAGCAGGTACAGGCATTAGTCAATTGGGTGGCCGACAGTGGATCCAGCACGTTCACATTATCTCCCACCCAGTCTTCTGCAGAAAGCGCACAGATGGCGCCTGAAAACCAACCCCATCAGTCTGTCACATCACCCCCATGCATACCAGGGAAACTGTCTCAGCCTCAAGTTATGCAGCAGTCTCTTATGCTGTTTGAAGACTCCGCTGGCAGGGTTTCCCAAGGGCATCCACCTAGCCCTTCCCCAGCGGTGAAAGACATAGAATGCACTGACGCACAACCACTTATGTTTCCTGATGATGAGGACATGGGAATACCACCTCAGCATGTCTCTGATGATGACGAAACACAGGTGCCAACTGCTGCGTCTTTCTGCAGTGTGCAGACTGAACAGGAGGTCAGGGATCAAGACTGGGTGGAAGACGATGCAGGGGACGATGAGGTCCTAGACCCCACATGGAATGAAGGTCGTGCCACTGACTTTCACAGTTCGGAGGAAGAGGCAGTGGTGAGACCGAGCCAACAGCGTAGCAAAAGAGGGAGCAGTGGGCAAAAGCAGAACACCCGCCGCCAAGAGACTCCGCCTGCTACTGACCGCCGCCATCTGGGACCGAGCACCCCAAAGGCAGCTTCAAGGAGTTCCCTGGCATGGCACTTCTTCAAACAATGTGCTGACGACAAGACCCGAGTGGTTTGCACGCTGTGCCATCAGAGCCTGAAGCGAGGCATTAACGTTCTGAACCTGAGCACAACCTGCATGACCAGGCACCTGCATGCAAAGCATGAACTGCAGTGGAGTAAACACCTTAAAACCAAGGAAGTCACTCAGGCTCCCCCTGCTACCTCTTCTGCTGCTGCCGCCTCGGCCTATTCTGCTGCTGCCGCCTCGGCCTCTTCCTCCGCCTCTGGAGGAACGTTGGCACCTGCCGCCCAGCAAACAGGGGATGTACCACCAACACCACCACCACCACCTCCGTCACCAAGCGTCTCAACCATGTCACACGCCAGCGTTCAGCTCTCCATCTCACAAACATTTGATAGAAAGCGTAAATTCCCACCTAGCCACCCTCGATCCCTGGCCCTGAATGCCAGCATTTCTAAACTACTGGCCTATGAAATGCTGTCATTTAGGCTGGTGGACACAGACAGCTTCAAACAGCTCATGTCGCTTGCTGTCCCACAGTATGTTGTTCCCAGCCGGCACTACTTCTCCAAGAGAGCCGTGCCTTCCCTGCACAACCAAGTATCCGATAAAATCAAGTGTGCACTGCGCAACGCCATCTGTAGCAAGGTCCACCTAACCACAGATACGTGGACCAGTAAGCACGGCCAGGGACGCTATATCTCCCTAACTGCACACTGGGTAAATGTAGTGGCAGCTGGGCCCCAGGCGGAGAGCTGTTTGGCGCACGTCCTTCCGCCGCCAAGGATCGCAGGGCAACATTCTTTGCCTCCTGTTGCCACCTCCTCCTTCTCGGCTTCCTCCTCCTCTTCTTCCACCTGCTCATCCAGTCAGCCACACACCTTCACCACCAACTTCAGCACAGCCCGGGGTAAACGTCAGCAGGCCATTCTGAAACTCATATGTTTGGGGGACAGGCCCCACACCGCACAGGAGTTGTGGCGGGGTATAGAACAACAGACCGACGAGTGGTTGCTGCCGGTGAGCCTCAAGCCCGGCCTGGTGGTGTGTGATAATGGGCGAAATCTCGTTGCAGCTCTGGGACTAGCCAATTTGACGCACATCCCTTGCTTGGCGCATGTGCTGAATTTGGTGGTGCAGAAGTTCATTCACAACTACCCCGACATGTCAGAGCTGCTGCATAAAGTGCGGGCCGTCTGTTCGCGCTTCCGGCGTTCACATCCTGCTGCTGCTCGCCTGTCTGCGCTACAGCGTAACTTCGGCCTTCCCGCTCACCGCCTCATATGCGACGTGCCCACCAGGTGGAACTCCACCTTGCACATGCTGGACAGACTGTGCGAGCAGCAGCAGGCCATAGTGGAGTTTCAGCTGCAGCACGCACGGGTCAGTCGCACTACAGAACAGCACCACTTCACCACCAATGACTGGGCCTCCATGCGAGACCTGTGTGCCCTGTTGCGCTGTTTCGAGTACTCCACCAACATGGCCAGTGGCGATGACACCGTTATCAGCGTTACAATACCACTTCTATGTCTCCTTGAGAAAACACTTAGGGCGATGATGGAAGAGGAGGTGGCCCAGGAGGAGGAGGAGGAGGAGGAGGAAGAGGGGTCATTTTTAGCACTTTCAGGCCAGTCTCTTCGAAGTGACTCAGAGGGAGGTTTTTGGCAACAGCAGAGGCCAGGTACAAATGTGGCCAGCCAGGGCCCACTACTGGAGGACGAGGAGGACGAGGATGAGGAGGAGGTGGAGGAGGATGAGGATGAAGCATGGTCACAGCGGGGTGGCACCCAACGCAGCTCGGGTCCATCACTGGTGCGTGGCTGGGGGGAAAGGCAGGACGATGACGATACGCCTCCCACAGAGGACAGCTTGTCCTTATCCCTGGGCAGCCTGGCACACATGAGCGACTACATGCTGCAGTGCCTGCGCAACGACAGCAGAGTTGCCCACATTTTAACCTGTGCGGACTACTGGGTTGCCACCCTGCTGGATCCACGCTACAAAGACAATGTGCCCACCTTACTTCCTGCACTGGAGCGTGATAGGAAGATGCGCGAGTACAAGCGCACGTTGGTAGACACGCTACTGAGAGCATTCCCAAATGTCACAGGGGAACAAGTGGAAGCCCAAGGCCAAGGCAGAGGAGGAGCAAGAGGTCGCCAAGGCAGCTGTGTCACGGCCAGCTCCTCTGAGGGCAGGGTTAGCATGGCAGAGATGTGGAAAACTTTTGTCAACACGCCACAGCTAACTGCACCACCACCTGATACGCAACGTGTTAGCAGGAGGCAACATTTCACTAACATGGTGGAACAGTACGTGTGCACACCCCTCCACGTACTGACTGATGGTTCGGCCCCATTCAACTTCTGGGTCTCTAAATTGTCCACGTGGCCAGAGCTAGCCTTTTATGCCTTGGAGGTGCTGGCCTGCCCGGCAGCCAGCGTTTTGTCTGAACGTGTATTCAGCACGGCAGGGGGCGTCATTACAGACAAACGCAGCCGCCTGTCTACAGCCAATGTGGACAAGCTGACGTTCATAAAAATGAACCAGGCATGGATCCCACAGGACCTGTCCGTCCCTTGTCCAGATTAGACATTAACTACCTCCCCATAACCATATATTATTGGACTCCAGGGCACTTCCTCATTCAATCCTATTTTTATTTTCATTTTACCATTATATTGCGAGGCTACCCAAAGTTGAATGAACCTCTCCTCTGCCTGTGTGCTAGGCCTAAATATATGCCAATGGACTGTTGCAGTGGTGGGTGACGTGAAGCCTCATTCTCTGCTATGACATGCAGACTGATTCTCTGCTGACATGAAGCCAGATCCTCTGTTACGGGAGCTCTCTCCTCTGCCTGGGTGCTGGGCCTAAATTTATGACAATTGACTGTTGCAGTGGTGGGTGACGTGAAGCCTGATTCTCTGCTATGATATGAAGACTGATTCTCTGCTGACATGAAGCCAGATTGTCTGTTACGGGACCTTTCTCCTCTGCCTGGGTTCTGGGCCTAAATTTATGAAAATTGACTGTTGCAGTGGTGGGTGACGTGAAGCCTGATTCTCTGCTATGATATGAAGACTGATTCTCTGCTGACATGAAGCCAGATTGTCTGTTACGGGACCTTTCTCCTCTGCCTGGGTTCTGGGCCTAAATTTATGAAAATTGACTCTTACAGTGGTGGGTGACGTGAAGCCTGATTCTCTGCTATGATATGAAGACTGATTCTCTGCTGACATGAAGCCAGATTCTCTGTTACGGGACCTCTCTCCTCTGCCTGGGTGCTGGGCCTAAATTTATGACAATGGACTGTTGCAGTGGTGGCTGACGTGAAGCCTGATTCTCTGCTATGACATGCAGACTGATTCTCTGCTGTCATGAAGCCAGATTGTCTGTTACGGGACCTCTCTGCTCTGCCTGTGTGCTAGGCCTAAATATATGCCAATGGACTGTTGCAGTGGTGGCTGACGTGAAGCCTCATTCTCTGCTATGACATGCAGACTGATTCTCTGCTGTCATGAAGCCAGATTGTCTGTTACGGGACCTCTCTGCTCTGCCTGTGTGCTAGGCCTAAATATATGCCAATGGACTGTTGCAGTGGTGGGTGACGTGAAGCCTCATTCTCTGCTATGACATGCAGACTGATTCTCTGCTGACATGAAGCCAGATTGTCTGTTACGGGACCTCTCTGCTCTGCCTGTGTGCTAGGCCTAAATATATGCCAATGGACTGTTGCAGTGGTGGGTGACGTGAAGCCTCATTCTCTGCTATGACATGCAGACTGATTCTCTGCTGACATGAAGCCAGATTGTCTGTTACGGGACCTCTCTGCTCTGCCTGTGTGCTAGGCCTAAATATATGCCAATGGACTGTTGCAGTGGTGGGTGACGTGAAGCCTCATTCTCTGCTATGACATGCAGACTGATTCTCTGCTGACATGAAGCCAGATTGTCTGTTACGGGACCTCTCTGCTCTGCCTGTGTGCTAGGCCTAAATATATGCCAATGGACTGTTGCAGTGTCGGGTGACGTGAAGCCTCATTCTCTGCTATGACATGCAGACTGATTCTCTGCTGACATGAAGCCAGATTGTCTGTTACGGGACCTCTCTGCTCTGCCTGTGTGCTAGGCCTAAATATATGCCAATGGACTGTTGCAGTGGTGGGTGACGTGAAGCCTCATTCTCTGCTATGACATGCAGACTGATTCTCTGCTGACATGAAGCCAGATCCTCTGTTACGGGAGCTCTCTCCTCTGCCTGGGTGCTGGGCCTAAATTTATGACAATTGACTGTTGCAGTGGTGGGTGACGTGAAGCCTGATTCTCTGCTATGATATGAAGACTGATTCTCTGCTGACATGAAGCCAGATTGTCTGTTACGGGACCTTTCTCCTCTGCCTGGGTTCTGGGCCTAAATTTATGAAAATTGACTCTTACAGTGGTGGGTGACGTGAAGCCTGATTCTCTGCTATGATATGAAGACTGATTCTCTGCTGACATGAAGCCAGATTCTCTGTTACGGGACCTCTCTCCTCTGCCTGGGTGCTGGGTAGTGTTGAGCGCGAATATTCGAAAAGCAAATTTTTTTCGCGAATATCGCAACTTCGCGATTTCGCGAATATTTCGAATATAGTGCTATATATTCGTAAAAACGAATATTCGTTTTTTGTTTCCCCCCCCCCCCCACAAAATTACAGTACACATATAATTGATTGTTTCCCAAAGGTCCAACAGCTCAGATCTTACTCACATTGCCTAGAAAGTGATTGAGGCGCGAATCTTCGTAAGGCGATTTTATTAGCGCACATGCGAATATCGGCACGTCCCAGAACAGAGGCAAAGGGCTTTGCATTCATACATTAGTGAATTGAGTTGCGAATCTTCGTAAGGCGATTTTATTAGCGCACATGCGAATATCTACACTTGTCCCAGAACAGAGGCAAAGGGCTTTGCATTCATACATTAGTGATTGAATTGAGCTGCGAATCTTCGTAAGGCGATTTTATTAACGCAAATGCAAATATCTACACTTGTCCCCAGAACAGAGAGGCAAAGGCCTGTGCATTCATATAGTATAGCACCATATTCGCGAATACGTAGAACTTCGTAAAAGTCGATTTACGAATATTCGTATTTTTTATTTTACTTTCCACCTTACAGATTACATTGATCTGTACTCTGTCAACTACTGTCATCACCCCCCACTGTATCTCGATTGATTCCCAAAAGTCTCACATTCCCTAGAAAGTGATTGAGGTGCGAATCTTCGTAAGGCGATTTTATTAGCGCACATGCGAATATCTACACTTGTCCCAGAACAGAGGCAAAGGGCATTGCATTCATACATTAGTGATTGAATTGAGTTGCGAATCTTCGTAAGGCGATTTCATTAGCGCACATGTGAATTTTGCATAGCATATGTATTATGCGATAATTCGAATTATCGCATATGCGAAATAATAACGAATTTGAATAATCGCGAATATTTTACGAATATTCTTTCGAATATTCACAAAATTTCGCGAATTCGAATATGGGACATGCCGCTCAACACTAGTGCTGGGCCTAAATTTATGACAATGGACTGTTGCAGTGGTGGGTGACGTGAAGCCTGATTCTCTGCTATGACATGCAGACTGATTCTCTGCTGACATGAAGCCAGATTGTCTGTTACGGGACCTCTCTCCTCTGCCTGGGTGCTGGGCCTAAATATATGCCAATGGACTGTTGCAGTGGTGGCTGACGTGAAGCCTCATTCTCTGCTATGACATGCAGACTAATTCTCTGCTGACATGAAGACAGATTCTCTGTTACGGGACCTCTCTCCTCTGCCTGGGTGCCGGGGCCTAAATATCTGAGAATGGACTGTTCCAGTGGTGGCTGACGTGAAGCCTCATTCTCTGCTATGACATGCAGACTAATTCTCTGCTGACATGAAGACAGATTCTCTGTTACGGGACCTCCCTCCTCTGCCTGGGTGCTGGGCCTAAATATATGCCAATGGACTGTTGCAGTGGTGGCTGACGTGAAGCCTCATTCTCTGCTATGACATGCAGACTAATTCTCTGCTGACATGAAGACAGATTCTCTGTTACGGGACCTCCCTCCTCTGCCTGGGTGCTGGGCCTAAATATATGCCAATGGACTGTTGCAGTGGTGGCTGACGTGAAGCCTCATTCTCTGCTATGACATGCAGACTGATTCTCTGCTGACATGAAGCCAGATTCTCTGTTACGGGACCTCTCTCCTCTGCCTGTGTGTGTGCTGGGCCTAAATATATGCCAATGGACTGTTGCAGTGGTGGCTGACGTGAAGCCTCATTCTCTGCTATGACATGCAGACTGATTCTCTGCTGACATGAAGCCAGATTCTCTGTTACGGGACCTCTCTCCTCTGCCTGTGTGTGTGCTGGGCCTAAATATATGCCAATGGACTGTTGCAGTGGTGGCTGACGTGAAGCCTCATTCTCTGCTATGACATGCAGACTAATTCTCTGCTGACATGAAGACAGATTCTCTGTTACGGGACCTCCCTCCTCTGCCTGGGTGCTGGGCCTAAATATATGCCAATGGACTGTTGCAGTGGTGGCTGACGTGAAGCCTCATTCTCTGCTATGACATGCAGACTGATTCTCTGCTGACATGAAGCCAGATTCTCTGTTACGGGACCTCTCTCCTCTGCCTGTGTGTGTGCTGGGCCTAAATATATGCCAATGGACTGTTGCAGTGGTGGCTGACGTGAAGCCTCATTCTCTGCTATGACATGCAGACTGATTCTCTGCTGACATGAAGCCAGATTCTCTGTTACGGGACCTCTCTCCTCTGCCTGTGTGTGTGCTGGGCCTAAATATATGCCAATGGACTGTTGCAGTGGTGGCTGACGTGAAGCCTCATTCTCTGCTATGACATGCAGACTAATTCTCTGCTGACATGAAGACAGATTCTCTGTTACGGGACCTCCCTCCTCTGCCTGGGTGCTGGGCCTAAATATATGCCAATGGACTGTTGCAGTGGTGGCTGACGTGAAGCCTCATTCTCTGCTATGACATGCAGACTAATTCTCTGCTGACATGAAGACAGATTCTCTGTTACGGGACCTCTCTCCTCTGCCTGGGTGCCGGGGCCTAAATATCTGAGAATGGACTGTTCCAGTGGTGGGTGACGGGAAGCCAGATTCTCTGCTATGGAACCTCTCTCCAATTGATTTTGGTTAATTTTTATTTATTTAATTTTTATTTTAATTCATTTCCCTATCCACATTTGTTTGCAGGGGATTTACCTACATGTTGCTGCCTTTTGCAGCCCTCTAGCTCTTTCCTGGGCTGTTTTACAGCCTTTTTAGTGCCGAAAAGTTCGGGTCCCCATTGACTTCAATGGGGTTCGGGTTCGGGACGAAGTTCGGATCGGGTTCGGATCCCGAACCCGAACATTTCCGGGATGTTCGGCCGAACTTCTCGAACCCGAACATCCAGGTGTTCGCTCAACTCTAGTTAAAAGGACTGTGTTGACCATCAGCATGAGGTGCAGTGGCCGTGTTCGTAAAGTGGGTTTTGCCCCACCTTACAGGTGTAGCAAACAACGATGGTGGACTTGCTAGCAATGAAACTATAGATGCCCACATTAGATTTAGGGCCCATTCACATGGCCGTATCCATTTTTGCGGATCCATAAAGCATGATACCGGCCGTGTGCATCCCTCATTTTGCACTCCCGCACATTCTGGCCTATGTTAGAAATGCCTTTTTTTGTCCACAGAGAAGAATAGGACATGTTCTATATTTTTGCTGGGCTGCGGAACTGCCCATCTTTTGTGGTTCAATTGAAATGAATGGGTCCACATATGATCGGCAAAAATTGCAAATCGGATGCGGACCGAGAATTCGGTTGTGTGAATTGGCCCTAACTGTGGAATAAGAGTCTGGTTTCTGGCTGTGGCTTATTCCCTTTTTCCTATTGAGACCACATACACAGTTGCCTAAAGCTATATTAACTGTTCATGTGAATTAGGGGTTTGGGAAGAAAGGCTTCCGTTTTATCAAGTGTTTGGCTGACCACTATATAAATTGTATGGCTATCATAATAGAGGTTATGAGGGAAAAAGAGGAGGGTGGAAGAGCCAGCTGTAAAATTATGGAGGATCACTTGTGGAGTAAATTCAGTTACTTAGCTGACACTTGCAAACTACACTTTAGTATATCCATGAATATCATGCTTGATACAGACTGATCTGATATCTTAAAAAATGATCAGTGGGTTTCTCCACCAGGTTGTCATCCAATTTGAAGGCTAAGCTTTTGAAGTTTCAAAATAATAAGGCAGCTAAAAGCTTTGAGATTAAAAATGATAAATGATTTTTCTGGGTTTACACTAGTGTAACAGATAGTAGAACAGATCATGGAGATAATCATCATGTATAAAGTGATATAAAATGATATAATGAATCACCAAACCATATGGTTACTGCAACTGCAACATTTCTGGTGCAATCACTGTTATCACTGCAAGCACTTGGGGCATAGCTGTTGGGGTTGCAGTCTCCCCTAGGACCTTGTCCCTGAGCAGGCCCAAAGGTTTATCAGCCACATAAGAAGATACAAGTATCTTAAAAGGCATATGGTAAGTGGGGGTCTTGTTACAGATTCTGCTTTGGCACTCAAATTATGCCTCTGGTATAAATGGAGGGAAAAGCCAATTATAGGGAATAGGCTTTATTTTGATGAGTAGATAACAATTTTTCCTCCACCCATACTAGCAATACCCATGTTCTACATTATACTTTAAAGGGGTTCCCAACTCAGACATTGATAGGATATAATATAGGTGCAGGTCCCACCTCTGGGATCAGCTCCTATCTCCCCCCCCCCCCCCCCCCCCAGAGTGAAGGAGAATGCACCTCACAAGTGTGGCCACCATCCATTCACTGCTATTGGAGTTTTGAAAGTAGACAAGAGCTGGTTTGGCGATTTCTGGCAGTCCCATAGTGGTGAATGGAGGGTGGCTGCGCATGCCCAAATGTTCTCCTTTTACTTCGTGGGGCTTGTTCTGGAGATAGGAAGGGGTCCCAGAAGTGGGACCTGCATCTGTTATGTTCTAGCAAGGGTCCTACTGACCACTAGAACATCCTAGGCAAACAAACATGAGGCAAGCAATCAGACAAGGCAAAGACCAACAGAAATGCTTTATTTCAAGATATACAAACATGGCAGGAAACTGGATCAGCAGGTAATGGACCAGTGGCAGGTAATACCACTGGATCAAATGCACCTGCAGAGGTCAGAGACTGAGTAAGCTGACTGGTCGCACCTCCAGGATGGTCCCAGTGCACTTGGCCATTTACCTGCAGAGACTGACGGTGCAAGCACCAGCAGTCAGCACAAGCATAAGGACTGGAACCCAGGCACACAAACTGGAACCCAAACATAACCGCATAGGACACAGTTCAGAAAATACAAACAGGAACCAGAACACAAGCAGATGCCTGGACCCCATACGGAATGGATGCATGGCGGTCACAGGCAAAGCTGCCCAGACAGGCAGACAAGTAGATGCTTTTACCCCATGTGGAATGACACATGGCTTTCACAGGTAGAGCTTCCCAAACAGACAGACAAGCAGATGCTTGGACCCCATGCGGAATGACACATGATGGTCACAGACAGAGCTGCCCAAACATCCAGACAAGCTGATGCCTGGACCCCATGCGGAACGTCATAAGGCGGTCACAGGCAGAGCTGCACACATAGAGTAGGTGTCCTTCCTCCAGAGAATCCAGGATCCCTCTACAGGAAAGCATAGAACCGAGCTAGTAGATGCCTGTTCCCCATGCAGAGTTACTCCATAGGCGAACAGACAGAGCTACACCACAAGACATGGGACCGAACAAGGTGAGCTTGATGTCTTACTAGGTGGCAATACAGCCAGGGCAGGTAGAATAACCCCAGGTCAGGTGCATACAGACGTGGACAAAATTGTTGGTACCCTTTGGTCAATGAAAGAAAAAGTCACAATGGTCACAGAAATAACTTTAATCTGACAAAAGTAATAATAAATTAAAATTCTATAAATGTTAACCAATGAAAGTCAGACATTGTTTTTCAACCATGCTTCAACAGAATTATGTAAAAAAATAAACTCATGAAACAGGCATGGACAAAAATGATGGTACCCCTAACTTAATATTTTGTTGCGCAACCTTTTGAGGCAATCACTGCAATCAAACGCTTCCTGTAACTGTCAATGAGACATCTGCACCTCTCAGCAGGTATTTTGGCCCACTCCTCATGAGCAAACTGCTCCAGTTGTGTCCGGTTTGAAGGGTGCCTTTTCCAGACTGCATGTTTCAGCTCCTTCCAAAGATGCTCAATAGGATTGAGGTCAGGGCTCATAGAAGGCCACTTTAGAATAGTCCAATTTTTTCCTCTTAGCCATTCTTGGGTGTTTTTAGCGGTGTGTTTTGGGTCATTGTCCTGTTGCAAGACCCATGACCTGCGACTGAGACCAAGCTTTCTGACACTGGCTAGTACATTTCTCTCTAGAATTCCTTGATAGTCTTGAGATTTCATTGTACCCTGCACAGATTCAAGACACCCTGTGCCAGACGCAGCAAAGCAGCCCCAGAACATAACAGAGCCTCCTCCATGTTTCACAGTAGGGACAGTGTTCTTTTCTTGATATGCTTCATTTTTTCGTCTGTGAACATACAGCTGATGTGCCTTGGCAAAAACTTCGATTTTTGTCTCATCTGTCCACAGGACATTCTCCCAGAAGCTTTGTGGCTTGTCAACATGTAGTTTGGCATATTCCAGTCTTGCTTTTTTATGATTCGTTTTCAACAATGGTGTCCTCCTTGGTCGTCTCCCATGTAGTCCACTTTGGCTCAAACAACGACGGATGGTGCGATCTGACACTGATGTTCCTTGAGCATGAAGTTCACCTTGAATCTCTTTAGAAGTCTTTCTAGGCTCTTTTGTTACCATTCGGATTATCCGTCTCTTAGATTTGTCATCAATTTTCCTCCTGCGGCCACGTCCAGGGAGGTTGGCTACAGTCCCATGGATCTTAAACTTATGAATAATATGTGCAACTGTACTCACAGGAACATCTAGTTGCTTGGAGATGGTCTTATAGCCTTTACCTTTAACATGCTTGTCTATAATTTTCTTTCTGATCTCTTGAGACAGCTCTTTCCTTTGCTTCCTCTGGTCCATGTCGAGTGTGGTACACACCATATCACCAAACAACACAGTGATTACCTGGAGCCATATATAGGCCCAATGGCTGATTACAAGGTTGTAGACACCTGTGATGCTAATTAGTGGACACACCTTGAATTAACATGTCCCTTTGGTCACATTATGTTCTGTGTTTTCTAGGGGTACCATCATTTTTGTCCATGCCTGTTTCATGAGTTTATTTTTTTACATAATTCTGTTGAAGCATGGTTGAAAAACAATGTCTGACTTTCATTGGTTAACATTTATAGAATTTTAATTTATTATTACTTTTGTCAGATTAAAGTTATTTCTGTGACCATTGTGACTTTTTCTTTCATTGACCAAAGGGTACCAACAATTTTGTCCACGTCTGTAGCTCCTGCACCCAGCAAAGCTGGAGGCAGACTGACCCCCAAGCTCACAGGAATATATAGCACCTAGAGACCACACCCAGACCAAGACATTGACCCCACACAAACCAGGAGACAGGGAGGGGAAAGCAAGGAAGAGACAAAACACACACAGGTTGCCGTTACACATGTCACCCCTGGCAACCAGCCAAAACGGAATCCACCGTAGCCAGTATGACAGAGCACAAAAGTGAGCAACGGGGCAACCCTTGTCACAGTGAACCACTGTGACAGTATCTATCTGAAATTGACATCCTAGCCATATGCCACCAATGTCTGAGACAGAAGTACTTCTTTGAAGGGGTTGTCCCATGAAATATATTCTACAGTTTTCAAACCAACACTTAGATCTGAATTATTTTGTAATTGCATGTAATTAAAAATGTAGTATAGATACTGAATTATTCAGTAAAATCTATCTGTATAGCGCCACCTGCTGTTTTTTTTTTTCTTATTTCTTTGTCCTGCTCACTAAGATGGCCGCACATGCTCAGTTTCATCCTTTAACTGGCTCCTGAGCTGTGATAGGCAGATCTGAGACACGCCCCCTGAGTTTTAGCAGAAAGGACACTCCCCTTGAGCTGCCAGCTTGATATAAATCTACCAGAGCAATGAATGGGGAGATCTCTAGATCCATGTGAGGTACAGGGCTGGTTCTAGCTGTGTTAGAAAGAGCTTGTCGTGTACTATATGATGTCTGATTTTCATCTTTTACATTAGTCATGGGGTAATGAAGATCTCAGATTGGTGTTCTAATAGTTAATTGTCCCTTCACAATGACTGGTGGGGTTGGTAGATAAATATGTTACTGCTTTACTGTCTTCCATCTGTGTATTACATTTTATTAACCCAATAGAGGCAAGTTAAAAAAATAGTATGGGGCACATGGAAGAGAATATGGCAGCTAGATCTGACTAAACAGAGTCTGTGTTGTCTGTTACCATGGAGACACATAGATCTGTATACAATCTGGAAACATTAAACAGTAGGTCATTTTTAATGAAGACTATTGCAAAGTTGCTGCATATTTTATTTTAGCTGCCATGGAACAACACGAAAAAGGTTTCAAGACATAACATTTAGCATCATTCTATGCTTCACATACAACAAAAATATTCCCAATATGCTACAGTATGTGTAGTTTAGACATGATTAAATACAGCAATGATGTTCAATTAGGCAGAAGATAGTCGTTTAAGGAATATGAATAATTATCTTTATCATTTGTCTGTTTACTGTGATAACCTTGTGTTTATTCCTTTTACTGTTTGTCAAACAGTAGCTGGAAAAATAACAGAAAATCATTTAAGGCTTAAGCAAACACCAGATTGTAATAAACGATTGTTAGATAGAGATGGAATGGTATTGACTTTCATAATCAACATATTAATGTAATTAGCAGAGTCTCCTCATTGAGCACTAAAATGAGATATTGCAATCAGGTCAGGAATATTTCAGATGTAGACTCGTGTGCATTCTGTACTACTTTGGTCATCATAACCATGAATTTCGATGTAGTCAATATACAGGCGATTAAATCCCTATTGGTTATCAGTTATAAAGACACATGAAACAATTCAAAACGAAATAGGTCGATTCTGGGAAATTAACTACGGTTCAGCAAAAACTCAAGTAGTATGGGATACTTTCAAGGCGTATACGAGGGGATTGATGGTTAGTAACATTGCGAACCTTAGACAGGAATATGGAAAGAAACAGAAAAATCTAAAAGAACACGCAGTGTTAGCAACAGAATCCTTCTATAGGAACAAGACCGAGAGGAATAGGCAAAATATGCAAAGAGCCACACAAATATATGCTAATTTTTTATTGGATAAGGCCCAACAGAACCTTTTTTTAAAGGGCAAAAATACTTTACAGAATCAGGCCGACCTGGTAAACTCCTTTCCAGGGTAATCTCCAATCAACAACCCAAAAAACATATAGATAAACTTCGTTTGAGTGATGGTAGGATAGTCACTACACAGGGCCCGGTGGAGAAGGCCTTTCTTGATTATTTTACTGATTTGTATAAAGCTGATTCTAACATCACAGATGACAAGATAGATCTCTACTTAGATAGGATCAAGTTTCCAACTATTACTGAGTCGGAAAAGAAAGCACTAGAAATGGAGGTCTCAATGCAGGAACTTGAGGGAGCTACTAAACTATGCTCGGCTAACTCCACCCCTGGTTCAGATGGGCTTCCATATGAATTTTATAGCAAATATGGGGACTGCATTCTTCCCAGACTGTTGGAGGTCTTTGCTGAATCAGTGGAGGATGGGATGCTGCCAGATTCAATGATGGAGGCCATAATAATACTAATACCGAAAAAAAACAAGGACCCCTTAGAATTAGAATCATACAGACCAATTTCACTGCTCAATGCAGATGTAAAGCTCCTTGCGAGGGTCCTGGCAACAAGGCTTTCCAGGGTCATCTCCTCCATTGTCCATTCGGATCAGTGCGGCTTTATCCAAAATAAGGGTACACATCATAATTTACACCGGCTCTTCTCCAATATTCAGGCCCCGGGGGGGACTGCCCGCTCCATCCTGTCATTGGACGCCTCTAAGGCCTTTGACAGGGTGGAGTGGCGTTTCCTCTGGAAGGTTCTTGCAAGGATGGGCTTTGGAGAAAGATTTATACGCACTCTTAAGCTACTGTATAGATCTCCAAGGGCAAAACTGAGTCTTAATGGAATCCTGAGCGGCAGTATTGATTTAAAGAGAGGCACCCGCCAGGGCTGTCCACTATCTCCCCTGTTATTCGATATTTATATCGAACCCCTTGCGATGGCCATCAGGCAAGATGATCAGGTTAAAGGATTCGGTACGTTAGGAACACAAGACCGCATCTCATTATATGCAGATGATGTTCTGTTTTTTATAGATCATACGGAAACTACTCTTCCTAGGATCATTCATATGGTTAAATTATTTGGTGAGGTGTCTGGTCTTTGTATAAATTGGGCCAAGACCAGTCTGCTCCCAATAGACCCTCTGCCACAGAAGGAGGTTCCTGTTATACAGTTGGATATTGTTGATACTTTCCAATATTTGGGTCTGACTATATCGCCTCGGGTTGAAAATTTTCTACAACTTAATTTGATTCCCATAATAGTAAAGACCAGAGCTAAAATAGGAATCTGGCTGAAACTTCCCCTATCCAGAGCTGATCGAATCTCACTAGTTAAAATGGTGATATTACCACAATTTCTCTATGTGCTCAGGAATACACCTATTTGGATACATGACAAACACTTTAAACTTATTGAAAGAATAATTAATGATTTAATATGGGGAAGAAAGCGAGTTCGAATTAAGTTGGAATATTTGTATAAATCTGTGGAGTCTGGGGGTTTAAATCTCCCCTACTTTAAAGGGTACTTTATTGCAGCTCAGCTATTGTGGTGTTATGAATCAGAGAACAGCGCACTCTTGAGGAAGCTGGTAACTAGCCATGCTCATAATAATATTTTTACTTTGTTGGAATCCGGTTTATTGAAGAGTTATGAGCACGGCTACAGAGAAACTATTAATCTACTTCTGAAAATGTGGAATACAACTAGGACATGGTTGAAGGTTAAGGGTTCATTCACATTTACGCCTCTTTGGCATAATTTATATTTACAAAGCTTAGATGATATTGCAGCTGACATATTTTGGCAGAAGAATAAAATCTTATATATTTCACAGGTAGTTAAAGATAGAGAAATTAAATCCTTTATAGAAATGACACATAATATAAGAAATCTTTCATGGTTTAGGTACCTTCAACTTCGATCTGTATTATCCAGTTTGGATGATAAGCGATTGTTGGATATAGATAATTTATCTTTTTTGAATGAGTGGGTAGGGGGTGTACTTGTTAAAATAAAGATTTCAAATATATATAAGTTATTACTTAAGGCACGGTTTAGTGATACACATTCACCAGGACAAAAAGCGTGGGAGGCGGATTGTCCGAATTTACAAGTAGAAGGTTGGGAGAATATTTTTGGGAATTTGGTTTCAGTATCCCAGAACTTCAACCATGTTTTAATACAATTCTATATTTGTCACAGATTATATATTACTCCCTTATGGATGAATAAATGTGGGTTAAGAGATATGTCCAACTGCCCCAAATGTGACATTGTAGGAGCGGACTTCCTCCATATGATATGGACTTGTCCAGAACTCACAAACTACTGGAATAACATCAATAACTGTATTATCTACAAATTAAAAATTCGAATTCCTTTTGAACCACAAGTATTCGTGCTTAATGATCTTTCCAAATTAAAAAATCATAAGTATCAAAAGATCTTCCTGAGTAGAATATTGATGCTGGCTAGAGTACTGATCAGCCGGACCTGGTTTGCCCGTTCCACTCCAGACATCAACACATGGATAAACCTAACCGATAAGGTTAAAAACTACGAGAAAATTTTATATAAACGGAGGGAGGTTGAGGAACAGTGGAACAAGATATGGGATGGCTGGAAGATTGATTGATTAGTCGAGGTCAAGTTGGTTTATTTACGGGGGGCCTGCTTTGACGCACCACAGATTAGGGATTAGGGATTAGGGGGGAGGGAGGGGAGGGTTTTCTAAATGAAAGAAAAGATGAATTGAATATATTATAATTATATATAATTAGTTGGGACACTAAGAATTGAGAGATTGTAAAAATGTCTGTAAAAATGTTTTGTAGTGTTTTTCCAATAAATTTTTGTTGAAGAAAAAAAAAAAAAAAAAAAAAAAAAAAATATACAGGCGCATCTCCATAAATTAGAATATCTTTGAAAAGTTACATTTATTTGAGTAATTTAATTCAAAAAGGGACTCATATTATACAGATTCATTACACACACAGAATGATATATTTCAATGATGTATTTATTTGAATGTTGATGATTATGACTTACAGCTAATGAAAACCCAAAGGTCAGTATCTCAGAACATTAAAATATTATTTAAGACCAATTAAAATTATTTTTAATATATAAATGTTGCCCTACTGAAAAGTGTGTACAGTATATTCACTCAATACTTAGGGCTCCGTTGGCATGAATTACTGCATCATTGAGGTGTGACATGGAGGTGATCACCCTGTGGCACTGCTGAGTTGTTATGGAAGCCCAAGTTTCTCAAATAGCGGCCTTTAGCTCTTCTGCATTGTTGCGTCTGGTGTCTCTCATTTTCCTCTTGATTCTCTATTGGATTTAGGTCAGGCGAGTTTGTTGGCCATTATTAAACCAGATATTGGTACTTTTGGCAGTGTGGGCCGGTGCTGCAAAATGAAATCAGCATCTCCATAAAGCTCGTCAGCAGAGGGAAGTAAGAAGTGCTCTAAAATTTAGCTTATGAGCAGTTTGTTCCCTGAGGCTGATGCCAGCACAGGGAAGGAACACTATGCCGGCACTGACATGGCGCGTACTCACTCATGCGCGAGATTATGGTGCTCTAACTTGGTGACCTCGGGGAGCAAGGAGGAGATTCGGAGGATGCAGACGGTGCTGGGCTTCTTCAGAGTGGGCGGGGATGGGCTCCTGAAACATTAGTAACAGCCCCTTGGTCTCCTTACGTGCCTCATTTACATATATATATATAAAATCGTTTTTTGCCTAAATAAAAGCACTCACAGCTATGGGGAATGTATTTTGCAGATGTGCTAGCGGCGATCTAGCAGCACATGTCCGCAGCTCTATAGGCAAAATCCAGGTGACAGAATCCCTTTAAAATAAATAAATGCTTGAAGTACTTCACTCTGTATGTAATGAATCTGTATGATATATGAGTTAAAATTTTGAATTGAATTACTGAAATAAATTAACTTTTTTATGATATTTTAAGTAATTGGGATTATTTGTCAAGTCTTTCTGCTCTCCTCCGATATATACCGTATGCTCATTAATTAGGTCACCTCAATGATCAAAAACTATTGCATTGTGTAATATATAATCTTTACCTGTCATTCTTTTTCCTTGTATTGTTTTACATTTGTTAAAGGGAACTTGTTACTAGGTTTGCGGCACTAAACCATCACCAGGTGCTTAAGCAGATGGGGTTTAGCATGCGTAGTGAAGCGCAGTGTACTCTCCCTGACTGAGTCTGCTGTATGTGCATGTGCCTGCTTCTGCCAGACTCATCTGCTACATTCACTAGATGTGATAGATGAGTAATAGATGAGTTCTTTTGAAACATAACTATGAAATGGCCTGTTGTGACAGGAGCATCTTTAGAAACTGAAACACCAGCTGCATAAGGAAATGCTGGGGTTTAGTGGCTCCAAACAGTCAACACACGTTCTAAAATATTTCCATAAATTTCATATTCTGCTTATTACGAAAAAATTAACATAATTTGTACAATAAATAGTACAGGTATGTCTAATAATAAGGAATTGATTTTCCCAAATGTATTTGCTGTTGATATTCCTCATGCCCCATGGTATTTCCTTCACTTGCATTCTAATCTCCAATAACCCCTTCAATAATATGACACAGTAAGGACAACAGTAAGGACCTGTACAGCTAGGAAATTTTCCATTTAGGATGCAAGATTGTTGATCTTGTTTTTTTTAAACTGTGTTTTTATTAAAGTTTTCATCATAATTACAACATGACAGAGATTTGTATACAGTGTGATTCCAAATTGTATCCAGACTACTGAACAAATAAGATAAGTATGACAGCTACAAATCATAATATTACATAATATTATAGAGGCAAGACAAACCATGCAGGCTCAAATTGTAAACAGCATATTTCAATTCCTAGATCTTAATATTTCTCCCTTCCCCAAAACAACATACCTTATATGACTCCGCAAAGAATCTGTAAATAAACCTTTTAACCCTGGTTAAATGAAGAAGAAGTGTGTCCTCCAGGTATCTCGCCCAACCACATAGTCTCAAGGGATGTGCAGAAACCCCAGATCTCAACTCAGGTCAACCTTCAGATACCAATCAGTATCTCTGAATGGTGTCATAATGTGTACTCCTGGTCTCTGGTATTTATTTTGGAGATTAAAGAACCTCATTATAAAAAAAAAAACTGTTTGGCCCTAGTTTCCATTTTGCTTTATGATTTCAAGTCTTTCACGCTCCAGGCATCTCGATCATCCATACAGTGTCAAGGAATGCGCAAAGGCCCCAAATCTCAACTCAGGTCTGCCTCCAGATGCTAATCAGTATCTCTGAATGGTATCATAATATGTACCACCTATATTTTGATATTTGTTTGGGGAATTAAATGACCCCATTATTTGAAAAAACAGTTTGGCCATAGTTTTCTTTTGGCTTTATGACTTCAAGTCTTTCCAGCGCCATACATTTCTTGAGTTGCAATTATATTTAATCAAGACACCGCTTAGTCACTCAACTACAGTAAAAAGGGTTTTATATTAATGAACTATCCTCAAGATAGGTCAGCAATATCTGATCAGTGGGGTTTCCAATACCCGACACTCCAGGGGCAGACACAGACAGCAGAGGGATCCTGTGCAAAGAATGTGCCCCCCCCCCCCCCCCAAGCCAAATTCGCAACCTAACCTATTCCGTCCTAACATTACTTATAGCAGTACAAAACATACAGGGTAAGACTACTTTCACACCTGCAGCACTACGCTCTGGCCACCTGATCCGGCAAAAAATGCAAGGAATCGGCCAGACACAAACCGCAGCATGCAGCGGTTTGTGTCCCTCTGATTCTCAGCATTTTTGCCAGATTGTGGCCGAATCTCTGCCATACCCCATTATAGTTAACAGTGCTCCCCAAAGTCCCGCCAATAGAAATAATTATCTACCAGACAACACGTAGTTGTAATAGTGCCCCTACAGTAATAATTTCCCACTGTGTCCCAGAAGTAATAATGCTCCCATAGTGCTCATACTAGTATTCATGTTCCTCATAGTCCTTTAACTACCATAATGCCCACGGTAGTAATAATTATCTTTATAATGTGTTACAGTAAAAATAAAAATGCCCTGTTGTGTGGCAGTATAAAAAATACCTCCTTTTAGTGCCCCCTGTAGAGCCAATGTCCCCATAGTGCCCTCATGTGTGCCAATGGCCCCTACTATGTGCCCAAAAAACCCTCTTAGTGACCCCAGTTTAGACAAGGTTCCCGTAGTGCCCTATAATTTGCGCCAGTATAAAATACTCCTATATCGTGCCCCAATAGTGTGCGTCCCCTTGTCCCCATGGTGCCTGACAACGTGCCAGTATAAAATGCCCCCATAATCTGAGCCAGTATAATTCCCCTATATAATGACCCCAATAGTGCTCCTCTCACCCCTTATTCATAGTGCCCCCCATGTGTGCCAGTATATAAGCTAGGGTCCTCAGTAGATGCCCTCATAGTGCTCCCCCCTTCTCCATAGTGCCCCTATGTATGCTAGTATATATGATAGGGTCCCCAAAGTGCTCCTCCTCTCCATAGTGCCCCCCATGTCTTCCAGTATATAAGATAGGGCCCCAGAAGATGCCCCATAGTGCTCCTTTCCCCCCCTCTTCATAGTGCCCCCCCATGTGTGCCAGTATATAAGATCGGGTCTTCATAGTGCTCCTCCTTCTCTATAGTTCCCCCCATGTGTGTCAGTATAGAAGATAGGGCCCCCATATTGCTCCTACCCTTCCTTAGTGCCCCCCATGTGTGCCAGTACACAAGATAGGGCCCCCCATAGTGCTCCTCCCCCTCCATAGTGCCCCCCATATCTGCCAGTATATAAAATAGGCAGGCCCCCCATATGTCAATTGCTCAGAACCCCCAGAGTCAGAAGGACCCCCGCCCCCCTAATATCAGTTGTCAATCATTTATTCAGGCACCCCCAAATGCTCATTCAGGACCCCATATCAATGTGACAGACCCTATCAGACCTCAGATCAGACTAAAAATAAATAATTAAAACTTACTTCGCCTGCTCCGCTGCTCTCCATGTCCGCCGAGGTGTCCTGATGTGAGTGCCTGCCCTGCTGGTCTCACGTGACCTGACTGAGTACAGTGCACACAGTCAGGCGGAAGGAGACCAGGGAGGAAGCTGAGCCATAGGGGTAATTATTTGCTTCTCTCCACCGCCACCGCCTCTCTCTTGCATACTAGAGGGGGCCCATTCATACTAGTGAGCGCTTCCAGAAGCGCTCACTAGTATGAATAGGCCCCCTCACATGCCAAGCCCCTGTGCAGCTGAACTGGCTGCACAGGCGATATGTCCGCCCCTTCTCCCAACGATCAGCTGTTTGAAGAGAAGTTGGCACTCCGTGCGCTTCCGAGATTACGGTCCATGAAATGAACGGAAAGGGACTCTTGCATGGAACACTGCTTCCTCTTCAAACAGCTGATCAGCGGGGGTCCCGGGTGTCGGACCCCCGTCAATCACGTATTGATGACCTAGGTCATCAATATAAAACCCCAGCACAACCCCTTTAAGACAGAACCAGAATGACAATGACAAACATTTGTAATAAGTTTTTCTCAAAGCACAAACTCAAGGAACTCAAAGCGCAAACACAGGAACTCAAAACACAAAGAGTCCCTGGGAATTCAGTGTCTACCATATAGGCGCTCAAACCCAACACAAAATGCACACTAGGGTCGATTTCGTCTGAAGCCAATTTGCCCTTTTTTTTTTTTTTTTTTGTGTAGTGTGGGAGGAAACCGGAGTACCCAGAGGAAACCCATGTAAACACGGGGAGAGCATACAAACTCAATACAGATGTCACTGATCAGATTTGAACTCAGGACCGCAGCACTGCAAATGTTTTCATGTGGCCATAAGTCTACTGCAGGTCTGCTTTGAGTTGGCCACACATGGGACAAACCACTATTTGAGGTGTTGGGAAATATTAAAATAAAAGATGACCCTACGGATAAAATTAAAATTGGTTTCTCTCTATTAATCATGACAGCTATTTATTTTTATTTTTCTGAGACCTTATAATAATTTAGGTGGTATTTCCACATCCCATCCTGAAGTAGGATAGACATTTGTTTATTAAGCTATGTGATGCAGGTTCTATTATTATTTCATAATCCTCTAGATAGACATGAAATGAACCTTTTTATGAGACTTGCCATATAAATATGTCAAATTGGTTAGTAATCCGTTCTGTCAATAGGACTTGCAGTCTTTTCGGACATTATATTTTTACTATTTTTGCTCAGTGGCAGCTTGAATGTAGCCTGGAGCTCTAACTAAGTGAGCCAGTGTGCCTTCCTCCACCTGCTTTATATCGCGCAACCATTATACTGTAGGACCCAGACATTGGACAACATATTTTGCCATCTCTGGTGGAAACCTGGGTTTTTCCATAAGGGAAGATACTTAGAGATCTGGAAAGATAACTTAAATGCTCACATCACCTTCTTCCATAGGTTGATTGTGTTTCTCGGTACCAACGATGTCTTTATTTTCACTACAGTCTGTAGTAGAGCTATAAGGTCCCATAGTGAGGTCAGGTCAGACTTCAGTTCATAATTGGAAAAGTGTGTAGTACCATGTAACCAATCAAATGCTTATCTCAGTAGGCAAGCCAAATTGTAGGCCCTGCATCTATGAAAATTAGCCCCATCACTTTCCGTAAGGAAGGGCATCAATTTTGCTAAGGATATGTAGGAAGACCAAATATATGCTATGAAGGCAGCATTTAGCTGTGAAACCTATTTGTGTTTCAAGGGTTGAGCTATGGTCTACATCAGATAAAAAGTTTAGAAGAACTCAACATTTTGAACAAGTAACTTCCAAGCAATAGACTGGAACATGAATCTACAGTATTGTTTCAGTTCTGTCTGGATCTTTATAAATAAAGGAGGGTATTTATAAATTTCTAGAATCTTACCTACCGTATTTTTCGCCCCATAAGACGCACCTGGTTTTAGAGGGTGAAAATAGGGAAAAAAATATTTTTGACAAAAGGTGTGTCAAAACTTTTATAAAATAACAGACCAATATTTTAACAATGTAAACATTAACAATAGTAACCAGCAGCATTAATACCCATCATTATTGACTTAAATGTCCAGGTACAGTACTCCTCTATTCATCAGGGAACCCCAAAAACTCCTCACCACTACTGTCCAGTTTAATCGCACTCTGTGGCTCAGTATCACTAGTATCGCTGCCTTCAGATTAGTCGTACAGCATATTGTCCTCAGTGCCATCCAAGGCATTGCTAATGCCACACTTTTTAAAGGATCTGACGACTATTTCATCCGTCCACTGGGAGTCAGGTCATGGTTCCCAGCTGCCATCCACTTGTTCCATTCCTCCCTCATGAAAACTTTAAATGGCTTATTAATGGAAACTCCCAGAGGTTGTAGCTGGCTGGTAAGCCCCCCAGGAATTACCGCAAGATGGGTGTTCACTTCCTTAAATCTTGTTTTTGTGGATTCGGTGATATGTGCCCTAAACTGGTCAAGCACTAGTAGGGCAGGTTTCTTCAGAAGTCCTCCAGTGTGTTTGGACCACACCTTTTCGATCCATACTTTCATGCCATTTTCGTCCATCCACCCTTTGTCGTGAACATGGACAATCAGTCCTCGTGGGATCACCTCTTTTGGCATGGTCTTCCTTTTAAAAATCCGCATTGGTGGCAGTTTGGTGCCATCTGCGCAGCAGGGCAAAACAACCGTGTAATGCGTTTTCTCGTGTCCAGAGGTCTTCACAGTTACGTTTTTTGCGCCTCTCACATCGACGGTCCTATTCCATGGAACATCGAAGGATAACGGAACTTCATCCATGTTTCCAATCTGGCCTATTTCATAGCCATGTTTCTTTCTTGAATCCAGCACAAATTTATGAAAAGAAAGAATCTTGGCCATTTTTTGTGCAATTCTTGTTTTGGTGCGCATAGCAAGGCCACATCTTCTCATGAATCTGTAGCACCATGATGTCGATCCAGTGAAGTCGTCAATGCCTTTCTCTGCAGCAAGATGTTTGGCTTCATAGATGATAATTTTTGTGGATACTGAGAAGCCGTTGTTGCTGTGACATGTGATCCACTCTTTCATGTCCACGTCTAGCTGTGGCCACTTTACAACACACCCACGAAAAGTGTGTTTACTTTTCTCCGCTTTCTCCAACCGATCCTCTTGTTTCCTCCATGCACGAATCATCTTTTCAGTTGGAGGCGGCCCAAAATGTCTCTCCGCTGCCCTGTTTCCATGCTCTTTGGCGTACTTTATCACCTCTAGTTTAAAAGGAATTTTATAAGAAAGCCTTTTCTGCTTTGACATCGCTCAGAAATGTACAGTATGCAGCAGGAGACTATGGTAATTTTCTGCAATAGAATACAGTAATGGAAGAACTGTTGACACTACAATTATGGGGGTACTGTAGCTAAGAACATCAGTGGATGACAATGTTATGGGGGGGATCTGCCACTAACACAATCTTATTGGGAAAGGGGGGGATCCAATGACACTTTAAGGCGTCATGCAGACATCCATGGACCATGGTCCGTGAAATCCCGTCCTGCTGAGAGCACCAAGGGCACGGCGTCATAGAAACCAATGACACCATGCACTTCGTGCACTCAGCAGGACGGCAGGCTGGGATATCATGGACAGTGCTCCACAGATGTCTGCATGACGCCTTAATAAGGGGGTCACTTTATTAGGAGTGAGCTCCCTTTATTAGGAGTGAGCTCACTTTATTAGGGGGGCACTTAATTAAGAGGGGGGGCACTTTATTAGGAGGGGGGGACTTTATTAGGATGGGGGCTGTCAAGATTGGTGTTATCCACATTTCCTTCCCCCACTTCACATTTAAAATGCTAAAAGACATCCTAAGGAATCCCAGTGTTAATAAAGTGCCACCCATAATAATAAAGTGGTGTGCCCTGCCCGAAAGACATCCCTAAGGACCCCCACTGTTAATAAAGTGCCCACAAGTGCATTTTAAATGTAAAGTGGGGGGAAGGAAATGTGCAAAACACTGCCTGAATGAACATTTCATACCGGATCCTCCGAGCAATCCTCTGAGGGCAGCGTGACGACTGAGACGAGGGGCGGAGCAGACTTCCCTGTCACACATGCCAGCTGCGCCCCTTGTCTTCCTGCTCCTGCGCTCCATTTCCTCCTCCATAACAGCGCTTCGTGCCGGCCGGTCCCTACAACCCAGCATTTACTGAGGCCGGCCGACCCTTCATACCACCATCGCCATCTGCAGCGGATCGCAGCAATGGACACCCGCACCACTGCCCGCCGCCGGCTGCCCGCTGGACATGTGAGCACTGCGAGCGCAGCAGGTACAGTCAAATATAAGCACCGGATATGCTTTTTTTTACCCCAGGTTTCACCTATATTCACCCCATAAGACACACTAACTTTTTCCGCCCATTTTTTTTTTGGGGGGGAGTGCGTCTTATAGGGTGAAAAATACGGCATATTTATAGGAAGATATTTAATGCTTGAAGACATTATCTGTACCAACACTGGCAACCCTTTCAAATCTGTGTGAAAAAATTGAAGAAGAAAAAAGTCATTTTGATGGCAGCAACGCATCTCACAAAAAGTTGGAACAGGGCCATTTCTATGATTGTGTATCATCATCTCTTCTTTTAACAACAGTCTGTAAACATCTGGGAAGTGAGAAGACCAATTGCTGGACTTTTAGGAGAGAAATGTTGTCCCATTTTTGTCTGATGAAGGATTCTAGCTGCACAACAGTCCTGGTTCTTCTTTGTTGGATTTCCCATTTCATAATGCACCAAATGTTTTCCATTGGGGAAAGTTCTGGACTGCAGGCCAGGCCAGTTCAACTCCGGGACTCTTCTTTTGTGAAGCCATGCTGTTGTGATGGATGCTGTATGTGTTTTAGCATTGTCTTGCCTAAATACACAAGATCTTTCCTGAAAGACATGTATGGATGGGAGCATATGTTGGTCTAAAACCTCTGTGTACTGTTTAGCATTAATAGTGCATTTCCAAATGTGTAATCTTCCCATGCCATAGGCACGTATGCAATCCCATACCAGTTAATTGCCCAAGGATGGTTAAATAAAAAAACTCCATCGATAGAGAAATGTATGCAGTGCATTCAGAAAGTATTTAGACCCTTTCTACTTTTTCATATTTTGTTATATTGCAGCCTGGTGCTAAAATTAAAACTTTCCCCCCATCATTCTGCACTCAGTACCCTGTAATGAAAAAGTGAAAACAGAATGTTAAAAATATTTGCCAATTTATTGAAAAAGAAAAAACTAAATTCCACATTGATATAAGTATTTAAACCCTTTGTTCAGGACAGTTTTGGATTTGGAGATTTTCTACCATTCCTCTCTGTAGATCCTCTCAAGCTTTGTCAGGATGGACAGAGACCGTCAGCAGACAGCCGTTTTCAGGTTTCTCTAGAGATATTCGATTGAGTTCTGCCTAGGTTACTCAAGGACATTCACAGAGTTGTCCATAAGCCACTATTGTGTTTTCTAGGCTGTGTGCTTAGGGCCACTGTCTTGTTGGAAGGTAAACCTTCGGCCCAGTCTGAGGTCCAGAGCACTCTGCATCAGATTTTCATTAAGAATATCTCTGTACTGCTCCATTCAGCTTTATCTCCACTCTGATCAGTCTCCCTGTCCCAGCCATTAAAACCGCCCCCCCTACCCCCCCAAGCATGATGGTGTCACCACCATATTTTACTGTAGGTATAGTATTGAGCAATGCCTGGTTTCCTCCATACATAACGCTTAGAATTGAGGCGAAATATTCAATCCTAGTTTCAGCAGACCAAAGAATCTTGTTTCATACAGTCTAAGGCCCCTTGCAGACGAGTGTTCCTCCAGCAGTGAGTCCGCATCACAGCACCTGGCCTGACCTCCCAGCACTGCTGGGGGTCACATAGCATTATATTGATTTATGATGCTATTGTCATGGTCTTACCTTCTTGCTGTTCTCCTTCGTTTGACATGTGCTGGCGGCCATCTTGGTTTCTGGGTTTCTTGTAGCCTCCCACCCTGCGGCTTCTCCTTCCCACTGGGAGGAGCTGGATGCCTAGCTCATATATATAGGAGGTCTGTGGCTTCAGTTCCTTGCTTGGTCCTCCTGTGTTCACATGCTTCTAAGACTGCTGCTGCTTCTGGTTCCTGATCCTGGCTTCGTCTGACTACCCTGCTGGTTCCTGATCCAGGCTTCGTCTGACTACCCTGCTGGTTCCTTATCCAGGCTTCGTCTGACTACCCTTCTGGTTCCTGACCTCTGGCTTCGCAAGACCCTGCTTCGGTTTAGCCATCCGTTTGGACTTTTGCCTCACAGCTTGATTTTCAATAAAGCCTTCTTATTTCCACTTATCTCTTGTTGTACGTCTGGTTCATGGTTCCATGACATTAGGACCAAGCCATGAATTCTGACGGTACAGGGCCATCCTCGCTACCTACGCTGGTTGCCAGACTTGATCAGCAGGATCACCTGTTGGGTCGGTTCGCTGTGGCGTTGCAAACCCTGCTTGAACGCACGGCTCATTTAGCTTCCGTTGCCGATGGGTCGGTTGTCGCTCCTGGGCCCGCTCCTACTGCCGCTCCGGTTGTTGCGCCAGAGTCTACCCCGACACCTGTTGCTGCGCCTGCGGTGTTTCGGGGTATGACCGGTTCTGCCCCCCTTCCACAGCGCTTTGGGGGAGAGCCAACTCAGTGCCGAGGTTTCCTTAACCAGGTGGGCATTTATTTCGAGTTGCTGCCACGTGCCTTTCCTACTGAGAGATCAAAGGTGGGCTTCTTGATCTCGCTGCTCTCGGACAAGGCCTTGGCCTGGGCCAGCCCTTTATGGGAGAACAACAATCCGGTGGTTGCCGAGTTTTCCGGTTTTGTTGCTTCTCTTCGGAAGGTATTCGATGTGCCGGCTCGTGCTGCCTCTGCTGCAAAGCTCCTTATGTCCATCAGACAGGGTTCACGATCCGTAGCTGAATACGCCATTGAGTTTCGTACCCTGGCAGCAGAGGTGGGCTGGAATAATGAGGCTCTGGTCGCTGCTTTCTCTCATGGTCTCTCGGATGCCTTGAAGGATGAGGTTGCAGCTAAGGACCTACCAGTGGAGCTCGAGTCTCTTATTTCTTTCCTGATTTTGATTGACACCAGACTCAGGGAGAGACCTTCCTTTAAGGAGAGCCTGCGGAGGTCTTCTAACAGATTGGCTCCTACGTTTGCTGTCCCACCCGTGCCTCCCTCTCCTCCCACGCCTCCTGGGGATGACTTGTCTGGGGGTGAACCCATGCAGCTGGGGTTTGCTCGCCTGTCCGAGGGGGAGAGAACACTCCGGAGACGCGAGGGCCGATGCATGTACTGTGGTCTCGGTGGGCATTTTCGGTTGGCATGCCCGAACCGTCCGGGAAACGCTCGCACCTGAGATCCTGTCAGGGGCAGATCTTGGGTGGAGTCTCCTCGTCCCCGGTTTCCCGTGTTGACAAACCACTGATTACTGTTGTCCTCTCCTGGGTCGGGGGCTCTGTGACGACCCAGGCGTTGGTGGACTCTGGTGCTGGTGGTTTGTTCATTGATAGTGTGTTCGCTGCCGCCAATTCCATTCCTCTGCAGCCTCGAGGTTCCCCACTGGCTCTTGAGGCGATAGACGGCAGACCCCTTCTGCCGCCACACGTGACTCATGAGACCCTTCCAGTGGGGATGGCCATTGGTGCCGTTCACAGAGAGTCGGTCTGTCTCCAGGTTATTTCGTCTCCACACTACTCGGTGGTCTTGGGGTACCCCTGGCTCCAGAAGCATAATCCGACTTTCGATTGGAGATCGGCCGAGATCCTCTCGTGGTCACCGCAGGGTGGGGCTAGTTGCATCCATGGGTCTGTCAAGTTGCTGTGTACTTCCTCGGACTCTCTGTTGCCTCCTGAATACGAGGAGTACCGGGATGTATTCGATAAGGTGCATGCGGTTGCCCTACCTCCGCACCGCCCATACGATTGTGCCATAGAGTTACAATCTGGTGCCGTTCCTCCTCGTGGCAAGGTCTATCCACTGTCGGTAGCGGAGAATGAGGCCATGGAGGAGTACGTGAGGGAGGCGCTTTCACGCGGACACATTCGCAAATCCTCGTCCCCGGCAGGGGCTGGATTTTTCTTTGTGAAAAAGAAGGGCGGTGAGTTGAGGCCTTGCATCGATTACAGGGGTCTCAATCGCATCACGATCAAGAACGCTTACCCGATACCCTTGATTTCCGAGCTGTTCGATCGCCTCAAAGGGGCCACAGTCTTTACCAAACTCGACCTGAGGGCGGCATATAACCTGGTAAGGATCAAGGCGGGCGATGAGTGGAAGACCGCGTTTAACACCAGGACCGGTCATTATGAATCCTTGGTTATGCCTTTTGGGTTGTGCAATGCGCCCGCAGTCTTCCAGGAATTCATCAACGATGTTTTCCGTGACCTGTTGCAGCAGTGTGTGGTGGTCTATTTGGATGACATCTTGGTATATTCTGAATCCATGGAGGCCCACATTCTGGATGTCAGACGAGTGTTGCAACGGTTACGAGAGAGCAAGCTGTTCGGTAAGCTTGAGAAATGCGAATTTCACCGATCCCAGGTAACCTTCTTAGGTTACATCATTTCTGCTGAGGGGTTCTCCATGGATCCTGAGAAGGTTTCGGCTGTCTTACAGTGGCCCCAGCCCAATGGTCTTCGTGCCCTGCAGCGCTTTTTGGGCTTCGCCAATTATTATCGGAAGTTCATCAGGGACATTTCCATGCTAGCCAAGCCTCTCACGGATCTGACCAGGAAGGGCAGTAATCCCCAGGTCTGGCCGCTCGAGGCCATCCGAGCTTTTGAGGCTCTAAAGTCCGCCTTTGTGTCGGCTCCGATTCTGTCGCATCCCAACCCTGGGTTGCCTTTTGTCCTCGAGGTGGACGCGTCTGAGACGGGAGTAGGCGCCCTTCTGTCTCAGCGTAGAACACCAGAGGGTCCTCTGCTTCCTTGTGGGTTTTACTCCCGGAAACTGTCTTCCGCGGAGTGCAACTATCAGATTGGTGACAGGGAGTTATTGGCCATCGTGCAGGCCCTTAAAGAATGGAGGCACTTGCTCGAGGGCTCGGTGGTTCCGGTTCTCATCCTGACGGACCACAAGAATCTGACCTACCTCTCTGAGGCCAAGAGATTGACACCACGTCAGGCCAGATGGGCTCTGTTCTTGTCACGTTTTAATTACGTGGTCTCCTACCTACCCGGTTCCAAGAACATCAGAGCGGATGCCTTATCACGGCAGTACTCCGAGCTGTCCGGGGAGGAGTCGATTCCGACTTCGGTCATACCTCCGAATCAGATCCTGGCCGCCATTCGCACCAGCCTGACCTCTCCCCTGGGTGAGCAGATTTTGGCGGCTCAATCTGGTGCTCCCTCTGGGAGACCCAACGGCAGATGTTTTGTGCCTGAGGAGTTGCGCACTCGGTTGTTGCGAACCTACCATAACTCCAAGGCCGCGGGGCATCCTGGAAAGAATCAGCTGTCATGGGCTGTTTCACGTCTGTTCTGGTGGCCTTCTCTACAGTTCCGACATCGCCGCATATGTAGCGGCATGCTCCGTTTGTGCCCAGAGTAAATCCCCTCGGCACCGTCCGTTGGGCCTTTTGCAACCCATAGCCACCGGGGAGCTTCCATGGTCACACCTGGGGATGGATTTCATTGTGGACCTCCCTGCATCCCGAGGCCATACGGTCATTCTCATGATTGTGGATCGGTTTTCCAAAATGTGCCACTGTGTTCCTCTCAAGAAGTTACCCTCTGCACGAGAGTTGGCCACGATTTTTGCCAGGGAGGTCTTCCGGTTGCACGGTTTGCCCAAGGAGATTGTGTCGGATCGGGGGAGTCAGTTTGTGTCCAGGTTCTGGCGCTCCTTTTGCTCCCAGTTGGGGATTCATCTCTCTTTCTCCTCGGCCTACCACCCTCAGTCCAATGGGGCCGCAGAACGATCCAATCAGGCCTTGGAGCAATTCCTTCGTTGCTATGTCTCCGATCACCAAGACAATTGGGTTGACCTCCTGCCTTGGGCTGAGTTTGCCAGGAACACGGCGGTGAACTCTTCCTCTGGGACGTCTCCCTTCATGGCCAATTATGGGTTCCAACCTGCCGTGTTACCGGAGGTATTCTCTCCCCAGGATATTCCGGCTGTGGAGGATCACCTTTCCGTCCTACGTGCTTCTTGGGTACAGATCCAGAGGTCCCTTGAGGTCTCTGCGCAGCGCCAGAGACTCCAGGCTGATCGCAGACGAGCGCCCGCTCCTTCCTACCAGGTCGGAGACCGCGTATGGTTGTCCACCCGCAACCTCAACCTTCGAGTGCCCACTCCCAAGCTGGCGCCTCGCTTTGTTGGTCCCTTCCGAGTGCTTCGCAGGGTAAACCCGGTAGCCTATGCCCTTGCGCTTCCTCCTGGCATGCGGATCTCCAACGTGTTTCATGTCTCCCTGTTGAAGCCACTGGTGTGTAATCGTTTCACTTCCTCGGTTCCTCGGCCTCGTCCAGTCCAAGTGGGCAATCGTGAGGAGTATGAGGTGAGCAATATCCTGGACTCACGCCTGGTCCGCGGTCGGGTGCAGTTTTTGGTCCATTGGCGTGGTTATGGTCCAGAGGAGCGTTCCTGGGTTCCCTCCGCAGATGTCCATGCTCCTGCCTTGCTCCGAGCCTTCCACGCACGCTTCCCTCAGAAACCGTTCTTTACTCCGCGGAGGAGGGGCCCTTGAGGGGGAGGTACTGTCATGGTCTTACCTTCTTGCTGTTCTCCTTCGTTTGACATGTGCTGGCGGCCATCTTGGTTTCTGGGTTTCTTGTAGCCTCCCACCCTGCGGCTTCTCCTTCCCACTGGGAGGAGCTGGATGCCTAGCTCATATATATAGGAGGTCTGTGGCTTCAGTTCCTTGCTTGGTCCTCCTGTGTTCACATGCTTCTAAGACTGCTGCTGCTTCTGGTTCCTGATCCTGGCTTCGTCTGACTACCCTGCTGGTTCCTGATCCAGGCTTCGTCTGACTACCCTGCTGGTTCCTTATCCAGGCTTCGTCTGACTACCCTTCTGGTTCCTGACCTCTGGCTTCGCAAGACCCTGCTTCGGTTTAGCCATCCGTTTGGACTTTTGCCTCACAGCTTGATTTTCAATAAAGCCTTCTTATTTCCACTTATCTCTTGTTGTACGTCTGGTTCATGGTTCCATGACAGCTATGTAACCCTTGCAGTTCTGGAATTATCCAATACATTCAAGAACTGTAAGGGCTACATAGCATCATAAATGAATATAATGCTATGTGCTGGGAGGTCAGGCCAGGTGCTGCGATGCGGACTCTTTAGATGCAAACTTTCATGTGTCTTTTACTGAGGAGAGGTTTCATTCTGGCCATTCAGCCATAAAGGCCAGATTAGTGGAATGCTGCAGTATTGGTTGACCTTCTGGAAGATTCTCCCATCTGCACACAGGATCTTTGGAGCTCAGCCAGAGTGACCATTGGATTCTTGGTCACCTCTCTTACCAAAGCCCCTTTCCCCCAATTACTTTGTTTGGTGGGGCAGCCAGCTCTAGGAAGAGTCCTGGTTGTTGCAAACTTTTTCCATTTTATAATTATGGCCATTGTGCTTTTGAGAAAAAAAAATGTGTACCCTTCTCTAGATCAGTGCCCCCACACAATCCTGTCTCTGATCTCTACAGACAGTTATTTCCTCCTCATGTCTTGATTTTTGCTCTGATATACATTGTCAGCTGTGAGACTTTATATAGAGAGGGGTGTGTTTTTCTAACTCATGTCCAATCAACTAAATTAACCACAGGTGCACTCAAGGTGTAGAAACATCTCAAAGATGATCAAAAAGAAATATAATGCCCCCAGAGCTAAATTTTAAGCGTTATAGTCAAGAGTCTGAATACTTATGTCAGGCAAAATTTAAACTTTTCCTTTTTAATAAATGCGCAAATATTTCTAAAATTCAGTTTTCACTTTGTCAGTATGGGGTGTTGAGTGCAGATTGATGGGGAAAATGTGATTTTATTTTAGTTGGATACATTTTTTTTTTGTTAATACACGGACACTGCTTTCACATCCCAAACTATATTCATACCTTTGGGTTGTAATGTTTGCATTTTGTATATCCACTTTGCTTCCTTCTTAATAATATGCTTCACTGGATCCCCTCCCCACCATGTGTCACGTACAAGTTCAACACCAATGAACTTAAGACCAGCAGGATTCCGCTGATGTTACTTCTTAAAATGAGCTGACACGCTGTGGGTTTCCAACCCTTTCTTTATATTTCTGATGTGTTCCCCAATCCTAACTTTCTTAAAGTCTTGCCCACATATAGTAAATTACAATGGCACTCAAGAACATAAATAACTCGTGCATTTTCACATGAAATATGACCTCTTATTTTAAAATCTTTATCTCCCACATTAGTTTAAATAAGTTCTTTTTTAATTATATCTCTTTTCTTCTCTTGTTCTGTTTTTACACGCGGTACAAAAACCGCACCATGTGAATTCCCCATACGGTATATCCACCTCTTTACGTAGACAGCTATGTACTGTTTTGTCCATGATAGTGGGTGCCCTCTTAAATATAAATGCTGGATTAGAGTATTTGATTTGGGTATTTGACCTAATAGAGGATCATTATGCAGTATTTTCCAATTTCTACAGATTATATTCTTTAATTGTGGGTACAGTGTTGAGTACTGGGTAGAGAACGCAATTTTATACCTATCCATCTCTCTCATATTATTCTTATGTAGATGGAGTATAGGCCTGTCTGAGTTTTAGCAAAACTAAATGCTTCAGTCTGATGTTCCTACATTTACTAGATCCATTTTAGATGAAGCAAGTATTTGAGAACCCTTGGACACCATGAACTTCCACTTGTTAGCCAATGTATCCTTATTAATCCACATGGCCTTTGTGCTAATTGAATAGGTTCTGACGAGATTGCTGAGTATTGCTGGATAAATGTTTGTGAAACAAAGGTAATTTCCAATGTGTGGTGCATGCATGTGCATGCTGAATAATTTGTTTGTCTTGTTAATCTTGCCCTGATATCTGCGATGTATTGGCAGCTGTATTACAAACTTCACAATGAGCAATATATTGTTTTCTATTACTCACTAGTGCTTATACATACACATCGAAGTTATCTAATCCAGAGTAAAGAAAGCACCCAAAGGCTATGTAAGTAATATTATCAGTGGGTGTTACTGAACATGCAGGGCTCCACATTGGTTTGCTGAGGAAGTTAGTCAGAGCTAATGAACTTTAAACTTCATGTTACACAAGCTGAACATTCCTTCCTCAATAAGCATAGTTTATATAATAGTTCATGTTACTAAACTGGATCTGAATGCACTGAAGCAAACACTTGTTTATGTTCATACACTCATTACTACATGGTATGCACTTTCAGAAAAAAAACACCGCAGTACATGTTGGAGGTAAATAGCTGTATACTACTCTGGGGGTGTGGGTCCGTATTTTATTTTGGTTTCAGTTTTAAATGACATACAGTATATTGTAGAAGTCACCAGACATATTATACCATGAGCGTACATTATATGTTTGGAAGAAAGCACTTTGTTCTAAAAGTAATCACTTGAACTAATAAAACCCTAAAACAAAATCAAATCAGAGTACCTAAAATATATACCTAAAATATAATTAATCCCATGAGGATACTGACTGTCAAGATCCTTTAAGGTGTATTCTCATCTAGGGCTTTTGGCAACCTGTGGATAAGCCATGATATGCCTGATTGGTGAGGGATCCACCTAGGAAACTTACACCTACCTGGAGAACGGGCATCAGTAAATCAGTAATTCAAAGTGGCCACTTTCACCACTGAAGTACAATAGACCTCAATAAACAGTGATGCACACCACCACTCTATTGATGTCATTGAGAACAAAATGGTCAGTGAATTGACAAACAGGGGTCACAGAACATAAGTCACAAAACAGAAAAGAATCCTCACCGCAGCATTCAGGTACACTATTCATTCTTTTAGTGTCTACCTGTATATGGAAAGGGGGAAATCAATATAATCTGTCTTGGTCTAGAACTTGGAAATAAGTCCTTCTTTATTGGATTTGGATTTAAAATATCAAGCATACAGTATGGTTATAAAAACATGTGCAACCTGCTTATGTATTTTAAACTCCTGAGACTTGTTCACGGCATAATTTGCACTGATCTAAACACAACATTTAAAAACAAATCTAAATAAAACTCAGGGTAAGCCATCACTAGCATATCGGCAGAGGTTGGGCACCCTGCACCCTGACCATCAGCTGCTCATTGGAAATCAGCACCAGAGCTACTGAACATCATCAACATTGTAGTGGAAAACACTTATTACGCAGCACTGCACCCATTGACTTAAATGGGAGAAGCACTGTAGTAGCGAGCTCCATCCACTACAATGTTGATGGTGTGCTGAACAGCCTATTGTCAGGGTGCCTTACTGTTTTATTGGGTTTTATTGACTATGGGTAGGATTATTGAGAAAGGCTTAAGGTGTGTTGCTAGATCAGGAAAAACATTGCATCATACAATATCCCCAGATAAATGGCTGGAGACAAAAAAAAAAATTGGTTCAATCACAAAGGTTACTTGAAATGCAAAGGTTCAAGATGTAGTTTGTACATCAATGACCATAAAATAGATTATTTCTGCAAAAAAAAAATAATCTATTCTGCCACATTTTATGGGTTTTGTTTCAGCTTATCTCACTTTTAGTGACTCTCCAGGTGCGTGTTATCTTAACATCATCTGGGCAATAGACTTTATTAAAATCAAAATGCTAAATTATAAAACATACATTTCCAAGATGAATTTCATTTTTTCAATTTCCAATTTAAGATTAATTTCATTTTTTCAATTTCCAATTTCCATCATTTTTCTGCTTTCACTTTTCTTGGCATATAAATACACTAAATAAATCCTGGAAAGAAATAATGTAACCTTATCTTGCACCACAACCATAAATTCTAGCATCAACCTGTCTTGAAAAGTCACCATGACCAATTAAAATATTTTCATAACTAAAATCTGTAGCATCCAACACAATCTTTAACCAACCTTTCAAGTGTAACAAAAGTAGTTTTGTAAAGCTACAGAACCAAAATAATTATCAAGATCTTCTATTCCTCCACATCCTTCTCTATGACAGACCTCCAAAATCCCCATTCATCTTCCCTTACGCCCCTTTCACATGGGTGTCCTGGATTTTTCCCCTGGATGTGCCGCGTGTGCATTGCGGGAAAACCGCGCGAGTAGGCGCGCAATTTCAGTCAGTTTTGACTGCGATTGCATGCTGATGTTCAGTTTATTCCCCGCGAGTGCAAACTGAATGTGGTACCCAGACCCGAACCCACACTTCTTCACTGAAGTTCGGGTTTGGGCTAGGTGTTCTATTCATTTTATTATTTTCCCTTATAACATAGTTTAATGGGGTCCGGGGGTTGCTTTCATCCCTATCATCTCCTAGCAACCATGCGTGAAAATCGTACCGCATCCGCACTTGCTTGCGATTTTCACGCAGCCCCATTCATTTCTCTGGGCCCTGCGTTGCGTGAAAATCACAGCTCATCTGCACAGCTCCATTGAAATGAATGGGTCCGGATTCAGTGCGGGTGCAATGCATTCACCTCACGCATTACACCCGTGTGGAAAACTCGCCTGTGTGAAAGGGGCCTTAAGGAGAGAACATAAAGGGAGCCATCCATGGAGGGACATCCCCACCAAATCCAACTTTCTATTTGCAATACAAGGAGTCTTAAACAATTTTCAAACATGAATAGTATTTAAAAAAGGTAAGACACTTATCACCTACTTATTCCTGAAATGTCTCAGCATTCCCTTTTTATCACTACTGGTTAAGACTAGAGATGAGCGAATCGAAGTTGACGAAGTGGAATTCGTTCCCAATTTAAGGAAACATTTGATTCGCTCCGAATTTCCTCTGGGAATGCGGGATCACCCAAAATGCCATGCATGCAGCCAATCAGCAGCCAGCCCTGTGATGTCACAGCCCTATAAATAGCCTCAGCCATGTTAGAGTTTGCCATTTTCCAGTGTACTTAGTGCAGGGAGAGACTTCAGCAGGCGCTAGGGACAGTGCTAGAAAAAACTTAATTGTGCTAACAAAAATGATTTACAAGTTCAGGGAAAGATTATTCAAGGTGTAGGGAAAGGATAGGGAGGAATCAATCCAAAGCATTTATGTAGGACAGGGTTCAGTCGGGGAGGTGACAGACTAGGTAATAGGAATAATCCTAATACACTTTGCTGCACTGACTGGCAATACAAATTGCCATTATACAGCTCTGTAATTCCAGCAAACTGTTCTTGTTATTGGGGTGCAAGTGCTGTTTGATACAGCCATTAACAGGGTTTATTACAAGGAAATATTTCTACTTCTTATTTGCCCTTGCCCAGTTATATGTTCTAAAGCTTTTTTGGCTTGTATTAGTGGGAAAAAATAGCTTATTAGCCGTTGTGTGGTTAAGTGCGAAAATTACAGCCATTTTTGGCATGTATTAGTGGCACAAAAAATTTGTTTATTTGCCGTTCAGCGGTGCAGTTATATGTTCTAAAGCCTTTTGTGTAGTATATACATAAGTGGAAAAAAGAAAAATATATTTGCCATTTAGCGGTGCAGTTATATATTCTAAAGCCTTTTGTGGAGTGGAAAAGTGGGAAAAAGAAAAAAATATTTGCCGCTCAGCAGTGCAGTTATACATTCTAAAGCCTTTAGTGTCATGTATATGTGAAAAATAATAATGGCATATTTGCCATTTAACAGTGCATTTATATGTTCTAAAGTTCTTTTTGTCGTGTATTAGTGCAAAAGAAAAATATATTTACCGTTCAGCAGTGCAGTTATATGTACAGTTGAGCGGACACCTGGATGTTCGGGTTCAACGGGTTTGGCCAAAGTTCACAAAAAAGTTTGAGTTCAGGACCCGAACTTGACCCCGAACCCGAACCCCATTGAAGTCAATGGGGACCCGAACTTTGGAGTACTAAAATGCCTCTGGAATTTCATGGAAAGGGCTAGAGGGCTGCAAAAGGCAGCAAAATGTGGTTAGGAGCATGGCAAGTGCTCTGCAAACAAATGTAGATAGGCAAATGACTTCAAATAACAAAATACGTAAAAATATAAAATAATAATCATGATCTAGTAGGACGAGGTCCATATGGAGTAGGAGGTTGAGGAGGCGGTGGATGTGGCGGTGTAGGTGGAAGCGGCGGTGGAGGAGGAGGAGGTAGTCAACACTGGTTTTTTGTTTTGTTTTTATTTTATTTTTTTTGTTTCAATTTAGGTAGACCTCAAAACATTGGGAAATATTAAAAATAAAACTAAGAGAAAGTGCACTAAAATACAACAATGGCTGGGTAAGGCCGGAATACATGTCTATTCTGCACAAGATACGGATAAGTCCTGTGGAGTCCATGGCAGGTTCATTTTAATGAGCGTGAGCTTGTCCACATTGGCTGTGAACAGGCGGCTGTGCTTGTCTGTGATAACGCCCCCTGCCATGTTAAACACACATTCAGACAGTACACTGGCTGCAGAGCAGGACAGCACCTCCAAGGCATAAAGGTCTCCAGTGCCAATTTGGAGACCCAGAAGTTGAAAGGGGAGACCCATCATTCAGTACGTGTAGGCGTGTGCACGCATACTGCTCCACCATATTGCTGAAATGCTGCCTCCTGCTAAGATGTTCCATATCAGCTGGTGGTGCTGGTTGTTGTGGCATGCTGACAAAGCTTTTCCACATTTTGGCCATGCTAACCCTGCCTTCTGAGGTGCTGGCGGTGCCCCAGCTGCGTTGGCAAACTCTTCCTACTCCTCTGCCTTTGCCTTGTGCTTCCAATATGCCCCAGCAGCGTGTCTACCAGCATGTGCTTGTACTCGTGCATCTTACGATCATGCTCCAGTAACGGAATTAAGGACGGTACGTTGTTCTTGTATTGAAGATCCAGCTGTGTGGCCACCCAGTAATCAGCACAAGTTAGAATGTGGCCAACTCGGCGGTCGTTGCGGAGACACTGCAGCATGTAATCATTCATGTGTGCCAGGCTGCCCAGAGGCAATGACAAGCTGTCCTCTGTGGGAGGTGTATCGTTTGTGTCCTCTGTATCCCCCCAGCCATACACCAGTGATGGCCATGAGCTGGTTCGGGTGCCACCCTGCTGTGAACACGGTTCCTCTTCCTCCATCTCCTCCTCCCCCTTATCCTCCACCTCCTCATCCTCCAGAACTGTGCCCTGGCTGGACAATTGTGTACCTTGTGTATGTTGGTGCAGGAACCCACCCTCGGAGCCACTTGTGAATAGCTGTCCTGAAACCCTTGTAAATGATCCCTCTTCCTCCTCCTCCTGTGCCACATCCTCTTCCATCATCGCTGGAAGTTTTTTTTTCAAGGATGCATAGAAGTGGGATAGTAACGGCATCATTGGCACTGGCCATGTTGGTGGAGTACTCGAAACAAGACACACAGGTCTCGCATGGAGGCCCAGTCATTGGTGGTGAAGTGGTGCTGTTCCGCAGAGCGACTCACCCATGCGTGCTGCAGCTGAAACTCCACTATCGCCTGCTGCTGCTCGCACAGTCTGGCCAGCATGTGCAAGGTGGAGTTCCACCTTGTGGGCACGTCGCATATGAGGTGGTGAGCGGGAAGGCCGAAGTTACGCTGCAGCGCTGACAGTCGAGCAGCAGCAGGGTGAGAACGCCGAAAGAGCGCACAGACGACCTGCACTTTCTGCAGCAGCTCTGACATATTGGGGGGTAATTTTTAAGTAATTTCTGCACCACTAAATTCAGCACATGCGCCAGGCAAGGGATGTGCATCAAACCAGCCAGGTCCAGAGCTGCTACGAGATTTTGCCCATTATTGCACACCACCAGGCCAGACTTAAGGCTCACTGGCACACTGGCACCAACCACTCATTGGTCTGTTGTTCCATGCCCATCCACAGCTCCTGCGTGGTGTGGGCTTTGTCCCCCAAACAGATATGTTTTAAAACTGCCTGCTGTCATTTACCCCTGTGCTGAAGTTGGTGGTGAAGGTGTAACGCTGACCGGATGAAGAGGCGGTAGAGGATGAGGAAGCAGAGTAGGATCAGGAAGCAACAGGAGGCAAAGAGAAATGCCCTGCAATCCTCGGTGGTGGAAGGACATGCGCCATATCCGCCTAAGGTCCAGACGCCACTGCATTTACCCAGTGTGCAGTTAGGGAGATATAACGTCCCTGACTGTGCTTACTCGTCCACTTATCTGTAGTTAGGTGGACCTTGCCACAGATGGTGTTGCGCAGTGCACACCTGATTTTGTCCCCCACTTGGTTGTGCAGGGAAGGAATGGCCTGAAAAAGTAGTGGCGGCTGGGAATGACGTACTGTGGGACAGCCACCGCTATAAGGCTTTTAAAACTTTGCGTCTCCACCAGACGGAATGACAGCATTTCAAAGGCCAGGAATTTTGAAATGCTGGCTTTCAGGGCCAGGGATCGTGGGGGGGGGGGGGGGGGGGGGGTACTTCCTATTTCGCTCCAGTGTTTGGGAGATGAACGCTTCCATGGGACATTGTGGAGATGCTTGGTGACCCAGGTGGTGGTGTTGTTGGCACATCCTTTGTTTGCGGAGTGGAAGGTGCCGTTGTCACTCCAGAGGGGGATGAAGAGGCCGAGACTGCAGCAGAAGAGGAAGCAGGAGGAGCCAGAGACCTTTCTTGGTTTTTGAGGTGTCTACTCCACTGCAGCTTGTGCTTTGCACTTAGATGCCTGGTCATGCAGGTTGTGCTCAGGTTTAGAACTTTTAGGCCTCGCTTCAGGCTCTGATTGCACAGCTTGCAAACCACTTGTGTCTTGTCGTCAGCACATTGTCTGAAGAACTGCAATGCCAGGGAAATCCTTGGAGCTGGCTTTGGTGTGCTCGGTCCCTTGGTGCGGTGGGCAGTAGCAGACGTACTGTCTAGGGGATGGCCGCTCTGCTGAAGGCACTGTCAGCGCCCCAATCTACTATCGCCTGTACTTGTTCTGGCCTCAACATTCGTAGAGCTGCATTAGGCCCGACCAAAAAACGCTGAAGATTCTGTCGCCTACTCGCTCCTGAGGAAGGTGTTTCACTTGTGCGTGTAGCTGGCACAGATCAACCACTTTCTCTCCCTGCAACAGGAGCTCCGCCAACACTAGCAGCACCATGACCGGGGCCACGTCCCTTATTTGACGCTCTCCTTATTCTTTGCGTTCACCAACCAAACTAACAGATGGTTTATGTCAGGCGACTATGTAACCGCTAATAGTCAACATTTAAAGGGGTTCTGCACTTTCAATTAACTGATGATCTATCCTCTGGATAGATCATCAGCTTCTGATCGGCGGGGGTCCGACACCCGGGACCCCCGCCGATCAGCTGTTTGAGAAGGCGGCGGCGCTCCAGCAGCACAGCAGCCTTCTCACTGTTTACCGCCAGGCCGCCCGCCCACTGACGTCACGACTTGTATCAACTAGAGTGGGCGCGGCTAAGCTCCATTCAAGTGAACAGAGCTTAGCCGCGCCCACTCTAGTTGATACAAGTCGTGACGTCAGTGGGCGGGCGTCCCGGCGGTAAACAGTGAGAAGGCAACGGCGCTGCTGGAGCGCCGCTGCCTTCTCAAACAGCTGATCGGCGGGGGTCCCGGGTGTCGGACCCCCGCCGATCAGAAGCTGATGATCTATCCAGAGGATAGATCATCAGTTAATTGAAAGTGCAGAACCCCTTTAAGTTCACTGACAGTAAGGCAGTGCTGATGTTATAAAGAGGAAAAATGTCTTGAGGTCACAAAACAGTGTGACAGGCGAATTTTATTCAGCGACTTCACGGTCACAAAAAATGTTAATTTGTCAACCAACAAAGTAACAGCATTATAGACTGGTTGTATTGGACTGTCACAAATGCAGCAAAGGCCCCAAATGTAGTAACTGGCCAAAAATTGGTGTTTTTTTCAAACCATAATATGACAGCAGTATTTAAAACGTGTTGGACTGTCACAAATGCAGCAAAGGCCCCAAATGTGTTATCTTGCACAAAATGGGTGTTTTTTGAAAACCAGAATATAACAGCAGTATTTAAAGCTTGTATTGAACTGTCACAAATGCAGCAAAGGCCCCAAATGTAGAGTCTCGCACAAAATGGGTGTTTTTTGAAAACCAGAATATAACAGCGGTATTTAACACTTGTATTGGACTGTCTAGGACAAAATGTGTGTTTTTTTAAAGCCAGAATATAACTGCAGTATTTAAAGCTTGTATTAGACTGTCACCAATGCAGCAAAGGCCGCAAATGTGGTTTCTAGCACAAAATGGGTGTTTTTAAAAAACCAGAATATAACTACAGTATTTAACACTTGTATTGGACTGTCACAAATGCAGCAAAGGCCCCAAATGTAGTGTCTTGGACAAAATAGGTATTTTTTGAAAACCAGAATATAACAGCGGTATTTAACGCTTGTATTGGACTGTCACAAATGCAGTAAAGGCCCCAAATGTAGAGTCTCGCACAAAATAGGTGTTTTTTTTAAAACAAGAATATAACAGCGGTATTTAACGGTTGTATTGAACTGTCATAAATGAAGCAAAGGCCCCAAATGTAGTCAATGTGTAATCGAGAAAATAGAAAAAATCAGCGGCACTCACCAAATGCAGGTTTTCCACATATCATCACTATTTATTGTGACAATAGGTACATGCTTTACAGGGCTGGAGCGGACAAGCCTTTCACAAAAATCTAAAACCGTCTAGCCGGTGTATGGCAGCCACAAATGTAGTGTCTTGCACAAAATGGGTGTTTTTTTGAAAACCAGAATATACCAGCAGTATTTAACGCTTGTATGTATTGGACTGTCACAAATGGCCCCAAATGTAGGGTCTCGCACAAAACTGTGGTTTTTTTAAACCAGAATATAACAGCGGTATTTAACGCTTGTATTGAACTGTCATAAATGAAGCAAAGGCCCCAAATGTAGTGTCTTGCACAAAATGGGTGTTTTTTGAAGACCAGAATATAACAGCGGTATTTAACGCTTGTATTGGACTGTCTAGGACAAAATGGGTGTTTTTTTAAAGCCAGAATATAACTGCAGTATTTAAAGCTTGTATTAGACTGTCACAAATGCAGCAAAGGCCCCAAATGTAGTGTCTTGGACAAAATGGGTATTTTTTGAAAACCAGAATATAACAGCGGTATTTAACGCTTGTGTTGGACTGTCACAAATGCAGCAAATTCCCCAAATGTAGTGTCTTGCACAAAATGGGCGTTTTTTGAAAACCAGAATATAACAGCAGTATATAATGCTTGTATTGGACTGTCACAAATGCAGCAAAGACCCTAAATGTAGTATCTAGGACAAAATAGGTGTTTTTTCAAAACCAGAATATAACTGCAGTATTTAACGCTTGTATTGGACTGTCACAAATGCAGTAAAGGCCCCAAATGTATTATCTTGCACAAAATGGGTGTTTATTTAAAACCAGAATATAGTAGCGGTATTTATCGCTTGTTTTGGATTGTCACAAATGCAGCAAAGACCCTAATTGTAGTATCTAGGACAAAATGGGTTCTTTTTTTAAACCAGAATATAACAGCAGTATTTAAAGCTTGTATTGGACTTTCACAAATGCAGAAAAGGCCCCAAACGTATTATCTTGCACAAAATGGGTGTTTTTTTAAAACCAGAATATAACTGCAGTATTTAAATCTTGCATTGGACTGTCACCAAAGTAGCGAAGACCGCAAATGTAGTTTCTAGCACAAAATTGTTTTTTTTGAAAACCAGAATATAACAGCGGTATTTAACACTTGGATTGGACTGTCACAAATGCAGCAAAGGCCCCAAATGTAGTATCTAGGACAAAATGGGTGTTTTTTTTTTTACCAGAATATAACTGCAGTATTTAAAGCTTGTATTGGACTGTCGCAAATGCAGCAAAGGCCCCAAATGTAGGGTCTCACACAAAACGGGTGTTTTTTTTAAAACCAGAATATAACAGCGGTATTTACCGCTTGTATTGAACTGTCATAAATGAAGCAAAGGCCCCAAATGTAGTCAATGTGCAATCGAGAAAATATAAAAAATCAGTGGCACTCACCAAATGCAGGTTTTCCACATATCATCACTATTTATTGTGACAATAGGTACATGCTTTACAGGGCTGGAGCGGACAAGCCTTTCACAAAAATCGAAAACCGCCTAGGCGGTGTATGGCAGCCCCAAATGTAGTGTCTTGCACAAAATGGGTGTTTTTTTGAAAACCAGAATATAACAGCAGTATTGAACGCTTGTATGTATTGGACTGTCACAAATAGCCCCAAATGTAGGGTCTCGCATAAAACTGTGTTTTTAAAAAACCCAGAATATAACAGCGGTATTTAACGCTTGTATTGAACTGTCATAAATGAAGCAAAGGCCCCAAATGTAGTGTCTTGCACAAAATGGGTGTTTTTTGAAAACCAGAATATAACAGCGGTATTTAACGCTTGTATTGGACTGTCACAAATGCAGCAAAGACCCTAAATGTAGTATCTAGGACAAAATGGGTGTTTTTTTTAAAGCCAGAATATAACTGCAGTATTTAAAGCTTGTATTAGACTGTCACCAATGCAGCAAAGGCCCCAAATGTAGTGTCTTGCACAAAATGGGTGTTTTTTGAAAACCAGAATATAACAGCGGTATTTAACGCTTGTATTGGACTGTCACAAATGCAGCAAAGACCCTAAATGTAGTATCTAGGACAAAATGGGTGTTTTTTTAACGCCAGAATATAACTGCAGTATTTAACGCTTGTATTAAACTGTCACCAATGCAGCAAAGGCCCCAAATGTAGTGTCTTGCACAAAATGGGTGTTTTTTGAAAACCAGAGTATAACAGCGGTATTTTACGCTTGTGTTGGACTGTCACAAATGCAGCAAATGCCCCAAATGTAGTGTCTTGCACAAAATGGGTGTTTTTTGAAAACCAGAATGTAACAGCGGTATTTAATGCTTGTATTGGACTCTCACAAATGCAGCAAAGACCCTAAATGTAGTATCTAGGACAAAATGGGTGTTTTTTCAAAAACAGAATATAACTGCAGTATTTAACGCTTGTATTGGACTGTCACAAATGCAGTAAAGGCCCCAAATGTATTATCTTGCACAAAATGGGTGTTTTTGGAAAACCAGAATATAACAGCTGTATTTAACGCTTGTATTGGACTGTCACAAATGCAGCAAAGGCCACAAATGTATTATCTTGCCCAAAATGTTTTTTTTGAAAATTAGAAAAAATAAGGGCCTATTTGCCATTCAGCGGTGCAGTTATATGTTCTAATGCCTTTTGTGGAGTGTATAAGTGGAAAAAAGAAATATATATTTGCCGTGCAGCGATGCGGTTATATGTTCTAAAGCCTTTTGTGTCGTCTATAAGTGGAAAATAAAAAGTATTTTCCGTTCAGCGGTGCAGTTATATGTTTTAAAGCCTTTTGTGTTGTGTATAAGTGGGAAAAAATAAGGGCCTATTTGCCGTTCAGCAGTGCAGTTACATGTTCTAAAGCCCTTTTGTGGAGTATATAAGTGGAAAAAATTAAGGGTCTATTTAAAGTTTGGCGGTGCAGTTAAATGTTCTAAAGCCCTTTTTGTCATGTATTAGTGGCAAAAGAAAAATATTTTGCCATTCAGCGGTGCAGTTATATGTTCTAAATCCCTTTTTTCTGTGTATCAGTGGCACAAAAAAAGTACTTGCCGTTGTGTGGTGAAGTGAGAAAATGAAAGCACTTTTAGGCGTGTATTAGTGGGGAAAAAAAGGGCATATTAGCCGTTGTGTGGTAAAGTGAGAAAATTTTCAGACTTTTTTGGGGTGTTTTAATTTCCTTTTTATTTATTTATTTGATCTAACAGTATGTAAGACAGTGAAGTAACAGGCCCTGCACAGGGGAGTGGCAGAGGCCTAAATGTTTCTGGAGCAGGCACAGGTCGCAGCAGATTAAGAAGGTGTAGCAGCAGGAGTCACAGTGAGAGGCCTGAGCTCCCGGTGTCATCTAGTGGTCGGGTCTTGACCAGCAACCCAGCAGTTCTTGAATGGTTGCCTGGGTCATCCACTTCATCCTAAGTGACATCAGACATCCCCAGCCAAGAGTCGGTGGGTTCGTCAAACACAACTCTTAGTGGGCATGGCTCGGGGGCAGGCCCTGTGCTCTCACCTGTCCAAAACCTGCCTCTGTCCTTTCCTGCTCCCTCAGCCAGAGAAGTATGATCTGCTGTGGGCTCAGCCCCACTATGCAGCATGGACGAGCTACTAGAAGACAGTCAGCAGCAACTGACCAGCCAAGATGTGGAGGAGACATCCGCTGCTTCCTCTGCTAGGCATGCAAATAGTGACGAGGACTAGCGTGGGAGCTAGTGTTGCAAGCGGTGAGGCTCCTGACCCAGAGACCGTTGAGGAGGACATCAGTGACATGCAGACAGTTCTCGATAATGATGATGCAGCTGATTGCACTTGGGAGCCACGTGATTTAGGGACTTCATCATCATCGGGAGAAGAGGGTGGCAGCTTGCCTATGAGGCAGCAGCAGAGCCAGCAAGTCACTAGCAAGGCCAGGGGGTCAGCAGGGTGGCAGCAGTTGGAAGTCGGTAGCCAAACATGCTCGAGGTAGACCATACGCTTCGCAGGAGCCTACCTACCCGGAAAGTGGTGTGGCAGTTTTTTGTTAAGCCGCCAGAGGAGGTGAAAATGGCCATATGTAGAATCTGTGGACAGAGGGTGAAGTGTGGCCAGGGTGCCAATGTTGCCACCATGGCCCTGCATCCACATATGCAGCATCAACATAAAGTTGCCAGCTCCGATGTGGTGGTCCAGTCTGCTGCACCAACCGTTGCATCACCCAGTGGCACCAGGTTTCAGGCAGTCAAGGCTCCAAGCCGTCAATTATTTGCCAAAAAAGCAGTACCAGCCCTGCATGCACATGGCAGAGGGAGGTAGTTGCTCCATACATTCACATTCCCATAGAAGCATAGTCTCTACAGATAAAGGACCACTGGAGGAGTTGGCATGCTCTACCCCACAGCCTGACAACCAACTGATATCTACTGTGGCTTTTGCCACCTGCCACTCATTAGACCAGTGGAAATCTGTGCTTTGGTCTGATCAGTCCAAATTTGATATCTTTGGTTCCAACCACCGTGTCTTTGTGCGACGCAGAAAAGGTGAACGGATGGACTCTACATGCCTGGTTCCCACCGTGAAGCATGGAGGAGGAGGTGTGATGGTGTGGGGGTGCTTTGCTGGTGACACTGTTGGGGATTTATTCAAAATTGAAGGCATACTGAACCAGCATGGCTACCACAGCATCTTGCAGCGGCATGCTATTCCATCCGGTTTGCGTTTAGTTGGACCATCATTTATTTTTTAACAGGACAATGACCCCAAACACACCTCTAGGCTGTGTAAGGGCTATTTGACCATGAAGGAGAGTGATGGGGTGCTGCGCCAGATGACCTGGCCTCCACAGTCACCGGACCTGAACCCAATCGAGATGGTTTGGGGTGAGCTGGACCGCAGAGTGAAGGCAAAAGGGCCAACAAGTGCTATGCATCTCTGGGAACTCCTTCAAAACTGTTGGAAGACAGTCTTGAAGGAGTTCCCAGAGCTCATCAAGAGAATGCCAAGAGTGTGCAAAGCAGTAATCAAAGCAAAAGGTGGCTACTTTGAAGAACCTAGAATAAGACATATTTTCAGTTGTTTCACACTTTTTTGTTATGTATATAATTCCACATGTGTTAATTCATAGTTTTGATGCCTTCAGTGTGAATCTACAATTTTCATAGTCATGAAAATAAAGAAAACTCTTTAAATGAGGTGTGTCCAAACTTTTGGTCTGTACTATATATATTTGCCGTTCAGCGGTGCAGTTATATGTTCTAAAGCCTTTTGTGTCATATATAAGTTGAAAAAAATAAGAGGCTATTTGCCGTTCAGCGGTGCAGTTATATGTGCTAAAGCATTTTGGGGCATGTATTAGTGGCAAAATCAAAAAAATATTTGCTGTTTAGTGGTACAATGTTTTATTTTATAAGCCCGTTTTGTCATGTAATAATGGCAAAATAAAAATATATTTTCCGTTCAGCGTTGCAGTTATATGTTCTAAATCCTTTTGTTGCATGTATTAGTTGCAAAAGTAAAATATATTTGCCGTTTAGCGGTGCAGTTATATGTTGTAAAGCCTTTTGTGTCGTGTATTAGTGGCAAAATAAAAAAATATATGCTGTTTAGCGGTGCAGTTATATGTTCTAAAGCCTTTTGTGTCGTGTATGAGAGGAAAAAAATAAGGGCCTCTTTGCCGTTCAGCGGTGCAGTTATATGTGCTAAAGCCTTTTGTGGAATGTATTAGTTGCAACAGTAAAATATACAGTATTTGCCGTTCACTGGTGCAATTATATGTTCTAAAGCTTTTTGTGGCGCATATTAGTGGCAAAAGAAAAATATATTTGCCGTTCAGTGGTCCAGTTATATGTTCTAAAGCCCTTTTGTGTGTGTATTAGTGTCAAAAGAAAAATATATTTGCCGTTCAGTGGTGCAATTATAAGTTCTAAAGCCCTTTTTTTCGTGTATTAGTGGCAAAAGAAAATATATTTGCCATTTAGTGGTACAGTTATATGTCCTAAAGCATTTTTTTGTGTGTAATTGTGTGAAAAAAGAAGGGCTTATTAGCCGTTGTGTGGTGAAGTGAGAAAATTGCAGACTTTTTTGGGGTGTTTTCATTTCCTTTTTCATTTATTTATGTGATCTAACAGTATGTCAGACAGAGAAGTGCCAGGCCCTGCATAGGGGATTGGCAGAGGCCCAAATGTTTCTGGCACAGGCAGAGGTCGCAGCAGAGTAAGGGGCCATAATAGCAGGGGTCACTTCGAGAGGTCTGAGCTCCCAGTGTCAGCTAGTAGTCGTGTCTTGACCAGCAACCCAGCGGTTCTTGAATGGTTGACTCGATCTTCGACTTCGTCGTAAGTACCATCAGACACCCCCAGTCAAGAGTCAGTGGGTTCGTCAGATACAACTCTTAGTTGGCATGGCCGGGGAGCAGGCTCTGTGCCCTCACCTGTCCTCAACCTGCCTCTGTCCTTTTCTGTTCCCTCAGCCAGAGAAGTATTGTATTCTGTGGTCTTAGCTCCTCTATACAGTGAGGATGAGCTACTAGAAGATTTCGCGAATATATAGAACAATATTCTAAATATTCGCGAAATCTCGAAGTTGCGATATTCGAGAAAAAAAATTGCAATTCTAATATTCGCGCTCAACACTACTGCTGTTTGCTCAGGCCCTTTGAGGAGGCCACGTTATTTGTCAGTTGCTAGGACTACGGGATGAACAATGTAATTCCACTGCTTCATGTCCTGGAACAGATGCTGGTAAATCTGGCTGGTCAGGGGACAGGAGACGTGGTGCCTAGATCTCATGGCAACATGAATCCTGTGGGGGCTGAACTGGAGGAGGAAGAGGAGGACATTAGAGCACAAGCAATGTGTAGCGAAATGGATGGTTTTTATGCACAGGTGACAGGAGGAGCAGGAGCAGCCAGAGGAGCTTCAGGGTGATGAGGAAGAGGAGGCAGATGACCCAGACACACCGTGGCAGTATGCAGTGGAGATGGAGGCAGGGAGTCCCTCTAAGTCACTTGCACAAATGGCCCGATGCATGCTCACTTGCTTGCGTAGTGACAGCTGAATTGTCACCATTCGGAAGAGGGATGACTTCTGGCTCTCCACCTTGTTGGACCCTCGCTACCGGTCCAAAATGGGGGCATTTTTTACACCCGCTGAGAGGGAGGACAAACTGAAATACTATAAAACCATCCTGTGTAGTCAGTTGGCTGCTGCCTATCTGCACCATCGTCCATCATCTTGCAGGTCTGACCGGGGGAGTCCTCTGCCATCACGTTCCACTGCCATGGCTGCTGTGGTATGGTGGGGGGGAACAGTACCAGCTCCATCATCAGCAGCCTAAGTCTAGAGTCGCTGATGAGCAGCTTTCTTCACCCGCCTAATGAAGAAACTACTCACCAGCAGCAGCTAGACCTGTAGCAGTACCTCAACCAGCAGGTGGTGGCATACTTGGACAGTACCCTGCCACCCCACATTGAATATCTGCTGGTCTCCAGGGCAGCCAAACTGGATTTGTGGCCGCAACTAGCAGAGTTTGCCCTGGAAAAGCTGTCCTGGCAGGCCAGTAGTGTGGCATCAGAGTGGGTGTTTAGTGTGGCGGGGGCCATATTTACCCAAAGAAGAACTCACCATTCCACCCAAAATGGGAAGAGACTAACCTTTGTCAAGCTGAATCAGGCGTGGATCAGCCAGGATTTCCACCCACCACTGCCTGATGCATCAGACTAGATCATCCATGGTGCCACACCAACACTTTGACAAAAGAGACCAGTTTCTTATGGCTACCTGCCTCAGCTACTATTCTGATGATGCTACCCGCCTGATGCCCAAGTGCTCCTTCTTTCACCCACCATCCTCAGCTTGTAGTTATATTGCTACCCACTTCCCCACTCTGTCACCGGGTCACTCTGTGATCTCCTGACGCTGCTGCCACCTCCACACTGTGTCACCTTGCCACTCTGTGGTCTCCTGATGCTGCTGCCACCTCCACACTCTGTCACCGGGTCACTGTGGTCTCCTAAAGCTGCTGACACCTCCACACTATGTCACCTTGCCATTCTGTGGTCTCCTGATGCTGCTGTCACCTCCACACTATGTCACCTTGCCACTCTGTGGTCTCCTGATTCTGCTGTCACCTTCACACTATGTTACCTTGCCACTCTGTGGTCTCCTGATGCTGCTGCCACCTCCCCACTCTGTCAACGGGTGACTCTATGGTCTCCTGATGCTGCTGCCACCTCCAAACTATGTCACCTTGCCACTCTGTGGTCTCCTGATGCTGCTGTCACCTCCATACTATGTCACTTTGACACTCTGTGGTCTCCTGATGCTGCTGTTGCCACCAAAATACTGTCATTGTGCCACTCTGTGGCCTCCTCCTGATGCTGCCGCCACCTCCACACTCTGTCATTGTGCCACTCTGTGGCCTTATGATGCTGCCGCCACCTCCACACTGTCATTGTGGCACTTTGTGGCCTTCTCCTGATGCTGCCGCCACCTCCAGACTTTGTCATTGGGCCACTCTGTGTTCTTCTAATGCTGCTTCCACCTCACCACTATGTCATAGGGCCACTCTGTGGACCACTATTTAGCTTTTCAGCCTGGCTTATATTATAATTTTTGTGACCCTTCTTATCTGTCAGAAGGAAGGAAAAATAATACGCACAATGGATCATGTCTGTGTACCAGCTGTAAGGCCTGTATGGTCCCATCAGAATTGGCTTGTGATTTTAGTAGCCAAAAGCAGAAGTGGGTACAAAACACAGAAGACATGCAAATATTCCATTCATGTGTCATCTCTGTTTTGGATCCATTCCTGTGTTTGTTTTTTTCATTAACAATACTGATGGATTACTGACCAAATGCTGACTGAGTGAAGGCGGATGCTCAACAGACAGGTGTAATAGAAAGAAATCCCAGCAGACGTGTCTTCAATGCTTGTGAAATTTATTTTGCAAGTAGCAATATGTCCATGAATAGGACGCGTTTTGGCTCAATAGCCTTTCTGTTGAGAAAGGCTATTGAGCCGAAACGCGTCCTATTCATGGACATATTGCTACTTGCAAAATAAATTTCACAAGCATTGAAGGCACGTCTGCTGGGATTTCTTTCTATTACACGTGGTAATTATCCTATCCCGTGCGGCGTGCAACTCAGCGTGTGCCGGCCAAACTTCTTTCCGCTCAACAGACAGGATCCGTTTTTTGGGGGTTATTGTTCTGACAGATCAGAGGAAGGGCAAAATAATCAGTGATATCAACACAAACTTACTGCTGACACTCTCTCCACTCTGTCAGGGGGCTCTACTTGCATAATTGTTTAATAGAACAGGTTCTGCAGACATCTATGTGAAATCAGCTGACGACTACGTGAAAGGAGTTCGCTTCTTATTGGCACTAACATCAACCTGTAAGGCTGAGTTCATACTTGAGCTATTTGCTCAGTTTTGGCCCTGTGACTGCCCGAATAAGTGAATTGTGCAGTGATTCTAAGAGCGACGCCTGTCATCTGCATGTAATACTGACTCACAGTATTATTTCACTACCACAGCAGACTCCCTATGCATGTTACTGCCAGGCACAGTGTTTTAAACCACTATTAAGGCTCTCTGCGGCCAGGAAATAGCATTCTTTTAACACGATTCGCCGTGAATAAATTCGGATCAAGCCAAATTCGGTCGAATTGAATTTTCGAAAAATTTGCTCATCTCCAGTTAAGACACCAAATTTAAAATTCTCTTAAAAAAGACCTCATAGTGACATAAAAGGAAAGTAAAATCAGCGACACAGGTTTTTTTAAAAAAACTTTTATACCATTTCCATCTTACAAACAGCAGCTGTTCTACTTCAATGTTAGGAAATTCATAACCTCCAAAATTGCTCCTCTTCATCACAATTTCTCTCTTAATTTTCTCCATCTTGGAGCCCCAGAAGAAAACAAATGTTTTACTAGTTATCCTTCTAAGCCACAATTTCTCAGGGGGGGAAATAATTGTTGTATATACATTAATATTGGTAAAATAACTTTAATTATTAGTATCTTACCTTTAAGAGAAAGATTCTGTAGTTTATACAAAGACAATTTTACACCAATCTTAGTGTCTAATTGAGTAAAACTCAAGTAAAACTAAGAACACATTTTAATATCTTGCCTTTGTGGAACCTCACCCATATTAACATTTCAACCTTCTTTCCAAAATTGCTTATACGACATTTGTTCCAGTTTACCCTGATTCCTGATACTGCACACAAAACTTTAAGGTGCAAATTGTCTCGATTTAAATCAGCCAGAGATTCACACACAAAGGCTACATAATCAATGTAACCTAAAGATTTTACATTCAGTCCACCACTACCAGGGATCAGAAAACCAGATACATGCTTATCCTTTTGTAAAGTCTCCATCACACAAACAAACAATATCGGTGATGTGGGCAACCTCATCTTATTCCCAACCTCACTAATATATTAGGACTCACATGCCCATTCACCAAAAACCTACTACCCACATCCTTATATAGTTGTGGGTATAATCATTATATACACTGACCAAAAATATAAATGCAACATTTTCAGTTTTGCTCCCATTTTGCATGAGCTGAACTTAAAGATTTGAAACATTTTGTACATACACAAAAGACCCATTACTCTCAAATATTATTCATAAATCTGTCTAAATCTGTGTTAGTGAGCACTTCTCCTTTGCTGAGATAATCCATCCCACCTCACAGGTGTGGCATATCAAGGTGCTGATTAAACAGCATGAATATTGCACAGGTGTGCCTTAGACAGCCCACAATAAAAAAGACCACTCTGAAATGTGCAGTTTGATAACACAGCAGTTTGAGGGAGCGTGTAATTGGCATGCTGACTGCGGGAATGTCTACCAGAGCTGTTGCCCGTGCAGTCTAGGACCTCCACATCCAGCATGTTCACCTCCATGATTGTTTGAAACGAGCCACCCGGACAGCTGCAGCAACAATCGGTTTGCATAACCAAAGAACTTCTGCACAAACTGTCAGAAACCGTATCAAGGAAGCTCATCTGCATGCTCTTCGTCCTCATCGGGGTCTGGACCTGACTGCAGTTCGTTGTCGTAACCAACTTGCGTGGGCAAATGCTCACATTCGATGGCATCTGGCACATTAGAGAGGCGTTCTGTTCACAGATGAGTCCCGGTTTTCACTGTTTAGGGCAGAGGGCAGACAGCATGAGTGGCGTCATGTGGGCGAGTTGTTTGCTGACGTCAACGTTGTGGATCGAGTGGCCCATGGTGCTGGTGGGGTTATGGTATGGGCAGGTGTATGTTATGGACAACGAACACAGGTGCATTTTATTGATGGCATTTTGAATGCACAGAGATACCGTGACAAGATCCTGAGGCCTATTGTTGTGCCATTCATCCATGACCATCACCTCATGTTGCAGCATGATAATGCATGGCCCCATATTGCAAGGATCTGTACACAATTCCTGGAAGCTGAAAACATCCCAGTTCTTGTATGGCCAGCATACTCACCGGACAGGTCACCCATTGAGGATGTTTGGGATGCTCTGGATCGGCGTATACGACAGCGTGTTCCAGTTCCTGCCAATATTCTGCAACTTCACACAGCTATTGAAGAGGAGTGGACCAACATTCCACAGGCCACAATCAACAGCCTGATCAACTCTATGCAACGGAGATGTGTTGCACTGCGTGAGACAAATGGTGGCCACACCAGATACTGGTTTTCTGACCCCCCCCCCCCCCACCCTCCTTTCCCCATTAAGGCAAAACTGTGCACATTTCAGAGTGGACTTTTATTGTGGGCAGTCTAAGGCACACCTGTGCAATATTCCTGCTGTCTAATCAGCACCTTGATATGCCACACCTGTGAGGTGGGATGGATTATCTCGGCAAAGGAGAAGTGCTCACTAACACAGATTTAGACAGATTTGTGAACAATATTTGAGAGTAATGGGTCTTTTGTGTATGTAGAAAATGTTTCAGATCTTTGAGTTCAGCTCATGCAAAATGGGAGCAAAACTGAACGTTTTGCGTATATATTTTTGGTCAGTGTCGTTCATGTATTGTACTTAAAAGTCTTTGTGGTACGCCCAATCGCACTAAGACAGTTAATATAAACCAATGAGAGACTTTATCGAAAGCCTTCTCCAAATCAATAGATTCTAAAATCAATGGAAACCCAGCAGAATTAGCATGAAGAATCAGATCTCTTAAAAACAATAAATTATCAGAAATCCTTCTTCCAGGAACAGCACACGCCTGACGCACCAATCATATACTTAATCACATGACTAAGTCTTCTTGCAATAATTTTTGCTAACATCTTAATAATTACAGTTTAATAAGGTGATACATCTCCAATTGTATATCTCACGCTCATCAACTTTCTAATGAATCAATGTGATCACACCTTGCTTCATAGAATCTGATAAAAGACCAGTATTAAAAGCATATTTCATCACTTTCACCATCTGCTCCATAATAAGAGGCCAGCAAAAAATATAAATTCAACAGGAAGCCCGTCCACACCAGGTGTTTTACCCTTTGCTATGCAGTCTACAACCCACTTGTACGGACTCTACACTTTATGAATGTGGCCGCAGAGAACGGACTTTGGGCAGGACTGGAGCACACATTGCTGCTCCTGCCTGTGCCTCCTGAGGTTTGCTATATGCTGGCATAGTACATGGGTAATCTGTAACCATGTGCTATGCCAGAATTAGCTGAGCAGGGCGGGCTCCTGCCTGTGCTAAAAGTTGAAATGCAAGGCTCTTAGCTACCATGCATTTACCCGTAGCCAAATATGTCACTGTTCACACTACTAATGCTATCTTGAAGTGGTTGGATTCATTCCTAGGAGACCTGAGTGTCATACACAACTTTTAATGGCAATCTGAGCACTTTAGATTTGCGTTGAATTTATTCATCTTAGACTGAAATCTGTCAACAGATTGGTTAGAATCGGACCCGAAACGAATATTAAGAAATCTGCTCCTCTCTATTTACTTGACAAGGGCAAAAGTGACTGTGTGTGAAGAAGCAATTCTGAAGAATTCATGGGCTATATATAAATTTCCCCCTTCTCCAGTGTAGACATGTCTGGTAAGGAGTGTTTAAATTATACTAATAAATAAGGCGTCTTAAATTATACTATTCAGTAAATGAGTGTTTCTGCTGTCAGAAATAATGACGTTTGTGGACAAAAGCGTAATTTATACTGCCTATGCTGTCATACCTATTTCCAGTTCTTCATCCACCAAAAGAGTTCAAACCTAGAAGGCAAAAAGAGATTACCCAAAATTAACTGTGGCTGACAATGCTTTCATTACATTCATTCAGTGAACTTTATGGATTATTTGCTTAATAAAGTGATTAGAATTTAATCTACATAATCTATACTTTATGTATTTAGCAATGAGTAATGTGAGATTTTCTTTACTTCCTCTATATTGGCATTTTCGCACCTTTTGCAGAAGGTTGCTGGGTTGTTGTTTTTTCGGCACTTAAAATAGAGTGTCACCTCCTAAAAGTTTGTAGGTTCTGTCAGTAGCATATAAAGGAATTGTATCATTAGCAGTTGAATTATATATTATCAGTGTTATTAACCCCTTAAGAACCAGGCCAAAAAAAAATATGTATTTTTTTCCTTCCTGCCTTTGGAAAGTTCTAACTTTTTTATTGACATGTCCATATTAGGGCTTGTTTTTTTTATTTTTTTGCAGGCTGACTTTTAATGCAAAATTAAATGGTCCATATGATGCATTGAGAAACTGGCACGTCTGCATGATTTTGAAGATGCAAAATTTATATCATTTTTGTTATGTGTAACTACTTAAAAAAAAAAATTATTGCTTTGTATTGCCATATTCTTATACACATAACTTTTGCATTTTTGTACTGATGGAGCTGCCTGTGGGCTCATTTTCGGTACGACAAGCTGTAGTTTTTTTATAGCATATTCTGTACATGCGTATTTTTGATCATAATTATTCATTTTTTTCAGGAGGTAAGGCAACTGAAAAACAGTACTGGCTTTGATTTTTTTTTTTATGGCATTCACTGTGCCTTATATATTTTTTTTATATTTAAGGTATTTTCAGATGTGGTGTATACCAGTTATGTATATTTTGTTAATATTTTTTTAAAATAAAAGTATATATATATATATATATATATATACTAGACATTAAGCCTGTTACAATAACTGGCGCTAGAACAGTAGTGCTGGCACTGTGATGGGGGATCTGTGGATGGCACTGTTATGGGGGGATCTGTGGATGACACTGTTATGGGGGGAATCTGTGGATGACACTGTTATGAGGGGATCTGTGGATGACACTGTTATAGGGGGGATCTGTGGATGACACTGTTATGGGGGAGGGATCTGTGGATGACACTGTTATGGGGGGATCTGTGGATGACACTGTTATGGGGGGATCTGTGGATGACACTGTTATTGGGGAGGGATCTGTGGATGACACTGTTATTGGGGGGGATCTGTGGATGACACTGTTATTGGGGGGATCTGTGGATGACACTGTTATTGGGGGGATCTGTGGCTGACACTGTTATTGGGGTCGGTCTGTGGCTGACACTGCTGTTATTGGGGTCGGTCTGTGGCTGACACTGTTATTGGGGTCGGTCTGTGGCTGACACTGTTATTGGGGTCGGTCTGTGGCTGACACTGTTATTGGGGTCGGTCTGTGGCTGACACTGTATTGCAGGCAGCCAGGCACTGGCAGCGTAACGCACTACGTCATGCGCCTGCGCCGCCTGCTTCATTCATGCAGTGGGCGGAGCAGGGGCGGAGCAGGGGCGTCACTTAGTGAGTTACGCTACCAGTGCCTGGCCGCCCGCCAGGCCTCCTGCCTCACCATGTAGTAAGTGAGCGGGGCCGGTGCAATACAGTGACTGCCCCCCACTGCCATTACAATAGGATGCTGCACATGTAGTGTCCGTGGAGTGTGTGCCGATGGAGCGGCGTCTGGCCGCACTGCGCGTGTGGGGAAGCGGGCGCGTGCGCAGTGCGGCATAATGAGTAAGATAGCCGGCTCTCAGTGTGGACGGCTCCCCGGGATCTGTGACGGCTGCGCTGTCCCGTGTGCTCCGGGCAGAGTATGACTCTGAAAGCCGCTGTGCCCGGCTCCCGGCGTCCTCCTCCCTGAGCCCGGCTCTGCAACCTGGATTGGCCTGTGTGTGTGTCTGTCCGCTGCGCATGCGCACTTCTATAATCGGCACACACGCACGGACACCAGCCCTGAGCACGTACACAGGGCTTTTATTAGTATAGATAAAATTTTCTCTTACTGTAATACTGACTTATACCGTATGTAGCTGTAATATGCGTCACTGGCACTGACTTTTGGCTGAGACTGTAGGCACTGTGACTGGTGGCTGATATGACTGCCACTGACTGGTAGTGCTCAGACCACTTGCACTATGACTGGTGGCTGATACAGCTGGCACTGACTGGTGGTGCTGAGAGCACTGGCACTGTGACTGCTGGCACTGTGACTGGTGGTGCTGAGAGCACTGGCACTGTGACTGCTGGCACTGTGACTGCTGGCGCTGAGATTGTGGGCACAGTGACTGGTGCCTGAGATGGCTGGCACGGACTGGTGGTTCTGAGACTGCAGCTGATGGCTGAAACAGCTGGCACTTACTGGTGGCTGAGACGACTGGCAGTGCCACGTGGTGCTGAGATTGCTGTCATTATGACTGGTGGCTGATACGCTTGGCACTGACTGGTGGTGCTGAGACTGCTGTCACTGTGACTGGTGGCTGATACGGCTGGCACTGACTGGTGGTGCTGAGACTGCTGTCACTGTGACTGGTGGCTGATACGGCTGGCACTGACTGGTGGTGCTGAGACCGCTGGCATTGTGACTGGTGGCTGACTGCTGGCACTGACTGCTAGGACTGACTGGTGGTGCTGAGACTGTGGGCACTGTGACTGGTGCCTGAGATGGCTGGCACGAACTGCTGGCACTGACTGGTGGTGCTGAGACTGCAGCTGATGGCTGAAACAGCTGGCGCTGACTGGTGGCTGAGACGACTGGCAGTGCCACGTGGTGCTGAGACTGCTGGCCGAACGGATCCGTCCTGACTTAGAATGTCCCCCCTTCCCTCCCTCCCCAGTATTAAAAGCATTGGTGGCCAGTGCGGCCCCCCCTCCTCCCTCCCTCCCTAGTATTAAAAGCATTGGTGGCCAGTGCGGCCCCCCTCCCTCCCTCCCCAGTATTAAAAGCAATATGTGGCCAGTGCAGTCCCCCCTCCCTCCCTCCCCAGTATTAAAAGCAATATGTGGCCAGTGCAGTGCGGTCCCCCCCTCCCACCCCAGTATTAAAAGCATTGGTGGCCAGTGCGATCCCCTCCTCCCTCCCTCCCCAGTATTAAAAGCAATATGTGGCCAGTGCAGTCCCCCCTCCCTCCCTCCCCAGTATTAAAAGCATTGGTGGCCAGTGGCTTCCTGGCTGCCATGGTTACCAAACGGAGCCCCAGCGATTAAACTGGGACTCCGATCGGAACTCTCCGCTGCCACCAATGATTGATTGGGGGGGGGGGGGGATTTTAATTTTTTTAATTAGAGGGGGGGCCGCACTGGCCACCAATGAATTTAATACTGGGGAGGGAGGGGTGGGGCCGCACTGGCCACCAATGAATTTAATACTGGGGAGGGAGGGGGGGCGCACTGGCCACCAATGAATTTAATACTGGGGAGGGGGGGGCCGCACTGGCCACCAATTAATTTAATACTGGGGAGGGAGGGGGGGCCGCACTGGCCACCAATGAATTTAATACTGGGGAGGGAGGGGGGGGCCGCACTGGCCACCAATGAATTGAAAACTGGGTAAGGAGGGGGGTCTGGCCCCCTGTTGCCTGGCAGCACCTGATCTCTTACAGGGGGCTATGATGCGCACAATTAACCCCTCGGGTGCGGCACCTGAGGGGTTAATTGTGCATATCACAGCCCCCTGTAAGAGATCGGGTGCTGCCAGGCAGCAGGGGGCCGTTATGTACACAGTTCTTAGTATATTCTAACTTGAAGCGTCCCCATCACCATGGGAACGCCTCTGTTAGAATATACTGTCGGATCTGAGTTTTGCGCTCTAACTCAAATCCGATGGTATATTCTAACATAGAGGCCCTCCTATGGTGATGGGGACGCTTCAAGTTAAAATATACCATCGGATTGGAGAAAACTGATGGTATATAATCGGCACACACGCACGGACACCACGTACACAGGGCTTTTATTAGTATAGATATATATATATAATTTTTATTTATTTATTTTTTAAAAACCTTTATTCAGCTGATTGACATTTTTGTATTAGTTCCTTAAGGGACTTGAAACTGGGACCATTTGATCCTTTGTTCTATTCATAGCAATACTTCTGTATTGCTGTCAATGAAAATTTTTATTGTAATCTATTATAACCTGCCATATGAAGTCCAAAGCCAGAAGAGGGAAGGCAGTACACAGGTCCAGGTTCATTATATGCTAGTTTAATCCGGTATATGCAACATATCAACCAGCATGTATTAGGAACTATAACATAGCAGACCTGGAGCCCATCAGAAGATCACCAGCTGCAATAAGTGATCAGTACCCCAATTACAGCACTGGATGCAAATTGGAGTACAGCTGGAGCACGATTCCTAAATTAAAAGTGTACCGCATTATGTAAGAACTGGGTGCTAGGCCTCCTTCAAAAATATTTGGCCTTTATATAGTCAATTAGTAATGGTTCCCTGAGCACTTTTCCAAATCTTCCTTCCCCTATCTAGCAATTTGTTCTGCCCTAAAATAATTTCCTTCTTTTAGCAATTAGATTCCATACTGTAATGGAAGTAAAAAAAAAAAGTCTGATTCATATGAATGGATTGTCTGTATAATGCAGGATGGGAAAGGTCCTCCAGAGCATGAGATTGTGGGCGAAGAAGAGGAAGGACCTTAAAATAATTATACCAGATATACAGTACAGACCAAAAGTTTGGACACACCTTCTCATTCAAAGAGTTTTCTTTATTTTCATGACTATGAAAATTGTAGATTCACACTGAAGGCATCAAAACTATGAATTAACACATGTGGAATTATATACATAACAAAAAAGTGTGAAACAACTGAAAATATGTCATATTCTAGATTCTTCAAAGTAGCCACCTTTTGCTTTGATTACTGCTTTGCACACTCTTGGCATTCTCTTGATGAGCTTCAAGAGGTAGTCATCTGAAATGGTCTTCCAACAGTCTTGAAGGAATTCCCAGAGATGCTTAGCACTTGTTGGCGCTTTTGCCTTCACTCTGCAGTCCAGCTCACCCCAAACCATGTCGATTGGGTTCAGGTCCGGTGACTGTGGAGGTCAGGTCATCTTGCGCAGCACCCCATCACTCTCCTTCATGGTCAAATAGCCCTTACACAGCCTGGAGGTGTGTTTGGGGTCATTGTCCTGTTGAAAAATAAATGATGGTCCAACTAAACGCAAACCGGATGGAATAGCATGCCGCTGCAAGATGCTGTGGTAGCCATGCTGGTTCAGTATGCCTTCAATTTTGAATAAATCCACAACAGTGTCACCAGCAAAGCACCCCCACACCATCACACCTCCTCCTCCATGCTTCACGGTGGGAACCAGGCACGTAGAGTCCATCCGTTCACCTTTTCTGCGCACAAAGACACGGTGGTTGGAACCAAAGATCTCAAATTTGGACTCATCAGACCAAAGCACAGATTTCCACTGGTCTAATGTCCATTCCTTGTGTTCTTTAGCCCAAACAAGTCTCTTCTGCTTGTTGCCTGTCCTTAGCAGTGGTTTCCTAGCAGATATTCTACCATGAAGGCCTGATTCACACAGTCTCCTCTTAACAGTTGTTCTAGAGATGTGTCTGCTGCTAGAACTCTGTGTGGCATTGACCTGGTCTCTAATATGAGCTGCTGTTAACCTGCGATTTCTGAGGCTGGTGACTCGGATGAACTTATCCTCCGCAGCAGAGGTGACTCTTGGTCTTTCTTTCCTGGGGCGGTCCGCATGTGAGCCAGTTTCTTTGTAGCGCTTGATGGTTTTTGTGACTGCACTTGGGGACACTTTCAAAGTTTTCCCAATTTTTCGGACTGACTGACCTTCATTTCTTAAAGTAATGATGGCCACTCGTTTTTCTTTACTTAGATGCTTTTTTCTTGCCATAATACAAATTCTAACAGTCTATTCAGTAGGACTATCAGCTGTGTATCCACCTGACTTCTCCACAACGCAACTGAAGGTCCCAACCCCATTTATAAGGCAAGAAATCCCACTTATTAAACCTGACAGGGCACACCTGTGAAGTGAAAACCATTTCAGGTGACTACCTCTTGAAGCTCATCAAGAGAATGCCAAGAGTGTGCAAAGCAGTAATCAAAGCAAAAGGTGGCTACTTTGAAGAACCTAGAATATGACATATTTTCAGTTGTTTCACACTTTTTTGTTATGTATATAATTCCACATGTGTTAATTCATAGTTTTGATGCCTGCAGTGTGACTCTACAATTTTCATAGTCATGAAAATAAACTATTGGTGAGCCTCAGAAACAGGAAGGCCAGATTAAAGTTTGCCAAACAACATCTAAAAAAGCCTTCACAGTTCTGGAACAACATCCTATGGACAGATGAGACCAAGATCAACTTGTACCAGAGTGATAGGAAGGGAAGAATATGGAGAAGGAAAGGAACTGCTCATGATCCTAGGCATACCAACTCATCAGTAAAGCATGGTGGTGGTAGTGTCATGGCGTGGGCATGTATGGCTGCCAATGGAACTGGTTCTTTTGTATTTATTGATGATGTGACTGCTGACAAAAGCAGCAGGATGAATTCTGAAGTGTTTCGGGCAATATTATCTGCTCCTATTCAGCCAAATGCTTCAGAACTCATTGGACGGCGCTTCACAGTGCAGATGGACAATGACCCAAAGCATACTGCAAAAGCAACCAAAGAGTTTTTTAAGGGAAAGAAGTGGAATGTCATGCAATGGCCAAGTCAATCAACTGACCTGAATCTTATTGAGCATGCTTTTATCTTGCCGAAGACAAAACTGAAGGGAAAATGCCCCAAGAACAAGCAGGAACTGAAGACAGTTGCAGTAGAGGCCTGGCAGAGCATCACCAGGGATGAAACCCAGCGTCTGGTGATGTCTATGCGTTCCAGACTTCAGGCTGTAATTGACTGCAAAGGATTTGCAATCAAGTATTAAAAAGTGAAAGTTTGATGTATGATTATTATTCTGTCTCATTACTTTTGGCCCCTTAACAAGTGGGAGGCACATATGCAAACTGTTATAATTCCTACACCGTTCACCTGATTTGGATGTAAATACCCTCAAATTAAAGCTGACAGTCTGCAGTTAAAGCACATCTTGTTCGTTTCATTTCAAATCCATTGGGGTGGTGTATAGAGCCAAAAAATTTTGAATTGTGTCAATGTCCCAATATTTATGGACCTGACTGTATATCTATATATGTATATATTATACATAATTATATGACAACCACATGCACAGTATGGCATACAGTACAATAAAAAATATGTTTTGTGTCATTAAAAAGCTGCACATTATGGTGCCCACCATATTGGTGCTATAATTTGAACATTTTCACTGTTCTTGCACTGTTTGCTATGTGAAAAGCAGAAGTGAAAAGCAGTTGGGGTTTAGTGTGAGGAGGCAATGCCAATAATGATATAACAAATTTACAGTTGAAGGCCTCATGCACACGGCCGTTGCCCAGCCACGTCCATATTGTGGCCCACAATCCCCAATATATGGGCCCTGGCCGGGAGATACAGTGCGGTGCAGAATGGAGGTACGGATCTGAAGCACTACTTTCTTGCGGTGCGGACCTTTTCAAATGAATGGGTCCGCGTCGGCAGACGGCGGCCACATGGTTGGTGTCTGTACATTGCGGACTCACAATTTGTGGTCCACAGCACAGGCAAGGCCAACACCCAGTTGTATGCATAAGGCCAACAGCACAAAAATGGTACAAAGAGCGACACATATCTAAAGCTGCATAGCAGGCAGGCATAGGTAAAATTTTCTGGCTTTCAGACCAATATGCGCTAAATGTATTATGTATGCCTCTTAATAAATTTAGCACATTCAGTTTAAAAAGAACAATTAACCTCTCCCCACATGTCTGTTTTACCAACAACTTACATCTCTGTTCTTTGACACGCCATTCCTTTCTTATTCTTTCCAGAAGTCATGAGTGAATTACTGGCAATTTACATTGAAGGTCCAGCTGCGAGTTACCAGTTGGGGGTTGTCCCTGCACATTGTGAAACTATGTAATCAGTGCTGCCAATGTCAGACTGTGCCGGGACACATCACCAACTGGTAACAGCCATCTGGACTTTCATTGCAGACTGCTAGCAGTTCATTCAAAGCTTCTAGTAGGAATAACAAAGACATGGCACAACATAGAGTCATAAGTACAGATGCCCCAGAATTGTTATTACATGGGAAATACAAATAGTTACTATAATAGAGATGTCAGGAGAGGTGACAGGTCCTCTTTAAGACAGATGTCTAAAAAAGACGGTCTTAATAAATCTCTTCTTTTCTGGGACTTAAATAAGTTTTCTGAGAAATGAAACAACATGAATAAATGGCAAACATGTCATTATAAAAATATCCTAAATACCTATAATTATCAAAAGTTGCTTGTGTTGTCTAGGGGGTAATTATTATGATTCATTAAAACGGACACTTAAAACGCTTAAAAAGAAACTTTCACTTGAATTGGAGTAGCACTGCAGTAACCCGGCATGGCCACTACACAGTGGATGGAGCTGTGTAGTTCCTACACCGAACCATCTCCAAGCAACTGATAAGCGAAGCAATTTTAGGCCCCATTCACACAACCGTATGTATTTTGCGGTCTGCAAAACATGGATCCGCAAAAAAATATAGATGACGTAAATGCGACATCTGTGTTGCTTACTTTCTTTTTTTGCGGACCCATTGTAACAATGCATATTCTTTACTGCAAAATGGAGAAGAATTGGACATGTTCTATCTTTTTTGTGGAGAAGTGACATACAGATGTTGACAGCACACGGTGTGCTGTCCGCATTTTTGTGGACCCATTGAAATCTATCCAAAACAAAAATACAGTCATATGAATGGGCCCTAACAGTCAGTTGGACCCTTGCTTATCTAATATTGATGACCTATCCTAAGGATGGGTCATCAGTACTTACAAGGGTTCTTTGGGAAAAGAAAAAACATAAATAATGTCACGAGAATTCTTCTTAGTGGGTTACAACAGCACTATACGTCTCCTAGTAACAATAGCTTGGTGCCTGTCCAATAGCCGCCTCTTCTGCCATGAGGCCTTAAGCAACCATAATTCAATATATCAGGATTCAGGACAGGACTCAAAATGTGCAATTCTGTAGTCTTTATTTTTGTCCGCCATAGCTTAGATCAGAAGATTCCATTCACATATGAATCAATTAGTTGCAACTAGTGATGAGCAAAGTTATGAAAATTTGATTCGGCTTCTTCACCGACTTTCACAAAGAAACTCTATTTGTGATTAAATACTTTGTATGCAGGCAGCACAATGATGGGGAACGGTCAATAACCCGCCATCATTGAACCGCTCAGATGCTGTTCGCGGCATCTAGGATAAAAATTAAGGCCTTTCAGGGGTTAATCCGGTTAAAAAAAAAAAAACATACTCACCTTATCCATTTGCTCATGGAGAGGCTGTCACGGCCATCTTGATTGAAGACACCGTGTGAAATTTGGAGCTGTGACGTAACAATGTCATCACGTCATCACACTGGTGGGTGTGGTGACGTCAATTTCAGCTTTGCGGCGAATTGACTTTTTCTTGAAATTCAGATAGAAGTCAATTTGTTTGGCTTTGATTCACGAAACATTTGTTTCAACGCTTTTAGGTTTATGAGAACACCCTTTTTCAGGCATATGTAGATGCTAGTCAGAGTACAGTACACACCAAAAGTTTGGACACACCTTCTCATTCAAAGAGTTTTCTTTATTTTCATGACTATGAAAATTGTAGATTCACACTGAAGACATCAACACTATGAATTAACACATGTGGAATTATATACATAGCAAAAAAGTGTGAAACAACTGAAAATATGTCATATTCTAGGTTCTTCAAAGTAGCCACCTTTTTCTTTGATTACTGCTTTGCACACTCTTGGCATTCTCTTGATGAGCTTCAAGAGGTAGTCACCTGAAATGGTTTTCACTTCACAGGTGTGCCCTGTCAGGCTTAATAAGCGGGATTTCTTGCCTTATAAATGGGGTTGGGACCATCAGTTGCATTGTGGAGAAGTCAGGTGGATACACAGCTGATAGCCCTACTGAATAGATTGTCAGAATTTGTATTATGGCAAGAAAAAGGCAGCTAAGTAAAGAAAAACGAGTGGCCATCATTACTTTAAGAAATGAAGGTCAGTCAGTCCGAAAAATTGGGAAAACTTTGAAAGTGTCCCCAAGTGCAGTCACAAAAACCATCAAGCGCTACAAAGAAACTGGCTCACATGTGGACCGCCCCAGGAAAGGAAGACCAAGAGTCACCTCTGCTGCGGAGGATAAGTTCATCCGAGTCACCAGCCTCAGAAATCGCAGGTTAACAGCAGCTCAGATTAGAGACCAGGTCAATGCCACACAGAGTTCTAGCAGCAGACACATCTCTAGAACAACTGTTAAGAGGAGACTGTGTGAATCAGGCCTTCATGGTAGAATATCTGCTAGGAAACCACTGCTAAGGACAGGCAACAAGCAGAAGAGACTTGTTTGGGCTAAAGAACACAAGGAATGGACATTAGACCAGTGGAAATCTGTGCTTTGGTCTGATGAGTCCAAATTTGAGATCTTTGGTTCCAACCACCGTGTCATTGTGCGACGCAGAAAAGGTATATGCCGCCATTATGCTCTGACTATCATGTACATATGCTTGAAAAAAGTGTACTCATAAACCTGAAATGTTGCAACTAATTGATTCATATGTAAATGGTCAAAAATAAAGTGCTGAATTGCAGTAAAAATTGTGAGTGTTGTCCTGATGTACTGAATTATAAATAAATAATGTTATAAGAAAATCTTAAATATCTTTAATTATCAAAAGTTGCTTGCTTACTCCTCTAGGGGGTAATTATCATGATTAATTAAAATGGCTGCTGTCATTAGGCTACTTTCGCACTAGCGTTTCTATTTTCTGTTATTGACATCCGTCATAGGGTCTCAATGCTGGAAAAAAAGGCTACAGTTTTGTCCCCATTCATTGTCAGTAGGGACAAAATGTAATTGAACAAAACGGAATGCTCCAAAATGAATTCCGTTCCGTTTGGTTGCGTTCTCATGGCTGCAGTTTTCTTTCTGTCAAGAGATGCGGAGCAAACTGGATCCGTCATGACCCACAATGCAAGTCAATGGGGACGGCTTCCTCACTGCGACGTGTTCAGCGCAGGCGCATTGAGGAAGCCCGCTGTCGGCGAACGTCTTTCCCTCACTGTGCCTGCACCGAATACTGAACGGGACGGCGCAGGCTCGAGATTTCCATGGCAGACAGGAGACCAACGCTGGCCTGGCCCTGTCAATCAAGTGTAGAAGGGCGTGGAAAGAGGTAAGTGAACGAAGCCTCTATGAGCAGATGCAAGCCCCCCCATGCTCCTAGAGGCTCATTTGCATATTATTAAAGTTTGTTTTTCTAAATAACGGCGGCACATGGGTGACATGGGACTAATATAGTTATGTTCAGCTGACATTAGCACATCGCTAATGTCAGCCAGATTAATACCTATTTTTCTGATGACAGAAAACCTTTAAAGTTTTGTAGGGAGAGAAACCATCGGGTGACCCGGGCATTTCTGTCCTTGGCCTGGCTCATCCACTTGAGAGGGGAGTGGTCAGTCACCAGGCAGAATTTTCTCCCCAATAAATAATAGCGGAGAGACTCGAGTGCCTACTTGATAGCCAGGCACTCTCTCTCCACTATAATATATCGGGTCTCGGCTGGGGTGAGCTTATGGCTGAGGAAGACAATGGGATGTTCCTCCCTATTGACTTCCTGAGATAGTACAGCATCGAGGCCTACTTCGGAGGCATCGGTCTGTACTATAAACTCCATTTTGAAGTCGGGCGTCACAAAAACTGGGCACCCGCACAGAGTTGACTTCAAAGCGGAGAAAGCCTCTTCCACCCGATCATCCCAGCGAGCAATCATTGACTTGTGTCCCTTCAAGAGCCCTGTCAATGGTGCGGCCACCGTAGCAAAGTGGGGGACAAACCTCATGTAATAGCCCACCATTCCCAGGAATGGCTTTACTTGCCTAGTGGTGACAGGCCGGGGTAAATTTCGTATTGCCTCTATCTGGTTCACTTGGGGTTTGATGACTCTGCGCCCAAAGACATACCCCAGGTACTTAGTCTCCTCTAACCCTATTGCACATTTTTTTGGGTGATCGGTTAGTCCCGCCTTCCGAAGGGAGTCCACTACAGCCTGCACTTTGGGTAGGTGACTTTCCCAGTTGGTACTGTGGATGACAATATTTTCCAGGTAAGCCGAAGCGTACCAACGATGTGAGCGCAGCACAATGTCCATAAGCTGTTGAAAAGTGGCAGGGGCACCATGGAGACCAAAGGGTAGCACCTTGTACTGATACAACCCCTCAGGTGTGATGAAGGGAGTTTTCTCTTTGGCAGTCTTCGTTAAAGGCACCTGCCAGTACCCTTTGTGAGGTCCAAAATAGAAAAATACCGGGCTTGTCCTAACCTCTCGAATTTGGAAATCTCGTTCAGTTTACAAAAATCGTTACAGAACCGTAACGTCCCGTCTGGCTTGGGTATTAAGACTATAGGACTGGCCCATTCACTTTTAGTCTCCTCAATGACTTCTAGTTGCAGCATTAACTGCATTTCCTCCGAGGTGGCTTGTCGCCGAGCCTCGGGTACCCAGTATGGTTTTAATCGGACTTTGCCTGAGGTTCCATGACAATGTCATGCTGGATTGTGGAAGTGCATCCGGGGAGGTCAGAGAACACATCTGTGTTCTGACTAACAAACTCCCTGGCCTCCTGAACCTGTTTAGAGGAGAGGCTGCCAGCAAATTTTACGGCGGCAACCGCTTCCCTTGCATCAGACAAAGGGGCCAGAACCTCTTCCTCTAGATAACCTGGATGCTGGCTGTCTTCCGTAGAGGTCTCCCTATCCTTTCACTGCTTAAGCAAATTAACATGGTAGATCTGTTCTGGCTTTCGCCGCCCTGGCTGGTTTACCTTGTAGTTCACATTTCCAACTTTCTCGAGAACTTTGTAGGGCCCCTGCCACCTAGCCAGGAACTTACTGTCCACAGTCGGTACCAGAACTAAAACCCGATCACCTGGGTTAAAGATCCGGACCCGAGCCTGCCTATTATAGACCCGACTTGGCTCGTTGAGCTGCCTTCATATGCTCCCTAACAAGAGGCAACACTGTCTCTATCCGATCTTGCATCTGGGTAACGTACTCAATAACACTTTCAATAACACTTTTATACAGAGTGGGTTGTTGTTCCCATGCCTCTTTGGCTACATCCAAGAGACTGTGAGGGTGTCTGCCATATAGCAGTTTTCAAGGGCGAGAACCCTCTCGCACTGCGAACATGAGATAGGGCAGAAGAAGGTCCCAGTCCTTCCCATCTTTAAGCCACCACCCTTTTCAACATATTTTTTTATGTTTGGTTAAACCTTTCTACCAGACCGTCAGTTTTCAGATGGTAAACGGACGTCCATAGCTGTTTTATGTGCAGGAACTCATCACCTTGGACAGAAAAGGGGACCCCTGATCGGTCCAATCCTCTTTAGGTAGTCCTACTCAGGAAAACATCTCCATTAACTCCATTAGCTATGAGTTTGTCCGATGTATGTCGCAGTGGCACTGCCTCCAGGTACCAAGTGGTGTAGTCTAGGATGACTAAGATGTATTGGTGCCCTCTGGCGGACTTCGGCATGGGCCTTTGAGATCCATAGCTATTCTGTCAAACGGTACCTCGATAATCGGGAGAGGAACTAGGGGACTACGGAAATGTGGCTGGGGGCTAGTTATCTGGCAGGTCGGGCAAGACTGACAAAACTCTTCTACCTCTCTGAATATGCTGGGCCATTAAAACCGCTGTAGTATACGATCCTGTGTTTTCTGCAACCCCAGGTGACCCCTGAGAAAGTGCTGGTGGGCTAGATCTAAGACGAATTTGAGATAAGCCTTGGGGACCACCAACTGTTCAATATGCTCACCCCGTAGTTGGTTTACCCGATACAGCATACCCTGATGAACCACAAAACGGGTAAACACCGACTCGGCCCCAGGTTGTTGTGGTTCACTATCTGCTATAACACATTCTCCCAGGCTCGGTATAGGGTTGGGTCCCGTTGTTGTGCGGTACCAAAATTATCCCCGGAGAAATTAAGGTCTGCCAATTCAGGACCCGGCAGCAAGTACTCCACGTCTCCCACCATTACACTCAGCGGAGTTGTCTCCCCCTCTTCCACCGAATTGGAGATTACCCCTACCGCTAGCCCTTCAGACTCGGTTTCCCAGGGTTGTGGTCTCCCCCTGAGCAAGGCCACTCTGCTGGGGTTACCCCTGTCTCATGGGTATCGGTAATTCTCGTAGCAGGCCACAGTGCTGGGAAGTCTCTCCCTATTATGAGTTCATAATGTAGATTTGTGGCAACAGCCACCTTGTGGGTCCATCTACTAGCCAATGTGGTTAGAGACACAAGCGTGGTGGTGTATTCTTTTAAGTCTCCATGGATGCACATCACCCCGACTTTCCGGCCAGTATACTCAGTGGACCGCACCAGGATAGCCCTTACTAGGGTCACCAGACTCCCTGAGTCCAGCAGAGCCTCCGTCGGAGTTTCTCCAACTTCCACCTGGCACAAGTATCTAGAGGAGACTCTGTGGTACCTGTTGCACACAGCCTCCTGGCATATAACGATTGACGGTTGCCATAGTTAGTGTCCATTAGCTCAACCCGATGGGGACAGTCAGCTCTTACATGGCCAGGCTCCTGACACTGCCAGCAGACTATTGGAGCCAGGTCTGCCATGGGTACATCCTGGGTAGGTTTTATCGGCTCAAATCTCCGGGCCTGGGGTGGAGATTTCTGGGGTTTGCTGACCCCCCCCCCCCCCCTCCCGAAAGAACCCTCCTTTAGATTCCTGGTAGCTTCATAGCGTTCCACAAGGTCCACCATCTCAAGGGCATTGCCAAGAGACACCTGACCAATCCAGTGCTGGAGAGGGTATGGCAAAGCCCTCCAGAACATACCAGTTAACAGACGATCCAGCATAGCAGTGGGACTGAGCACATCAGGCTGTAGCCATTTTTGCAAGAGGTGATGTAAGTTACAATACTGAGGTCTTGCAGGCTCAGCCGGGTTGAACCCCCACTGATGCACCCACTGGGCCTGGATCAACACCTTTACCCCAAGTCTTGCCAGAATCTCACCCTTCACTTTCTGGTAGTCGTCCGCTTGATCGTCCGGCAAGTCGAAATAAACCCGCTGGGAATCGTATGCCAGGAATGGAGCGACGACCTCAGCCCACTGGTCTCTGGGTAGTTTCTCCCTTGTGGCCACCTTCTCGTACATCATCATGTAGGTTTCAACGTCATCTGCGGGTTTCATCTTTGGGATCGCCGCACTGACCACTTTCCGAGCGTTATGGACGCTCGGGGTTGCTCCTGCCGTCTGCAAAGCTATCACGTCTTGTAGCAGCAGCTGGTTTGTTTCTTGATGCTCAGGGGCGTACCTAGAGCATTTGGCACCCGGGGCGAACCCTTTGTTTGGCACCCCCCCCCCCCCCAAGAAAGTTAAGAAAACATGCACAAACTTTTGTTTTCAATAATATTTATTACAAATTACACCCCCTCCCTCCCCACCTTAATTACACCCCCCCTTAATTACACACACCCCCTCTTAATTACACCCCCTCTCTTCTCCCCTTAATTACACCTCCTCCCTTAATTACACCCCCTCCCTCCCCACCTTAATTACACCCCCTCCCTTAATTACACCCCCCCTTAATTACACACTCCCCCCCTTAATTACAACCCCTCCCTCCTCACCTTACCCCTCCCTTAATTACACACACACATCCCTTAATTACACCCCCCCCCCCTTAATTACAAACCCCCACTTAATTACGCACACACACACCCCTTAATTACACAATTATTTACTCACATTTTGATGATGCCTCAGGCTCCGTCCGACCGCTGGTAATGGATCCTTCCGCTTCTTTAAAAGATCCGTGAAGGCGGCGCGGCGTCAGTGTCGTGACGTCATGTTGCGCGCCGCCGCAATAATCCTTCCACAGAAGCCGGCGCCTGGCGGAGTCGCGCCGCGGTGCAGCAGTGGATGGAGGGGTGACTCCGTCATGGCACCCCCCTTGTGAGTGGCACCCGGGGCGGGCCGCCCCCCCGCCCCCCCCTTGGTACGCCACTGTTGCTGCTGTTTGTTAGCCTCCACGAAAGCCTTCATTACTGCCTCCATTTTCTCAAGTGTCATGGGTTGAAATTTAGCGGGTTTAATGAAAGACATACAACCGTGCCCAGCGGGAATAAAAAAAAACCACTATTTCTGTGCTTACGCCTGCCTTTCTGCGCTTGCCAGCATCCTCCACCAATTATAGGGATTTGCTCTGGTAGTTAGGATAAGCGGGCACAGTACAGAGGCAAAATACAAGTTCGTAATTCAAACTTCAGTGTTTTTTTTTCACACATGGTGCCAAAAACAAAATGTCACTTTTGCAGTGTTGGTGTTACTCCACACCCAATGGCAAGTTAATATAAATAAATAACATAACAAAAAGTCACCTTGGTGGCAGTTCTGCCTCAGAAAGTCCAAATACAGGCTTTAGGCGGCCTGTTCCCCTGACACATGGGTCTCAGCTCTCCAGCACAGGCCTCAGAGCCCAGCTGCCTATTTAAGGACAGCAAGGTGCTGCAAAAACCCAGACCGGCACTGAAAATCTGGTCCGGTATTTGACCTAACCTGGCTGTAAATCAGCCCAGCAGCGTATGCTGGGAGGAAAATACCTGTTTTCCCAGACCAAACCTCTCTCTGTGTCACACCTCCTACAGAACCAGTCCTACACTGAGCAAAAATATAAAAGCAACACTTTCGGTTTTGCTCCCATTTTGCATGAGGTGAACTCAAAGATCTGAAACATTTTCTACATACACAAAAGACCCATGACTCTCAAATGTTGTTCACAAATCTGTCTAAATCTGTGTTAGTGAGCACTTCTCCTTTGCCGAGATAATCCATCCCACCTCACAGGTGTGGCATATCAAGGTGCTGATTAGACAGCATGAATACTGCACAGGTGTGCCTTAGACTGCCCACAATAAAAGACTACTCTGAAATGTGCAGTTTGATCACACAGCACAATGCCACAGATGTCGCAATGTTTGAGGGAGCGTGCAATTGGCATGTTGACTGCAGGAATGTCTACCAGAGCTGTTGCCCGTGCAATGAATGTTCATTTCTCTACCATAAGCCGTCTCCAAAGGCGTTTCAGAGAATTTGGCACTACATCCAACTGGCCTCACAACCGCAGACCACGTGTAACCACACCAGCCCAGAACCTCCACATCCAGCATGTTCACCTCCATGATCGTCTGACACCAGCCACCCAGACAGCTGCAGCAACAATCAGTTTGCATAACCAAAGAATTTCTGCACAAACTGTCAGAAACCATCTCAGGGAAGCTCATCTGCATGCTCGTTGTCCTCATCGGGGTCTGAACCTGACTGCAGTTCATCATCGTTACCGACTTGAGTGGGTAAATGCTCACATTCGACAGTGTCTGGCAGGTTGGAGAGGAGTTCTGTTCACGGATGAGTCCTGGTTTTCACTGTTCAGGGCAAATGGCAGACAGCGTGTGTGGCATTGTGTGGGTGAGCGGTTTGCTGATGTCAACGTTCTGGATCGAGTGGCCCATGGTGGCGGCGGGGTTATGGTATGGGCATTGATGGCATTTTGAATGCACAGAGATACTGTGACGAGATCCTGAGGCCCATTGTTGTGCCATTCATCCACGACCATCACCTCATGTTGCAGCATGATAATGCATGGCCCCATATTGCAAGGATCTGTACACAATTCCTGGAAGCTGAAAACATCTCAGTTCTTGCATGGCCAGCATACTCACCGGACATGTCACCCATTGAGCATGTTTGGGATGCTCTGGATCGGCTGTCTGCCATCTGCTCTGAACAGTGAAAACCGGGACTCATCCGTGAACAGAACGTCTCTCCAACGTGCCAGACGCCATTCAAGTCGGTTACGACAATGGACTGCAGTCAGGTTCAGACCCCGATGAGGACAACGAGCATGCAGATGAGCTTCCTTGAGATGGTTTCTGACATTGTGTACAGAAATTCTTTGGTTATGAAAAACAATTGTTGCTGCAGCTGTCTGGGTGGGTGGTCTCAGACGATCATGGAGGTGAACATGCTGGATGTGGAGGTCCTGGGATGGTGTGGTTACACGTGGTCGGCGGTTGTGAGGCCGGTTGGATGTACTGCCAAATTCTCTGAAACGCCTTTGGAGATGGCTTATGGTAGAGAAATTAACATAAATTACACAGGAAACAGCTCTGGTAGACATTCCTGCAGTCAGCATGCCAATTGCACGCTCCCTCAAACGTTGCAACATCTGTGGCATTGTGCTGTGTGATCAAACTGCACATTTCAAAATGGTCTTTTATTGTGGACAGTCTAAGGCACACCTGTACAATATTCATGCTGTGTAATCAGCACCTTGATATGCCACACCTGTGAGGTGGGATGGATTATCTCGGCAAAGGTGAAGTGCTCACTAACACAGATTTAGACAGATTTGTGAACAATATTTGAGAGTAATGGGTCTTTTGTGTATGTAGAAAATGTTTCAGATCTTTGAGTTCAGCTCATGCAAAATGGAAACAAAATCGAAAGTGTTGCTTTTATATTTTTGCTCAGTGTAGTACCTGCTCCAACTTTCTAGGATGGGTTTTGAACAAAACTAACAAGACAGTAGCCATTTTAATTAATCATAATATTTACCTTTAAACAACTTATATTTAATATAACAATATATTTAAGATTTTCTTATAATGACATAATTTATGTTGTTTCTTTTCTTGAAGAACCCCTTTAAGTATAGATGACTAGAGTTGAGCGGACACCTTGATGTTCGGGTTCGAGAAGTTCGGCCGAACTTCCCGAAAATGTTCGGGTTCGGGATCCGAACCCGATCCGAACTTCGTCCCGAACCCGAACCCCATTGAAGTCAATGGGGACCCAAACTTTTCGGCACTAAAAAGGCTGTAAAACAGCCCAGGAAAGGGCTAGAGGGCTGCAAAAGGCAGCAACATGTAGCTAAATCCCCTGCAAACAAATGTGGATAGGGGAATGAATTAATATAAAAATTAAATAAATAAAAATTAACCAAAATCAATTGGAGAGAGGTCCAATAGCAGAGAATCTGGCTTCACGTCACCCACCACTGGAACAGTCCATTCTCAGATATTTAGGCCCCGGCACCCAGGCAGAGGAGAGAGGTCCCGTAACAGAGAATCTGTCTTCATGTCAGCAGAGAATTAGTCTGCATGTCATAGCAGAGAATCAGGCTTCACGTCAGCCACCACTGCAACAGTCCATTTTCATAAATTTAGGCCAAGCACCCAGGCAGAGGACAGAGGTTCCGTAACACAGAATCTGGCTTCATGTCACCAGAGAATCAGTCTTCATGTCATAGCAGAGAATCAGGCTTCACGTCACCCACCACTGTAACAGTCCATTTTCATAAATTTAGGCCCAGCACCCAGGCAGAGGAGAGAGGTCCCGTAACAGACAATCTGGCTTCATGTCAGCAGAGAATCAGTCTTCATGTCATAGCAGAGAATCAGGCTTCACGTCACCCACCACTGCAACAGTCCATTTTCATAAATTTAGGCCCAGCACCCAGGCAGAGGAGAGAGGTCCCGTAACAGACAATCTGGCTTCATGTCAGCAGAGAATCAGTCTTCATATCATAGCAGAGAATCCGGCTTCACGTCAGCCACCAATGCAACAGTCCATTGTCAGATATTTAGGCCCAGCACCCAGGCAGAGGAGAGAGGTCCCGTAACAGACAATCTGGCTTCATGTCAGCAGAGAATCAGTCTTCATATCATAGCAGAGAATCAGGATTCACGTCACCCACCACTGCAACAGTTCATTTTCATAAATTTAGGCCCAGCACCCAGGCAGAGGAGAGAGGTCCCGTAACAGACAATCTGCCTTCATGTCGGCAGAGAATCAGTCTGCATGTCCTAGCAGAGAATCCGGCTTCACGTCAGCCACCACTGCAACAGTCCATTGTCAGATATTTAGGCCCAGCACCCAGGCAGAGGAGAGAGGTCCCATAATGGACACTCTGGCTTCATGTCAGCAGAGAATCAGTCTTCATATCATAGCAGAGAATCAGGCTTCACGTCACCCACCACTGCAACAGTCCATTTTCATAAATTTAGGCCCAGCACCCAGGCAGAGGAGAGAGGTCCCGTAACAGACAATCTGGCTTCATGTCGGCAGAGAATCAGTCTGCATGTCCTAGCAGAGAATCAGGCTTCACGTCAGCCACCAATGCAACAGTCCATTGTCAGATATTTAGGCCCAGCACCCAGGCAGAGGAGAGAGGTCCTGTAACAGACAATCTGGCTTCATGTCAGCAGAGAATCAGTCTTCATATCATAGCAGAGAATCAGGCTTCACGTCACCCACCACTGCAACAGTCCATTTTCATAAATTTAGGCCCAGCACCCAGGAAGAGGAGAGAGGTCCCGTAACAGACAATCTGGCTTCATGTCGGCAGAGAATCAGTCTGCATGTCCAAGCAGAAAATCAGGCTTCACGTCAGCCACCAATGCAACAGTCCATTGTCAGATATTTAGGCCCAGCACCCAGGCAGAGGAGAGAGGTCCCATAATGGACAATCTGGCTTCATGTCAGCAGAGAATCAGTCTTCATATCATAGCAGAGAATCAGGCTTCACGTCACCCACCACTGCAACAGTCCATTTTCATAAATTTAGGCCCAGCACCCAGGCAGAGGAGAGAGGTCCCGTAACAGACAATCTGGCTTCATGTCGGCAGAGAATCAGTCTGCATGTCCAAGCAGAAAATCAGGCTTCACGTCAGCCACCAATGCAACAGTCCATTGTCAGATATTTAGGCCCAGCACCCAGGCAGAGGAGAGAGGTCCCGTAACAGACAATCTGGCTTCATGTCAGCAGAGAATCAGTCTTCATATCATAGCAGAGAATCAGGCTTCACGTCAGCCACCAATGCAACAGTCCATTGTCAGATATTTAGGCCCAGCACCCAGGCAGAGGAGAGAGGTCCCGTAACAGACAATCTGGCTTCATTTCAGCAGAGAATCAGTCTTCATATCATAGCAGAGAATCAGGCTAAATGTCACCCACCACTGCAACAGTCCATTTTCATAAATTTAGGCCCAGCACCCAGGCAGAGGAGAGAGGTCCCGTAACAGACAATCTGGCTTCATGTCAGCAGAGAATCAGTCTTCATATCATAGCAGAGAATCCGGCTTCACGTCAGCCACCAATGCAACAGTCCATTGTCAGATATTTAGGCCCAGCACCCAGGCAGAGGAGAGAGGTCCCGTAACAGACAATCTGGCTTCATGTCAGCAGAGAATCAGTCTTCATATCATAGCAGAGAATCAGGCTTCACGTCAGCCACCAGTGCAACAGTCCATTGGCATATATTTAGGCCCAGCACACAGGCAGAGGAGAGAGGTCCCGTAACAGAGAATCTTGCTTCATGTCAGCAGAGAATTAGTCTGCATGTCCTAGCAGAGAATCAGGCTTCACGTCACCCATCATTGGAACAGTCCATTGGCATATATTTAGGCCCCGGCACCCAGACAGAGGAGAGGTTCATTCAACTTTGGGTAGCCTCGCAATATAATGGTAAAATGAAAATAAAAATACTATTGAATGAGGAAGTGCCCTGGAGTACAATAATATATGGTTAAGGGGAGGTAGTTAATGTCTAATCTGGACAAGGGACGGACAGGTCCTGTGGGATCCATGGCTGGTTCATTTTTATGAACGTCAGCTTGTCCACATTGGCTGTAGACAGGCGGCTGCGTTTGTCTGTAATGACGCCCCCTGCCGTGCTGAATACACGTTCAGACAAAACGCTGGCCGCCGGGCAGGCCAGCACCTCCAAGGCATAAAAGGCTAGCTCTGGCCACGTGGACAATTTAGAGACCCAGAAGTTGAATGGGGCCGAACCATCAGTCAGTACGTGGAGGGGTGTGCACACGTACTGTTCCACCATGTTAGTGAAATGTTGCCTCCTGCTAACACGTTGCGTATAAGGTGGTGGTGCAGTTAGCTGTGGCGTGTTGACAAAACTTTTCCACATCTCTGCCATGCTAACCCTGCCCTCAGAGGAGCTGGCCGTGACACAGCTGCCTTGGCGACCTCTTGCTCCTCCTCTGCCTTGGCCTTGGGCTTCCACTTGTTCCCCTGTGACATTTGGGAATGCTCTAAGTAGCGCGTCTACCAACGTGCGCTTGTACTCGCGCATCTTCCTATCACGCTCCAGTGCAGGAAGTAAGGTGGGCACATTGTCTTTGTAGCGTGGATCCAGCAGGGTGGCAACCCAGTAGTCCGCACACGTTAAAATGTGGGCAACTCTGCTGTCGTTGCGTAGGCACTGCAGCATGTAGTCGCTCATGTGTGCCAGGCTGCCCAGGGGTAAGGACAAGCTGTCCTCTGTGGGAGGCGTATCGTCATCGTCCTGCCTTTCCCCCCAGCCACGCACCAGTGACGGGCCCGAGCTGCGTTTTCGGTGCCACCCTGCTGTGACCATGCTTCATCCTCATCCTCCTCCACCTCCTCCTCATCCTCGTCCTCCTCGTCCTCCAGTAGTGGGCCCTGGCTGGCCACATTTGTACCTGGCCTCTGCTGTTGCAAAAAACCTCCCTCTGAGTCACTTCGAAGAGACTGGCCTGAAAGTGCTAAAAATGACCCCTCTTCCTCCTCCTCCTGGGCCACCTCCTCTTCCATCATCGCCCTAAGTGTTTTCTCAAGGAGACATAGAAGTGGTATTGTAACGCTGATAACGGCGTCATCGCCACTGGCCATGTTGGTGGAGTACTCGAAACAGCGCAACAGGGCACACAGGTCTCGCATGGAGGCCCAGTCATTGGTGGTGAAGTGGTGCTGTTCCGCAGTGCGACTGACCCGTGCGTGCTGCAGCTGAAACTCCACTATGGCCTGCTGCTGCTCGCACAGTCTGTCCAGCATGTGCAAGGTGGAGTTCCACCTGGTGGGCACGTCGCATATGAGGCGGTGAGCGGGAAGGCCGAAGTTACACTGTAGTGCAGACAGGCGAGCAGCGGCAGGATGTGAACGCCGGAAGCGCGAACAGACGGCCCGCACTTTATGCAGCACCTCTGACATGTCAGGGTAGTTGTGAATGAACTTCTGCACCACCAAATTCAGCATATGCGCCAGGCAAGGGATGTGCGTCAAACCGGCTAGTCCCAGAGCTGCAACGAGATTTCGCCCATTATCGCACACCACCAGGCCGGGCTTGAGGCTCACCGGCAGCAACCACTCGTCGGTCTGTTGTTCTATACCCCGCCACAACTCCTGTGCCGTGTGGGGCCTGTCCCCCAAACATATGAGTTTCAGAATGGCCTGCTGACGTTTACCCCGGGCTGTGCTGAAGTTGGTGGTGAAGGTGTGTGGCTGACTGGATGAGCAGGTGGAAGAAGAGGAGGAGGAAGCCGAGAAGGAGGAGGTGGCAACAGGAGGCAACGAATGTTGCCCTGCGATCCTTGGCGGCGGAAGGACGTGCGCCAAACAGCTCTCCGCCTGGGGCCCAGCTGCCACTACATTTACCCAGTGTGCAGTTAGGGAGATATAGCGTCCCTGGCCGTGCTTACTGGTCCACGTATCTGTGGTTAGGTGGACCTTGCCACAGATGGCGTTGCGCAGTGCACACTTGATTTTATCAGATACTTGGTTATGCAGGGAAGGCACGGCTCTCTTGGAGAAGTAGTGGCGGCTGGGAACAACATACTGTGGGACAGCAAGCGACATGAGCTGTTTGAAGCTCCACCAGCCTAAATGACAGCATTTCATAGGCCAGTAGTTTAGAAATGCTGGCATTCAGGGCCAGGGATCGAGGGTGGCTAGGTGGGAATTTACGCTTTCTCTCAAATGTTTGTGAGATGGAGAGCTGAACGCTGCCGTGTGACATGGTTGAGATGCTTGGTGACGGAGGTGGTGTTGGTGGTACATCCCCTGTTTGCTGGGCGGCAGGTGCCAACGTTCCTCCAGAGGCGGAGGAAGAGGCCGAGGCGGCAGCAGCAGAAGAGGCCGAGGCGGCAGCAGCAGAAGAGGCCGAGGCGGCAGCAGCAGAAGAGGTAGCAGGGGGAGCCTGAGCGACTTCCTTGTTTTTAAGGTGTTTACTCCACTGCAGTTCATGCTTTGCATGCAGGTGCCTGGTCATGCAGGTTGTGCTAAGGTTCAGAACGTTAATGCCTCGCTTCAGGCTCTGATGGCACAGCGTGCAAACCACTCGGATCTTGTCGTCAGCACATTGTTTGAAGAAGTACCATGCCAGGGAACTCCTTGAAGCTGCCTTTGGGGTGCTCGGTCCAAGATGGCGGCGGTCAGTAGCAGGCGGAGTCTCTTGGCGGCGGGTGTTCTGCTTTTGCCCACTGCTCCCTCTTTTGCTACGCTGTTGGCTCGGTCTCACCACTGCCTCTTCCTCCGAACTGTGAAAGTCAGTGGCACGACCTTCATTCCATGTGGGGTCTAGGACCTCATCGTCCCCTGCATCGTCTTCCACCCAGTCTTGATCCCTGACCTCCTGTTCAGTCTGCACACTGCAGAAAGACGCAGCAGTTGGCACCTGTGTTTCGTCATCATCAGAGACATGCTGAGGTGGTATTCCCATGTCCTCATCATCAGGAAACATAAGTGGTTGTGCGTCAGTGCATTCTATGTCTTCCACCGCTGGGGAAGGGCTGGGTGGATGCCCTTGGGAAACCCTGCCAGCGGAGTCTTCAAACAGCATAAGAGACTGCTGCATAACTTGAGGCTCAGACAGTTTCCCTGGTATGCATGGGGTGATGTGACAGACTGATGGGCTTGGTTTTCAGGCGCCATCTGTGCACTTTCTGCAGAAGACAAGGGTGTGCACCTTGAATATTATATACCCTTTTAGGGATAGATTTCAAATAGCTCTGATACAGCAGAAACCACTAAATTAGGAAATTGCTAAATTGGGAATTGTATTTGAACCCAGAACAAAAAATGTGCTTTGACGGACACTAAATAACTTGCCCAGCCAACAGTTCAGCAGTAACGACAGATTTAGCTGGATATAAATTTGAGGCCTAGTATTTAGGCGCTGGGTGACAGGTATAGATTTACTGACATAATTAGACTTGGAAATGCACAGTAGCGTGTGTGTGAAGTTATTCTGAATGACCCTATGTGCACCTTGAATATTATATACCCTTTTAGGGATAGATTTCAAATAGCTCTGATACAGCAGAAACCACTAAATTAGGAAATTGCTAAATTGGGAATTGGATTTCAACCCAGAACAAAAAATGTGCTTTGACGGACACTAAATAACTTGCCCAGCCACAACAGTACAGCAATAACGACAGATTTAGCGGGATATAAATTTGAGGCCTAGTATTTAGGCGCTGGGTGACAGGTATACGTTTACTGACAGAATTAGACTGGGATATGGCCAAAAAATAACCACACTATTGATGGGTAAATGCACTTGGTGTGACAGCTTGACCAACCACACTACTGAGGGTTAAATGCACTTGGTGACAGGCGCAGCTTGCCCCTGATGTAGTATATGGCCAAAAAATAAACAGACTATTGCTGGTTAAATGCACTTGGTGTGACAGCTTGACCAACCACACTACTGAGGGTTAAATGCACTTGGTGACAGGCGCAGCTTGCCCCTGATGTAGTATATGGCCAAAAAATAAACAGACTATTGCTGGTTAAATGCACTTGGTGTGACAGCTTGACCAACCACACTACTGAGGGTTAAATGCACTTGGTGACAGGCGCAGCTTGCCCCTGATGTAGTATATGGCCAAAAAATAAACAGACTATTGCTGGTTAAATGCACTTGGTGTGACAGCTTGACCAACCACACTACTGAGGGTTAAATGCACTTGGTGACAGGCGCAGCTTGCCCCTGATGTAGTATATGGCCAAAAAATAAACAGACTATTGCTGGTTAAATGCACTTGGTGTGACAGCTTCACCCTGATGTAGGCTTTAGCCAAAAAACAACCACACCATTGAGGGTTAAATGCACTTGGTGACAGGCGCAGCTTGCCCCTGATGTAGTATATGGCCAAAAAATAAACAGACTATTGCTGGTTAAATGCACTTGGTGTGACAGCTTAACCCTGATGTAGGCTTTAGCCAAAAAACAACCACACCATTGAGGGTTAAATGCACTTGGTGACAGGCGCAGCTTGCCCCTGATGTAGTATATGGCCAAAAAATAAACAGACTATTGCTGGTTAAATGCACTTGGTGCGACAGCTTCACCCTGATGTAGGCTTTAGCCAAAAAACAACCACACCATTGAGGGTTAAATGCACTTGGTGACAGGCGCAGCTTGCCCCTGATGTAGTATATGGCCAAAAAATAAACAGACTATTGCTGGTTAAATGCACTTGGTGTGACAGCTTCACCCTGATGTAGGCTTTAGCCAAAAAACAACCACACCATTGAGGGTTAAATGCACTTGGTGACAGGCGCAGCTTGCCCCTGATGTAGTATATGGCCAAAAAATAAGCAGACTATTGCTGGTTAAATGCACTTGGTGTGACAGCTTCACCCTGATGTAGGCTTTAGCCAAAAAACAACCACACCATTGAGGGTTAAATGCACTTGGTGACAGGCGCAGCTTGCCCCTGATGTAGTATATGGCCAAAAAATAAACATACTATTGCTGGTTAAATGCACTTGGTGTGACAGCTTCACCCTGATGTAGGCTTTAGCCAAAAAACAACCACACCATTGAGGGTTAAATGCACTTGGTGACAGGCGCAGCTTGCCCCTGATGTAGTATATGGCCAAAAAATAAACAGACTATTGCTGGTTAAATGCACTTGGTGCGACAGCTTCACCCTGATGTAGGCTTTAGCCAAAAAACAACCACACCATTGAGGGTTAAATGCACTTGGTGACAGGCGCAGCTTGCCCCTGATGTAGTATATGGCCAAAAAATAAACAGACTATTGCTGGTTAAATGCACTTGGTGTGACAGCTTCACCCTGATGTAGGCTTTAGCCAAAAAACAACCACACCATTGAGGGTTAAATGCACTTGGTGACAGGCGCAGCTTGCCCCTGATGTAGTATATGGCCAAAAAATAAACAGACTATTGCTGGTTAAATGCACTTGGTGTGACAGCTTCACCCTGATGTAGGCTATAGCCAAAAAACAACCACACCATTGAGGGTTAAATGCACTTGGTCGCAGCTTGGATGCACTTGGTCGCAGCACCGCACAAGACACAAAATGTCCGCCGATCACCCCAGAAAAAAGTGACTGACAAACGGTCTGGGCAGCCTAAAAACAGTGAGCAATTGAGTATCAGCAGCTCAATGATCCACAGCTGCAGATCGATCACTGGATGGAGTCTTTTGGAGGAGTTAATCAGCCTAATCTCGCCCTACTGTCGCAGCTGCAACCTCTCCCTACGCTAATCAGAGCAGAGTGACGGGCGGCGCTATGTGACTCCAGCTTAAATAGAGGCTGGGTCACATGGTGCTCTGGCCAATCACAGCCATGCCAATAGTAAGCATGGCTGTGATGGCCTCTTGGGGCAAGTAGTATGACGCTTGTTGATTGGCTGCTTTGCAGCCTTTCAAAAAGCGCCAAGAAAGCGACGAACACCGAACCCGAACCCGGACTTTTACGAAAATGTCCGGGTTCGGGTCCGTGTCACGGACACCCCAAAATTCAGTACGAACCCGAACTATACAGTTCGGGTTCGCTCATCCCTATAGATGACCCATCCTTAGGATAGGTCACCAATAGCAGATCAGCTGGGGTCCAACTGACTGTACAAACTGCTGATCAGCTGCTTACAGCTGCTCCGCTACAGGAACTGCACAGCTTTATCCACTGTGTAGTGGTCATGCCAGGTTATTGCAGGGCTGCTCCAATTCAAGTGAAAGGGAGAACCTTTTTAAGCTTGGTGTTTTTGTCGCTGTTGAAGCAAGTGGATTAGAATACATCATCAGCACAGATCACTTTGTTAAAAAAAAAAAAAAAAAAAAAGCGCAGGCATCAACCAGAACATGTCTAATAATCGTTGCCCTATTACAATAATCGTTGCCCTATTTTAAACTATTTGCATGGCAATTTGATTACACTGCTCGCTTACTGTAGCTGCACTGCATGTCTGGTATCGACTGTGAAGGAAAAGTAATTATTAGCTTTTAGGTGAAACCAGCTCCAGGCTTTGGATTAAAAAAAAGTTGTTTATAGTGTTCACTAGGGTAACTGATTTGCATTCATGGATTAATTTCTGTAATCTGCAAGTGTTTGACATTTTGACAGGTACCTGTAAGGATTGGTGATCTGCTAATCCAAATGCAGCCTTTAATCAATTTGGATGATTTCTTTTTACCTGGAGACTCTAAACTTATTATGAACGGTATGCTGGAGAATTGCAGCACAATTGGAGAGGAAATATTGTAGAAATGCACAAATAGAAATGTAAAAATGTAAAACACTGAAATATACTATAACCACAACAAAACAAATCTACAGAATGCAAACTTTATATGGCAATTTTCAAATCCGGATGAGGCTAATAACAAGAATCTTATCATTCATTCAAGAGTGAAGTAGAGTAATCAGATGATGTGTTTTTCAACTTAAAGGTCGTTTTTATTATTTTTTTAAACAAATTAATTCAGAACTGCAATAAACACAATGTTTTACATTTACTTATATCAGTGTTACCCTTCCTGTTTGTGATGGTGACATCACGTATGTCCATCTTGTGTGGTGTTCTCTATGCAAAGTAACCCCCCAAAGTACTTCACATCATCAATCATGTGTAACTAACGTAAGTTACGGACTGTGCACATGCTCAGTAAGCTGACAGCGGACAGCTTGCTGAAACAGCCCACACCCTATTCCAAGAAGTCAAGAGGAACACAAAGTTGTGCACTGGGAGCCAGGACACATCAATTTGCAAAAAATATTACATACTCTGCATGTGCTAAAACAGTGCATCAATGCATGACTCTTTTATTTGGAGCCTGGAAAATCCCTTTAAGAATGACAGAGAGCTAGTTGTTACCATGGGGGTGATCTGATATGTTTTGTAATGTATACAGTACATAGACTTATATTGTGCCGATAGGTGGGATGATAGATGCCAAAGGATCGCAACAAACCAAATGACAGATACAACGAATTGATCCGAGAAAATGTATACGACTGTCATAGAGAACATAGAAAGTCATACAAAGACTAAACTGTGCCAAAAGAATAAACCAAAAACAAATGACCTCGTTTTTTAAATCAGGTTTTTATGTTTTGTTTTGAAATTCGTTCACACTTCATTTGGTGGTAAAAGGTGAATTGCGTTATGGATTCCGTTACCATGGGCCGTAATGCAATTCTATGAAGGAATGCATAATGGAATGCCTTTAGAAGTCTATGGGCTGCTAAACAGATCTGTCCCATTTCCGTTATGCAGGGGAGGACTTCGTCATAGAATTGCGTTTCGGTCCGTGGTAATCCATAATGCAATTCTGCTTTTACCACCAAACGAAGTGTGAACGAATTTCAAAATATGAAATTCACTCATCTCTAGTCACTATCTATAATTTTAATATTACAGGCATATATACAATATATATATATATATATATATATATATATATATATATAGATAACAGAGGGTCCACCATTCAAAATAGGTGATACCACAATACCACAGTCCTAGAAGAGACTCCCATAGAAGTGTAACGTTGGAGATAAAGGTGACACTACACTAAGGCAGGTGGTGCAATCTCGTCTGGTCTTTAAAAATGGTGCCCTTTCATAGGCGCAGTCGGTGCCATAGCCACCGGCTTTCGGTTGTTTTAAACAGCAGATACCCAGGGCTAATGTCTGAGAATTTTTTGCTCAAAATGTCTGAGTTAAAATCAGTTCCATCCATCTGAACAGGGTTTGCAGAAATCCATGCACTTGCTCCAAAAAGTCAAATTTTCTGCTTCATCGAATGGATGGACATTAACATGTCAGATGAGAAACATCAGAGAGCAAACACCCTGCAAGGAAGGACACAAGCTGGTGGTGGCAGTGTTATGTTCTGGGGAATGTTTTTGTGGTATTCTCTGGGCCCACTCATCCATGTGGAAGACAACCTCAAACGATTTAGGTATGAATACATCCTTGCAGACCACATACACCCACACAAGCTCATTGTCTTTCCTGGGGCGGATGGGATCTTCCAGCAAGACAATGTGACATACCACACGGCTAGAAATATCTAAAACTGGTTTGAAGAACATGACCAAGACCAAGCACTACCCTGGTCCCCTAATTCCCCAGACTTTAACCTAATTGAGCATCTGTGGGAACACCTTGACTGTTGTGTTCACTCTACGTATCCTCCCCCAACATACTCTCCAGCAGGTGTGGGATGCACTGCAGTCAGCATGGCTCCAGATACCTGTGACAACCTACAAGGACCTTATTAAGTCATTCCCAGCTCCTCTAGCTGCTGTCCATGCTGCACTTGGCAGTTAGCTTAGTGGTCATAATAATGTGACTTGACTATGGGATGTACTGAGTAAATCCCGCGCCTGCGCCGTTCACTTCTGTATTCGGCGCAGGTGCAGTGAGTGAAGGCCACGCTCCTGGTGCCGGCTTCCTCACTGTGCCTGCGCCGAATACAGAAGTGAACAGTGCAGGCGCGGGATTTCCTCAACGTTGCATGGAACTTGGAGATCAATCAAGAGGAGTGGACGGGCAGAAAGGAGGACCTGGGCGGGATAATGGGGAGTAGACGGCGCCTCTAGGTGCTGAATCTACGCCCACATAGCACCTAGAGGCTCATTAGCATATTATAAAAGTGTGTATTTTAGCTTTAGGCATCATCCACTGCATTTCCTTGTTTGTATAGTAACATGGTTTGAAAATGTTCCCTTTTTTGGGGGACAGGACATGAAAGAAAAGACATTCCCACTGTCCTTCACATACAGAAAGCAGCAGCAAGGTGCACTGACCAAAATTGGCGATTAGTATGATACCACTCATGTAACCCTTCAGATACTATAGTCAATAGTGACTGCTTTGTTTGTCCCTAGGGAATAACTGATGTTTATTTAATCGCTCATATGCTGTAATCAGTATTAGGGTGAGTTCACATCTGCAGGGACTCCATTGCTAATTCGTTTAAAAAGACTGCTGAATGCCGGACTTTTTCATCCAGTAAAATAACAGGATTCCGATAGGAAACTGAACAGACTTCATGGTAGTCAACAGAGTTCAGCTTCGTTAGGGTCAGTTATGTAACCCTATCTGGCATTTCAGTTTTTTTCATTGTTCTGCTCCTCTAACAGGGTAGAACAACAGAAGAAAAAAACTGTGATGTGTTCCTGGCCTTAATCATGGGGGCAGAGGTAGCTATTATGTAACATGACTAATCATCATGTGTCTTTTAATGGTACATGCTTCCCCAACATTTCTGGAGGCGGCTTATCTTCCAGGAGAACCAAAGGATCAGATGATCATTTTCATTTCGCCTGATTCTTCTCTGCCCCGACATCATATTTCAAGGAAGAGTCTGGAGTTCCCTAAACTCAACCAACAATGGAGTAATGTGTATGGGGCAGCTGTACATGTTTGTACATGCACTTTCTGTTTCCAACTTTAGAGTTCCCTTTAGAAAATGTGTCAAATAGCATTGGTATTTCTTTTCATTAGATGCTACATTCCTTGAGGAGGAAAGTCCCAATATGCCTGAAGTTGGTACCATAGAGACAGGCACAGAAACCACTCAACGTCAGAATTTGCACATTTTTATGTTTATTACTGTTGGCATCATCAAGTGACACATATCCAGGATCCATTCCTGGTAACCTGGTCTAGCCATAGGCTGTGTAATAAAAAGTACTCAGTGTAGCAGCCCGTCACCTATGAGTAATATTGTTGGATCCTAGACAGGTGGAAACAAGCACCTATGAGAAGGAAAACAGCACACGTATGATTTTTCTACATGCACTTTATGTTTAACCTACTTAAGTGTTCACATTGGTAAATGTGACAAATGTCTGGTTTTTCTTCATTGGGGAGGAAAATCACGATATGCCTGAATTTGGCACCAAAGAGACAGGCACAGAAACCACACAACGAAGAGTTTCCACATTTTTATTTTTATTACTGCTGACTGCGTCAGGTGATAGCCTTTCACAATCCAGGTTCCCCTCCTCTTAACCTGTTCTAGCCATAATAAAAAGTACTCAGTGCACAGTGTACCATGACCGTACGGCTCAGCCTGTGTTGTGTAGCGAACTGTCACCTATGAGTAATATTGTTGGATCCTAGACAGGTGGAAACAAGCACCTATGAGAAGGAATAACTACCGCTAAGGGGTGCAACTGCACACGCATGCACTTTATGTTTAACCTACTTGAATGTTCACCTTGGTAAATGTGACAAATGTCTTTGTTCACATTAGAAGCTACATCCATTGGGGAGCAAGGACCCGATATGCCTGGAGTTGGCACCATAGAGATAGGCACAAAATCTGAACAGCATAAGAGTTTCCACATTCTTTTTTTTTTTTATTACTGCTGATAATGTCAAGTAACAGGATTTCACATATCCAAGATCCACTTCTGGTAACTAGTGTTGAGATAATCGAAGCATACAAAGTGGAATTCGATCAGAAGTTTAGGAAAAATTAGATTTGCCGTGAATCCAAATTTATGCTTCACGTGTTACAAAGTGAAAGTAAGAAGCCCGGGAACGCAATATGACCCATAATGCCATGCAGCCAGCCAATCTGCAAATCCCCTGTGATGTCACAGCCCTATAAAAGCCTCATCCCACGCTGTCTCTGCCATTTCACTGTGAGGTGAAGAGACGTGACAAGCGCTTATAAGTTAGGGACAGTTTTGCAGAAAGCTATAAGTAGAAGAATATTGGATAGGTTTTTTGAGGCTGTAGGGAGAGCATAGGGAGACAGCAGATACAGTGCAGGTTGAGTGTAATCGCCATGTGCATCTTGTTGAACTGCTGCCACAATCCCAGTTAATCTGATATTTTATATATAGACTTACAGTGCCTCAGTATTAAAGGGCAGTCTAATACAGTATATCGCCGTGTGCATCTTGTTGAACTGCTGCGACAATCCCATTTAATCTGTTAGTTTATCTATAGAATTACTGTGCCTCAGTATTAAAGGCGGTTTTAGGATACTTTCACACTAGCGTTAGAAGAATCCGGTAGGCATTTCATACTGTAGTGTGTGTCAAGCAAACACTTGTACTTGTCTCTTTTTGCTGTTTGCAATCTGTGGTGTCTGGACTACTTTGATTTTGGATGTACCGTGTTTCCCCGAAAATAAGACCTACTTCCAGTTTTGCCTCTAGCTGTAATATAAGGCATCCCCCCGAAAATAAGACCTCCCCGATAATAAGACCGCCCAGAATATAAGGCCCCCGAAGCTACTGTAAGGCGTCTGACTCCTCTGGACCATAGCGGCGGACGCCGCCGCGCAGCTCACTGATTGGCCGCAGCGCAGCTAGAGCTGTTCAGGCAGTGCAAGGTCTCTTTAAATCAGAGAGCCCGCACCGCCGCCAGGACAAGCTGCCGCCTGCTGCTCGCTCTGCCCTGACGGAGTCTGGCTGACTCACAATTATACAGTGAGTGAGTCGTGCAGGGCAGGAGTCGGGCCCATTGTGTGGAATCTGGCTGGCACGGACACACAGGGGTCACTGAGGTGGGGGGGGGATGTGTGATAAAGTGGTGGGGGATGTCTGGTGAAGGTGGGAGGGGGGAGAGACTAAATAATCCACTGTCCGCTGGCACAGGGGAGGGGGATCACTTAAAATGACACAGGGGGATCAGAGGGGGGAATCAAAATTACACAGGAGGGTCAGAAGGGGGTACTAAAATGGTAATCCCCCTCTGATTCTCCTGTGCCATTTTGATTCCCCCTTCTGATCCCCCTGTGTCATTTTGATTCCCCTCTCTGATCCCCTTGTGTCATGGAAAAACAAGACATCCCTGAAAATAAGACCTAGCGCATCTTTGGGAGCAAAAATTTATATTAGACACTGTCTTATTTTCGGGATAACAGGGTATTGACAGCTTGATGAAAAACCATACCAAGGGAAGTACTAATTCAACCAGGTGGTGCATGGAATCCACACATGGAGCTTTGTTTATAGTAACTTTATATTTTGGTGAGAAAATGCTAGCTGATATTACAGTGAGCCCCTGAGGAGCCAGTGCAGTGGATGGGAATGGTTGTGGCCCTGATGAGATGTTGTGTCCTGGTGTCCTACCTCAGGCCATCACTCCCTTGGGTTTGGTGCAGTAAAAAAGGTGATGTGAAGGAACCAGGCAGAGATTATAGAACTAAGAACATCTCCCTTTACTGAGTGCAAACACAAATAGCAGCACATCCAGCAGCAGTTCATACAAAGTGCAATTTCACCTCCCGGATAATGGGGTATGGTGGCTGGGACTGTGGCCGAAGATGACACTCAGAATTTTGCTAACTGACAATGTCTCTTTCCTGATTACTCTGACACCTGTGGCTGTAGATGTCCACTGTATAATAGAAGCTTCTAACTATGCCTTTCCTGAACTGCGGTGGTGTCTGAAATTGTTTTCTCCTCACCGTGCAGTGGAGTCTGTATAGCTTGTTATAGCTCTGTTGACACAGATATACTGTAGCTTACAGATCTACTGTAGCCTGGGACCATGCAGGCTCTCTGGTGCATTTGTCCTCCTAGATGAGCCGCCTCTGTGGTTGTCATGACCTGGAGGAGCGGGAGATGGATCGGATGTTTCCTCACTAGTCACTTTCTTCTCTACGGCTGACTCTAATTAACTCTGCCCCCCCCCCCCCTCCTTCCCCTTGACAGGAAGTCAGACCAACTCATCCCTATCAAGAGGGGCGTAATGGGATGGTAAATCACATTTCTGTTGCCAAACACTGCCAACAGTACCCCATCTGATGATGAACAAAGTGTACAGCATGACATTACATTGCATTTACATTGCAAACCATTGTAGTTACAATAGTAGTGCGCCCAGGTCTGGGGTACCACAATAGGAATGGTCATGTTCACTGAATTATTCCTCATCCGTTTACTACATTTGTTTAAAACGTTTCTAACTTAACCCGTTCAAATGAAAACTAGAAAAACTTGAAAATCGTTTACAGACAATCTGTTCTGCTCCAAGTTTCTGTTTGAAAGTAATCATTTTTTTCTATTATATTGTGCCGAAAAATTACTTGGATGAAAGTTTTTATTCCACTTCTTAAAATTTTAATTTTTTGGAAAATTAATTTCAATTTATTGCCTTTGACTATATTTCATTGTCCAGTGTTGTCAGCCAAACATCTGTTCTTCAACATCTGGGCTTTTGTTATCCTACTTTAAGAATTATGACCAGGCTTACTCATATGTCAGGTGTCTTTTCATCGTAATGCAAGCAACCAAAGAATATAGTTGACAGTAATTGTACAAAAGTGAGTTTTCAAGAGACAAGAGAGTGACCTGTTCCTTTACTATCAAGCCGTTATTGACAATATGCTTGTGTTATAATAATAATACTTTATCTTAAACATTAATGTAGATGTAGAAAAGTATTTATTGGAGTAAAACATAGTATCATAGTTTTTAAGGCTGAAAAAGACATACAAGTTGCAGGAAAAAGTATTCAAACCCTTCAGAATGATATGGATTTCTGCACAAATTGGTCATAAAATCTGATCTGATCTTTATCTACGTCACAACAATAGACAATCACAGTCGGCTTAAACTAATAACACAAAGAATTCAATGTTGCCATGTTTTTATTGAACACACCATGTAAACATTCACAGTGCAGGTGGAAAAAGTATGTGAACCCCTAGACTAATGACATATCCAAGAGCTAATTGGAGTGAGGTGATTGGAGTCCAATCAATGAGATGAGATTGGAGGTGTTGGCTACAGCTGCCCTGCCCTATAAAAACACACAAGCCAGTTCTGGGTTTGCTTTTTACAAGAAGCATTGCCTGATGTGACTGATGCCTCGCACAAAAGAGCTCTCAGAAGACCTATGATTAAGAATTGTTGACTTGCATAAAGAGCTGGAAAGGGTGATAAAAGTATCTCCAAAAGCCTTGCTGTTAATCAGTCTACGGTAAGACAAACTGTCTATAAATAGAGAAAATTCAGCACTGCTGCTACGCTCCCTAGGAGTGGCTGTCCTGTAAAGATGACTGCAAGAGCACAGCGCAGACTGCTGAATGAGGTGAAGAAGAATCCTAGAATGTCAGCTAAAGACTTACAAAAGTCTCTGGCATATGCTAACATCCCTGTTAGCGAATCTACAATACGTACACTAAACAAGAATGGATTTCATGGGAGGATACCACAGAGGAAGCCCCTGCTGTCCAAAAAAAAACATTGCTACACGTTTACAGTTTGCACAAGAGCACCTGGATGTTCCACAGCAGTACTGGCAAAATATTCTGTGGAAAGATTAAACCACAGTTGAGTTGTTTGGAAGAAACACACACCACTATGTGTGGAGAAAAAGAGGCACAGCACACCAACATCAAAACCTCATCCCAATTGTGAAGTATGGTGGTGGGGGCATCATGGTTTGGGGCTGCTTTGCTGCGTCAGGGCCTGGACAGATTGCTATCATCGGAGGAAAAATGAATTCCCAAGTTTTTCAAGACATTTTACAGGAGAACTTAAGGCCATCTGTCCACCAGCTGAAGCTCAACAGAAGATGGGTGTTGCAACAGGACAAAAACCCAAAGCATAGAAGTAAATCAACAACAGAATAGCTTAAACCAGGCATGCTCAACCTGCGGCCCTCCAGCTGTTGCAAAACTACAACTCCCCGCATTCTCAGGCAGCCTACAGCTATCAGCCTACAGCAGGGCATTGTGGAAGTTGTAGTTTTACAACAGCTGGAGGGCCACAGGTTGAGCATCCCTGGCTTAAACAGAAGAAAATAAGTCTTCTGGAGTGGCCCAGTCAGAGTCCTGATCTCAACCCGATTGAAATGCTGTGGCATGACCTCAAGAAAGTGATTCATACCAGACATCCCAAGAATATTGCTGAACTGAAACAGTTCTGTAACGAGGAATGGTCAAGAATTACTCCTGACCGTTGTGCACGTCTGATCTGCAACTACAGGAAACGTTTGGTTGAAGTTATTGCTGCCAAAGGAGGTTCAACCAGTTATTAAATCCAAGGGTTCACATACTTTTTTCCACCTGCACTGTGAATGTTTACATGGTGTGTTCAATAAAAAATATGGTAACATTTAATTCTTTGTGTGTTATTAGTTTAAGCAGATTGTGATTGTCTATTGTTGTGACTTAGATGAAGATCGGATCACATTTTATGATCAATTTGTGCAGAAATCCATATCATTCCAAAGGGTTCACATACTTTTTTTTTGCAACTGTATGCCCATCCTGTTCAGCCTACAGTATTATCCTGCAAATGTGATCTAAAGGAAGGCAAACAACCCTGTTGGACCCACTGTGCCAACTGACCGGTTTGGCTTAGTTCTAAACCTAAGTGTGTTGTCTTGGCAGTCCCCTGGTATTAAGCTATTAACCCTTTTACGGGATATGATCTTCGCTGCAGGGGAGCCACTGAGCCACTGCCTCTTGGAATAGTCCAGGTGTAGTTGGCAGCTGACCCAGAGACACCAGTGCAAGGTACCAAACTTGCAGACAGTACTCGTGGTAAAGAGACAGGTCAGGACCAGAACAGGCATCGCTCTCACATATCCGTTAAGCAAATCTGAAGTCTGGGCAGGCAGAGTTGTAGAATATCCATAAATAGACGCGAAGTCAGGGCAGCTGCAGAGGATCAGGGTCAGTAAACGGGCAGAGTTCGTACATGGGTACACAGATAAAAAAAAGCACACCTTCACTAGGACTAGCAAATACTGGAATGCCTAATTTCAGGCAAAGAGGTAGAATAAATTGCCCAGAGTAAATAGGAAGATTGATCAGCAATTTTCATAATCGTTCTTTGTCCTGCAGACCACCCATTCTATTTAATACCTTAGTTGCTCAATTTGAAACCAATCAAGCTCTGCTATGTCTTTCTTGTGCACAGGTCCAAAATTGCACAAAATACTTAATGTGCGGTCTAGTGATTTGTAAAGTGGTAGAACTATTTTCTCGTCGTCTGCATCATGATGAACCCCATACTCTTATTAACCTTGGCAGCAGCTGCCTTACATTGGTTACTATAGTTCAGTTCACTGTCAACTAAACTTCTAAATACTTTTCCATATCAGTTTTACTCAGTGTTATCCCATTTAATATGTACCGTGACATGTTGCGGACCCATTCATTTCTATGGGGCCAGACTATGTGCTGCCCGGATCCGGAATTGCAGATCCGCACTTCCGGGTTGGCAATTCCGTTCCTGAAAAAAATAGATCATGTCCTATTCTTTTCCTCAATTACAGACAAGATTAGGCATTTTCCATTATAGTGCCGGCGATGTGCGGCCCGCAAAATGCGTGGATCCGCAAAACACACACGGATGTGTGAATGGACCCTAAAGCTTATTTGTCACCTCTCTGCCCAAGCCTCCAATCTATCCAAATCTATCTGTAGTCTGTCTGTTATATTACTTAATTCCCTTAGGATACAGGGGTGTATTCTATCTGGATCAGTTGATTTGTTAATTATATTAATGTTTTTATGACAGCACTGCGCAATCTTACCTTTTTTTAAAACCAGCTGCAATTTTCCTACCATTTAAAACTGTCTAGGTCAGGCTACTTTCAAACTGGTGTTTCACGGATCCGTTTTAAACGCAATGGAAACGGATCCGTCAATAAAATGTCTAAACTGAGACAAACGGAAGCCATTCAGACAGATCCGTTCAAACGGATTCATCTGTATTGCGTATCTGTTTGTCACGTTCGTTTTTCCGTTTTTGCATCCGTTTAGCGGATCCGTTTTGGAATTAGGTTCCCCCCTCCTTATGTATTCAGATCCCCAAGGTTGTCATGCTCCTAAAATTTCTCCGGGGCTATCTTGTTGAAATTTAAAGATCATCCGGTTTTAGCTTTGATCACGGACCACACCTTTCGGACTCTTGTACACGACTACATGCACTTAAAGCTGTATAGTGTTAGTTAGCGGGCCATATGTCCCTGATCGTCATTGATCGTGTGTACAGGAGTACAGAGCATCATGATGCTGACCATGTTGTGCCGCACACTGGGCTATTGTCCTGCACTCATATGATCTATTAGTGCAAGACAATATCCTCGCGGGCAGCTAGAATTGCACATAATCATTGTACACTATGATGCTGTGTACTCTCGTGCTTACGATCAATGCCACTATGGGACATATGAGGAGATATGAGATCTGCACACCCTAAGTGGTGGGTGCTCGTAGAGGACATGCGTCAATTAATTCCCAGGAGAAATCCACGGCACACCATATGTTCTTCAACAAATAGTATTTTTAATGCTTAGTAATTTATACATCATCTTTGTTCCATCCAGAGCAAATATTAAAGCAATACAATTGGTTTAGCAGTACAACTATCACTATGTGACATATGACCTGCTCACGGACCATATGTCTCTGGGGGCATACAGTCATGTGCAAGAGGCCTTAAAGGGGTTTTCTCATTTCAGACAATAGGGGCATACCGCTAGGATATTCCCACATTGTCTTATAGGTGCGGGTCCCACCGCTGGTACCCTCACATATATTGAGAACGGAGCCAAGAAAGTGGATGAGGTCGCACTGCGCCGCCGCCCTCCATTAATTTCTATGGGAGAGGCGGCGATTAGCATTTGTGGTGGACATTCGACGGGAAATTTGTGGTCCTCCAGCAACAGAGCTCCCCGCTCCGTTCTCGATTTAGATGCGGGTCCTACCAATGGAACCCACACCTATCAGACAATGGGGGCATATTCAAGCGAAATCCCCCCATTGTCTATGTGAATACCCCTTTAACAACTGTATGTCCCTTGCGTGTCCCTTGTGGTAATCACACTAGTTATATTAGAGCATCATCGGGAAATCATTAAACTGTAAAATTACAATTTATTAATGAAATCCTGAAGATGCTGATGGACTGTGACTCCCACGAGGGCTCATATGAAAGCATTTGCTTGTTCATGTGCCAATCATAGGGTCTACGATCAATAAAGAGCCAAAAGATAGCTGATTATTGATAGTCATGTTCATGGTTCTTCCAACATTGGCACTAATGCTGTTTTGAAATAAAAACTACCAAGGGTGTTACAAGAAACGCACAGTAATGAGACTAGGGTAGTTTTAATTTCAACGCAGGTGTAGTGGCCAAGGTTACCCTTTACAGGACAATAAAAACACAGACACAGTGAAGTAAACTATTTTATTTATTTTTATTTTTTATAAAAAAATAAAATAAATATAAACATAAAATGTATTTACAATTGTTCGTAATGGTGAGGGGAGGTGGACTGTCGTGGGGTTGATGGTCTGGGACTGGCAATGGTAGCCCCCCTGTCCTGGCGATCTACTGAGATGAAACTACGGGCCACAGGAAAGGATGCAGGGCGTAATTGTGGGATGTGGAGAAAGGAAGGGTCTGAGGAGGAGGGGACCCGAGCATGTGTAGAGGTGGAGGGAGTTTGGAAAGAAGTAGAAGGAAAATACTAGGCAGGAGAAGAATAAGAGACAGAAGGTAACACAAGCTCGGGGGGGGGGGGGTGGGAAGGAAAAGGTTGGCGGTACTGTCCACTAGTGTAGGATGGGGGGTAGGTGTGGGATGGGGGATAGGTGTGGGATGGGGGTGGGGGGGTTGGGGGCGGTGCATTATTTCCCATGACCCGTTCTCTAGCATGATCTTAAACTCATGCAACTGCTCAGGCATCATTGAGTCCATCAAACTGATTATGCTCAGCCCATAATGGTAGTTTGGGCTGTGTTGAATCCCCGACTGCTCCCCCTCCCAGCGGCGAATCAAGTCAGCACTAAACTCCTTCTGATGTAAGGCAAAACCTTCTAGAGCGTCGGAAACGACCTCTACAAGGTTCGCATAATCAGTTCGATTTGGCCTACCGGATCTCTGCCTGCTCACCAGGGCTCTCAAATTTTGTCGAAAGCCAAAGAGCCTCTGTTGAGCGGAGGGATCCGGTAGGGGACCTGGATTATCCTGAGTCGATACATGAGGGACAGGAGGGCTGGCGCTGGAGATCTGTTCCGGTTCCACCTCAGGAGGTTGTTCAGGCTCCCGAGTGCTGCTGGCACTTCTGTAGGAAAAAAATAAAAATAAAGTAAAGAATTGTCCTTTTAAATAAAACATCCATGTTCTATGCTATGTCTACCTTATACCATAGGGGGCTGGCCAAAACAGGGGAGCCAAATGCTCCGCTGTCTCAGACAGCCCCTTACACTCAGACGGAGAGAACAGTTGTCCCTCTGACTGTAGGGGGCTGGCCAAAACAGGGGAGCCAAACGCTCTGCTGTCTCAGACAGCCCCTTACCCTCAGATGGAGAGAACTGTTGTCCCTCTGACTGTAGGGGGCTGGCCAAAACAGCGGAGCCAAACGCTCCGCTGTCTCAGACGGCCCCTTACACTCAGAGGGAGAGAACAGTTGTCATTCTGACTGTAGGGGGCTGGCCAAAACAGCAGAGCCAAACTCTCCGCTGTCTCAGACAGCCCCTTACACTCAGATGGAGAGAACAGTTGTCCCTCTGACTGTAGGGGGCTGGCCAAAACAGCGGAGCCAAACGCTCCACTGTCTCAGACAGCCCCTTACACTCAGACGGAGAGAACTGTTGTCCCTCTGACTGTAGGGGGCTGCCCAAAACAGCGGAGCCAAACGCTCCACTGTCTCAGACAGCCCCTTGCATTTAGACGGAGAGAACAGTTGTCCCTCTGACTGTAGGGGGCTGGCCAAAACAGGGAAGCCAAACGCTCCACTGTCTCAGACAGCCCCTTTAAAAACATTTATCTTTACAGTTGTTTAAAATATTTACTTTCTTGGTGCCATTGCCTTTCGTAGGAAGCCCAGGGCCGCCGTATGGAAGTATGTGGTCCCTGAGGTTCCTCTGGAGCCACTCGGGGCCTGAACCTCCTTGTTAAAATCCCTCCTGAAGCGGTCCCGGATAGATCGCCAACGCGTGGTAACCAGTTAGACTATAGAAAAAAAACATAAAAATTAAATTTTGCATGACGTAAGGAAAAAACAATATGAATGTATTAAAATACATATTTTTGTACTTACCATATTTCTCCTGAGCCATCGCATTTAGATCCCCCCAGGTGTCAAAAATTTCCGCACAGATGTCCCTCCAGAGCCGCTGGGTCAGATGATAATTAGTGTGGTGGCGGTCGGAGTGGTCCCATAATGATGGACGCGCCTCCACAAGTTGGATGAGGAGCAGGTTATCTATGGTAGGAACCTCAAACTCCTCATCTTCCCTGGTGGAGCCTCTGGAACCCTGAAAAAAAGGAAATACAAAATGAAATGTACGCTCATTCCCACGGACTCTGGAGGCAACTGGGGGATCCTCGTTAGCGGCTCTAGGTGCAGATTGCTGAAACAAAAACAAAAAATGTTTTAAACAGAATGTATTTAAATAAAAAAATATTAAATATATATGTATATATATACAGTACAGACCAAAAGTTTGGACACACCTTCTCATTCAAAGAGTTTTCTTTATTTTCATGACTATGGAAATTGTAGATTCACACTGAAGGCATCAAAACTATGAATTAACACATGTGGAATTATATACATAACAAAAAAGAGTGAAAATATGTCATATTCTAGGTTCTTCAAAGTAGCTACCTTTTGCTTTGATTACTGATTTGCACACTCTTGGCATTCTCTTGATGAGCTTCAAGAGGTAGTTACCTGAAATTGTCTTCCAACAGTCTTGAAGGAGTTCCCAGAGATGCTTAGCACTTGTTGGCCCTTTTGCCTTCACTCTGCGGTCCAGCTCACCGCAAACCATCTCGATTGGGTTCAGGTCTGGTGACTGTGGAGGCCAGGTCATCTGGCACAGCACCCCATCACTCTCCTTCATGGTCAAATAGCCCTTACACAGCCTGGAGGTGTGTTTGGGGTCATTGTCCTGTTGACAAATAAATGATGGTCCAACTAAACGCAAACCGGATGGAATAGCATTCCGCTGCAAGATGCTGTGGTAGCCATGCTGGTTCAGTATGCCTTCAATTTTGAATAAATCCAGTGTTACCAGCAAAGCACCCCCACATCATCACACCTCCTCCTCCATGCTTCACGGTGGGAACCAGGCATGTAGAGTCCATCCGTTCACCTTTTCTGCGTCGCACAAAGACACGTTGGTTGGGACCAAAGATCTCAAATTTGGACTCATCAACCCTAAGCCCAGATTTCCACTGGTCTAATGTCCATTCCTTGTGTTCTTTAGCCCAAACAAGTCTCTTCTGCTTGTTGCCTGTCCTTAGCAGTGGTTTCCTAGCAGATATTCTACCATGAAGGCCTGATTCACACAGTCTTCTCTTAACAGTTGTTCTAGAGATGAATCTGCTGCTAGAACTCTGTGTGGCATTGACCTGGTCTCTAATCTGAGCTGCTGTTAACCTGCGATTTCTGAGGCTTGTGACTCGGATGAATTTATCCTCTGCAGCAGAGGTGACTCTTGGTCTTCCTTTCTTCCTTTCCTGGGGTGGTCCGCATGTGAGCCAGTTTCTTTGTAGCACTTGATAGTTTTTGTGACTGCACTTGGGGACACTTTTAAAGTTTTCCCAATTTTTCGGACTGACTGACCTTCATTTCTTAAAGTAATGATGGACACTAGTTTTTCTTTACTTAGCTGCTTTTTTCTTGCCATAATACAAATTCTAACAGTCTATTTAGTAGGACTATCAGCTGTGTATCCACCTGACTTCTCCACAACGCAACTGATGGTCCCAACCACATTTATAAGGCAAGAAATCCCACTTATTAAACCTGATAGGGCACACCTGTGAAGTGACAACCATTTCAGGTGACTACCTCTTGAAGCTCATCAAGAGAATGCCAAGAGTGTGCAAATCAGTAATCAAAGCAAAAGGTGGCTACTTTGAAGAACCTAGAATATGACATATTTTCAGTTGTTTCACACTTTTTTGTTATGTATATAATTCCACATGTGTTAATTCATAGTTTTGATGCCTTCAGTGTGAATCTACAATTTTCATAGTCATGAAAATAAAGAAAACTCTTTGAATGAGAAGGTGTGTCCAAACTTTTGGTCTGTACTGTATATATATACATATATATTTAATCTTTTTTTATTTAAATACATTCTGTTTAAAACATTTTTTGTTTTTGTTTCAGCAATCTGCACCTAGAGCCGCTAACGAGGATCCCCCAGTCGCCTCCAGAGTCCGCGGGAATGAGCGTACATTTCATTTTGTATTTCCTTTTTTTCAGGGTTCCAGAGGCTCCACCAGGGAAGATGAGGAGTTCGGGGTTCCTACCATAGATAACCTGCTCCTCATCCAACTGGTGGAGGCGCGTCCATCATTATGGGACCACTCCGACCGCCACCACGCTAATTATCATCTGACCCAGCGGCTCTGAAGGGACATCTGTGCGGAAATTTTTGACACCTGGGGGGATCTAAATGCGACGGCTCAGGAGAAATATGGTAAGTACAAAAATATGTATTTTAATACATTCATATTGTTTTTTCCTTACGTCATGCAAAATTTTATGTATATACACTTACCTAAAGAATTATTAGGAACACCTGTTCTTTTTCTCATTAATGCGATTATCTAGTCAACCAATCACATGGCAGTTGCTTCAATGCATGTAGGGTTGTGGTCCTGGTCAAGACAATCTCCTGAACTCCAAACTGAATGTCAGAATGGGAAAGAAAGGTGATTTAAGCAATTTTGAGCGTGGCATGGTTGTTGGTGCCAGACGGGCCGGTCTGAGTATTTCACAATCTGCTCAGTTACTGGGATTTTCACGCACAACCATTTCTAGGGTTTACAAAGAATGGTGTGAAAAGGGAAAAACGTCCAGTATGCAGCAGTCCTGTGGGCGAAAATGCCTTGTTGATGCTAGAGGTCAGAGGAGAATGGGCCGACTGATTCAAGCTGATAGAAGAGCAACGTTGACTGAAATAACCACCGAGATATGCAGCAAAGCATTTGTGAAGCCACAACATGCACAACCTTGAGGCGGATGGGCTACAACAGCAGAAGACCCCACCGGGTACCACTCATCTCCACTACAAATAGGAAAAAGAGGCTACAATTTGCACAAGCTCACCAAAATTGGACTGTTGAAGACTTGAAAAATGTTGCCTGGTCTGATGAGTCTTGATTTCTGTTGAGACATTCAAATGGTAGAGTCTGAATTTGGCGTAAACAGAATGAGAACATGTATCTATCATGCCTTGTTACCACTGTGCAGGCTGGTGGTGGTGGTGTAATGGTGTGGGGGATGTTTTCTGGGCACACTTTAGGCCCCTTAGTGCCAATTGGCCATCGTTTAAATGCCACGGGCTACCTGAGCATTGTTTCCGACCATGTCCATCCCTTCATGACCACCATGTACCCATCCTTTGATGGCTACTTCCAGCAGGATAATGCACCATGTCACAAAGCTCGAATCATTTCAAATTGGTTTCTTGAACATGACAATGAGTTCACTGTACTAAAATGGCCCCCACAGTCACCAGATCTCAACCCAATAGAGCATCTTTGGGATGTGGTGGAACGGGGGAGCTTCGTGCCCTGGATGTGCATCCCTCAACTCTCCATCAACTGCAAGATGCTATCCTATCAATATGGGCCAACATTTCTAAAGAATGCTATCAGCACCTTGTTGAATCATTGCCACGTAGAATTAAGGCCGTTCTGAAGGCAAAAGCGGGTCCAACACTGTATTAGTATGGTGTTCCTAATAATTCTTTAGGTGAGTGTATATATAAAAAGTTGATGAGCAGCACACAAATCCAAACTGGTGCAATTCCTTGAAGCAGACCACGGACCCGGTCCTATTAGATATGTGTAAAGAAAAGCCAAGGCAGCACTCAAGTATCTGTGAAAAAAGGGTATTTTAATCACCCATGTGGTAACAGCAACGTTTCAGCTCACTCCATGGAGCCTATGTCAAGCCATAATACATAGTGCAAAATCAAGTGCTTATATAGCATACATAATTAGCAAAGTGATTACATGATTATACATAAATTTTTACAAAAACAATGTTAAAAACAGTATATATCAAATTTGCATGATTATATCTCACTAAAAACAGACAATGTCATAAAGTGCTATGTGCCAAAAACCCTATCCATAAAATCATATGGTTACAGTGCATAACATCATTAATCAATATTACAAATCAGGTGTACATGATCAAGCTGATTAAAAACAAGCATTTCATCCAATAGAGAATTCTCACATGTAGCTTGAGACGGCAGGACTCAGTCGGCCTCCGGAATTGAGTAATGCGCAGGCGTGAGAAACTCCTCATCACACGAGACTATCTATCGCATAGAACACATAGGCGCCCACATCCAAGATGGCGACCCGGCACTAGACAAAAACTGAGCATGCTCATTCCCAAAACAGGGTGGAGACAGTCTGACACACACATCGCATGACCGATTGTACTACACCATTTCTTTAATAATAACTCAAAAGAATGGAGTCAAACGATACAAGCTGGGCTAATGGCATCCCGCTAATATCACCCTTATTGACATACTTCCATATCTTCATATGTCAATGGTTATATATCTAATGGTTCATCTATCATAGGCAGTCATACTTTGTCTCAAATGGCGTGGCGTCTCCACCGGGGGTCACCCGTTCAGAGGCAACAAGCCCAGATAGGATCCACAGACGCAGCCGTCACCATGAAGCGACTCTGCATCCCGGTCCCCATCATGAGAAGACCATCCAATCACACGCAGACTGTATAATATCCTAGGGAGCCAATATACACAATTACATGGCCTGAAACAGCGGCCATTTGCATTGTGCCAAAGGTCCCATAATATTAAGGGAAATATTAAAAAATTGATATTGCAAGGTCACATCTTGTCTGTGTCGTCATATGTCTCAATGTGATTACATACATACATCAGTAAACACTAAAGATAAATTATGAGAAATATTTTGTCACATATCCATAATCCTGCTGTCTTATAGCTTCCAAGGAGGTAATTCATTGTAGAACAGGTTTGCATATCCATCTATATAAAAAATAAATAAAGCAAAAAATCAGTTGGAATAAATCCAATGTTTGCACATGTATAAAACCCATACGAGAGAGGAGAGCAAAGTTCATCAGAACCATAGAACAAAAGAAAACAGAAAAAAGGGAAAAAAAGGGGAAAGAAACATAGAAAGACAAAGAAAAAGGAAACAAAAAAAGGAAAAACTAAAACCAGAAATTTAGAGATATTCATATAACCCTGAAATCCACATTGAGACCTCTAGGCTTGAGAGTTTGTAACTCAAAGATCCAATAGAGCTCTCTTCTTTTTAAATGTATCGTCCTATCTCCACCCCTTCTGGACAAAGGCACTTGCTCAAGTACTCTAAATTTTAAATCACGCTCACAGTGTCCTGCCTCCTTAAAATGTTTGGGCACAGGTAAATCCAGCCTCTGTTTTCTTATTGTATACCTATGTTGGTTTAGGCGTGTTTTAACATCCCAAGTTGTTTCACCAACATACAACACGTTACACGGACATGATAATAAGTAGATCGCATATGTAGAATCACAAGTAAGATATTGTTCAATTCTGATTGTTTTAACAGAGGATGGATTTACGAAAGAATCACCTCTGATCATATAGGGGCAGTTAACGCAATTGCAGCACGCATAACAGCCCTTGCGTGTGGAGCCGAAATATGTGCGGCAATCAATTTTGGAGGACCCAATATCAGCCCTGACTAATTTGTCTCCTAAGTTACAACTCCTACGAAAGGAGCACAAAGGGGGGACCCTGAATTCCTCTATATTGTCAAAACCACTGGCCAAAATCGACCAGTGTTTCCTGACAATAGAGGAAACTTGGGGACTGTTGATGCTATAATCCCCATCATGAGAAGACCATTCAATCACACGCAGACTGTATAATATCCTAGGGAGCCAATATACACGATTACATGGCCTGAAACAGCGGCCATTTGCATTGTGCCAAAGGTCCCATAATATTAAGGGAAATATTAAAACATTTATATTGCAGGGTCACATCTTGTCTGTGTCGTCATTCATATGTCCCAATGTGATTACATACATATATCAGTAAACACTAAAGATAAATTGTGAGAAATATTTTTTCACATATCCATAATCGCCAATAGGGTCCGAAGCCAGATCACTGTCGGCCTTTATATCCTCAGTGGTCATATTGGCATATTCTATAGGTCTCAATGTCACATCCTGTCTCAATTTCTCTATGTATCTCCCCACCGCTAGAGGGAAAGCCTCAATAGCAGGGTGATGTGACACAGGGTTAAAATCACTCTTAAGGAATTATCCAGTACCATGTAAGCTCAATTCACTCAACCCCCTAGTCTTGACCAAGAGTCTGTCCTGTTGCCCTGCAGCCCACACTTGCAACTTAATCATCCGAAAAAACCTTTGAAGGTCCAATTCAACGTTGAACCAATTTGTTTTAGCAACAGGGCAAAATGACAACCCCTTATTCAACACAGAAATCTGGGCATCAGTGAGTCTAACCGAAGAGATGTTTACCACTGTGTTTTCTTTTTCACAGTCCGTGTCCTCTGTGACCTGGATTGCTTTTCTTTTCCTCCATTTGCACTGGCGTCGACCGCTCCGCCGGGTTCTCATGTCCCTGGACTCTGATCTAAAATAGAAGAACAAGGAGCACCACCGGCAAATGATTGCATCTCAATTTTATCTCTGGGCCCACGGTTAATCGGTTTCCTGTTGTCACCCATCATGCTGAAGCCGCTTTTTTCCCCCACAAGCCTCTGATTTTTCCTCAAATCTCCTTGCCAATTATAGATGTAACCCGTGGAGTAGTCATCTATGTCCCTGAACCATTTATTTATTTTCTTAGCCTGCAGATCACTCTTGAACTTATCAAAAACCAGTCGACTAGTAGACATATAGGTGTCAAAGTCCTCTGTAGTTAGCATTTGCTGCAATTGTTCAACCAGGGTCTGTATACAGGCCTCCAATGTTGTTAACTCTTTTTGCAAAAATTCAACATTTAGCAAAATAAAATCAAAAGCATATTTGTTAAAAATCTGCGTAAATCTTGCACAAAACTCTGGATTATGCAAAAATAGATCCGGTCTAAGGTGCGAACGCATACCTCTCGGTATCCTGTGGAGATGGTGATATTCACTCAATGTTTGCAGATGTAATTCCAAATTTATGGAGCGTTTTGATTCGTTTTCAAACTTTTTTTTTGTGTCCACAGTAGAAGGGGTAGATAAAAAAGAAACATCTCTGTTCTGAAAAATTCTCTCCTCATCCTCTCTCGTATAGAAAAACACATCAGGGTTAGCAGCATCTAATGTTATGTCCATGATGGTGGTGCAAAGCTCCTCAGATCCAGACAATATGTAAAACAAAGTTGATGAGCAGCACACAAATTGAAACTGGTGCAATTCCTTGAAGCAGGCCACGGACCCGGTCCTATTAGATATGTGTAAAGAAAGGCCAAGGCAACTCAAGTATCCGTGAAAAAAGGGTATTTTAATCACCCATGTGGTAACAGCAACGTTTCAGCTCACTCCATGGAGCCTTTGTCAAGCCATAATACATAGTGCAAAATCAAGTGCTTATATGGCATACATAATTAGCAAAGTGATCACATGATTATACACAGAGGCCACAGAGGACCTCATGGCTTTCCACTTTTTCTTAAACGACATTGACCCGAGTGTCAAATTTACTTTGGTACATTCTCATTATAAGCTACAGTTTCTTGACACCGAGGTTTCGATCAGGGGACATGAACTGTCCACTGATCTTTATGTGAAGCCCACTGACAAAAATACTCTTGTAAGGTTTGAAAGTCATCATCCACGACCAATGATCATATCTCTTCCTCTCAGCCAAATGCTACGGGTAGCCAGGATAGTTGATGAGGGCCCAGGTAGGAACCTCAGACTATCAGAGATGGCCACCAAGTTTCAGACTAGAGGCTATCCTAAGAGGCTCATCTCTGACAGTATTTGTAAAACTAAAATCAGAATGAAGAAAGGTGACCCAAGGAGGTCCAAGACTGTGATGTCGAAGGTTCCATTTGTCACTAATTATGGCATCAACAGTCCCCAAGTTTCCTCTATTGTCAGGAAACACTGGTCGATTTTGGCCAGTGGTTTTGACAATATAGAGGAATTCAGGGTCCCCCTTTGTGCTCCTTTCGTAGGAGTCGTAACTTAGGAGACAAATTAGTCAGGGCTAATGTTGGGTCCTCCAAAATTGATTGCAGAACATATTTCGGCTCAACACGCAATTGCGTTAACTGCACCTATATGATCAGAGGTGATTCTTTTGTAAATCCAGCCTCTGGTAAAACAATCAGAATTGAACAATATCTTACGTGTGATTCTACATATGCGATCTACTTATTATCATGTCCATGGTATGTGCAACCATTGGATTTATTCCAACAACTGATTTTTTGCTTTATTTATTTTTTATATAGATGGATATGCAAACCTGTTCTACAATGAATTACCTCCTTGGAAGCTATAAGACAGCAGGACTGTATTGGCGATTATGGATATGTGAAAAAATATTTCTCACAATTTATCTTTAGTGTTTACTGATATATGTATGTAATCACATTGGGACATATGAATGACGACACAGACAAGATGTGACCCTGCAATATAAATGTTTTAATATTTCCCTTAATATTATGGGACCTTTGGCACAATGCAAATGGCCGCTGTTTCAGGCCATGTAATTGTGTATATTGGCTCCGTAGGATATTATACAGTCTGCGTGTGATTGAATGGTCTTCTCATGATGGGGACCGAATGCAGAGTCGCTTCATGGTGACAGCTGCGTCTGTGGATCCTATCTGGGCTTGTTGCCTCTGAACGAGTGACCCCCGGTGGAGACGCCACGCCATTTGAGACAAAGTATGACTGTCTATGATAGGTAGACCATTAGATATATAACCATTATATGAAGATATGGGAGTATGTTAATAAGGGTGATATTGGCGGGATGCCATTAGAATAGAATTTTTGGCACATAGCACTTCATGACATATTGTCTGTTTTTAGTGAAATATAGTCATGCACATTTGATATATACTGTTTTTAACATAAAAATTGATGTATAATCATGTAATCACTTTGCTAATTATGTATGCTATATAAGCACTTGATTTTGCACTATGTATTATGGCTTGACAAAGGCTCCATGGAGTGAGCTGAAACGTTGCTGTTACCACATGGGTGATTAAAATATCCTTTTTTCACGGATACTTGAGTGCTGCCTTGGCCTTTCTTATATATATATACACTTAATTCTTGACAGCCCCGGTCCGGGCTTGGTCCACCTCCCCTGGACGCTGGCGATTCCAGCACTGGAGCTCCGGCAGGTGAGCTGGCCATAGCTGGAGAGCCCTCGGCTGATGATGATGATGAAATCTATAATAAGAGCACATACTGAGTAATGCAACAAATAAAACAGTACAAACACCAAGTGTTGATTTTATACTTACCGGCCACTGAATACGCCTGCGCCTTCAGGGTGGGTTTTTCCAATCGATGCTTGTCTTCTTTGATGACATCTGTACGCAGCAGAATACCAGACAAAATGCAGATAACATTAAAGGAACTTGTTTACAGCACTATTTCCTCATATATCCACAATTTTATTTATTTTTTACACTTACTTTTTAAAATATATATTGGTACTTGCCCACCGCAGAACTTTCTAGAAATTCGAGTTGATTTTTTGGCACCGCACAGTGCCAGAAGCGCCGCACAGTTTCAGCCACAAACACCCCCGCAGTGCCAGCAGCACCCACAGTTCCAGCCACAAAAACCCCTGCAGTGCCAGAAGCACCGCACAGTTCCAGCCACAAGCACCCCGACAGTGCCAGCAGACCCCCCAATTCCAGCCACACACATCCCCGCAGTGCCAGCAGCACCCACAGTTCCAGCCACTCCCAGAGCCAATAACCCCCCATAAAGGCAGCCCCCACCACCAGTGACAGCAGCCCCCACTGTTCCAGACACACACACCCCTTCCCAAGTGCCAGCAGCCCCCCCCCCCCCCCAGAGATAGATAGATATATAGATAGATAAATAGATAGATAGAAAAAAAGAAAGATAGACAAACAGACAAAACTTCATATACTTACCAGTCTTCATCAAGTTTATAATCCAAAATGGCCGACGATGAGGGGAGGGACAGGAAGTTACTTGGCATGCGCAAAGATGTGAGCGGTTTCTAACGGATCCGTGTCAAAGCGGAGACAGGACAAACGGATCCATCCCCATTGACTTAAATTTTGTGTCCGGACGGATCCGTTTGGCTCCGCATCATCAGGCGGACACCAAATCACTGCAAGCAAATCAGGCGGACACCAAGCGCAGCCAAACTGATGCATTCTGAACGGATCCTTATCCATTCAGAATGCATTGGGGCTGAATTGATCCGTTTTGGACTGTTTGTGAGAGCCCTGAAACGGATCTCACAAACAGAATTCCAAACGCAGGTGTGAAAGTAGCCTCAAACCATTTTACTACTGCACTAATATACTAATTCAATTCTTTTATTAAGTTTTATTAACTCTTTCTGGGAGGGAAATGGAAAAAAACAGCAATACTGCCGCAGCGTTAATTTTTTGGCATAAGGCTACATGCACACGACCGTATGTGTTTTGCGAAATTGCGGATCTGCAAAAAAATAATGAATGACGTCAGTATGGCGTTTTTTTTTAATGGATCCATTGTGATAATGGCTATCCTTGTCCGCAAAATAGAAAAAATAGGACATACACAATTTGTTTTGTGGGGCAACGGAACAGGCATTTTGTCGACTCATTGAAATGAATGGGTCCGCATCCTATCCGCAGAAAAAACGGAACGGACACGGAAACAAAATATGTTCAGGTGCATGAGGCCTAAATAGCATGATATCTTTATTCTCTGGGTCACTATGATTACAGCAATACCGAATAAATTTAGTTTTACTACTTTTGAGCAATACAAACTTTTTTTTCCAAAGAAGAAAATCTTTTTACATCGCCTCATCCCAAGACCCATAACTTTTTATTTTTCTTTCCATGGAGCTGTGTGAGGCTTGAGTTTTCACTGGTATCATTTTGGGGTACATTACACTTTTTGATTGCTTTTTATGTTTTTTTTGTGGCATTGGCTGTATTTTTGCAATATTTTCCATTGAAAAGCATTTTTGCAATTGAAAAAAAAATATCTGTTATTGGAGTTTTATTTAATAAATGGTTTTTAACTTTTTTAACCATTTACTAGACCCACAAGGGGACTATAACAAGGGAACTTTTTTATTGCTTCTAAAATACAATGCACTATTCCTATAGTGCATTAAATTTTAATGTCAGTGCTATTCTGATATTGATCAGAGAGGTGCAGCCTGCTCGGAAACACTTAAGCCTCTTTCACACGGCCGTTGCAGAAACATGTGCAGGTGCGTTGCGGGAACACCCGCGATTTTTCCGCACGAGTAAAAAACATTGTAATGCGTTTTGCACTCGCGTGAGAAAAATCGCGCATGTTTGGTACCCAAACCCGAACTTCTTCACAGAAGTTCGGGATTGGGATCGGTATTCTGTAGATTGTATTATTTTCCCTTATAACATGGAAATAATAGCATTTTAAATACAGAATGCCTAGTAAAATAGCGCTGGAGGGGTTAAAATATATATTTTTTTATTTAACTCACCTTAGTCCACTTGATCCCGCAGCCCGGCATCTCTTCTGTCTCCTTTGCTGAACAGGACCTGTGGTGAGCATTCATTGCAGGAACAGGACCTGTGGTAACGTCACTCTGGTAATCACATGATCCATCACATGATCCATCACCATGGTAAAAGATCATGTGATGGAACATATGATGACCGGAGTGACATCACCACAGGTCCTGTTCAGCAAAGGAGACAGACAAGATGCCGGGCAGCGCGATCAAGTGGACTAAGGTGAGTTAAATTATATATATTTTTTTTTAACCCCTCCAGGTCTATTTTACTATGCATTCTATATTCAGAATGCTATTATTTTCCCTTATAACCATGTTATAAGGGAAAATAATAATGATCGGATCTCCATCACGATCGTCTCCTAGCAACCGTGCGCGAAAATCGCACCGCATCCGCACTTGCTTGCGGATGCTTGCGTTTTTTTACGCAGCCCCATTCATTTCTATGGGGCCTGCGTTACGTGAAAAACGCACAAAATAGAGCATTCTGCGATTTTCACTCCACGCACAAGTGATGCGTGAAAATCACCACTCATGTGAACAGCCCCATAGAAATGAATGGGTCGGTATTCAGTGCGGGTGCAATGCGTTCAACTCACGCATCGCATCCGCCCGGAATACTCGCCCGTGTGAAAGGGGCCTTAAGGCAGGCTTGGGCCCTATACTAACTTTCGGCCTGCATATACACACATTGGCACCCTGCAATCTCATCTGCTGGGTGCCTATGGGATACAGAGGAAGTCTGTAACCTCTTACATGCGACGGGCGCCATTGTCCCCTCATGTAATGGGTTAAACAGCCCAGATCAGCAGTCCTGCCAGTCTGGGATGTTAGAGCAGGAGAGTCCCCACTCTCCTCTGCACAGGAGACCCATGCATCGTTTAGACTGAGTCAGCGTGACAAACCCTTTAAATTCAATGCACTGTACTGTTGTCTTAATATGCGGATCCACTAAACTTGGAATTTGCCTGACACGTCTAGATTTTAACCCCTTAAGAACCCTGGGATTTTCCAATTTTGCGTTTTCGTTTTTCAATCCCCACCTTCCCATAGTCCTAACTTTTTTATTTTTCCATTCACCTAGCCTTATAAGGCCTTTAGGGCAAGTTGTACTTTCTAATGACACCATTTACAGTTGCATACCATGTAGTAGGAAGTGGGGGGAAAAACACAATTCTGATAAAAAATTTTTTTTTTTTTTTTTTTTTTTACACTGTACACTATGCAGTAAAATTGAACTCTTATCTTTATTCTCCAAGTCAGTACAGGTACAACAATACCACACTTGTATAATTTTTCTTGCGTTTTAATACTAAAAAAAAATTAAAACCTTTGAGGAAATTTTTTTTTTAGAACCATATTCTGACCCCTATAACTTTTCTGTAGTTAGGTGTACAGGGCTGTGTGATGGCTAATTTTTTGCAATACAATCTTATTCTTTTCAGTGATACCAACTTAAAGTGTGTGCAACTTTTTGATCACTTTTTATCAAAAAATGATTGGGGAGTTGAAGTGACAAAAAATGGCAAATTGGCTGTTTTTCTTTTTTTCCCCGTTACGCCATTTGCCGTATGCCATTAATTTTGTTATATTTTAATAGTATGGGCATTTTCACATGCGGCAATGCCCATGATGTTTATTTTTTTTATTGTTTAAGTATTTTTATTTTAAGGAAAGGGGGGTGATTTGAACTTTTATTTTTACATTTTTATTTTTATATTTATAAAAACTTTTTTTTACATTTTTTTTTACTTTTTTTAAGTCACCTTGGGTGACAATAACTGGCAATCATTAGATTGCCTATTGTGTTCATTGATGTACAGACACCATTGAACACTTCATTTGCACTATACCAATACAATGCTGCCACCTTGTAGCCTGCATTGGTATAGTCATCTAATAGGCACCAAAGCCTGCTTGAGGTTTCAGCCTATTAGATCAATGTAACAAGTTCCCCGATCTCAGCCAGGGAATGCTGTTACCGGAGTGGAAGTGCGCGACTTCCGCTTCCAGACTGCGCAGATGCTGTAGTCACATTTGACCACGGCATCTGAAAGGTAAAATGTATGAGATCAGCTTTATGGCTAATCGCATACATGTGCCGATGGTCTCTGCTATTTAAAACAGCAGAAACCCAACAGCTATGGCGCCCGCTGCACGGGAGAGCAGGCGCCATGTTTGGGGACCGGACTTCCGAGGTCCTTAAAGGGTTAAGTACATGCAAAGCCTGTTCAGTTATAATAATAATGCATTATATTGGAGATATTCAAATGGACATGTCCAGACCTGTCCTGATGCACTCAAGCTGATGTCAGCAGTAAGTATATAAGGCAAGCTGGACAGATTTTGATAAAGTGATCTGTTATAGTGCTATCAGTTTTTTAAAATTAAGATGAATAAACACAAATGTGTTAACGATCCAGACAATTTCTGCTACATATGTGGCAAATACACTACTTATGATCAGCGCAAGAATCTGACAAAGCAGCTTGAGATGCATTTTCCTAGTAGTGCAGAACTTCCTTGGGAACAGACGAGCTGCAAACTATGCTGAGTTAGTAGAGAACATGCTTACAGCATATGAACAACTTGGCTGCTGAATGTCATTGACAGTGCATTTCTTACATTCCCATCTTGACTTTTTCCCACCCAATTTGGGATACGTAAGTGACGAACATAGAGAGGTTCCATAAAGATATTTCTACAATGGAGAGGTATCAAGGCCGCTGGAATCCCAACATGATGGAGGACTACTGCTGTTTTTTGCAACGGGAAAATATGACAGTTCGCAAACTCTAAAGCAGATGCCTGAAGCACTTTTAATAGCATTGGGCCTTGCTTAAGTAAGACTTTTAAATTATAAAACAAGACTTTTTGAAATTCTGTTATTCCATCACATTTTCATAGACTGTTTACTATGCAAACTTTGATGTCGATTAGGTAATTGTTGGAGTAAAACTCGTTCTGTTCAAAATGATTCAATGCTTTCCAAGTGCTTAATTCATTTAGGCATACTTATGTATAGAAAAATTTTGTGACGTGTTACAACAATTCTGACTTCGGATTTTTACCCAGTAGCAGATGAAAAGTTTTTTTTGTTGTGTGTTGTTATTTGTAGTGATGGACAAACATCGGCCGGGACGTTTCAAATGTTCGCGAACCACGAGTTTGCGGCGGGCCCCGTTCACTTTAATTGCAGGCGAACCGGAAAAAACCTTCAGGTTATATTTGCAGCAACCAAATACTTATTAGAAGTGCTCAAATAGTCCCACAACATAGACAGCGACATACCAGAGGGGGATCAATGGCAAAAATTCCCACAAAAAATATGTATTTTAATCAGGGGACATTTTTATGCTACTTAAAGGGAAGCTCTCAAAAATGTGCCCTGCTGGAGCCTAGAAAATTTTTATTTTAGGCCACGGGAGTACAAAAATTAGGCTGGAGAACAAGTGATTATGTGGCTGGAGGTATATTAGACGGTCAGTGGATAACAATTTTACTGTAGGCCAGTGGAGTGCAGGCCTGAAACATTAGGCATTCACCGGACAGAAAAGAACAAGTGATTTTCTGTCAGTTGAATGCATCATTTTTGGGGCCTGTACTAGCCTACAGTAAAATTGTTATGCACTGACCGTCTAATATACCTCCAGCCACATAATCACTTGTTCTTTTGGGGCCTACAATTTAACTGTAGGCCAGTGGAGTACAGACCCCAAACATTATGCATTCACCTGACAGAAAAAAACAAGTGATTATGTGGCTGGAGGTATATTAGACGGTCAATGGATAACAATTTTACTGTAGGCCAGTGGAGTGCAGGCCCGAAACATGATGCATTCACCGGACAGAAAAGAACAAGTGATTATGTGGCTGGAGGTATATTAGGCGGTCAGTGGATAACAATTTTACTTTAGGCCAGTGAGTACAGGCCCCAAAAATTATGCATTCACCTGACAGAAAAGAACAAGTGATTATCTGGCTGGAGGCATATTTGGTAGTCAGGGGATAACAATTTTACTGTAGGCCAGTGAGTACAGACCCCAAAAATTATGCATTCACCTGACAGAAAAGAACAAGTGATTATGTGGCTGGTGGTATATTAGGCGATCAATGGATAACAATTTTACTGTAGGCCAGTGGAGTACAGGCCCCAAAAATTATGCATTTACTGGACAGAAAAGAACAAGTGATTATGTGGCTGGAGGTATATTAGACGGTCAGTGCATAACAATTTTACTGTAGGCTAGTACAGGCCCCAAAAATTATGCATTCAACTGACAGAAAAGAACAAATGATTATGTGGCTGGAGGTACATTAAGCAGTCACTGAATAACAATTTTACTGTAGGCCAGTGGAATATAGACCCCAAAAATTATGCATTCACCTTGTTCTGGTTCTGGCCAAGCTGCCAGTTCGGTTGATGTACTGCTCCAAATTAATTAATGTACGTGCACAGAGAGATCAGACAGACAACCCACTACGTGGAGTTAACCAGGATCTCTGCTTTATTTCTGAAACAGCAGACAATACATAGGTTTCACGACAGGAAGGAGTGGGAGGGGGGTGAAAGATAAAGTATATCTTTTCTATTGGCTATGAACTCTATACTTTTCTGTAACCTTGACGGCCAGAGGAAATTCCTCCCCCCTCCCCCCTTGCTCCTGGGTGAAACCGTTACTTCTTCTTTCTTTGTAACTGCTTGCTTGAGCTGAACGGAAACCACAAAGAAACACATGATAAAACACAAAGTAAGATTCTAGTTTATAGGTGTTGGCTGAATGCCTGGCCGCCATCTTAGCTAAACATAGTCCTCAACAAGCAAGTATCCATTTTGTATCAATAGTCCATAACAGTCCCCCCTTGGAAACTTATGTCAATAATAGCAATCCGATCTTATTTAAGAACACCTACATCGCCTTATTAGGTATGACCACAATCTATGTAATGTTTATTCAATTAACGATATTGACTATAAAAGCTGAGTTTTAGGATTACAATGCACATGGACCTCTGAGGAAGCTGGTCTAGGAACCAGCGATACGCGTCAGGCTGCTTTGCATTCTTCTTGGATGGGTTTTGTATGCCTTGTGTGTTACCATTGATTATGTTCTCACCATAGGATTGGGGGATACAATTTCCTGACAGTGTTTTTATGATTATCCCGCTTATTCATTGTCATCTCTGTGGGACATTATTGTATTGTGGACATAATTATTGTTACATTATTCACTGCACCATCCTTGGGGTTGCCCCATGTGCATGCTGTTTTTAACTTTGACATTTCAATAAAATATTTTCTATTTTCTACTCTGATGTGCGGCCACTAGATGGTATTTCTTTGTCTGGTTGTTCTCAATACCCTGGGATTCATCTCACCCTATCTCAGCCAGGCATCATTGTGAGGAGGGGGAGCTGTGTTGAACGATGTTTCCTTCTGTCCTTCCTCATCGTAGAGGGGCATAATAGGTCGTTCATCAGTTTTCTTCATTCTTTTTGAAAAGCGGGTCACACAAATAAGAACGAGCTTAATCACTACATATATCACCAATATTATTAGGGCTACCTGCAATATGACTTGGACAATTCCCATGAGCCAACCCCCAATACCTTTGAACCAGTTATTGGGGTTAAGGGAAGAGAAGGTATCAGACCACCATGTATCTTTATCAGCTTTATGTGCATCCAGCCATTTATCTCTTAAATCCGCCATCTTCTCTATATCCACCTTAACTTGCAAATTACCCTGCGGGTCTATGTAATGGCAACAAGAGGGTCCCACAATCTGGCACATACCTCCATCTTTAGCTGTAACATAATCTAGAACTAATGTGTGTTGGTTGGTGACAATGATTAACTGGTTTTGCACAATGTTTGAGGTATTCATAAGTCTCATCACTTCCTATATTTGGTCATCCAGGTAGTCTGTTGCTACTACCAGATGATCCCACATCTGCGCTATCATGGGATATATGAAGATGGAACTAACAATTTTGTTGGTAATGCTCATCTCTACTACATGTGGCTTGCCATTTGGTCTGGGTGTGTTATCTTTGGCCCTACGATACAAGGTGTGTTTAGGTACTGCATTTATGTCAATTTCAGAGTGTGGTACTATAAAGGTAGCAGGAGTAAGCCTGGCGATGGTGCACAGTCCTGTGACATTCTCGGATAACCATTTGTATGCTTTGTGTCCACAAACTAAGTATATGTCGTCTGGAACTGCTACTGCTGTGCCATTGAATAATCGGGTAATTAGTTTGGCTAATTGTGTCCCTTTCGCCAACTCATATCCTTTTGACTGACTTTCGGTGTCGTTAGCTAATATACCTGTCAGGAGATCCTGTACAGTACGGTTGTTACAGGGCAGATCCTTTCCGTTCACAGCATCTACACCAATACACTGCACGTGGCTGTCTGTTTTTGAATCATTGCAACCTGAGTGTATGTGTGGACTAAATGTCATACCTTTGGTTTGTACTTGGAGACAATAACAGTGTGTCCAGCTAGGAAAACATGTGACATTAGCCCAGTGTCCCTCTTGCCAAGGAGTAGAGCTATAATCTACCGAGGGTCCTGATCTGTTTATCATGAGCCATGGGGCATCTGCCCACCCTGCAACAGGTAAGGCTACTTCCCTGTCCTTGTTTGTACTGGATTTAACTTGGTGTATACTAGTGAGAAAGATGGTAGAATTAGACAGGTCAATCAGTTCAGAAAGGTCCAGGGGTATTGCAAAATAAGGCATACTGGTTGAACTCACGGGACTGTGGGTACAGATCCAACAATCTCTCAGAGTTTCAGTCTCCTTCAACCCCTGGACTAAAATTTGATGGTGCCGTATCAGTGAATTGTCCCATTCATCACCCAGTGGCGTGAATACTGCAGATATGCCTACTGTCAAAGTCATGATCAGTATGTGAATCCTCATGGCTTATGGTTCCTGGGACGATGGGACAGCCTTCACTCTTTTACAATGTGAAGCGTGGATCCAGGTGGGTCTCCCTTCGAGTTTCACAGAGGTTGGAGTGGTCAGCAACACCTGGTAAGGTCCCTCGTATCGTGGTTCGAGGGTGCTTCTGACGTGTTTTTTGACCACCACCCACTCTCCAGGTTTGAGAGTGTGGCTTCCCTCTAGGGAGTTAGGATCTGGAATGGAAGAGAAAACTTGTGCATGTATATTAGACAATTGCTTGCTCAAGGCTATCACATATTTTGCAACAGATTCATAATGCATTTGTAACTGTTTTGGAAAATATTGTCCCATTCTTGGCCCTGTTCCAAATAAGATCTCATATGGGGTTAGTTTGTGTGGGGGCCTTGGTGTATGCCTAACTGAAAAGAGGGTTATAGGCAAACACTGAACCCAATTAAGCCCTGTCTCCCTGGTCATCTTCAGCATTTTAGATTTTAACACCCCGTTCAATCTTTCGACTTTGCCGCTGCTTTGGGGCCTGTATGGGGTATGATACGCCAGGTGTGACCCTACCATCTTCCAGACCTCTTGGGTTAGACTAGCAGTGAATGCTGGGCCCTGATCACTCTCAATGACCTCAGGTACTCCGAACCTACAGACAAGCTCCTGGATCATTTTTTTTGCAGTAGTGGTTGATGTCTGGTTTCGGACGGGGTAGGCTTCTGGCTACCCAGAGAACAAGTCTATCACTACTAGCACATATTGAAACCCTTGGCACATTGGCATCTGGATATGATCGATTTGTATCCTCTGAAAGGGATATAAGGCTTTCGGGAGACATTTTCTGTGAGTGGGCTCGGTTCTGCCGGGGTTACACTCTGCACAGATGAGACACGCTTGAGTATGTCTCACCAGGACAGGGGTTATCCCTGGGGCCACCCATATTTTGTCAATTAGTTCTTTCATGATGGTTTTGGATTGGTGGGTGGGCCCATGGGCCACTGAGGCTATTAGGGGATAAAGAGCTCTGGGTAGGCAGACTCTCTTTCCTTGTGTCCAGAGTCCAGATTCTTCTTCGAGGGCTGATTCTTTCAGCCAGATTTCCTTTTCCCTGAGAGTGGCCTGTTTCTGCATTTGTTTCAGGAAGTCCCATGTGATTTCTTCTTGTTCCAGGTCTTCCTGTGTTATCATAATCTGGTCTGACTGGACTCTTTCCTCTTTCACTGCTGCTTCCTTGGCCGCTTGGTCAGCTAGGGCGTTTCCTCTGGCCTCAGGGGTGTCAGCTCGAGTATGGGCCTTTACTTTGATCACTGCCACTTGGTTGGGCAGGAGTACTGCTGCCATTAGGGCTGCTACTGCTGCAGCATTCTTAATCGGGGTTCCTGCAGCTGTAATGTAATCCCGGGCCTTCCATATTAGTCCAAAGTCATGAACCACTCCAAAGGCATATCTAGAATCTGTGTAGATATTGGCGGTAGAGTCTTTTGCCATGAGGCAGGCTTCAGTGAGGGCAATGAGTTCAGCTTCTTGTGCTGACTGGTCTGGGCACAATTGTCTTGCACACAGCACTTCATGCTCACTTGTGACTGCCATGCCTGTATGGAACTTCCCCTTGTCATCGGCATACCTTGAGCCGTCCACAAAGAGAATCCAATGAGGGTTTGTCAGAGGAGTGTCTTGGACTGATGGTGGTGTCCCTACTTCAGCTTCCATCATTGTGATGCAATCATGTTCTTGTTCCTTGTAAAGAGAGTCGGTTGAGGCCCATAGTTCTTCTTCCTGAAGATCCTCTTCAGCATGTAGATCAATAAAATCTTCAGAATCTCCATTATACTCCCCCCTTGGAAGAGGAAGGAGTGCAGCAGGATTGAGGATGTGGCACCTCTGAATGGTGACATTATCTGGCAGAAGCAAACTACACTGAAGCCGGAGGTGGCGCTGTGCAGTGAGGTGTTTAGGTTGAGTCTGCTGGAGGATGGCAGAAATGTCATGGGGAGCCAGAATAGTGAGGGGATGACCCAGCACAACGTCAGATGTGACGTTTAGAAGAGAGCTGGCAGCATGGATAGCTCTGACACAGGAAGGGGCGGCTCTGGCTACCGGGTCAAGACGCTTAGAATAGTAACCCAAGGGTCGATTGCGGCCACCATGAGTTTGAGTGAGGACTCCAGTAGCGTGATCTTGGCGTTCCATGACATACAGCCGGAAAGGAAGGTTGTAGTTGGGGATGCCAAGCGCAGGGGCAGATGGTTTGCAGCTGATGAGGAGTGTCCGGGAGTTGGATGTCAGAGATAGCCTTCTTCCTCGCCTCAGTTAGGTGCTTGTGACCTTGAGAGATGCAATGACCTAGGAAGACAACTTTGGGGAGACACAGTTGTAGTTTGGCTTGTGAGACTCGACATCCAGCAGAGGCTAAAAACTGGAGAAGTGAGACAGATTTTGTCATGCAGATTTGGGGAGAGACCGCACAGAGGAGAAGGTCATCCACATACTGGAGGAGTTCCACATCCGGGTGATCTGCTTGCCAGGGTTGCAGAACAGAGGACATAGCCTTGCTGAAGCAGGAAGGGCTGTTTTGAGCCCCTTGAGGCATAACAGTCCAGGTGTACTGTTTGCCTGCATGTGTGAAAGCAAAAAGAAACTGACATTTCTCATGCAAGGGAACAGAAAAGAATGCATTGGCCAGATCAATGACAGTGAAAGTAGTGGCAGTGGGTGGAATGCCAGCAAGGAGTGTGTGCGGATTGGGGACAATAGGTGTCTCAAGAACAGTAGCCTCATTGACAGCTCGGAGGTCCTGCACCATGCGGTACGTTGGAGGCTGTCCTTTCTCCCTTTTCTTCCGTACTGGGTAAAGGGGTGAGTTACAGGGAAAAGTAGTGATCTTGATTGCCCCATTCTGCAGGAGGGCCTGCACCTGGAGGGTAATAGCATCCTGTTGTGAGATAGAAAGCGGATATTGCGCTTTGTATGGCAGAACCTTGGGATCCTTCAGGGTCACAGTGACCGGTGGGACATTGAGGCGTCCGATATCCTGGGGTCCTTTGGTCCAGAGAGTATCGGGGATGAGGTGCAAAATGGTTTGCAGCGAATCCCCTTGTTCATATGAGTCAGCGTCCTGAAGTGTGGTTAATGCCATAAGGAGGCAAGTATCCTCCGGGTGTAGGGCTGTACCGAGGGTGACTGTTCCATCCTCTTTGAACTGTATGTTAGCCTGGATTTTCTGAAGAAAATCAGAGCCTAACAGATTGAAGGGGCATGTTTGGCTGACAACAAACTGCGACATGACTCCTGCAGGGAGGTGGAGTTGGGGGGTTTTAGTCCAGGAGAATCTAGGGGGAGTGACTGTGAGTGGCTTGGTCACGGAGTTATGTAGAGACTGTCATATATGGAATGTCCCCTCCCTGCACTGGTTTGCCAGCGTCCTATTGCGATGAAGGGGGCTGAGTGCCCCCCTGTCGCCGTTGATTGGTTTGCCACAGATGTTTGCTACGGCAGTGCCGTTTCATGTGTCCGGGCTTGCCGCACCCATAACAGACATAAGGGGGTGGGTGTTCTCCACCATCTTCTCCTGACATTACGGCTATCACAGTAGCACGGGTTTTCTTTGTGTTACTCTCTAGACCCTTTGCAATCTGCTCCAGCATATCTAGTGTCAAGGATTTCCACTCGGGGCGACAGGTCACAAGGGCTTTGTTTATCTCTGGTCGTAGACCATCGACAAACGAGCGGGCCAAGAGTCTGAGATGAACAGGCTCATTCTGACTAAAACCCATGTCTTTGTAATTTTGTTTAATCCTCTGAGCAAATTTCTCGACAGTTTCAACTTTTTCCTGTGTCATATCCTGTACTGTCGTGGATTGGTCTGCTAATCTTGCTTTCGCCCATTTCTGTAGTTGTTCTATAAAGAATTCTCCAGACTCATGATCCCGGGGGTCAAAGTTAGCACCTTTAAGTTCAGGGATGTGGATTTGATCCATTATCAGTGTGGAGTATTCACCTGTCTTGTTTTCCACTATACTTTGCAGGTCCGACCATGTGCACCCATAGGTTTGATGCACTTGGGACAGTTTCCTGAAAAAGGGCATGGGATGGGTCTCAGGGTCAGGCAGTAAATTCACTATGGTGAATAACTGTTGTGGGGTGAAAGACACATATTTTGGTGGTCCCTGTGGCCGGTTAAGTGCTAGGGCTTCTTTCAGTGTCTCAAGGTTTCCCTGCTCAATTTTCTGTAAGTTCTTTTGTAACTCTGTAATCTGACCCTGCAGTATTTGATCTTGTGAACGTCGTGATGGGCGCACGGTCATGGGTACAGTCCACTGTGGTGCCAGGGGTAAAGTTGGCGGATCACTGTAGTCTGTCGGGGTACCCCGCGAAGGAGTCTGCATATTACCCGGTGCATTTTGTATGCCCATTGTGGATTCTGCAGCACCGTCTGCATCCCCCTGTTCTGCTTCATCAGGTTGCCCCCCTACCATTATAGGAGTAAGGGTGGCAGGTGAGTGGGGTAGCATGAATGTACCGTCCGGGTTAACCATGGGGTACAAGGTAGTAGGAAGGGGCAAGGGTGACATAGGAGTGACGGGGGGGTCCGGACCGAATGATATTAAAGGTCCGTTCATGGGCGTTGCCTGGGGACAAGATGGCGCTGTAGCTAACACGGGAAGTGATGGGACGTGCCGGGGAGTAGTTACCAAGGTGTGGTTTTGTGGGTGGGGAACCCCACAGGGAAGGCACGTATCACGGGAGGAGGGATTCTGTTGACCACATGTTTTGCAGGTCCACCCACCTGCTTTCTTCCCGGCGCCATTATAGGGTGGTGGCAAGTCATGTATCAATGCAACACCAGGCTTACAGAAATATCTCTGTCTTTTCTCATCAAAATTTAGTTCCCCCCCGGTCTGTTCAAATTCTTTACTACAGTCCAACCACACACGGACCATGTCTGTCAATTTATCATCTTCTAACTTCCCCCTCTTCTCGTTTAACAACACTTGCCAGGTGGCACTACATAGGATGCCTCCTTTACAGACACTATAACTCTTCTCCAACTTAGTTAATCCTTTTATGAAACGTTTGCCTCTCCTGTCCACCACGTACTGTTCAGGTTAACAGTAGCCCTTCGGGACACTTTCCTCATTTCCCATTATCTCTCGTACCTACTGAAGCCGCCTAAAGACCTCTGTATAGAGTAATCACTGGACGTGAAGACCTTTGAGTCCCGGTCAGCACACTCTGGGCTACCGCGAACCGCTCTCCACCCATCTGTGATCGTCCCCTTTATGGAGATTCGAGTCAGACACCGGGCTGAACTCCGATACAGGCACACAGGAGAACTCCGTGTCTCAGTCAATGATACTTGTCAACAGGGTCTTCACAACTTATAGGCACAACACAGTACATCAAGACTTTAAAAAAACATATGGGGTTCTTACTTTCATGCCCTCGAGGACGTCCCAGACTGCTTCCGCACCCCTCCCTCAGACGAACACCAAGAGGCTACACCAGGGGACACTTTATGGGCAAGATGACTCAATTTTCTTACCTCATATCACGGGTTACGATCCCGGTGTCCGTTAGTGCGCCTCTCCTCGTCTGGTCTCTGGGGGTACGGGAACAGAGGGTCCAATCCTCGAGCCCCACGATTGGCGCCAAAATTGTTCTGGTTCTGGCCAAGCTGCCAGTTCGGTTGATGTACTGCTCCAAATTAATTAATGTACGTGCACGGAGAGATCAGACAGACAACCCACTACGTGGAGTTAACCAGGATCTCTGCTTTATTTCTGAAACAGCAGACAATACATAGGTTTCACGACAGGAAGGAGTGGGAGGGGGGTGAAAGATAAAGTATATCTTTTCTATTGGCTATGAACTCTATACTTTTCTGTAACCTTGACGGCCAGAGGAAATTCCTCCCCCCTCCCCCCTTGCTCCTGGGTGAAACCGTTACTTCTTCTTTCTTTGTAACTGCTTGCTTGAGCTGAACGGAAACCACAAAGAAACACATGATAAAACACAAAGTAAGATTCTAGTTTATAGGTGTTGGCTGAATGCCTGGCCGCCATCTTAGCTCAAGCAAGTATCCATTTTGTATCAATAGTCCATAACAACCTGACAGAAAAGAACAAGTGATTAAGTGGCTGGAGGTATATTAGACGGTCAGTGGATAACAATTTTACTGTATGCCAGTGGAATATAGGCCCCAAAAATTATGCATTCACCTGACAGAAAAGAACAAGTGATTATTTAGCTGGAGGTATATTAGACGGTCAGTGGATAACAATTTTACTGTAGACCAGTACAAGCCCCAAACATTAGGCATTCAACTGACAGAAAAGAACAAGTGATTATGTGGCTGAAGGTATATTAGATGGTCAGTGGATACCAATTTTACTGTAGGCCAGTACAGGCCCCAAAAAGTAGGCATTCACCTGACAAAAAAGAACAAGTGATTATGTGGCTGGAGGTACATTAGGCAGTCACTGAATAACAATTTTACTGTAGGCCAGTGGAATATAGGCCTCAAAAATTATGCATTCATCTGACAGAAAAGAACAAGTGATTAAGTGGCTGGAGGTATATTAGACGGTCAGTGGATAACAATTTTACTGTAGACCAGTACAAGCCCCACACATTAGGCATTCACCTGACAGAAAAGAACTAGTGATTATATGTCTGGAGGTACATTAGGCGGTCACTGGATAACATTTTTACTGTAGGCCACTGGAGTAGAGGCCCCAAAAATAAGTCCCCCTCAAAGCCTGCTCTTCTTACTCCTCCTCCTCCTTCCCCAGCCACCATCCCCCTCTGACTCCTCTTCAGACTCCTGCTGACTTGTCTCAGGTGAAGTAGCCCCCCTGGGAATTCATTCAGAATTGCAACTTCTTCATCTTCCAGCTCCTGCTCCTCGACGGCTTGATCAATGACACGATGCAATGCACGCTCCAGAAAGAAAGCGTAAGGTACGATGTCACTGATAGTGCCCTGGCTGCGACTGACCAGTTTGGTGATCTCATCAAATGGCCGCAGAAGCAGCCACTGGCGCGGTGAAAAGAAACCAAGCTCCCCAGCACCTGTCCTACTGCAGAGTTTGTTTAGGTATTCGTTAATCGCACGTTGCTGCTGGAGCAGCCTATCAAGCATATACAAGGTGGAGTTCCAGCGTGTCGGGCTGTCACAAATCAGACGTCTGACGGGCAGGTGGTGTCGCCGCTGAACTTCAGCAAGGCGAGCCATGGACGTGTAAGATCTAAAATGGCCAGAGATTTTCCTGGCTTGCTGCAAGACTGTACCCTGGGGTATTTGGCAACAAATCGCTGCACGACTAAGTTCAGGACGTGTGCCATGTCATGTTTAATTTTGCCCTGTTTCAGCAGGCTCAGCAGATTGGCACCATTGTCACACACTACTTTACCAACTTTCAAATTGAGTGGGGTTAGCCACTGATTGACCTGTGACCGCAGAGCTGAAAGCAGTGCAGGACCAGTGTGGCTCTTGTCTTCCACGCACAACAGCCGCAGCACAGCATGGCAACGTCTCACCTGGCACATTGAATAGGTTCTGGGGAGCTTAGCAGTGGAAAAGGAGGAGTCAGCCGAGGAGGAGACGGAGCATGCAATCCGTGGGAGTAACACCAAATACACACGGGTGCCACGGGTTACATGCTTGATGGCCGTCAGAAGGTTCACCCAGTGGGCAGTAAAAGTTATACAGGGAGTGCAGAATTATTAGGCAAGTTGTATTTTTAAGGATTAATTTTATTATTGAACAACAACCATGTTCTCAATGAACCCAAAAAACTCATTAATATCAAAGCTGAATATTTTTGGAAGTAGTTTTTAGTTTGTTTTTAGTTTTAGCTATTTTAGGGGGATATCTGTGTGTGCAGGTGACTATTACTGTACATAATTATTAGGCAACTTAACAAAAAACAAATATATACCTATTTCAATTATTTATTTTTACCAGTGAAACCAATATAACATCTCAACATTCACAAATATACATTTCTGACATTCAAAAACAAAACAAAAGCAAATCAGTGACCAATATAGCCACCTTTCTTTGCAAGGACACTCAAAAGCCTGCCATCCATGGATTCTGTCAGTGTTTTGATCTGTTCACCATCAACATTGCGTGCAGCAGCAACCACAGCCTCCCAGACACTGTTCAGAGAGGTGTACTGTTTTCCCTCCTTGTAAATCTCACATTTGATGATGGACCACAGGTTCTCAATGGGGTTCAGATCAGGTGAACAAGGAGGCCATGTCATTAGATTTTCTTCTTTTATACCCTTTCTTGCCAGCCACGTTGTGGAGTACTTGGACGCGTGTGATGGAGCATTGTCCTGCATGAAAATCATGTTTTTCTTACCTTGCAGACTTCTTCCTGTACCACTGCTTGAAGAAGGTGTCTTCCAGAAACTGGCAGTAGGACTGGGAGTTGAGCTTGACTCCATCCTCAACCCAAAAAGGCCCCACAAGCTCATCTTTGATGATACCAGCCCAAACCAGTACTCCACCTCCACCTTGCTGGCGTCTGAGTCGGACTGGAGCTCTCTGCCCTTTACCAATCCAGCCATCTGGCCCATCAAGACTCACTCTCATTTCATCAGTCCATAAAACCTTGGAAAAATCAGTCTTGAGATATTTCTTGGCCCAGTATTGACTTTTTAGCTTGTGTGTCTTGTTCAGTGGTGGTCGTCTTTCAGCCTTTCTTACCTTGGCCATGTCTCTGAGTATTGCACACCTTGTGCTTTTGGGCACTCCAGTGATGTTGCAGCTCTGAAATATGGCCAAACTGGTGGCAAGTGGCATCTTGGCAGCTGCACGCTTGACTTTTCTCAGTTCATGGGCAGTTATTTTGCGCCTTGGTTTTTCCACGCGCTTCTTGCGACCCTGTTGACTATTTTGAATGAAACGCTTGATTATTCGATGATCACGCTTCAGAAGCTTTGCAATTTTGAGAGTGCTGCATCCCTCTGCAAGATATCTCACTATTTTTGACTTTTCTGAGCCTGTCAAGTCCTTCTTTTGACCCATTTTGCCAAAGGAAAGGAAGTTGCCTAATAATTATGCACACCTGATATAGGGTGTTGATGTCATTAGACCACACCCCTTCTCATTACAGAGATGCACATCACCTAATATGCTTAATTGGTAGTAGGCTTTCGAGCCTATACAGCTTGGAGTAAGACAACATGCATAAAGAGGTTGATGTGGTCAAAATACTCATTTGCCTAATAATTCTGCACGTAGTGTATACCTTCCCTGCTGGTGTTTGCTAGACCACATGTCTGTGGTGAGATGTATCTTGGCACCGACACTGTGTGCCAGAGATATTTAATTGCCACTGACGTGGCCATATAGTTCTGGGATGCCTTTCTGGGAGACATCTTTCCTTCCGGGGACCTTCCATTGCAGTGTGCCAATGGCCACAAATTTTCTAAAGGCCTCAGAGTCCACCAGTTTATATGGCAGTAGTTGGCGGCCGGGGCGTTGCTAGGTTAAAACATTCGGGGCCTGGGCCCCTGATGTTTTGTCCCAGTACCTAAATGTACTGCCTGCCTTCTAGATACAACTGTATTGCCATCCTCAGGATAGCAATACAATTAAATCTAATGCCCTGCAAGAGCTGAAGGACCTGTGATGACATCACAGGTCATGAGATCAGCGCTAAATGCAGTAGCTGAAAAGGACCTGCGATTATGTCACCGTCATGTGACCATAGGGTTGCCACCCGTACGGGCATGACCCGGACAGCCTGGGTTTGTAATCCTGTGCCCGGGTACAAGCCTTTCTCATACCCGGGCACAGTATGCATTTCAAACTGCAGACTTGCTAGCCTCAACTGACAGCTGGTGGTGAGCGGTGGTGGGTGGTGAGCAGTGGCGAGTGGTGATCAGCTGAGCCTGTCACTGTCGGCGTGGCAATCAGCTGAGCCTGTGAATGATGCTAGCGTAGGGCGGCACTATCAGTCTTCAGACACTCCCTCCCTCTCCTTCTATCTGCTAGTGAGAGGAAGTGACATCAGAGAGAGAGAGAGAGAGAGAGAGAGAGAGAAGGGGGGGAGGGAGGGGGGGGAGAAATCATTCTGTCCGGAAGCCTGCGCATGGAGCTGCTCCAGCAGTTTCTTCTTCTTCTTTTCGCCTATGAGTCAGTCGACCTCTGCGACCAATGCCGTGACTGCCGTCCTTCTCCACACACCTGGACTCTGAACTTCTAAAAAAGGTATTTAAAACATTTGAAGTGTTTAATAAAAAATATTAATTGGAAGGGGGGGAGGCGGGCACGGCCCTTGTTAGTATTGCACATAAAACATGCCCGCATAAAAATGCCACAGGTAACCAGTGAAATGTTTTGTGGGGGCATCTTTTATGTGCAATAATACATATCGTCCAATACAGACATCCAAATTTCATGTTAGTGCAAAATCCATTTTATTGATAGTTGTCGTATAATCGACAAGTGATTTTGGGGCCGTGCAGGGTCCCCTTCATCAGTCCCAGAAATGCGCTTGTCTTTTCAATGAAAACTATCAATAAAATGGATTTGCACTATAGATGTACTGAACTACCAATACCGATACTAATATCGCTGCCGATACAGAGTATTTGTGTGAGTACATGTACATGCCCAAATGCTCCCATACCTTCCCTGATATTGGAACTTCTGGTTGGAGGGCGTTTACATGGCACTCTATGGCGAAGAAGGGAAATAATGTTAATTACATGGGACTGTATGGTGGAGGGGCTGATGAATTATAATTTTTGAGGACAGTAAACGGAGAAATATAACTACAGGGGCCGGGGGCACTGCAGGGGGCATTATAAATACTGGGGGGGGGGGCTTCAGGGTGAGCAATATAACAGTAGGGGCATTATAAATACTGGGGGCACAGTGGGGGCATTTTTAATCCAGGAGACATTAGGCGTTCTTATTACTACTGGGGGCTCTATAGGAGGGACTTATAGATCAGCATTATTTTTACTAAGAGCACTGTGGGGGTCTTATTTCTACTGAGGGGTCAGTAGATAGCTTTATTACCACTGGAGGAACAATGGGGGGGGGGGGCTTATTTCTACTAGGGGCTCTGTAAGGGCATTATTAATACTGGAGGGCTTTTCTACTAATGAAGGCACTCTTGTGGAGCATTATCTCAGTTGGGGGCACTGTAGGGGGCAGTATTATTAATGAGGGCATTCTAGAAGGGAATTACTATTGGTGGGACTAAGAGGAGCACTATTACTATGGGGGGCACTAATTTTTATTCAGGATAGTATTTGGGGGTACAGAAAAATGAGGACGCTAAGATGTCTGTGTGTCACACTCAGTAGAGACGAGGTGTGGCTGAGAGAAGTTGTCCGGACGGAATGGAGAAGATGATGGCAGAGAAGATCTACATCAGAGGAGACGTCACCTGGGAGAAACTGGATGTGAGAGGTACGTGCTGCTGTGTAGCTGTATAGCTATAGCAGGCTTAGGGGTCGGTTGGTCGACAGAGAATTGGGCCATATGCATTGGGGATTGGGCCCTGGATCTTTTGAGACCCTAGCTACGCCCCTGGTTGGTGGGCTAGCAGTTCCGACAAGCCAGCGGTCAGCTGCTGGGCAAGAGGGTTATCCGGCATTATCCACTTTTTACGCTCAAACATTTGGGCCACTGCCTCTGCCAGATGAACGCGACAATGGCATGGTGGAAGGTGAGGACAAATGGGAGGAGAGAGGAGAAGGAGAAGAGGCAGGACGTGGAGCGCCGGGAGTGTGGCTTTGTGGGTTATAACGGTGATGTTCGGTGATGGGAGGCCAGGTGCCTTCTTAAGGCGGTCGTCCCTAGGTGAGTGTTGGGCTTAGCGCAACTTATGCATTGACAGCGCAGGCTGCAGATGGCAACACTATTGTCAGCAGCTGAGATGTTAAAAAAAGCCCACACTGTGGAGCCATGTGACGGCGTCCTGGGAGCGCAAGATGTGACTGTACATGGTGGATGGCTCGCTCCAGATACATGCAGTCAGATTTTTGCCTCCTGTGCACTGCGAGTTCTGCTTGTTTCTCTCCCTACCTGCTGCTCCGTTTCTCCCTCTGAACTCCCCTCCTCTTCCTCTCTTGTGGGCACCCACGTGACGTCCATTGACATGTCATCAACGTCACCTTCACCACCACTGACATTAGAGATCTGGGATTAGGCAGCAACAGCAGGGACCACCCTCCTTGGGCTGATCTGGGTACTGGTGGTGGTGGTGTCTTTGGGCGTGCACACAGCAGAGAGTGAGGAGGGTGCAGATACAGAGGATGAGGAGGGTGCAGAAACAGAAGGCTGAGTGAGCCACTCAACCAACTATGGTGCACCTTCTCCAACTTCCCACTTAGACTCCGGCCTGGTGCACCTGCTCGACCCCTACCACCACTGCGGAACGGCCTGCCTCTTCCTCTGCCTGTCATTTTGAAAATGACCTGTGCCAAAGTCCCTAGAGAAGAGCAGTACTTGTGGAAGCAGGTATATTGCACCCCTTAATCAGTATTTTGTAGAAGCAGGTATATCGCACACCTCAATCTGTATTTTTGGGAAATAGGTATATAGAATCCTCGAATCAATATTTGGTGGAAGCAGGTATATCGCACCCCTTAATCAGTATTTTATGGAAGCTGGTGTATCGCAGGACTTAATCAATTTTTATTGGAAGCAGGTGTATCGCACCCCTCAATCAGTATTTTGTGGAAACAGGTATATCGTACCCCTCAATCTGTATTTTGTGGAAGCAGGTATATCAAACCCCTTAATCAGTATTTTGTGGAAGCAGATATATCGCATCCCTCAATCTATATTTTGTGGAAGCAGGTATATATAACCCCTTAATCAGTATTTTGTAGAAACAGGTATATCGCACCCCTCAATCAGTATTTTGTGGAAACAGGTATATAGAACCCCTCAATCAATATTTGGTGGAAGCAGTTACAGTGCCTTGCAAAAGTATTCACCCCCATTTGACTTTTTTCGTATTTTGGTGCCTCACAACCTGGAATTAACATGGATTGTTTGAGGATTTGCATCATTTAATTTACAGAACATGCCTACAACTTTGAAGATTTTTTTTTTATTATTATTATTGTGAAGCAAACAACAAACAGGACAAAATAACAGAAAAAGTCAATGTGCATAACTATTCACCCCTCTAAAGTCAATACTTTGTAGAGCCACCTTTTTGCGGCAATCACAGCTCCAAGTCACTTTGGATAAGTCTCTATGAGCTTGCTACATCTTACTACTGGGATTTTTGCCCATTTCTGCCTACAAAACTGCTCCAGCTCCTTCAAGTTGTATGGTTTGTGCTTGTGAACAGCAATCTTTAAGCCTGACCACAGATTTTCTATTGGATTGAGATCTGGGTTTTGACTAGGCCATTCCAACACATTTGCATGCTTTCCCTTAAACCACTCAAGTGTTGCTTTAGCAGTGTGTTTGGGGTCATTGTCCTACTGGAAATTAAACCTCCGTCCTAGGCTCAAATCACTCACAGAGTGGTACAGGTTTTGCTCAAGAATATCCCTGTATTTAGCAGCATCCTTCTTTCCCTCAACCCTCAACTCTCACCAGTTTCCCAGTCCTGGCTACTGAAAAACATCCCCACAGCATGATGCTGCCACCACCATGTCTCACTGTGGGGATGGTGTTCTTTGGGTGATGTGATGTGTTGGGTTTGCGCCAGACATAGCGTTTTCTTTAGTAGCCGAAAAGTTCAATTTTGTCTCATCAGACCATAGCACCTTCCTATATACATTTTGAGAGTCTCCCACATGCCTTTTCGCAAACTCACAACGTGCCTTTTTGTTTTTTGCTGAAAGTAATGGCTTTCTTCTGGCCACTCTGCCACAAAGCCCAATTTAATGGACAGTACGGCTTATTGTCGCCCTGTGTACATACACTACGTGCAGAATTATTAGGCAAATGAGTATTTTGACCACATCATCCTCTTTATGCATGTTGTCTTACTCCAAGCTGTATAGGCTCGAAAGCCTACTAGCAATTAAGCATATTATGTGATGTGCATCTCTGTAATGAGAAGGGGTGTGGTCTAATGACATCAACACCCTATATCAGGTGTGCATAATTATTAGGCAACTTCCTTTCCTTTGGCAAAATGGGTCAAAAGAAGGACTTGACAGGCTCAGAAAAGTCAAAAATAGTGAGATATCTTGCAGAGGGATGCAGCACTCTTAAAATTGCAAAGCTTCTGAAGCGTGATCATCGAACAATCAAGCGTTTCATTCAAAATAGTCAACAGGGTCGCAAGAAGCGTGTGGAAAAACCAAGGCGCAAAATAACTGCCCATGAACTGAGAAAAGTCAAGCGTGCAGCTGCCAAGATGCCACTTGCCACCAGTTTGGCCATATTTCAGAGCTGCAACATCACTGGAGTGCCCAAAAGCACAAGGTGTGCAATACTCAGAGACATGGCCAAGGTAAGAAAGGCTGAAAGACGACCACCACTGAACAAGACACACAAGCTGAAACGTCAAGACTGGGCCAAGAAATATCTCAAGACTGATTTTTCAAAGGTTTTATGGACTGATGAAATGAGAGTGAGTCTTGATGGGCCAGATGGCTGGATTGGTAAAGGGCAGAGAGCTCCAGTCCGACTCAGACGCCAGCAAGGTGGAGGTGGAGTACTGGTTTGGGCTGGTATCATCAAAGATGAGCTTGTGGGGCCTTTTTGGGTTGAGGATGGAGTCAAGCTCAACTCCCAGTCCTACTGCCAGTTTCTGGAAGACACCTTCTTCAAGCAGTGGTACAGGAAGAAGTCTGCAAGGTAAGAAAAACATGATTTTCATGCAGGACAATGCTCCATCACACGCGTCCAAGTACTCCACAACGTGGCTGGCAAGAAAGGGTATAAAAGAAGAAAATCTAATGACATGGCCTCCTTGTTCACCTGATCTGAACCCCATTGAGAACCTGTGGGCCATCATCAAATGTGAGATTTACAAGGAGGGAAAACAGTACACCTCTCTGAACAGTGTCTGGGAGGCTGTGGTTGCTGCTGCACGCAATGTTGATGGTGAACAGATCAAAACACTGACAGAATCCATGGATGGCAGGCTTTTGAGTGTCCTTGCAAAGAAAGGTGGCTATATTGGTCACTGATTTGTTTTTGTTTTGTTTTTGAATGTCAGAAATGTATATTTGTGAATGTTGAGATGTTATATTGGTTTCACTGGTAAAAATAAATAATTGAAATGGGTATATATTGGTTTTTTGTTAAGTTGCCTAATAATTATGTACAGTAATAGTCACCTGCACACACAGATATCCCCCTAAAATAGCTAAAACTAAAAACAAACTAAAAACTACTTCCAAAAATATTCAGCTTTGATATTAATGAGTTTTTTGGGTTCATTGAGAACATGGTTGTTGTTCAATAATAAAATTAATCCTCAAAAATACAACTTGCCTAATAATTCTGCACTCCCTGTATTCTCCAGTCTCTGCTGTGGAACTCTGCAGCTCCTCCAGGGTTACCTAAGGTCTCTGTGCTGCCTCTCTGATTAATGCCCTCCTTGCCAGGTCCGTGAGTTTTGGTGGGTGGCCGTCTCTTGACAGGTTTGCTGTTAGCCATGTTCTTTCCATTTGGTTATGATAGATTTGATAGTGCTCCTGGGGATCATCAAAGATTTGGATATTTTTTATAACCTATACCCTGACTTGTACTTCTCAACAACATTGTCCCTTACTTGTTTGGAAAGTTCCTTGGTCTTTATGGCAGTGTTTGGTTAGTGATGCCTCTTGCTTAGGTGTTGCAGCCTTTGAGGCCTTTCAAAAAAGGTATGTATGTGTAATGACAGATCATGTGACACTTAGATTGCACACAGGTGGACATCCTTTCACTAATTATGTGACTTCTGAAGGCAATAGGTTGCACCAGAGCTTTTTGTGGGCTTCCTAACAAAGGGAAGCCGTTCAGCGGTGCAGTTATATGTTCTAAAGCCGATTTAGTGTGAAAAAAGGGCTTATTAGCCGTTGTGTGGTTAAGTAAGAAAATTGCTGACTTTTTTGGGGTGTTTTAATTTCCTTTTTATTTATTTATTTTATCTAAGAGTATGTCAGACAGAGAAGTGCCAGGCCCTGCACAGGGGAGTGGCAGAGGCCTAAATGTTTCTGGCACAGGCAGACGTAGCAGCAGATTAAGGGGCAATAGCAGCAGGGGTCACTTCGAGAGGCCTGAGCTCCCAGTGTCAGCTAGCGGTCGTGTCTTGACCAGCAACCCAGCGGTTCTTGAATGGTTGACTCGATCTTCGACTTTGTCGCAAGTGACATCAGACACCCCCAGCCAAGAGTCAGTGGGTTCGTCAGACACAACCCTTAGTTGGCATGGCCCGGGAGCAGGCCCTGTGTCCTCACTTGTCCTCAACCTGCCTCTGTTCTTATATTGTATGCTGTGGGCTCAGCTACACTATACAGTGAGGACGAGCTACTAGAAGACAGTCAGCAGCTACTGGCAAGCCAAGATGTGGAGGAGACATCCGCTGCTTCCTCCACTAGGCGGGCAAGTAGTGATAAGGAGAGTGACGTGGGAGCTGGTGTTGCGAGCGATCAGGCTCCTGACCCAGAGACGGTTGAGGAGGACATCAATGACGTACAGACATTACTCGATGATGATGATGTAGCTGATCGCACTTGGGAGCCGGTGGATGAAAGTGCTTCATCATAATCAGGAGAAGAGGGTGGCAGCTTGCCCGTGAGGCAGCAGTGGAGCCAGCAAATATAAAACAATAAAAAGTCTCCAATACGTTACCTGTTAGTTATGCGCTGCAGGTCCAGGAGTGAAGTGGGTAAGTTCACACAACAAGTCTTTAAAGGTATCGGACCACTCTGCTAAAATATCACCAGGAAGAGTCCCTTTCTAGTTCGGGGCAAAGGATGGGCAGGACTTAAACTGTTTAAAAAGACTGCCCAAAACGTGAAAGCATGCTTGCCCCTGACAAACCATCAAGCGAAACCTGGGTCAGGCATGAACAACTGGATATCCACTTTTTATGATATGTTTTAAACTCATCTACATTTGTGAGTATAATAAACCTTTAAAATTTATCTGTGGCTGACGTTACATCACTATTTATGCGACCCCTTTTAATCTGCAGAGAAGCTGAAAGATTAAAAGGAATTTTGTAAGGATATCCACGTGTTCCTATATCAGAAGCTGTGTATGGCTCCGAACTAGAAAGGAACTCTTCCTGGCGATATTTTAGCAGCACAGTCCGATACCTACAAAGTGGAGCCAGCAAGTCGCTAGCGTGGCCGGACGGCGCAGAAGTTGAACGTGCTCCTGCCCAAGTTGCTGGTGCTGCAGCCCCTCCCTTTCCAAGTGGTGGACTCTGCACCTTTCAGAGAACTGATGGCTTGTGCCAAGCCGAGGTGGAGAGTCCCAAGCCATCTTTTTTGTGCCAAAAAGGCAGTACCAGCCATGCACACACATGTAGAACGGAAGGTAGGCCAGTACTTGAGCCTGTCTGTGTCTGCCAAATTGCATAGCAGCGTGTGGAGCTGTAACTACGGTCAGGGACAATACATGTCCTTTACGGCCCACTCGGTGAATGTGGTTCCTGCACAGCCACACCAGCAAGTTGGCCAGGTGACGCCACTTCCGCCTCCATGTTCTCACGCCATTGGTCCTGCAACAATGTCCACCTCTGCCGCCTCATCCTCTACCGTGTCCTCAGCCTCCAATGCAGGGACAATTTACAGTGCCCCTCCAGCATACCACATGTGCAGGGCACTGCGGTGTCACGCTGATCTGCACCTCGTTTGCTTGGGCGAACGGAGTCACACAAGGGAGGAACTGCTCTTGGTCCTTTATCAAGAAATCGAATCCTGGCTTTCTCCGTGACAACTGAAAATCGAAACCATGGTGACCTACAACAGGAAGAACATGGTGTAGGCGCTGCATCAAGGACATGTGTTCAATCTGGTTGTCAAGCGGTTCCTGAAGTCTTCCACCCATCTGCAAGACATCCTGAAAATGGCTAGGAAACTTTTCATGCATTTCAGCCACTCGTACACCGCAAAGCACACCCTCCTTGAGCTGCAGCATCAGAACGGCATCCCCCAACATAGGCTGATATGTGAGGTTTCCACCCGTTGGAATTCCACCCTCCATATGTTGGACCGACTATACAGAGAAAGGCCATAAAAGATTTCTTGATGATCCAAGTGGACAGGAGTACTCCCCTGTGTAACTTCGTTGTCAACCAGTGGCAGCTTATGCGTGACACCTACCGTTTGCTCAGGCCCTTTGTGGAGGCCACCTTATTTGTTATTTGTCATTAGGACTACGGGATGAACAAAATAATTCCACTGCTTCATGTCCTGGAACAGATGCTGGTAAATCTGGCTGGTCAGGAGACTAGAGACGTAGCGTCTAGATCTCACAGCCACATGAGCCCTGTGGGGGCTGAACTGGAGGAGAAGGAGGACATTGGAGCAAGAGCAATGTGTAGCGAAATGGGTGGTTTTTATACATAGGTGACAGGAAAGGAGGAGCAGAAGCAACCAAAGGAACTACAAGGCAATGAGGAAGAGGAGGCAGAGGACCCAGACACACCATGAAAGTATGCAGTGGAGATGAAGGCACTGAGTCCCTTGCATAAATGGCTCGCTGCATGCTCACTTGCCTGCGTAGTGACAGCCGAATTGTCAGCATTCGGCAGAGGGATGACTTTTGGCTCTCCACCTTGTTGGTCCCTCGCTACTGGTCCAAAATGGGGGCTTTTTTTTACACCCGCTGAAATGGAGGACAAACTGAACTACTATAGAGACATCCTATGTAGTCAGTTTGCCACTGCCTATCTGCACCATCGTCCTTCCTCTCGCAGGTCTGACCGGGGGGGGGGGGGACCTCTGCGCTCAAGTTCCACTGCCATGGCTGCTGGGGAGGTGTGGGGTGGCAGTCACAGTACCAGCTCCATCAGCAGCAGCCTGAGTCTAGAGTCGCTGATGAGCAGCTTTCTTTACCCGCCTAGTGAAGAAACTACTGACCAGCAGAAGCATCTAGACGTGGAGCATAACCTGAACCAGCAGGTGGTGGCATACTTAGAGTACACCCTGCCAGCCATCATTGAAGATCTGCTGGACTACTGGGCAGCCAAACTGGATTTGTGGCCGCAACTGGCCGACTTTTCCCTGGATAAGCTGTCCTGCCTGGCCAGTAGTGTGGCATCAGAGAAGGTGTTTAGTGCGGCGGGGGCCATAGTTACCCCAAGAAGAACTACCCTCTTTACCCAAAATGTGGAGAGACTGACCTTTGTCAAGATGAATCAGGCGTGGATCAACCAGGATTTCCACCCACCAATTCCTGATGCATCAGACTAGATCATCCATGGTGCTACAGCAACACTTTGACAAAAGAGACTGGTTTCTTCTGGCTACCTGCCTCAGCTACTATTCTGATGCTGCCACCCGCCTGATGCCAAACAACTGATGCCAAGTGCTCCTTCTTTCACCCACCATCTTCAGCTGGTACTGGTATTGCCACCCACCTCCCCACTCTATCACTGGGTCACTCTGTGGTCTCCTGATGCTGCTGTTACCTCCACACTATGTCACATTGCCACTCTGTAGTCTTCTGATGCTGCTGCCACCTCCACCCTATGTCACCTTGCCACTCTGTGGTCTCCTCATGCTGCTGCCACCTCCACACTATGTCACCTTGCCACTCTGTGGTCTCCTCATGCTGCTGCCAATTCCACACTATGTCACCTTGCCACTCTGCGGCCTCCTGATGCTGCTGCCACCTTCACACTCTGTCATTTTACCACTCTGTGGCCTCCTGATGCTGCCACTACCTCCACACTCTGTCTTTGTGCCACTCTGTGGCCTCCTAATGATGCCACCACCTCCACACTCTGTTATTGTGCCGCTCTGTGGCCTCCTGATGCTGCCGCCACACTCTGATGATGCAGCCACCTCCACACTCTGCCATTGTCCCGCTCTGTGGCCTCCTGATGCTGCCGCCGCCTCCCGACTCTGTCATTGGGCCACTCTGTGGTCTCCTCATGCTGCTTCCACCTCACCGCTATGTCAAAGGGCCACTCTGTGGACTTATCATTCTGTTCCCACCCTCCCCACTTCATGACTGGGCCACTATTTAGACTTTTGGCTTGGCTGACATCATCATTTATTTGACCCTTCTTCTGATCTGTCAGAAGGATCGAAAAAATGAGAAGCACAACGGATCCTGTCTGTGTAGCAGCTGTAAGGCCTGTATGGTCCCATCAGAATTGGCTTGTGATTTGTTAGCCAAAAGCAGGAGTGGGTACAAAACACAGAAGACATTCAAATATTCCATTCACGTGTCATCTATGTTTTGGATCCACTCGTTTTTTGGGGCATTCGCAATAATGATGGATTACTGACCAAATGCTGACCGAGTAAAGGCAGATGCTCAACAGACAGGATCCGTTTTTTGGGGGTTATTGTTCTGACGGATTAAAGGAAGGTCAAAATAATCAGTGACGTCAACACAAACTTACTGATGACACCCTGTCCACTCTGTCGGGGGGCTCTATTTGTATAATTGTTTAATAGAACAGTTTCTGTAGACATCTATGTGGAATCAGCTGACAACGGTGTAAAAGGAGTGTGCTTCTTCTTGGCGCTAACATCGATCTGTAAGGCTGAGTTTTGGCCCCGCGACTGCCCAAATAAGTGAAGTGTGCAGTGATTCTAAGAGCGATGCCTGTCATCTGTATGTCATACAGACTCACAGTATTATTTCACTACCAAAGCAGACTCCCTATGCATGTCACTGCAAGACACAGTGTTGTACACTACTATAAACGCTCTCTGCAGCCAGGAAATAGCATTTTTTTTAATGTGATTCGCCACTAATAAATTCTGAGCCCCCCAGCCAAAGTGTTGAAGTGGTGTCCCAGATCCCCAAGGGCCAAGCCAAGTAATTGTGAGTTTTCATGTGAAATATGTTTGTTATACACATATAGAATACACTGTGCCACACAATATACAGTATACCTCTACATTGTGTAGTCTTGTGGCGGTGGACAGAAAATCTGGAAGTTCCCCTCCCGAGACCAGGCTCTGGATCCGCCACTGGGTGCTCCAGGCCAGAGTCTAAGTGGAAAGTTGGAGAAGGTGTGAGCAATTATGTCAAAGGACGCACCTAAGTTGGTTGAGTGGATCACTCAGCCTTCTGCTTCTGCACTCTCCTTATCCTCTGTATCTGCACCCTTCTCACTCTCTGCTGTGTGCACCCCCAAAGACACCACCATTTCCACCACCATAGCCCCTCCACTCTAGTCAGAGGAATTATTTTCCCATCCATTCCCAGGCCTTACCGATGCGCAGACATTCTTGACATCGGATGAGGAAGAGGAGGCAGTACCCAGATCAGCCCAAGGAGGGTGGTCCCTGCTGTTGCTGCCTACTCTGAGATCTCTAATGTCAGTGGTGGTGAAGGTGATGATGATGACGTGTCGATGGATGTCACGTGGGTGCCCACAAGAGAGGTAGAGACGGAGCAGCAGATAGGGAGGAGAAGCAGGCAGAACTTGCAGTGCACAGGAGGCAAAAAGCAGACTGCAAATGTGTTAGCTGTTTTTCTCAAGCAGGTTTATGATGGTTATATGATGAGGCATCAGACCTCCAACCCGTGAATATTTCCCTGTGCAATGAATATCCGGTTTGCTTCTGTTGAGGAGATAAATATCAACCCAGACTTAACTTAGGTTGTTAAATATCTGAAATCTTTATTTCCCAGCACATACTTATAGGGCTTTTTGGGGGTGGGCACATATTGTCTCTCAAGATCCAATCGGAACAATCCTGGTCGTTCTTAGCAGGCAGGCCTTGGGAAACATGTTTGTCAAGATACAGTTAAAACTTTGCTAAACAATACTGGTATCTGCTATATACAATACATGAAAAGGGTTATTTTACATTGAACAGGTTTACTCTACATGCTAATAAGTTGAATAGGTTATCATAGTTTTCTGTCATTGTATGTGAGGTGAGATGTTAAATAGCCTTTTGTTCAGGCAGGCTGCTATTGTGTCCAGCAACTTGCAGAGGTTGTGAGATATGTTAATTCAAGGTACTGCATTCCACAAGAGATGAGGGTTGTATAATCTATGTCTAATCTGTGATGTATTAAAAGTAAGATTTATGAAAAATCCCTTTCAATATGTATCTGGAGCGAGCCATCCACCATGCACGATCATATCTTGCGCTCCCAAGATGCCAAACATGGCTCCGCAGTGTGGGCTTTTTTTAACATGTCAGCTGCTGACAATAGTGTTGCCGTCTGCAGCCTGTGCTGTCAATGCATAAGTCGCGGTAAGCCCAACATTCACCTAGGGATGACCGCCTTAAGAAGGCACCTGGCCTCCCATCACTGAGCCCAGTGGGAGCAACGCCGTCAGAACCCACAAAGCCACACTCCCGGTGCTCCACGTCCTGTTTTTTCTCCTTCTCTTTCTCCTCTCTCCTCCCATTTGTCATCCACTCCAACTTCCACCGTGCACAAGGCAGGCTTCCGTGGCCCAAATGTTCTAGAGTAAAAAAATTATGACGCCGGATAATCCTCTTGCCCAACGGATGACCGATGGCTTGTCGGAACTGCTAGCCCGCCAACTACTGCCATATAAATTGGTGGACTCGGAGGCCTTTAGAAAATTTGTGGCCATTGGCACACCGCAACGGAAGGAAATATTTCTCCCAGAAGAGCATCCCTGAACTATATGGCCACGTTCAGCGGCAAGTTAATATATCTCTGGCACACAGTGTCGTGCCAAGATGCATCTGACCACAGACACGTGGTCTAGCAAACACGGGCAGATAAGGTACATAACTTTTACGGCCAACCAGGTGAACCTTCTGACAGCCATCAAGCATGTAGACCGTGGCAACCTTTTGGATTTGGTGTTACCTCCACGAATTGCATGCAGGCCGGCCTCTTCTTCTCATCCTCCTACTCCATCCTCAGCTGACTCCTCCTTTTCCACTGCTACCGCCTCTTCCGCTGCACCCCCCAAGCTCCCCAGAACCTATTGGACGTGCCAGGTTAGACGTTGCCATGCTGTGCTGTGGCTGTTGTGCCTGGAATATAAGAGCCACACCCGTCCTGCACTGCTTTCAGCTCTGCGGTCATAGGCTGATCAGTGGTTAACCCCGCTCAATTTGACAGTTGATAAAGTGGTGTGCGACAACGGTGCCAATCTGCTGATCGCGCTGAAACAGGGCAAAATGAACTTAGTGATGCAGCAATTCGTTGCCAAATACCCCAGGGTCCAGGACGTCTTGCAGCATTTTAGAATATCTTAAACGACCATGGCTCGCCTTGCTGACATTCAGCGGCGACACCACTGGAACTCCACCTTGTATATGCTTGATAGGCTTCTACATCAGAAACGTGCCTTTAATGACTACCTGTACGAACTCTGCTGCAGGACAGGTTCTAGGGAGTTTGGTTTATTTTCACAGTGCCAGTGGCTGCTCATGCGTGACGCATGCAGACTTTTGCAGCCATTTGATGAAATCACCAAACTGGTCAGTCGCAGCCAGGGCGCCATCAGTGACATTGTACCTTATGCCTTCTTTCTCGAGCGTGCATTGCGTCGTGTCATTGATCAAGCCGTTGAGGAGCAGGAGCTGGAATTTGAGGAAGTTGCAATGCTGAAAAGATTGCCATGGTGGCTGGATGGAGGAGGAAGAGCAAGAAGAGCAGGCTTTAAACTTTATGGGGGATCGCTGGTGTTGTCCGTGGCTGTGGGGAAGGAGTCCTAGGACGACATTCTCCTGAGCGATGAGCAGGAGCCAGGGCGTTCCACCACTTCCAATTTAGTGCAAATGGGGGCCTTCATGCTCCAGTGTTTGAAGAGGGACCTCTGTATAAAAAGCATAAAGGTCAAGGACCTGTACTGGGCGGCAACATACTTAGATCCCTGGTACAAACACAAAATGGCGAACATGTTACCAGCATCACAGAGGGCCTTGCTGTGAGAGATGCTGCATTCTGCTGTTGCGGGCACTGGCAGTGGAATTTCCACCCACAGTCCTGGCACAGTCCTACCGCGCCTGCAAAAAGAGGGAGGTTTGAAGATGTGTTGGTCACTTCGGATATGAGATCAATTGACAGCCGCTCTCTGGACCCAGCCTCAGGGAACGCCTAGACGGACAGCTGTCCGACTGCATCGGGTTAACGGCCGATGTGGATGCTCTGAGAAGCGAGGAACCCCTTGACTACTTGGTGTGCAGGCTTGACCTGTGGCCAGAGCTGGCACAATTTGCCATGGAACTCTTGGCTTGCCCCTTGTCGAGTGTCCTGTCCGAAAGGACGTTGAGTGCAGGGGGGGTTTGTGACCGATAAGCGCACTCGCCTAGCTCACGACAGTGTGGACAACCTCACATTTTTTAAAATGAATGAGGCATGGATCTCAGAGGAATTCAACATCTGTGATGACCACATGTAATTGAATTTCCTCATGTCAGCCCACACTTATTCACCACCACCCAGAACAAGGAATGGTCCTTACCTTATGTATATACAGTGGCATAAAAGGCCTTTTATGTCAGGCGAATGCCTAATTCTGGGGCCTGTACTGGCCAACAGGTACATATTAATCCTGTGACTGCCTAATGTACCTCCAGCCACAGAATCCAAAGTTTTTTTCTGTCAGGTGAATGCCTATTGCCTAATTTTTGGGGCCTGTACTTGCCGACAGTTACATATTTATCCTGTGACTGCCTAATGTACCTCCTGCCACAAAATCCAAAGTTCTTTGCTGTCAGGTGAATGCTGATTGCCTAATTTTTGGGGCCTGTACTGGCCGACAGTTACATATTTATCCTGTGACCGCCTAATGTACCTTAAGCCACAGAATCCAAAGTTCTTTGCTGTGAGGTGAATGCCTATTGCCTAATTTTTGGGGCCTGTACTGGCCGACAGTTACATTTTTTATCTCTAGCCACATAACCACACCCTTGTCTCACTCCTCTGCCTCTCATTATGGTGGCGTATGAACCGCATTCACCATAAGGACCTTCTAATGTCACAGGGTCATGTGACTGTGCCCCTCACCCCGTACTGTGCCCCCTTATATCCGGCATTGTGCCCTCTTACCACACCCTGTGTGGTGCCCCTAGTCATTCCCTGTACTGTGCCCTCTTATACCCTTTTATCCGGTCAAGGTATGGCAGTGTTATCAGGTCACTGTAAAGAGGTGTTATCCGGTCAATGTATGGCGGTGGTATCCAATAACTGGATGGCCATAACTGTATCCCTTTCCCTGCCCACGCTATCCTTTTTTAGTCCTGGCATGAGCGTGAAAAATATGCAGATTGTGGTGCTAAGGACCTTTGCGCCACAATCTGTGTCAGAAATACACCTAACATAGACGTATTTTTATATAATAAATGACCACCTAATTGTGTTATTATTCGGGGGTAGGGCTAATATCTATATATTATATAGATTCTAGTGTAGTGTGCCCTGTATTTCCCAGTAGAAAATGATCCTTGGGAAACACAGTCCTCATCCCTGACCACCAGGACCAGGTAGCACTCTGTCAGTACATGGCGGCCCCCCCTCTCCGCCACGCTGCTCCGCTGTGTACTGGTGCTTATTCTGACACTAGGGCTTGGTTCACATCCTATTTTTGCCATCCATTTAATGCAGGGATGCTCAACCTGCGGACCTCCTGATGTTGTAAAACTACAACTCCCATCATTCCCTGACTGCCTACAACTATCATCATACAGAAGGGCATTGTGGGAGTTGTAGTTTTACAACATCTGGAGGGCCGCCGCAGATTGAGCATCCCTGATTTAAAGCATACCAAAAATGTATGCGTTAACAGATGCCTCAGATTGAAGCCGTACAGGATACAAAAAAGTGGAGTGCTGCACATTTGTATGCATCAAACCAATAGGAAATACAATTTTTCTAGGCTCCAGCAGGGCACATTTTTGAGAGTTTACCTTTAAGACACATAAAAGTGGCCCCTGATTAAAATACATATTTTTTGTGGGAATTTTTGCCAATGATCCCCCTCTGGTATGTCACTGTCCATGTTGTGGGACGATTTGTGTACTTCTAGTAAGTGTTTGCTGGCTGCAAATATGACCTGAAGGTTTTTCAGGTTCACCTGGCATGAAAGTGAATGGGGCCCGCCAGGAACGCGCGGTTCGCGAACATTTGATCGCGCGTTCGCTAATCGTCCCGGCCGATGTTCGTCCATTACTAATCCCGGCCACCAGAGAGGTCGGCACTTTATCCTATAGTGTGCCAGAACGGCCACTGCTGCTGGATTGCAGGGTGGTCGTAAGCCCTGGATACGAGCAGTGTATAATGTGATGGAAGAACAAATCCAGCCAGCAAAGGAGGCAATATGTATAATAACAATACATTAGTAAGTGGCTTGTATTAACTTTCTCTACATGATAAATGCCATTTGCCAATGCATAATTTTTGGAACACTTGCTGAGAATAAGACACTGTTTTTTCTGATAATACCATATGTGTTAAAGGGGTTATCCCATCATAATGATCACTGTTAAATCTGTTAATGATTTGACAGTGATCATTTTTGTAAATACACTTGATTAACAAATTCCCACCGTTTAGGATAAAATTCATCCCCACTTATCTTATTGTTGTGACTCGGTCTCCCCTGGTTACGGCCACCGCTCTTCTCCAGAATCCCGATGGCCGCGCTTGCGCAGAAGACTCCTTCTTTTCTCCAGAGAAAAACTACTGGACTTGTGATTTCAGGGAGAGAATAGGAGAGAATCTAACTCAGCGATCTACATAGAAATAGTTGTGTGGGTGCAGGGCACAATCGTTTTACCCTGCCCTAAGCTGATTGACCAAAAAAAAAAAAAAACTTTTATAATTCTGTTAGTTAGGTGGGTGGCGGCGGCCATTTTATGCAAGCTCAGTGCACAAGCACTGCATCTGAGCTTTTGGGACATTGCAAATCACAATTTTTTGGGCAATCTACAACATCTGGATTAGTCAGTGTGCAATTTAAGGTATAAATACACCCATTGTTTTCTGGGGTTTTAAAAACACACTTTTTTGCCAAAAAAACTGTATTTTCCTGATCTGCAAGTGTTAAATTCAAGTTTAATATATACAGTTTTCATATTCTGTTACCCAAAAACACTTTTGTGTCAATCTACAACATCTGGATTAGTCAGTGTGCAATTTAAGCTAGAAATACACCCATCATTTTCTGTGGTTTGAAAAACAAACATTTTTTTTCAAAAAAATGTATTTTCCATATCTGCAAGTCTTAAATTCAAGTTTAATATATACAGCTTTCATATTCTGTTACCAAAAAACACTTTTGTGGCAATCTACAGCATCTGGATTAGTCAGTGTGCAATTTAAGCTAGAAATACACCCATCATTTTCTGTGGTTTGAAAAACACACTTTTTTGACAAAAAACACTATTTTCAGGCCTTGCAGCATCAGCACATGTGAAATTACAGGCTTATATACTGTTGTCAAATTCAGTTGTTAAACAAATACTCGTTTGGGCACAAAAAATTTAGTTGGCAGCCTTTGATGCAGATGTCATTGTGAGATACACCCTTAATACATTTGGGTTACATTCAGAGATTTTAAATACCACCATTTGGTGCACCAATATTGAATTCAGGCCTACACTGGGTCAGGCCATGTGAGATACACCCTCTACATACAGGGGTTTGACTCAGGCATTTGAAATACAGCCATTTGAAATACAGCCATTTTGGGCAAAGAAATCTTTAATTCAGGCCTACACTGGTTCAGGCAGTGTGAGATACACCCTCTAAATACAGGGGTTTGATTCAGGCATTTAAATACCGCCATTTGGTGCACCAATATTGAATTCAGGCCTACACTGGTTCAGGCCGTGTGAGATACACCCTCTACATACAGGGGTTTGATTCAGGCATTTGAAATACAGCCATTTGATGCACCAATATTGAATTCAGGCCTACACTGGTTCAGGCCGTGTGAGATACACCCTCTACATACAGGGGTTTGATTCAGGCATTTTAAATACCGCCATTTGGTGCACCAATATTGAATTCAGGCCTACACTGGTTCAGGCGGTGTGAGATACACCCTCTACATACAGGGGTTTGATTCAGGCATTTGAAATACAGCCATTTTGGGCAAAGAAATCTTTAATTCAGGCCTACACTGGTTCAGGCCGTGTGAGATACACCCTCTACATACAGGGGTATGATTCAAGCATTTGAAATACCGCCATTTGGTGCACCAATATTGAATGCAGGCCTGAACTGGTTCAGGCCGTGTGAAATACACCCGCTACATACAGGGGCTTGATTCAGGCATTTGAAATATCGCCATTTGGTGCACCAATATTGAATTCAGGCCTACACTGGTACAGGCTGTGTGAGATACACCCTCTATATACAGGGGTTTTATTCAGGCATTTGAAATACAGCCATTTGAAATACAGCCATTTTGGGCAAATAAATCTTTAATTCAGGCCTATACTGGTTCAGGCCGTGTGAGATACACCCTCAAAATACAGGGGTTTGATTCGGGCATTTAAAATACAGCCATTTTGGGCAAATAAATCTTTAATTTAGGCCTACACTGGTTCAGGCCCTGTGAGATACACCCTCAAAATACAGGGGTTTGATTCAGGCATTTGAAATACAGCCATTTTGGGCAAAAAAATCTTTAATTGAGGCCTAGTTTTGTTCAGGCCGTGTGAGATACACCCTTTACATACTGTCGTTCTATTCTACTATTAATTAAACACCAATTTATGGCAAGATCCTAAATTCGAAAAATATGAGGAGAGCGTTAAATAAGGGACGTGGCCCAGGTCGTGGTGCTGCTGGTGGAGCTCCTGTTGCAGGGAGAGGACATGGTCGATCTGCGCCAGCTACACGCACAAGTGAAACTCCTTCCTCAGGTGCGAGTAGGCGACAAAACCTGCAGCGGTATTTGGTCGGGCCTAATGCTGCTCTACGAATGGTGAGGCCTGAACAAGTACAGGCGATAGTAGATTGGGTTGCTGACAGTGGATCCAGTTCCTTCACATTTTCTCCCACCCAGTCTCCTGCTGAAAGACCACAGTTGGCACCTGCAGCCGATGTCCATCAGTCTTTCACCTCACCCCCTTGCAAATCAGCCAAGCAGTCTGAGCCCCAAGTCATGCAGCAGTCTCTTCTGCTTTTTGATGACTCTGTTAGCAGGGTTTCCCAGGGCCATCCACCTAGCCCTGACCCAGAAGTGGAAGAGGTTGAGTGCACCGATGCCCAACCACTTATCTTTCAAGATGAGTATATGGGAGGACCATCGCAGCACCTCTCGGATGATGACGAAACACAGGTGCCAACTGCTGGGGCTTTCGAAAGTGTGCAGACCGACAAGGAAGGCAGGGGTGAAGACTGGGTGGAATATGATGTGGAGGACGATGAGGTCCTCGACCCCACATGGAATCAAGGTCATGCGAGTGACCTATGTAGTTCGTAAGAAGAGGCGGTGGTCGCACAGAGCCACCAGCACAGCAGAAGAGGGAGCAGGGTGCAAAAGCGGAGAGGCCGTCCTCTAGACAGTACGCCTGCTACTGCTCACCGCAGCAAGGGACCGAGCACACTAAAGCCAGCTCCAGGCGTGGCAGTTCTTCAGACAATGTGCTGACGACAAGACACGAGTGGTTTGCAATCAGAGCCTGAAGCGAGGCATAAATGTTCTCAACCTGAGCACAACCTGCATGACCAGGCATTTGATGATGATGATGATGCATAGTCTTGTGTACACGCAGTCTTACCCTTCAGGCCTCAATGCGCTTAGCTGACTAATTCAACAGGGAGGAAAAAAAGAAGGCATGACACTTTGCCATGGGCCACAATGGCCTAGAGAATAAGACACCTATTCCAGAGACCAATTTCCTAGCACTTATCAAATGGAGAGTCAAGAAAAAGGGGAGGAAGGTAGGGGGATCTCAAGGTTCAAAGGGTTCAGATGAGATATAGAGAATGTGAAGAAAACAATTTAATAAACGTGGGGAAAAAGAATCTTTAAAAAAAAAAGAACATTACCAACAGTGAATTTATAGACTAAGATTTAAGAAAACCCCCAAAATTATATAAACCAAATAAGTGTTATATAGGAAGATCAAATGCCTGTTTGAAAAGTAAGGTTTTCAGTGCACGTCTGGATGAGAGAAGACTGGGAATCATTTTCAGGGCCAAAGGTAGGTGGTTCCAAAATCTGGCCCCTTGAGCCGAAAAGGATCTACCTCCACGTCTGATCTTGTTAACTTGCGGGATGTTAAAATTCACAGAGTTACTAGACCTCAATGTCCTGAATTTACGTCGCAGGTACAAGGGCCCCACACCATGGAATACCCTATGCATGAAGCATCCAATCTTGAACATCACCCGTTGTTGGACGGGGAGCCAGTGCAAGGCATTAAGAGAGGGAGCGATCTGCTCTCGGAGGGCAACACCTGTTAGGAGCCTTGCTGCGGCATTCTGCACAAGTTGAAGTCTATGCAAGTTCTTCTTAGGGAGTCCCATGTACAAGGCATTACAAGTCCAACCGACTGCTGATCGCTGCTCCGACCAAGGCTTTCCTGAGCGGGGATTCAATGTATTTTAAAATCCTCCCCAGAAGTTTCAGCTGGTAGTGGCAGGTACTAACCACCTGATTTATCTGAGGGGCCAGGGTTAATCTGGAGTCCAAGATCACTCCCAAGTCTCTGACCTGGGTGGCTGTCTCAGGGACAGGTCCAAAAGACAATGGCCATTGGGGTGCTGAGGGTGTAATTTTCTGGTCACTGAATGTAACACATTAAGTTTTGGTGCCATTAAGCTTTAGATAATTGGCACTCATCCAGTGATCGATCTCCAAGAGACATCCGGCCAGATCGACTTGATCAACTGTTCCTTTGGCAAGCCTAAAGTACAGTTGTGTATCATCCGCATAAACATGAAACTGAAGATTGTGGCTCCTGATGATGTCGGCCAATGGTCTCAGATAGATGTTGAACAAGACTGGGGATAGTGCCGAGCCTTGTGGTACTCCACAGGACAGTGAGAGATCGGTTGAGTGAAATACCCCCAGCTTCACACGTTGTACCCTGTCCTGGAGAAATGAGACCATCCATGCCAAGGTCTTTCCATCTAATCCGGCTATCACTTTCAACCGGTTCAATAACACTTGATGGTCAATAGTGTCAAAAGCGGATGATAGGTCCAGAAGGACTAGGACCATGGAGTCGTTCTGGTCTAATGCCATCAGTAGATCATCCTGGACATTGACCAGAGCGGTCTCAGTACCCCTTCCGGGTCGGAATCCTGACTGAAAGTAGTCAAGAATGTGATTGGCCTCCAGATATCCCTGCAGTTGTGCAACAATCTCCCTCTCGCCTATCTTTGCAACGAACGGCAGTCCCGAAATCGGTCTAAGGTTACTCAGATCGGTCACAAATAGCGCCGGTTTCTTAGGCAGAGGTGTTACCACTGCCTGCTTCAGAATAGCCGACACCTGACTACTGGAAAAAAATAATATTTATAATGTCTCGAATGTATGGTGCCATTGCAACCGCGGCGGACTTCACCACGGCCGCCGGGCATGGGTCTAGAGGCGAGGAGGAAGCGGCAAAGCACGAGCTGCAGTGGAGTATACACCTCAAAAACCAAGAAAGGTCTCTGGCTCCTCCTGCTTCTTCTTCTACTGCAGTCTTGGCCTCTTCAACCACCTCTGGAGTGACAGTGCCACTTGCCACCCCGCAAACAGAGGATCTGCCAGCAACACCAACACCTGGGTCACCAAGCATCTCCACAATATCCTACGGAAGCGTTCAGCTCTCCATCTCCCAAACGCTGGAGAGGAAGAGGAAGTACCCCCCTACCCACCCGTGATCCCTAGCCCTGAATGCCAGCATTTCTAAATTACTGGCTTTTGAAATGCTGTCATTCCGTCTGTTGGAGATGGATAGTTTTAAATGCCTTTTGGCGGTGGCTGTCCCACAGTAAGTCGTGCCCAGCCGCCACTACTTTTCAAGGCGAGCCATCCCTTCCCTGCACATCCAAGTAGGGGACAAAATCAGGTGTGCACTGCGCGACACCATCTGTGGCAAGGTGCACCTGACTACGGATACGTGGACAAGTAAGCATGGTCAGGGCCATTATATCTCCATAACAGCACACTGGGTAAATGCAGTGGTGGCTGGGCCTGAGGTGGATAGCAGATTGGCGCATGTCCTTCCACCACCGAGGATTGCAGGGCTCTTCAGTTTGCCTCCTGTTGCTTCCTCCTCCTACTCTGCTTCCTCATCCTCTACCAGCTCATCATCCGGTCAGCGTAACACTTTCACCACCAACTTCAGCACAGCCAGGGGTAAACGACAGCAGGCAGTTTTAAAACTTATCTGTTTGGGGGACAAACCCCACACCGCGCAGGAGCTGTGTACGGGCCTTGAACAACAGACTGATGAGTGGTTTGTGCCAGTCAGCCTCATTCACGGCCTGGTGGTGTGCGATAATGGGCAAAATCTCGTAGCAGCTCTGGGACTAGCCGGTTTGACGCACATCCCTTGCCAGTTGCATGTGCTGAATTTGGTTGTGCAGAGATTCCTTAAAAATTACCCTGATATGTCAGAGCTGCTGCATAAAGTGTGGGCTGTCTGTGCACGCTTTCGGCGTTCTCACCCTGCTGCTGCTCGCCTGTCAGAGCTGCAGCGTAACTTCGGCCTTCCCATTCACCGCCTCATACGCGACATGCCCACAAGGTGGAACTCCACCTTGCATATGCTGGCCAGACTGTGCGAGCAGCAACAGGCGATAGTGGAGTTTCAGCTGCAGCATGCACGGGTGAGTCGCTCGGCGGAACAGCACTACTTCACCACCAATGACTGGGCCTCCATGCGAGACCTGTGTTCCTTGTATTCGCTGTTTCGAGTACTCCACCAACATGGCCAGTGCCGATAATGCCATTCTCAGCGTTACTATCCCACTTCTATGCCTCCTTGAAAAAACGCTCCTGGCGATGATGAAAGAGAATGTGGCACAGGAGGAGGAGGAGGAAGAGGGATCATTTCATAGGGTTTCCGGCCAGTCATTCCCAAGTGGCTCCGAGGGTGGGTTCCTGCACCCACAAACCCAAGGTACACAATTGTCCAGCCAGGGCACAGTTCTGGAGGATGATGAGGTGGAGGATGAGGAGGAGGAGATGGAGGAGGAGGAACCATGTTCACAGCAGGGTGGCACCAGGACCAGCTCATGGCCATCACTGGTGCGTGGATGGGGGGATACATAGGACACAGACGATACACCTCCCACAGAGGACAGCTTTTCGTTGCCTCAGCCTGGCACACATGAGCGATTACATGCTGCAGTGTCTCTCCAACGACCGCCGAGTTGCCCACATTCTAACTTGTGCTGATTACTGGGTGGCTACGCTGCTGTATCCCCGTTACAAGGACAACGTACCATCCTTAATTCCCTCAATGGAGCATGATCATAAGATGCGCGAGTACAAGCGCACGCTAGTAGACGCGCTGCTGGTGGCATTCCCACCTGACAGCGGGGGCACAGTGGAAGCACAAGGCGAAGACAGAGGAAGAGGTCGCCAACACAGCTGGGGCACCGCCAGCACCTCAGAAGGCAGGGTTAGCATGGCCAAAATGTGGAAAAGCTTTGTCAGCACGCCACAACAACCAGCACCACCAGCTGATATGGAACGTCTTAGCAGGAGGCAGCATTTCACCAACATGATGGAGCAGTATGTGTGCACACGCCTACACGTACTGAATGACGGGTCTGCCCCCTTCAACTTCTGGGTCTCCAAATTGGGCACATGGCCTGAGCTTGGAAAAATTATAGAGTTTATAGTGGCTCACCCTTCTAAATTCCAGGTAAGGTGCTCTCACTATTGCAAAGTTACGGATTTGTAGAGTATATAGTGGGCACTCAATATCTGGCGCTACACATCAGATATATAACGTTATTGTTGCAACACATTTATTCACCAATCAACACAATAAATCTAAAACAATGCACTTCATATCAGATCCTCTATTCCTATAATAGTGTGGTCTGCCTGTGGGTATTGAATTCATAAGGTTGTAACATACATTCATAATAAATAAAATAAAATGCCTATAAAATTATCCCAATATTTACACTTTAGAAAAAAGTCTCAAACGTGTAGCTCACTGTTAGGTAATTCGATCCACAGTCTCGATCATATAGTATATCAGTGGGTTTTAGTGATTTATTTGTACTCACTGTTTGAAGTCCAGTTTGCTTATCTCTGCCTGTGGCGGCGTCCCACCACAGGTCAGTGCACTCACCCGACTTCTTTTATTCAATGGCGAGTATCCACCGATATTATATTTCTGCGATGCCGTTGCGGTGGTTGACAGCCTCCTTACGGCTTTCAACTGTGTTTCCCACGTGTTACTGGCACCCTGAGTCTTACCAGCATTCCACGTGATCAGGACGTCAGAGAAACCCTCGTGACCTGAGGTTTCTTTGATTGGTTTATAGTTCCTGTAGTGAATCGGGGGCAATGTCAACTTCCATCTTTACGATTTTTCGTAACTTTTTCGTAACTTTTCATGATAATCAGCTGATCTTTCCAATATAGTAAGGTGTCTTTTCAGTATAAGGATCTCATACTGATCCTTATATTGGATGATCCATACTGAAAAGACACCTTACTATATTAGAAAGATCTTTGGAGTGTACCTTAATTTTACAAAATAAAATTAAAACCACCGCCGCTTCCACCTACACCGCTATGTCCACCACCTCCTCAAACTCCTACTCCATATGGAACTCCACCTCATAAATCAAATTTTTTTTTTTGTACGTATTTTATTTTATATAATTTCACTACTTTGTTATTTACATTTTCGGGTGAAATTCACCAATTTTTGGGTGTATAGTACCACTGTGTGACGAAACCAACCTCGCCACTGGGTGGTGGAGAAGCCTGGCTACCAGCCTCTTGCCTCAGGATTATGGCCCATACTAACTTTGAAGGAGAAGACAGATCTGTAGAACTGTTTTGGGCAAATGTGACTTCCATGGAATTCTGGAACCCCTGCTTGGATCTGGGTAATTTTTGGATATGTTGTTCACCCAGATCAGAGCTATCCATGGATGTATACATTATAGGGATATGTGGGGTTTTGAGTTGTTTTCTGTGTTTTGGGAAAAATGTGTGTTTTCTGTCTGTGAGTGATTAAGTTAGCCCATTATGTTGGTAATTGAATTTTGTTCATTGCGTCAAAGACAATGCCAGTGTGTTTGTTAATTGCGTCACAGACAATGCCATTGTGTTTGTTGAATAGGGTTAGTTTTGTGTTTAAACTGTACAGGATTGGCTGCTATGTCATGTCCTCAGTATGTCATGTGTATATAAGTCAATGCTGTGTGTTCAATAAAGAGTTCTTGTTTTTACCCTTCATCATGTTGAGGCTGGTGTTTGGGTAACTGATCGACACTGGGGATTGCTATACGTTAAAGATTTGCTATACTCCCCAGGCTATACTATTAGCTCTTGTAAGAGCTGTTCCTGCTCTCTGGATTTAGGAGAGGTTCCCCCACTGGAGCCTGGAGCCTTGTCGTAGGTCCAGGGTGGGTAGGAGACGCTGAGACCTCAACCAAGATTTGGCGGTTCGTGGGGTCTGCAGCGCTTACGGTGTCAAGTGGGGTGCTTGGAGTCCCCGGTCAGGGTGCTAGGAGATCCGTTATACACTGCTGTACCTAGTAGGCTGGTTAAAAAAAAATTGTCATTTACATTTTCAGGTGAAATGCACCAATTTTTGGGTGTATATTACTACTGCTATAGCTAGTAGACAGGTTAAAAAAAAAATTGTCAGTTATATTTTCTGGTGAAATTCACCAATTTTTAGGTGTGATGTACCACTGCTATACCTAGTAGACAGGTTAAAAAATAAAAATAGTCAGTTACATTTTCTGGTGAAATTCATCAATTTTTGGGTGTAATATACCACTCCTCTACCTAGTTGACCGCTTAATACATTTTAATAATTTTTCGCTTACATTCTTGGGTTGACATTATACACTTTTAGACATAAACACCTGCTATGCATAGGTGACAGGGAATAAAATTTTATATATTATTCAGTAATTAATGCGTGCCACATCCTTTCAATGCTTAAATTTTGAACATTTTTCACACTTTTACGCTTTAATAATTTCTCCCATATTTCAACTCTATAATTTAAAATTTGAAAAAATGAATCCTCCCTTGGATGTGGTCTCTCTTTCTCATGCTCCCTCTCTGGCCTGGAATCCTGATTCCCAGCCACCCGTGATCACCATGGTAGGCGCATAAAAGAACATCGAAAGTTGATAGAGCAGATATCAAATTGGATCGTGAACATCACGGGGACGTGCAACATGGTGGGGCAGTAAGTGTGCACACGCCTACACGAACTGACTGATAGGGGTCAGCCCCTGCAACCTCTGGGTTTCCAAATTGGGCACATGGCCTGAGCTTGCCCTTTACCCCTTGGAGGTGCTGGCCAGCCGTGCAGCCAGTGTATTGTCTGAACGTGTGTTTAGCATGACTGAAGGGGGTTATCACAGGTTATATTTCCCAATGTTTTAGTTTGTACCCTAATTTAAAATAATACAAATACATTTAAAACCAAAAGGAATTGTAGGCTACCTCCTCCTCCTCCCCCGCCACTTCCACCTACACCGCCACATCAACCGCCTCCTAAACCTCCTACTCCATATGGACCTGGTCCTCCTTGATCAAGATTATTATTTTTTATTTTTACGTATTTTATGTTATTTTAACCCCTTAAGGACTCAGCCCTATTTCACCTTAAAGGGACACTGACAGGCCCAAAAAGCATATTTAGGGGTATATATGACAGTATAGGTCTTATAAAGGGTATTAGAATCATCTAAGTATCCCCCCTGTCCGCCTCATAAATACAGTAAAAATAAGTTTTATAACCTGCTTTCCTGACGTTCAATCTGCCCAAGGGGCGGTGCTTCATATCAATTTGCACCCAGCCAGCCTCGCCACAACTGCCGTTTGAAGTGCCGCCCAGCTCATCAATATTCACTGAGCTGGGCGGCTACTCTGAAGCGCTGTACTAGTGTCCCCGGCCATCTTCAGCGCATGCGCCCGGCACCCTCACTGGCCGGGATCGCATCGCGCGTCTGCTTTATGCGCATGCATAGGACTTGGCCATTTTTTGCAAATCTGACCAGTGTCACTTTAAGTGCTGATAACTTTAAAACGCTTTGACTTATGCAGGCCATCATTTTTATTCACATATTGTATTTTATGACACTGGTAAAATGAAGTCAATCAATTAATTTTTATTTATAAAAAAATACCAAATTAAAAAAATATCTGAAAAAAATTTGCAAATTTCCAAGTTTCAATTTCTCTACTTCTATTTTACAAGGCTTAGAAGTTTAGAAGCAAATCTTGAAATTTTTCAGAAATTTTCTAAAACCCAACTTTTAGGGACCAGTTCAAGTCTGAAGTCACTTTTTTTTATAGAAACCACCCAAAAATGACCCCATTCTATAAACTACACCCCTCGAGGTATTCACAATTGATTTTACAAACTTTGTTAACCCTTTAGGTGTTCCACAAGAATTAAAAGAAAATAGAGATACAATTTCAAAATTTCACTTTTTTGGCAAATTTTCCATTTTAATCATTTTTTCCAGTTACAAAGCAAGCTCAATATTTATGGGCCTGATTCTGTAGTTTACAGAAACACCTCATATGTGGTCGTAAACCGCTGTACGGGAACACGGCAGGGCACAGAAGGAAAGGAATGCCATATGGTTTTTGGAAGGCAGGTTTTGCTGGACTGTTTTTTCTTTTTACACCATGTCCCATTTGAAGCCCCCCTGATGCACCCCTAGAGTAGAAATTCCCAAAAAGTGACCCCATTTTAGAAACTACGGGATAGTGTGGCAGTATTGTTGGTACTAGTTTAGGGTACATATGATTTTTGGTTGCTCTATATTACACTTTTTGTGAGGCAAGGTAACAAGAAATAGCTGTTTTGGCATGGTTTTTATTTTTTGTTATTTACAACATTCGTCTGACAGGTTAGATCATGTGATATTTTTATAGACCATAGACCAGGTTGTCACGGACACTGCGATACCTAATATGTATACTTTTTTTTTATTTATGTAAGTTTTACACAATTATTTCATTTTTGAAGCAAAAAATATCATGTTTTAGTGTTTCCATAGTCTGAGAGGCATAATTTTTTCAGTTTGTGGGCGATTACCTTGGGTAGGGTATGATTTTTGCAGGATGAGATGACGGTTTTATTGGCACTATTTTGGGGTGCGTGTGACATTTTGATCGCTTGAAAATGCTTTTTTTAAGGTATTCATCTGATTGGTTAGGTCATGTGATATTTTTATAGAGCAAGTTATTACAGACGCGGCGATACCTAATATGTATACTTTATTTTTATTTATGTAAGTTTTACACAATGATTTCATTTTTTAAGTAAAAAAAAAATCATGTTTTAGTGTTTCAATAGTCTGAGAACCTCCTAGGTAAGTTTTACACAATAATATCATTTTTGAAACAAAAAAAAATCATGTTTTAGTGTCTCCATATTCTGAGAGCCATAGATTTTTCAGTTTTTGGACGATTATCTTAGGTAGTGTTTTATTTTTGCGGCATGAAATGATTGGCACTATTTTGGGGTGCATATGACTTTTTTTTTTTTAAACAAATATCTGTTTATGATTTTTCACAATAAGAAAATAAGCATCCTTTGTAATATTACAGGTATTACAAAAAATATACTTTTACAAGAATTCCAGATACAGAGAAAACAGACAAATATAGCTAAAGCCCACCAACTTACTTCTGTTTGGGGCACATAAAACGACAAGAGAAGATCATATTCTATTCATATGACCCTACAATATAACATAGCAGTGTCGTTAGTGCATACAGTATAATATTTATTCCTGCTGGCTTTGGTGGGGAACGGTATTCTGCACATAACCATAAAGAACGAACGGAGGCTAAGAACGACCTCCTAACGGCACGAGTATGAATGGGTGAAGGTTAGCTTCCTTTCCAGAGTAGGAGTCTCCATTGTCAAGACATATCCACATGACTTTTTGATCGCTTGCTATTACACTTTTTGTGATGTTAAGTAACAAAAAATGGTTTATTTAGCACAGTTTTTATTTTTAATTTTTTACGGTGTTCATCTCAGGGGTGGGTCATGTGATATTTTTATAGAGCCGGTCGATATGGACGCGGCGATACCTAATATGTATACTTTTTTTTATTTATGTAAGTTTTACACAATAACAGCTTTTTAAAAACAAAAAAAATGATGTTTTAGTGTCTCCATATTCTGAGCCATAGTTTTTTTTATTTTTTGAGCGATTGTCTCAGGTAGGGGCTTAATTTTTGCGGGATGAGGTGACGGTTATAATGGTACTATTTTGGTGGGCAAGCGCCTTTTTGATCGCTTGCTGTTGTACTTTTTATGATGTAAGGTGACCAAAAAATTGTTTATTTAGCACAGTTTTTTTTTTTTTTTTACGGTGTTTATCTGAGGAGTTAGGTCATGTGATATGTTTAAAGAGCAGGTCGATACGGACACAGCGATACCTAATATGTATTCTCCCCCCCCCCCTATTTTTTACCAATTTTTTAAACTTTATTTGGGGAAAATTACGTTTTTGTTTATTTTCAGCTGAAACTTAAAAAAAATTGGCGGGAAAACTTTATTTTTTAAAATTTTTTCTTTCACTTTATTTTTTGTCCTACTTTGGGACTTGAAATTTTGGGGGTCTAATCCCCTTTACAATGCATTCCAATACTTTTGTATTGGAATGCATTGGCTGTATGAGTAATACAGTGTGTATTACTCATACATCTTCCAGCCTGTGAGATCCAGGGGGCTGGATTTCACAGGCACCTCACAAGAAGGCAGAGGCGATGCCTCAGGAAGGCATCGCGCTGCCTTCCATGCCATTGGATCCCCCCTACAGTCGCATAGGGACCCGATGGCACTGCCGCCCGCCGGATAAGGTAAGACCACAAACCGCAGGTCTGAATTGACCTGCGGTTTGCAGCGATCACCGATGCGGGGGGGTCACATGACCGTCCCCGGCGTTGTGACAGGTTGCCCGCTAAATGATTTCAGCGGACATCCTGTTCCGATTAACCCCCGCCGCACCGCAATCGCGTTTTAAAGTTAGGACGTACCGGTACGCCCTGGGTCCTTAAGGACTCGCCAAACATGGCGTACCGGTACATCCTAAGTCCTTAAGTCGTTAAGTAATTTACCTATCCACATTTGTTTGCAGATCACTTGCCATGCCAAGTCATTAAACCCCTCAGATCACTTGCCATGCCTTGTCATTAAACCCCTCAGATGCCGCGTTCATCACTGATCGGGGCATCTGAGATCAATATTAATGCATTTTATGGGTTGCTTATAAAAAAGAGGCCACCTTGGCCATCTTGCTTGAAGATCCAGTGTGAAATCGCGCGCGACACATGATGACGTCATCACGTCGGCCTGTGTGGTGACGTCATACGTCAACGTGCAAGAGATTTTGTGCGGGATCTTCAAGAAAGATGAGCCTCTTCATGCTCAAATGGATGAGATAAGTATGATTTTTTTTTTTTTACTGCCATTTCAGGGAAAATGTATTCGTTACCACGAAGCACGAGGAAATTCGGCTGCACTGCGAATAAAATTTTTCTAATTTTTCCTGAAGTTTGGATCAAAGTCCACTTTATTAACTTCGATTCGTTCAACACTACTACTGACTGTTGACAGCCTTTCCTGCATATAAGGCCTCTTTCACACGACTGTATGTAATTTGCAGTCCGCAAAAAATACGGATGACATCCGTGTGCATTCCGTATTCTGCAGAACGGAACGGCTGGCCCCAAATAGAACAGTACTACCCTTGTCCGTAATGCGGACAATAATAGGACATGTTCTATTTTTTTGTTGAACGGAAATACAGAAACGGAATGCACACTGAGTACCTTCCATTTTTTTGCGGCCCCATTGAAATGAATGGTTCCCTATACGGTCCGCAAAAAAAACGGAATGGATACGGAATGAAATTGCGTTCATGTGCAAGAAGCCTAAAGCTGTCAATTACAGCTTAGTATCAATTACTGATTGGCACACACTGGACTCCTAAGCCCAGAATAAGCAGAGATGTAAATTAGTAAGGTTTTACTGAATCTTTTATCACAAAACTAGATATCAATTTTCTTAGACTTTTTTTTATTTATTTTTTGCTAATGTCTCTGAATGTATTACAAAAATGATGAGTCATATGATTATTATATTACTTTTCCATTGCTCAAGGCTTCAGATTTGGTGCTCCTCATGCCAGGTTATATTGCTGTAACCTTTGATACAAACATTTAAGAAAATTAAGACCATAGTATTTAACTATGAGAAACTTTGTTGAAGATGCAAGACACCCACACTAACGCAACAAGGTATGTAGACAAACTTTTTATCTGCATAATTTAGTCACACATTATAACATAAAACCATGGGCATGGTAAAAGGGCATACACACTAAACATCTAAAATCATACATCCCCATACAGTTTCCCCACATCAGCCTATGTAAAAGGGTCTTTAAACAGCATTCCATAAAATGACCACTTTGACCTATTCCAAATAACTGTGAAGTGATATCATTACAGGCAGGATTAGAATGACAGATAAGACAGGATCCACCATTCACAATAGGTGATTGTCAGAGCTTATCTATTCTCTCCAATAACCTCTGCACAGGTCACGGAGCATGCCTAGAAACCTCTCCCATAGAAGTCAATAGGGTCCCCTCCTGACCATTGTGTCTATGGCCCATGTGGCTGCCGTAAAGCAATTTTTTTTAGTTTAATTAGGATTTTATATGCGCTATTCAAGAAACCTGTCTTGTAAGTTATTAAAGTATCCTTGTGGAATTTATTGTTGCAGACCTATGCTATGTAGATTTTTCTCTTGGAGGGTGTGCGTGCAAAGATTCCGGTGGTGTTTTTGTATTGTTTGTTTTAATGTGGGAATACGGACCTATTCCTTGATTGAATCCTACAGCATCTTTTTTTGTACACACTTAACCCCTTAACACTCAGCGCCATACATGTACGGCGCAAGGTCCGCTGGGCTCTGGGGAACGATCAGGGGAAGTCGCTGCACCATGCCTGCTCTTACCGGCAGGCAGCCATGCTGGGTAAGGGCAGCATGGTGCCTCACCGCCCCGTCCCTCTGCAGCTCCAAGCGCTGCGATTGGCCGATCAATGAGACCGGCAGATCACAGCGCAGGAAGTTGTCAGAGGCATCAGGGAGGGTCGGAAGGAGGTCAGGGAGAGGAGGCAGGTACTGAACAAGTCAGCACCGGTCACCTCCGAGGTGAGGCAGGGGACACCAGTTTTTTGGGTCCCCTGCCAGCGCTGCTATTGGCTGGAACAACGCTCCAGCCAATAGCAGTGCTATAGCTGCACAGGAAGAGGCAGAACTTCCTTATTTTTTTTTACCATTTTCCAGCTCTGCACCACCACTTTTTCGCTGTGCGATCCTGCCTGATCACCACCTGCGGATTATTTGTGCCTATTTTTTTGGCAAATTTTTCATTTATTTATTTTTTTTAAAGAAGAAAAAAGTAGTTAGGGCTGATATCGCCGTTTGCTCCTTTGTCTCGTTCTCACAACCGAAAACGACCACCAGAAGTACAATCAGGAAATCCTTGGTGTAGTGTGCGTCAATGTGTGTGCAATTCCTCCAAAATAACGTCACAGAGACGTTCTCAAGTAGGATCCAATAATGTGCCTGCTTCCAATAGCTAGGCGATGTTTATTTATAGTGCAATGAATATGTGGCGCACTGAATTGACCAATTCAGGGTGGAGGTGCTCTCAGTAAAGAGCAGTCACCCTTCCTCTAGTGGGCTATTGAATTGGAATAAGAATACTGGGCACTCTCGTTCTATCTGGGACCATATAGTTTATTGATAAATAAAAACAGTATTATCTGACAATGAATATAAACATTAAAACGTATCTATCTAAAATTGCATAACGATCCCACCTAAAGTACTAAAAATATATCTATATATCACGTATCTAATCACAAATATAAATATACGCGTGTTATAAAATGCAAATTAAAACATAAACACATAGTACATTCTGGGTGGTATAAAAGCCTCCGTACTGAGCAATATGACACTCTCTTTGCTCTGTATCTTATGGGACTGTTAGTGTCCTATGCGGACGTAAAAATCCTCAAAGATCGCGTTTCTTCCAATTATGATGGTAAAGCAAAATCTTATATGATAAGTTTCAGTGGTTGTTTTAGCGGCGTCCCGCTATACTCACTGTTCAGCGGCGTCCCGCTGAGTTCATTGAGTAGTCGATTTCCCTCTGCTGGTATTCCCGTTCAGTAGACTGCTGTACAGGACCCTCGTAGGTGCTTCTACCGTATCCCTTTGCTGGCTCTGGATGCTGCTCCATTATGAATGGGAGCCGGTGTCTTTGCAAGCTTATTCCCACCGTCTTCCATGCTGCTCTTTGTTTGCACATGTCAAAATAGCTTGTGTAGCCGTGCGGTAGTTTTGTTGGTAGCGCGTTGGGTCTTTACCTTTTCGGGATTGGTTCGGCACCTGGGGTCTTTCAGCAGATGTTGTTACGATCAAGACCCCCATTGGCACACTTTTTCACGCCCTTTTCGTTGCCGTGCTTATCCTCGCGAATGAAGAAACTTTTGTTTGACGGCCCTCATCCCTCCTGCCTCAGCCGGCGCCATGACACTGGTATCCTGCAGTAATACCAGGACAGGCACAAATCAGCTATAGGTCAGGATGACCAGACCATCATGCGAAAGTTTCTGTGCGATGCAAACGAATCTGCGCATCTCCATAGGATAGATGGCGACCATACGGCGAACAATAATTTTCCACAACAGTTCCCCCTTTTTCACCATATGTCATCATTTCAGCAGCTCCCTAACACTACAATCACTCAAACCAGACCTCTAAAGGGAATAAACATGTAAAGGGGAACATGCTACACTAGAGATGAACTAACAAGAAGAACCTGGCCTAGCATCCTTGGGCCTCTTCGGTTGCTTGACCGCGACGTCCGGCAAGGGTGGTGACAGTGAAAAGTCTCTAAAGTGTCTCTAATAAAGAAATGCCTTCAAAAGGAAGGGTGATTCTCCATGACTGTTCCCTAAAATGCGGTTGTTCTTCTTGGGTCAGTCCTCCTGGAGAAAGAATACGGTTGCTCCGGGCGATGGTTCTCTGCGATCATAATGTGGTTCTCTGAACGGCTCCTCGCGACTCGACTCATCAAGCAGCAGGTCATTCTCACCACCACATAGAAAATAAATAGAAAGCACAGCAGTAACAGGACATACACTCCTATTTCCTTAAGCCACGATCCTATAAAAAACAACATATCACCGAAGCCCCCTAGACCTTTAAAGTGGTTCCAACCTTCATCTGCAATCACACGTGCTTCCCCCGTAACACCTTAAGGGCTTCTGTCACCCCTCTAAAGTAAAAAAAAAAATTTGGGGCTACTTAAAATCCTTATACTGCGATATATCAATATATAGTGCTCTTACTCATTTTCGTTCAGTAGTTTCTTAAAAAAACAGACTTTTATATTATGTAAATTACCTCTCTACCAGCAAGTAGGGCGGCTACTTGCTGGTAGCAGCCGCGTTCTCCTTTCATAAAGACGCCCCCTCCTCATGTTGATTGACATGGCCAGCGAATGCGCTCGTCCTCTGGGTGGCCCTGTCTGCGTTCATGACGTCACATCTACAGGAGCGGCCTCCTCTAAGTGCGCCTGTCGCTGTTCGGAAGAGACTTCTCTCATGGCTTCAACTGTCTCGTTGAACATCTCATCCACTATGGTAGAAAATGTGTTCAGCCTCTTCATAAGTTCTATAACCCATCCGGTCCATGCCGGAAACCATGCCCAACCATGCCCAAGAGCAGTACCCTGCAGAGAACAGCTCCCTCATAGTCCTTCTTCCCATACTCACCCTCCTCTGCACCATCAGATCCTCGTGACCATCAGCAATGTAGGAGGCGGGGACTAACCTGACTAAGGAGCATGACCCTCTAGCATTCGTGGGAATGACTCTGTAAGCAGCCTGCCCACACAAGAAGTAATAGGGCCCAGTTAGAGAGACGCAAAAGTCATTAGCAATTGGATCTATTTGACGTCTTTGCTAACTGCAAATGCATTCTGAATAACAAATTCGGATGTGACTTTTCATAACATTTTCAAACAAAGTGCATTAGACAGAAAGAATAAAGGTATACTAGGTACTTGATCACTGCGCTTTGTGGTCCAGTAGCTTCTTGCAATGGCTGGCGTGGATCCACCCGTCACGTTCCTCCCAATCGGCTGCAATGTAAGATGCAGGGACAAGCTTCAACAGGACACATAAACCTCTGGCATTAGGGGGAATTACCTTATAAGCGGCTAACCTGCATGGGAAATAGTACGGACCCGTCAACTCCACACAAGAACTTCTGACAGTCACGGGCTTCCAGTAATAACTGAATAGACTGAGGGATCGCTCCCTGAGTCTGAACGTCACATCCTTCTTTCCAGCAGTTATAATCTGGTCTATGGGTGTTATTAAAGAGATCGGGGGTTTCATTAATTAAACTAAACAAATAAACTAAAGTGATACTCTTCATTCTGTGATGTAGTTGAGCAGCTTCTTGCAATGACTAGTGTGGATCCATTTGTCTCATCCCTCGAACTTCAGAGAGGTTGACGTCATCAGCAGCACCTGGAATGGTCCAAGATATCTCGGCTCTAGTCCCGTCCTCAGATATTTATTTAGCACAACCCAATCACCTGGTTGACTAGAATGAACACTGGTTATTGAGTCTGGGTCCGGGAGAAACTCTCAAACCCGATGGTGGACATCGGGTTAAAACCCGTGGGGCTGCCTCGGGGCACCCCTGATGGAATAAAGGGTTACAGCGGAACATTCAGGCCATGGATCGGCCGTGATTTTTACCTTCTTTGCAAAAATCTGACCCAAGTACCGTCAAAGAAAAGGCAGTCGTGATGGTTCTCAACGTAATTTACTACTAGGTTAGAAAATCGATTGACAGTTGAGAGGTTAGAATGGTTAGTAAAAAGTTTCAAGATTGTTGTTTTCTGCACCACTTTCCCCCCTTCCCATCGTCCTTAAAACCAGGACGAAGAAAAGCTGGATTCAACATGGTGCATCGTCTCAAGGTTAGAGGGATTAGAGAGAAAGAGAGAGAGAGAAGCGACCCTATCAGTATAGAACTGCAGAAAAAGTTAAATATAACTTAATCAAAGAAATACTTGATTACAACAATAAAAACCTAAAAAAAAAAAATGGATTAGTAAAAGAAAACCTGTAAAAAGGAGAGCAAACAAAACGTAGAAAACTTCAGTTACAGGAAGTCTTGCTATATACATTGAGATTCAGTAAAAAAGTTAATGTTAACTTAAAACCAAAACTCAAATACAAAAAATACGAAAAACTTAGGAACACATACATTGTATTGGACTGAATTAACACATCAATGTCTTGGAGGGTTTACCTGAAACCGTAAACACTGGCAGGAGAATTTCTACCCACCCAGTCATTTTGCCTAGCCCCAAACCAACTTCAGATTAATTTTACCAAAGAAGCAGGATTTAACATTAGAAGGTCCCAAAACCGGTTTCCAGGAGAAGGGAAAAGTCAATTTAAATTAGGTCTTAGAGTTCCTCCATTTTCTTTAAATACAAACAGTAAAATAGTTTACAAAGACCTTAATTTACCCTTCTCTGGCACACAAAATTAGAAACTCTGCTGAATTCCAGGAACCGATCTCTTTCCTCTCTGCGCTTCACATTGGGTGACTAAATCGGATTTCCCAAGTTGTCGGTAATCCATTTTATCAGAGACATCAGTTGGTGGTGGAGATGGAGACAGAGCGGCTGAGGCTGCTGCTATGGCCCGAGTAGCCAGTAGGTTTAAGCCTTCCTGCAGCTCGCTCTCATCCCTGGTTTTATTGGACTCCGTAGCTTTAGTTGGACGGGAGTACAAGACAGTGTTAGTTCGCACTGTCTAGGAGTTTTGAATGTCCTGTTGCGGAGCTCAATGGATTCGTGCAGCCACAGTTCTGCATTCTGGAGGGAACCATGGCTTTGGTGCTGTTAGAGAGACACATTGGTGCTACTTGGCTGTCCTATACTCAGAAGTGGTAACCTTCTGTTCCCTAGATTTCCCTACACCCATGCTCAAGCCTTCTAACAGTATCCTGCGACACACGCCTGGACGGCTGCTACTCCCCTTTGTTCGCCTCTGAGTTGCCCTAGGATTTCTGGCACCGACACACAGACTCTGTTCACCCTCGTTAGACCTCAGGAAAAGGAGTAGCAGCGTGAGGAAAGGGGCTTTCGCCGACACACAGCGGCCTTCAGAGTCTCCTAATGAGATATACCAGCCTTGGTTTTGGCTCTGAATAGTGACCTCACCACAGGATAGGGCTTCCAATTGACCTGGAGTGGAATGTGCGCACAGGAAACACACAGTACTCCTGTGGAAAAAGGGGCACACAGAGAACACACAGTACCTTCTGTGGGGACGAGGGGCGCACAGGAGACACACAGTACCCCCGTGGGGGAAGGATCAACAGAGAACACACAGTACCAGCTGTTGGAAAAAGGGGATCATCACAGAGAACACACAGTACCTCTGTAGGGATGAGGGGTGCACAGGAAACACACAGTACTCCTGTGGGGAAAGGGGTTACTCACACAGCTATTGGTATGCCCGGGTGATATATACCACCTTGTCTAAAAAAACTCATCAACTCACTTTACTTTGCCGATTTGGATTCCAAAATCAAAGAGAAAACAATCAAATAATAACTGGAGCAACCCCAAGGTCGCAAATATCCGCCAAGGATCTCATTTTCAGTGCCCCCTGGAGCACCCCAACTCACAGGTCGCCGCTTAGGACTCATACAGCAAAAAGATAAGTATTGAATTAATCTTAATTATCGTTTCTATCTGAATTGGCTGGTAATGGTCATAACACATTATTGTTGTGAGATCCTTGGCGGATATTTGCGACCTTGGGGCTGCTCCAGTTATTATTTGATTGTTTTCTCTTTGATTTTGGTTTATATGTGTTAAACCATTGGTGTGTGGCCACCAAGCATTGTGGGTGGGCCACCCGATTACCTTCACTGTCTCCTGATGAACCTATTTGTAATAGGGGAAACGCGTCGAGACTAGAAGGGAGACCAATATTATCTATTAGGAATTAATTCACGCATTGAATGACCCTGGCATCCATATGGGCCAATCTGTGTGGTAAGGGCTTTTATAAGGACAGACAGTTTGAGGCACGGGGACAGAGTGCCTCTACCATCTGGGGGCATCTCTGGGCAGAGATTAAGATCAGGGACACCCTAGGGTTACACCAGGGACACCAAATGGTTGCCCAGCACCCGTTGTCAGCATCAGAGCATTTCTTTCTGTTCCTCGCCGGCCGCTTATGGTTGTTTTGTTGTTTGTCTGTGTTGTATTTAGATTAGTCCCCAGATAGGGACCTTGTTGATCTTAGAGTATAAGAATAAAAGTTATGTTTTAGGTAGTTGGCCTCTGTGACCTGGTCTTACAATCATGACCAATGGGGAGACAGGTGATTGGCTGGAAGGCGGTCTTACAATCATGACCAATGGGGAGACAGGTTATGGTATGAAGTGATTGGCTGGTGAAGATGTGAATGATCGCGCAAACTTATGTTCGCACACTTATTCGCGCCCTTTTCGTTGCCGCGCTTATCCTCGCGGATGAAGAAACCTTTGTTCGACGGTCCCCATCCCTCCCGCCTCAGCCGGCATCATGATACTGTTATCCTGCAGTAATACCAGGCCAGGCACAAATCAGCTACAGGTCGGGAAGACCAGACCATCGTGCAAAAGTTTATGCGTGATGCAAACGCGAATGAATCTGCGCATCTACATAGGCTTTATATAAATATATATAGAGTTCTATATTTCTATATATTGTGACATAGCAAGGGGTTTTGTTTGGAAAAGCAGGTATTTTCCTCCCAACATGGGCGGCTGGGCTGATTTCCAGCCAGGTGAGATCAAATACCGGACCGGAGTTTAAGTGCCGGTCCGGGTTTTGGCAGTGCCTGGCTGTCCTTTAAATAGGCAGCTGGGCTAAGTATCAAGGTATCTGTTTTGGGACCTGAGGCATGGTGCTGTGCTAGAGGGCTGAGAGCCGCATTCGGGAAACAGGCCCCTAAAGCCTGTTGTGGACCGCTGAAAAAAACTGCTAACAAGGTGACTGTTTTGTTCTTTGGACTTTCCTTTGTGTGAACGAACACTAAGACTGAAAAATGTTGCTTTGCTTTTTCCTCCTGTGTGAATAAACACTGAAGTTTTGTTTTACAAACAGTTTTTTTTTGCTTCTGTTCTGCGTCCGCTTACCCTGCCTACCAAAGCGAATCACCACAATACAGCTCCTTCTAAAAAAATTAGCATATTGTGATAAAGTTCATTATTTTCTGTAATGTACTGATAAACATTAGACTTTCATATATTTTAGATTCATTACACACCAACTGAAGTAGTTCAAGCCTTTTATTGTTTTAATATTGATGATTTTGGCATACAGCTCATGAAAACCCAAAATTCCTATCTAAAAAAATTAGCATATCATGAAAAGGTTCTCTAAACGAGCTATTAACCTAATCATCTGAATCAACTAATTAACTCTAAACACCTGCAAAAGATTCCTGAGGCTTGTAAAAACTCCCAGCCTGGTTCATTACTCAAAACCGCAATCATGGGTAAGACTGCCGACCTGACTGCTGTCCAGAAGGCCATCATTGACACCCTCAAGCAAGAGGGTAAGACACAGAAATAAATTTCTGAATGAATAGGCTGTTTCCAGAGTGCTGTATCAAGGCACCTCAGTGGGAAGTCTGTGGGAAGGAAAAAGTGTGGCAGAAAACGCTGCACAACGAGAAGAGGTGACCGGACCCTGAGGAAGATTGTGGAGAAGGACCGATTCCAGACCTTGGGGGACCTGCGGAAGCAGTGGACTGAGTCTGGAGTAGAAACATCCAGAGCCACCGTGTACAGGCGTGTGCAGGAAATGGGCTACAGGTGCTGCATTCCCCAAGTCAAGCCACTTTTGAACCAGAAACAGCGGCAGAAGCGCCTGACCTGGGCTACAGAGAAGCAGCACTGGACTGTTGCTCAGTGGTCCAAAGTACTTTTTTCGGATGAAAGCAAATTTTACATGTCATTCGGAAATCAAGGTGCCAGAGTCTGGAGGAAGACTGGGAAGAGGGAAATGCCAAAATGCCTGAAGTCCAGTGTCAAGTACCACAGTCAGTGATGGTCTGGGGTGCCATGTCAGCTGCTGGTGTTGGTCCACTGTGTTTTATCAAGGGCAGGGTCAATGCAGCTAGTTATCAGGAGATTTTGGAGCACTTCATGCTTCCATCTGCTGAAAAGCTTTATGGAGATGAAGATTTCATTTTTCAGCACGACCTGGCACCTGCTCACAGTGCCAAAACCACTGGTAAATGGTGTACTGACCATGGTATTACTGTGCTCAATTGGCCTGCCAACTCTCCTGACCTGAACCCCATAGAGAATCTGTGGGATATTGGGAAGAGAAAGTTGAGAGACGCAAGACCCAACACTCTGGATGAGCTTAAGGCTGCTATCGAAGCATCCTGGGCCTCCATAACACCTCAGCAGTGCCACAGGCTGATTGCCTCCATGCCACCCCGCATTGAAGCAGTAATTTCTGCAAAAGGATTCCCGACCAAGTATTGAGTGCATAACTGAACATAATTATTTGAAGGTTGACTTTTTTTGTATTAAAAACACTTTTCTTTTATTGGTCGGGTGAAATATGCTAATTTTTTTAGATAGGAAATTTGGGTTTTCATGAGCTGTATGCCAAAATCATCAATATTAAAACAATAAAAGGCTTGAACTACTTCAGTTGTGTGTAATGAATCTAAAATATATGAAAGTCTAATGTTTATCAGTACATTACAGAAAATAATGAACTTTATCACAATATGCTAATTTTTTTAGAAGGACCTGTATATAGATATAAGTAAAATTTTTAGCCAGTGTTCACTGTAGTCAATTTTTATACTACAGCTTTTGCACGCATGCACGATCTGTGTGCATGCATGTTGCAGAGCACAGAGTAGTGTGCTCTGTAGCATCTGCACATTTTTTAGGTTATTGTGTGTTGCTGTTTTTTTACATTTTATTTGGTGTTAAAAAAGAGCTGCAGTTAGTGGTAGTAAATTTATATATATATATACAGGGAGTGCAGAATTATTAGGCAAATGAGTATTTTGACCACATCATCCTCTTTATGCATGTTGTCTTACTCCAAGCTGTATAGGCTCGAAAGCCTACTACCAATTAAGCATATTAGGTGATGTGCATCTCTGTAATGGGAAGGGGTGTGGTCTAATGACATCAACACCCTATATCAGGTGTGCATAATTATTAGGCAACTTCCTTTCCTTTGGCAAAATGGGTCAAAAGAAGGACTTGACAGGCTCAGAAAAGTCAAAAATAGTGAGATATCTTGCAGAGGGATGCAGCACTCTTAAAATTGCAAAGCTTCTGAAGCGTGATCATCGAACAATCAAGCGTTTCATTTAAAATAGTCAACAGGGTCGCAAGAAGCGTGTGGAAAAACCAAGGCGCAAAATAACTGCCCATGAACTGAGAAAAGTCAAGCGTGCAGCTGCCAAGATGCCACTTGCCACCAGTTTGGCCATATTTCAGAGCTGCAACATCACTGGAGTGCCCAAAAGCACAAGGTGTGCAATACTCAGAGACATGGCCAAGGTAAGAAAGGCTGAAAGACGACCACCACTGAACAAGACACATAAGCTGAAACGTCAAGACTGGGCCAAGAAATATCTCAAGACCGTGGCTGGATTGGTAAAGGGCAGAGAGCTCCAGTCCGACTCAGACGCCAGCAAGGTGGAGGTGGAGTACTGGTTTGGGCCTTTTCGGGTTGAGGATGGAGTCAAGCTCAACTCCCAGTCCTACTGCCAGTTTCTGGAAGACACCTTCTTCAAGCAGTGGTACAGGAAGAAGTCTGCATCCTTCAAGAAAAACATGATTTTCATGCAGGACAATGCTCCATCACACGCGTCCAAGTACTCCACAGCGTGGCTGGCAAGAAAGGGTATAAAAGAAGAAAATCTAATGACATGGCCTCCTTGTTCACCTGATCTGAACCCCATTGAGAACCTGTGGTCCATCATCAAATGTGAGATTTACAAGGAGGGAAAACAGTACACCTCTCTGAACAGTGTCTGGGAGGCTGTGGTTGCTGCTGCACGCAATGTTGATGGTGAACAGATCAAAACACTGACAGAATCCATGGGTGGCAGGCTTTTGAGTGTCCTTGCAAAGAAAGGTGGCTATATTGGTCACTGATTTGTTTTTGTTTTGTTTTTGAATGTCAGAAATGTATATTTGTGAATGTTGAGATGTTATATTGGTTTCACTGGTAAAAATAAATAATTGAAATGGGTATATATTTGTTTTTTGTTAAGTTGCCTAATAATTATGCACAGTAATAGTCACCTGCACACACAGATATCCCCCTAAAATAGCTAAAACTAAAAACAAACTAAAAACTACTTCCAAAAATATTCAGCTTTGATATTAATGAGTTTTTTGGGTTCATTGAGAACATGGTTGTTGTTCAATAATAAAATTAATCCTCAAAAATACAACTTGCCTAATAATTCTGCACTCCCTGTATATGTTGCAGGATAGGCAAAAGGGTCCGCCATTGACGGAAGGTATGTCTCACCGAGATTCCTGGCCTCGGTGAGGTAAGAGCCGGTAATTTTAAGTGACAGCGGCAGTTAGTGCTGACTGACACTATTTGTTATTTAGTATGGCTGTAGAGCCGATCCGGGCCGGATCTTACTGGGAGCAGCCAAAGTGCAGGATGGGTGGCTTCTCCCCACGTTCCAGGCGGGGTTTTGGATTGGGATATAAAAACACAGCCAGCAGTCTCAGCTGTGTGGATTATCCTCCACTTCACAGTGAAGCTGTGGAGACGCTGTGGTTTTGAGATCTGCATGAGGTGTGCCGTGCTAAAAGTCTGAGAGCTGTATTGCTGGAAAACAGGCCCCCTAAAGCCTGCAGTGGATGGCTGATGCATAACTGATAACCAGGTGAACGTCTGTGTTCTGTGGACTTTGCATGGTATGAACATACACCAATACTGTGAACTGTTTTTTTGTTTTGCCTTTTGTGTGAAAAAAACACTGAACTATTTAAGTTAAAGACTTTGTGATTGCCTCTATGCTGCGTCCACTAGCCTGTCTACCAGAGCAAATCCCCACTATATATATATATATATATATATATATATATAGCAGGAAAAATTCCACGGCACATCCAAGGTGCTGCTCTAATTCTTTCTATTTATCTATATATATATATATATATATATATATATATTTCAGTTAGTGTGACATTAGGTTTTTGCACAAACGCACCATCTGCATACGTGCATTTTGGAACCACTGAGCACCAATCGGTAGTGTCAATTACTGATTGAGTCAACTCAGTTTGCACAAGTTTTTTTTGTTGCAGAAAATACAATTTTTTTTGTGCAGCAGACTTTTTTTTTTGCTGAAAATATTTTTTTTATTACAACTTTTCTTCAAAATGTAATTTCAAATTCATTACAAGCCCTTTCACGTGTGAGAATACTACATACACACCCCACACTAAATAAAGGTTTACACGTTTCACACCTCACATCCCAATAAAATAAAAATGGCCCATCCATCCTAACGTGTATACTTTTTCTCAGAAGATTTTATAAATTTGATGGTGACCCAAACAAATTTATATGCCCAGCAGTTTATTTCCCAGAACCCTACTTTGCCATATGCTAGACCCCTAGGTTGGACCCCAGTAAGTGCAGCAGAGATAATGACATTTTGGGGACTCGTGCTGCATATGGGCATTGTAAAAAAAACTACGATTAGGGAATATTGGAGTTTGGACATTTTCTACCAGACTCCAATTTACAGTCAGACCATGACCCGGAATCGATTTGATTCAATTCGGAAATTCCTACACTACAATGACAATGAACAGTGCCCACCCCAGAACGACCCAACATTTGACCGTCTGTTCAAAGTTAGGCCTGTCATTGACCAATTCAGCACCAAGTTTTTGGCAAACAAGAGTTCCATGGCAAATTGTGCCAGCTCTGGCCATAAGTCAAGCCTGCACACCCAGTAGTCCAGGGGTTCCTCGCTTATCAGAGCGTCCACATCGACCGTTGACCCGATGTAGTCGGACACCTGACGGTCTAGACGTTCCCTGAGGCTGGATCTGGAGGGCGGCTGTCGATGGATTGGCTGCAAGAATGATCTCATATCCGAAGTAACCAAGACATCTTCAAACCGCCCTCTTCTTGCATGTGCTATAGGACTGGTACTCGCAACTTTTTCTCTGTGGGTGGAAATTCCTCTGCCAGCGCCCGAAACAGCAGAATGCAGCATCTCTCGCAGCAAGGTCTGGAAATGCTGCATTCTGACAGCCCTCCTTGATGCTGGTAACATGTCCGCTATTTTGTGTTTGTACGTTGCCACCCAGTACTGGTCCTTGCCCTTTATGCTTTTGATACGGGGGTCCCACTTCAAATACTGGAGCATGAAGGCCCCCATTTGCACTAAATTGGAAGCGGTGGAGCGGCCTGGCTACTGCTCATCGCCCAGAAGAATGTTGTCCTCGGTCTCCTCCCCCCATCCACAGACAACACCAGGGATCCCCGAAAAGTTTCAAGCCTGCTCTTCTTGCTCCTCCTTCTCCTCCCCCCAACAGGCACATCCTCCTCTGACTCCTCTTCAAACTCCTGCTGACTTGTCTCAGATGGAGTAGCCCCCCTGGGAATTCATTCAGCATTGCGACTCATCTTCCAGCTTCTGCTACTCGATGGCTTGATCAATGACGCGACACAATGCACGCTCCAGAAATAAGGCGTAAGGTACGATGTCACTGATGGATCTCTGGCTGCGACAGACCAGTTTGGTGATCTGATCAAATGGCCGCAGAAGTCTGCATGCATCCCGCATGAGCAGCCACTGGCGCGGTGAAAAGAAAACTAGCTCCCAGAACCTGTCCTGCCGCAGAGTTCGTACATGTAGTCGTTAACGGCACATTTTTGCTGGAAAAGCCTATCAAGCATATACAAGGTGGAGTTCCAGCGCGTTGGGCAGTCACAAATCAGACGTCTGACGGGCAAGGGGTGTCACCGCTTAACGTCAGCAAGGCGAGCCATGGCCGTGTAAGATCTTCTAAAATGGCCAGAGATTTTCCTGGCCTGTCGCAAGACATCCTGGATCCTGGGGTATTTGGCAACGAATCGCTGCATGACTAAGTTCAGGACGTGTGCCATGCATGACACGTGTGTCATTTTGCCCTGTTTTAGCGTGCTCATCAGATTGGCACCGTTGTCACACACAACTTTACCAACTGTCAAATTGAGCATGGTTAGCCACTGATCGGCCTGTGACCGTAGAGCTAAAAGCAGTGCAAGACCAGTGTGGCTCTTGGCTTCCAGGCACAACAGCCGCAGCACAGCATGGCAATGTCTCACCTGGCACGTTGAATAGGTTCTGGGGAGCTGGGAGGTGCAGCAGAAGAGGCAGTAGCAGTGGAAAATGAGGAGTCAGCTGAGGGGAAAACGGAGGATGGAGTAGGGGGAGGAGAAGAAGAGGCAGGCCTGCATGCAATCCGTGGCGGTAACCAAAATCTGCATGCGTGCCATGGGTTACATGCTTGATAGCTGTGAGAAGGTTCACCCAGTGGGCAGTCAAAGTTATGCACCTTATCTGCCCATGTTTGCTAGACCACATGTCTGTGGTCAGATGTATCTTGGCACTGACACTGTGCCAGAGATATATTCCCTTGCCGCTGAATGTAGCTATATAGCTATGGGATACCCTTCTGGGAGAAATATTTCCTTCTGGGGACCTTCCATTGCGGTGTGCCAATAGCCTTCGAGTCCACCAATTTATATGGCAGTAGTTGACGGGCTAGCAGTTCCGACAAGCCAGTGGTCAGACAATGGGCAAGAGGATTATCCAGCGCCATCGTTTTTTTACGCTAGAACATTTGGGCCACAGAAGCCTGCCTTGTGCCATATGAACGCGATGATGGCACGGTGGAAGGTGGAGTGGAGGACAAATGGGAGGAGAGAGGAGAAGGAGAAGGAGAAGAGGCAGAACGTGGAGCTCCAGGTGTGTGGCTTTGTGGGTTCTGACGGCGTTGCTCCCACTGGGCTCGGTGATGGGAGGCCAGGTGCCTTCTTAAGGCGGTCGTCCCTAGGTGAGTGTTGGGCTTACTGCGACTTATACGTTGACAGCACAGGCTGCAGATGGCAACACTATTATCAGCAGCTGACAAGTTAAAAAAATGCCCACACTGCAGAGCCATGTGTCGGCGTCCTGGGAGCGCAAGATGTGACCGTGCATGATGGATTGCTCGCTCCAGATACATTTGCAGTCTGTTTTTTGCCTCCTGTGCACTGCGAGTTCTGCCTGATTCTCCTCCTTCTCTTGCCTATATGCTGCTTCGTATCTCCCTCTGAACTCCCCTTCCTCTCTTGTGGGCACCCACTTGACGTCCATCGACACGTCATCATCGTCACCACCACTGACATTAGGAGATCTCGGAGTAGGCAGCAACAACGGGGACCACCCTCCCTGGGCTGACCTGGGTACTGTCGTCAGACCACTGGGTGGTGGCCGTTGCTACCTCCTCTTCCTCATCCGATGCCAAGAATGGCTGCGCATCGGTAAGGTCTGGGATGGGAATCGATGGGAAAATAATTTGGGGGGGGGGGGCAACTGGTATATTACATCAGTTGAAATGATTTGTTCTAATAGCGTTTGTTACTCTATATAGCTGGGGTATCTCAGCAGAACCACACACAACTCCTGCAAATTACAAATGCACTATACGGAAAGTATATTCTATGTATATCACACCCCTGCCTCAATCAGTTTTTTTGGGGGGCAAATGTTATATCACACCAGTTGCAATTATTTGTTCAAATAGCGTTTGTCACTCTGTATAGCTGCGGTATCTCAGCAGAACCGCACACAACTGCTGCACAATGCAAATGCACTATATGGATATTATAGGTAAATCACACCCCTGCCTCAATCACCTATACCAGTCCTTAAAAGGACTTTTGTGGCCTTAACAGTCTGTCCCTGCTCCACACAGCAACTTCTCCCTACACTGGCAAAAGAATGAATGCAAAATGGCGGCCAGATCGGGTTTATTTATAGGGTTCATGTGCTGAAACGTCTCAATTGGCTGTCCTGTCCCACCTGATGGATGTGTCATGGGTCAAATTTCGGTGCTTTGCAAAAAAATATGACCCGTGCGAATATTGCCATATGTTCGGCGAATCGCTAACGAGCAAAGTTCGCCACGATACGAGAGTCGGGCAAACCTCAAGGCCATCTCTATCTACCACACATCCATGTAGTATTACTTTAATTTCATCCTTTATGCTCCCTGTAATATTTCCACTTTATATCTCTGATTTAGTCCACCTCGCATATCCACTTTCCAACAACCACCAAAAAAATTTCCGTGAGACAACCATGCCCTTTCCACCCTTTAAAATGTTCGTACGGGGGTGCACTTTCCAAAAAGGGGTTACTTCTTGTTTTTTTTTTTTCATTTCTTAGGACCTCAGGAATTTTTTTAATGTGACATAGCTCCTAAAATCCATGTCTGTTTATTCAGGCCTGCAAAAACCATATTTTGCATTTTGCCTCTAGAGCCCTGCTGTGCGCCCATACAGCAGGCTACAAGCACATATGGAGTGTTTTAAAAAAAGGGGAGAAAATGGGGAACATATACTGGGGTGCATTTTCTCCTTTAACCCTTTGTGAAAATTGAAAAATTGGGGTCTGCTAATAATTTTTCATTTTTACAAATGTGTGCTTTGAAATCCTTTCTCTAGTATTTCTGCCTTCTGTGAGACACCTGTTTGCTGAAAAGTACCCTTTCCACCACTTAAAATGTTCATACGGGGGTGCTCTTTCTGAAATGGGGTCACTTCTTAGGGTTTTTCATTTCTGGGGACCTTAGTAATTTTTTTTTATGCGACATGGCAGCTAAAATCCATGTCTGTTTATTTAGTCCTGCAAAACACAATTTTTGCACTTTGCATCTAGAGACCTGCTGTGCGGCAATACAGCAGGCTACAAGTACATATGGGGTATTTGCAAAAAGGGGAGAAAATGGCGAACATGTACTGGGGTTCATTTTCTCCTTGATCCCCTTGTGAAAGTGAAAAATTGGGGTCTGCCTTCTGTGAGACACCTGTTTGCTGAAAAGTACCCTTTCCACCACTTAAAATGTTCATACGGGGGTGCTATTTCTGAAATAGGGTCACTTCTTGGGGGTTTTCATTTCTGGGGCCCTCAGAAATGTATTTAATGCAACATTGCATCTAAAATCCATGTCTGCCAATTCTGACCTGCCAGCGAAATTCATATTTTGCCATTTGCCTGCTGTGCGCCCATACAGCAGGCTACAAGCACATATGGGGTGTTTCCTGAATGGGGAGAAAATGGGGAACACAACCTGGGGTGCATTTTCTCCTTTAACCCCTTGTGAAAAAAAAATGCGGTCTGCTAGCAATAATTTTTTTTTTCACAAATATGTGGTTTGAAATGCTCTTCTGTGAGACACCTGTTTGCTGAAAAGTATAATTTCTGCCACTTATAATGTTTATACCGAGGTGCTCTTTCTGTAATGGGGTCACTTGTTGGGGTTTTTAATTTCTGGGGACCTCAGGAATTTATTTAATGCAACATGGCACCTAAAATACATGTCTGCCAATTTAGGTCAGCAAAATCCATATTTAGATGTTTGACTCTAGAGCCCTGCCATGTGCCCATACAGAATTTTTTTAGCACATATGGGGTGTTGGCGTATTCAGGGGGAAATGGGGAACAAAATGTGGGGTGCAATTTGTCCTTTTACCCCTTGTGAAAGTGAAAAATGTTTCTGGAAAAAATCATCATTTTTTTACCCCTTGTGAAAGTGAAAAATGTTTCTGGAAAAAAACATCATTTTTTGAGCACATATGGCGTATTCAGGGGGAAATGGGGAACAAAATGTGGGGTGCATTTTGTGCTGTTACCCCTTGTGAAAGTTGAAAATGTGGTGTAAAGCTAATTTTTCTGGAAACATTTTTCATTTTTTGGGGGTCCCTTTTTTGGGGTTTACACTTTAGGGCCACCTCAGGATGTCTTCACATGCGACATAGCTCCCAATTACCATTCCAGCTAAATCCGCTCTCCAATAGCCATATGGTGCTCCTTCCACTCTGAAGCATACTGTGCGCCCATACATCAGTTTCTGAGAACACATGGGGTGTTTCTGTAAACTCCAGATTCAGGGTAATAGATTTTGAGTTTTTTGTTTATTTTTGCTGTTAACCCCTGATGTGTTGCAGAAAAAATACATTTAAAATTTAAAATCTGCCCAAAAAACTGAAATTTTGAAATTTAATTCCCATTTTCATTTAAATCTCATGGGGCACCTAAAGGGTTAACAAAGTTAGTGAAATCTGTTTTGAATAGCTTGAGGGGTGTAATTTCTAAAATGGGGTGATTTATGGGTGGTTTCTAATATCTAAGCCCCAGAAAGTGTCTTCATAACTGAACTGGTCCTGAAAAAATTGAGGTTTGGAAATGTTCTTAAATATTTTAAGATTTGCTTCTAAAGTTCTAAGCCTTCTAACGTCCCCCAAAAATAAAATGTAATTTTCAAAATGATCGAAACATGAAGTAGACATATGGGAAATGTAAAGTAATAACTATTTTTGGAGGTATTACAATCTATTATAAAAGTAGAGAAATTGAAATTTGCTAATTTTTCCAAATTTTGGGTAAATTTTGTATTTTTTTATTACTCAACTTTACCATTGTCATGAAGTACAATATGTGATGAGAAAACAATCTCAGAATGGCCTGGATAAGTAAAAGCATTTTAAAGTTATTACCACATTATGACACACATGTCAGATTTGCTAAAAATGGCCTGGGCAGAAAGGTGAAAAATGGCCTGGTCCTGAAAGGGTTAAGGATGGTCATTTAATTTTTTTTGTGCTTTGTAAACGTTAAGAACAGCTGAGGCAAGATGGCTGCCCCCATTATAATGCTAAGGAAATATAATAAATAAATCTGCAATCAGTAAATAAAAACAGATTAGAAAAAAAGATATGTGCTACTATCTGGCTTTAACTGGCAGAAAACATTTTAGGTGTCACATTTCCTTAACTACATAGATAACAGACCTTCATTAATGTATCAGTGTTTTTGTTTGCATGTGCATTTATTTCTGTAGCATGCCTGCATGTCTGTAGGTCTGTTTTGTAAAATCCTAAATATGTGCTGGCATAGCTAAATATGAATCTTAAAGGGCACCTGTCAGTAGATGTGTACCCACATTACTGAAAATTTATACAAATGAGCCTCTAGGAGCAATGGGAACATTGCCATTACACCTAGAGAATCTGCTCTCTCTGCAACTGCTGCACTCTCTGCACTCTGACAGGGTTAGGCAGTGTAAACGTGATCACGTCTGGCCCTGACTTCTCCTAAAATGTTGCTCTGCACTGTGCACTGCAGTACCCAGTGCAGGCGCAGTACAGGAAAGATGCTCGCAGAAGAGAACTACCGACAAGCCTCTTTCCTGTACTGCGCTGGATACTAAAGCGCATGCCGGAGCGTGAGACTTTTGAAAAATTCAGGGCCAGACGTGATTGTGTTTACACTGCCTAGCTTGTCAAGTGCAAAGGGTGTGACGGCTGCAGAGAAAGCAGAGCCTCTAGAAGTACCCCCGTTGCTCCTAGCGGCTCATTTGCATTTATTAATACTTTTTTCCCAACAATGCAGGCACATATGCACTTGGGACCAACGCAGATGCCTTCAGCTGCTAAGTACATATGCAACAGGTCAGCCAGTTTCATGAGTACAAATGTGCCCTTTAAGTATTTATAGTACTATATATTGTAATATACCTAGCAGTTTCCTTGGGACTGATCATTCCCCCACCACACTTCTGTCCACATGAATGATATTTCTGATGTCTTCTTCTCATATGTGGAGGCAATATGTATAAGAAGACGGTGAAGTGGCTTCTTTCCATTTGCTGTTGCAACACAGTGGCTAGTAAAGAACTGGGGGGGGGGGGGGGGTATATCTCACCCATAATACTCAGATGGCTGAAGTAAAAAAGAATCCAGAGAGCTGGGTTGCTTCAGCAAAGTGTAGTTTGCTGAGGTGCTTTGTTCAAGTTTATTAATGGTCTGGATTTTTTTATTTTTATGGAATGGCAGGTAGGTGTTGACAGTAGGATTTGCTATTCCCTTCCCACTCCAGTACAACACTTTCCCCTAGCCCAGGGCAAACCCAGGTATAGCTGATGGGCTCATTACAGTGGGAATAAAAACAGGCCTGAAAAGCTCATTCATGTTCAGAGACTGAAAGCTGCAAGTCCTGCTTAGTGTGCGATGCCTGATCTAATGTTGATGCTGAGTATAGGTGAGGGAACCGCTGTTTACTTAGGTCCCAGATGGGCAGGTATTTTCTTTATGTTAATTAGGCTTGAGTGAATCCAACTTCGGATCATAGATGCAAAGTCGATTTTTTCAAATACTTAGATTTTAATGCTGTATCCGTACAGCATTAAAATGTATTGGCTCTGTGGAGCCAAAGTTCGTTTTGGCCGAAGTCACGCAAGAGTTCAGTTAATTCCTACTGTATTCATATCTGCATATTGAAAAACAATTTAAAATAGCAATTAGAACTGGGCTTTGGTACCAAAGTACCAGCCAGTACCAAAGCCCAGTTCGGATTGTTATTTTAAATTATTATGTTCATTGTCATAAGAAACAGAGACTTGTTCTGCAAAAGCATTCAAAAATTAGATGTTAATGGGGTAGAATACCTGCACATATTTATACACACACAAGTATTAATTGTCAGAAGAAACAGTGGCTTGTTCTGAATGAGCCTGGAAAAATTCTCCCTTTTAATTTGGAGCAGCAGCCTTACAATGTGGATTTAGAAAGGATAGGGTAACAGTGGCACAAGGCTGCAATATTAGCAGCAGCAGTAATAGCACAGCATGGAACAGACGGTAGTATATGTGTGTGCAGCTGTTTAAGGCTGTGCATTTAAAATAGTAATGGAAATGAGAGTAGGGGGATTAGCAGCAGGGATCAGCAGCAGGGGATGAAAAAGCAGCCATACAGTACAGAACCTGATGGTAGGCAGGCAGTGGCATGATGGCATCAGCAGCAGCCATATGGTATGGAACATGAGATGAGGCAGGCAGGCAATTTCTGTGGCAAGATGACTGAAACAGAAGCCATATGGCACAGAACATAATGATAGGCAAGCAGACAGGTGCCGTGGCATGATGGGGCTCAATCAGCTATGGCAGTTCTCTTCATCATTCTCAGATAGAGGTGTGTGAACATCCTCATGAATCCATGCCTTGTTAATTTTCCAAAAAAGGGATGTTTTTTTACACTGGGCGAAGACAATGTTGACTGTTTTGGTGTTAATTGTCCCTACTGATAAATCTGGTGGCCTCTTTGAAGGGCTTGAGTGTGTGACAGGCGTCTCTGACGGGATGCCACTGCCTGACATCAAAACAAGACATGCTCCCTGCTGAGCATGATCCTATCACTCACCACTACTTGTACAGATGCTCTAGAACATAAAAAGTGGAGTTCCAGTGATCTAAAACATCGCGGATCAAGCTACAAGTCCAGGAGGGCCTTCCTTGCCACATCAGAATGGCTGAAATGCGAGGACAATCTCCTGGAAATGGCCGGCACCCTCTGCGAATCCTTGTACTTTTTTAAAAAGCATTGCATGACTAAATTGATCACGTTCACTATGTAGGGGGAATTTGGTTTTCCCCTCAAATGCAGCAAGGACACAATGTTCATGCCATTTTTGCTGCTTGATGCACTTTAACAACGGATCGGCAATGTGGCTAATGTCACCCATACCAATCAGTTCTAATACGGCATGGTAATGTTTCACTTTACACATAATAGGAGGGAGGGGGAGTGGGATCAACACTCTGCCCTGATTCTATTGGGGACAGGAGGATATCCATTGAGGAGGACATTGAGAAGGCGGATAAGCGCCTGGTGTGGGAACCAGACTGACACAAATTTGGAGGTATCAATAAGACAATAAGACCTTGTCTTGTTGCTGCAGTGCCTCCTCGTCAAGAAAAATGTTGAACCAGTGGGCCATGAAATACATGTACTGTTCCTTCCCGTAACAGCTGCTTCAGGTGTCCCCCTGCAGCTTACCGCACTGTGGGAATTGTTAGGATCAGCCCACATTATCTGCCACATGACAGTACAATATTTCAGAAATAACGTCGTGGCACCTTGCTTAATTCTGTTGCTACTGAAATGTCAGGTTCCCACCCCATTATATCAAATAATAGAAAGCTCCAACAATATGCGGTGCAAAAAGAATGATTTTTTAATAGGAAGTGCGGCAATTTTACATGTGACGTTTCGACCATAAACATAGGTCTTCACCAGACTGGATCCGCTTTCTGGTACTGTCTGGGCGGTGCTTGTGATCCGGATAATGCGCAGAGATTGTCTGCTGCTTTGGAAAATCAGCCGCAGCGAGTATGAGATTGAAATTTTTGCAGTGAAATGTCTTTGAACTACACAATCTTATGCAGTAATGTGTTTACTAACACTGGTATAACAATGCAACATCTTCCATAAAATATCTTTGAACTATGTGTTTGCTAACATGGGTATAAGAATGCAATTTTTTAAGTAAAATATCTTTGAACTACATTGTGTGATGCAGTAATACATTTTTTTCAGTAAAAATAAAATACATTAAATAACATGGGTATAAAAATGGCATTATTACAGTATTGATTTTGCTATAAGTACCCCTTATCTTTCAGAAATAGGCAACGTGTTTTATAACATAGGTCTAAAAATGGCATTATTGCAATATTCCTTTTGCTATAACTACCCAGTATCTTGCAGCAATGTACAACTTGTTTAATAATACAGGTATAATTGTGTTATTGCTGTAAAATGTTTTTTCTGTAACTAACCATTATATTGCAGCAATATGCATTGCCTTTAATAATGCAGATATGATAATGTATTCGAGGTCACAAGCTGAAGACAGAATGGCATTCTACGACATTCTTAGCAAAAGACCTTTCCGAATTCTGCCCCTGATTGGCAGATCTGGCTGTCAGCCTCTGATCTAATCAGGGCAAATCCTCCATACCACTTCCTCCCAGTGTCATGTGATACTTCATCTTCCTCCCTCATGGTTTTCCCAGCCAATATTCACAGTAAAATGGCCCTGGCTTCTGTTTTTACTTAATTCATCAGAAATTACCTGCAAAAACTTAATTTAGAATTGATATACCTCTGTATAGAAAGCAAACTGAAACATTCACTTCTTATTGACACCACATGATTTACTTTTTTTATGTTTGCACTAAGAAACACAGCTTATCACTAAGCATAGAAGACTAGACTTGCAAGATACAAGAACCACAGGTGAATGTGTACACCAGCAGCAAAAGAATGATAAATGATTTTTCTTCATATAACCTAGACTGTAGTGTCATATATTTCAGGATTTGCCTCTCTGTGTTGTACCAAGTTGGTTGATGTGGAGCAATTTTTTATTGTGAGCTACAAATAAAAGCCTAAATATACACTTTGTCAAGAAATATAATATAGGGGAACCAGTGAAGTGTCCCCCATTATGCAAATCCATAGATCTAAAGGAACATTTATAAACAATACTACAGAAATAGTTTGCTACATCTCCCCAATACCTGACCTTTTTCAAGCATCTCCATAACAAGTGAACCCAGTTGGCACCCATACTTCCACAAATCAGTCTCTCTCCTATTAACTGAGCATAAAAATGTAGCAGAGTAATATAAACTATGGCTTATCATAAACTGCAGTGTTTTGCTGGTTGCTGGATGTGAGGAATGAGAATCCATTTTGTATAAACATGTCCTCCATCTTGTATATGTGGGAGATGGAGGTAAGTGTCTTGAATGGAGCTTACAGGGTTAATCTAAAACAAGGCATGAAAAAGTCAGCTCATGTGTGCACCCACATCACCTCCCCACAGTTTCCTGTCTAGCAGAGCTATCAGTCTGAACCTCAGGTAGTTCGGGGGGGGGGGGGGGAAGAGGAGAGAGGAATGGAAACCTACGTATGGTCTTATGATTTATATCTTGTAACCGCAAATGTCATGTTTGTCATGTGATGGTTTGAAGCCTATATTATTGTGAGCTTGTCTTTGAATAAAGAGAAATCTGATACAACTACTTCCAATGTGTGTCAGTTTCTCCGTGTGCTCGCATCCCTTTTAATTTGGATTCCAACAATTATAGGTGAAGGAATATTTCCCTAACACTGGATGAATACTTATTCAAGCTATTATAGATTTTTGGCCATATCTCAGTTGGGATATCTCCCAGTTCTTTAGCCCTTATAAAGTAAACATTTTGAAGTATTCTATACATCTTAGAAATAAAATATTTTAAACTGGATAGATGTTAAAAACTTCTTCATTACCAGTGAAAACCTTGTTTTTTAGTTTGTTACCTAATAGGCTTGGTATGAAAAAAATTGAGATCAGTTCAAGGAAAATTACATCATTAAATGCAATAAAAGTCCTATCTTTCAACAGTTATATAACATAATTATTAATGTGTTTTTTTCACTCCTATAACTACAATAACTGGAGGCTACATAGACCAGGGTCTGCACTGGCACTAAATAAATGTTAAATTGTTATAATTTTCACATGAGATATATTTCCACCCTGTCCCTTATTTAACCCATAGACAACGTCACAGTACATGAAAGGCAAAAGTTGTCTGTTTGAATATGGTGCCTGCTCATGAGTGAGGAGGGAACCATAGCCATTGTTTTTCTGCTCTTTTAAACAGCAGGCACCCAGCCTAATGTCTGCCATCAATGATAATGCCGACCGCAGGGATTTAAGCCCTTAGATGCTGTGGTTAATGTAACACATCAGAATGATAAAAATGTGGGAGCGCTGTGCTCCCAGGCTGGTAACAGCTTCCCTTCACTGAGATCAGAGAAGCTGTTCCCTAGTAAGGATAGACCAAAGTCTACTGGAGGCTCCAATATCTATGACAGGTATATTCCAATACCGGCCTGCAGGTGGTAGCATTGCATTGGTGTAAACTGAATTCTAAATTCAGTATTGGATCAAATTCCATTACTGAATGATCGCTTGTTACAGTCACCTAGGGTGACGGAATCCTTTCACACGTTATTACGCACATGTACATAATAATGTGTTAGGAATTTTATGGAGCTGAGCTGAGCCCACTCCATATATGACAGTATAATATAGCCGGCACTCAGGCGCAGTGACTGGGATTGGCAAAGATCCCAGAACCCAGTCATTTAATCCCTCAGGTTCCACAGTCTAGCTCTCTTTGCCTTCCACAGCCCCCAAAGTGAAATTGCAGGGCCCCAATCAGTCAACATGACAGCCTAGGGCCTGCTGAGAGTTCCTAGACCCGTCATTGTAAGCTGCCTGCAAAGCCATGCACGAGGCATGGCTCAGCGGGTAGAGTGTCAGAATACCATAGAACATAATAGTTCTCTATTCTGGTCTATGGGACAAGCAATCAGAAGATTGTAGGTTCGAGCACCCAATTTTACATATAAACTATTATTGTGTCCAAAAATGTCTGAACTATTAAAATATAAAAATAGAGTTTGTCCCACAAAAAACAAGCCCCCATACAACTCTGGATGGACGTTTTAAAAAGTTATGGCTGTCAAAAAAGGGATGCAAAGAAAATTATGATTTTTTTCAGAGGTTTTATTTCTTTTAAGTAGTAAAACAAAAGCTATAAAAGATTGATAACGCTGTAATTGTATTGGCCCACAGAATAAGGGTGTCATGTAACTTTCAGTGCAAGGTAATGCAGCAATATCAAAATGCAAAAGACCTTGGCAAAATTGTGGATGTTTTCCAATTTCACCCCACAAATAATTTTTTGCCCATTTTACAATACAAGACATGGTAAATTAAATGATGCCATTAAAAAATGCAACTTGTCCCACAAAAAAAAGTCCATTTGACTATGTGAACAAAAAATGTAAAAAGTTATGGCTCTTGGAATGGGGAGGAAAAAAACAAAAATGCAAAAATGAAAATGGGCTTCATCTTGAAAGGGTTAAAAAAAGTAAAAAAAAAGGAAATAAAAAAATATCTAAATTCAAATCACCTCCCATTCCCCAAAATTAAAATTAAAATCAACTATCATAAAAATTAACCTTATAGTCATCGCCATTTCTGAAAATGCCCATACTATTAAAATATAAAGAATATTTAGCCCATACTGTGAATGGCATAATGGAAAAAAAATTAAAATGGTCAGTTCATCATTTTTTCATTGTTCCACATTTTTTCATTGTTTTTTGGGCCCCCCCCCCCCCCAAAAAAAATAATAAAAATAAAAAGTTATCAAAGTCATACCATAATGGTATAAAAAAAAATACAGATCACCCTGCACGAAAAAAAAACAAAAAACTCACACAGTTCCATAGATGTAACTGTAAAACAAAGGGGAGGGGGCAAAAATTTGGCAATGAAAATAAAAAAAAAGGTTTTTTTAAGTATTAAAACACAAGAAAAACATTGACAACATTTATACTAACCAGAGAATTAAAGTAACAGGTCAGTTTTACCACATAGAGAATGCTGTAAAAACAAAACCCATAAAACTGTGGTAGAATTGTTTTTTTTTTTCTCAATCTCAGCCCATTTGGAATTGTTTCCAACTTTCCACTACACTGTATGCAATATTAAATGGTGCCATTACAAAGTACAACTTGGTCTGCAAAAAAGAAGCCCCCATATGTATGTGAATGAAAAAATAAAAAAGTTATGGCTCCAGAGAGGCTGGAAGTGAAAAACAAAAATTAAATAAAAAATCCTTCAGAGCTTAAGGGGTTAAGATAAGTGCTTGCCTAGTGCACTACATGACGTAAGGTGTACTTGCGTCTATACTAGCCTTAGCTAACTCCAAACTTTCAGCAGTCCACCTGTGTTCTGGTTTACACAAGGTGCGGTTAGCAATCCAAAGGTTCAGTTTAAGATAATAATGATAACTATAGATTATGCTGGCTATTGTAATTAATATAGTGAAAGTTATTTCCTTTACTACATATTTTAACTCTACAGCAACCTAGATCAGTGTTTCTCAATGATCTGTAGGCAAATACCTCTACAATCTACATTTACAAAGTAAACCCAATGCTGTAGGGGAAAATATAGTGGATGAAGAAATAGTGAAAAGTGGCTTCTTAGGCTGGTTACATATATATATATATATATCAGTTGTGTCCGACCAGTTGTATTATGCCAGGAGCCAGACACAATTAATGTGTGCAAATCTGCACTTTAGTGCATGGTCTGTCATCCATAGCCTATGTTGTTCTGTCCAGTGGTAGGCATCAAGCTGTGTATATGCCCTTATTTAAATTGCCAGTGTCTCATGTCAGTTGCACTTCAAAGCAGATTTTCCATCATAAAGTTTTATGGCAAATCAACAATGATGTGTCAAAGTCTGATTGGTGGGAATCCATTAGACCTCCACAATCAGAAGCTTACGGCTTATTGAATCAAAATAGGAACAAAAGTTATCCAATACTTATCATCATATGTAAAAAAGTAACTGTCCCTTTATACTTAAAAATCATGTACCATGTATATCACCTTTTGTAGCCAAAGCCAAAGAGTCAAAGCTACTATGTTTTATACTTCATAAGGTGTTGCTTCGCCTTTAGTACAGTGCCCTGTTCCTGTGTCCAATCGTGTATATATAAAGAGAAATTCAGTAACTGTTCCAAAAGAAAAGTCGAGCAATAAAACAGCATTTAACCGGAAATGTTATGGTTTGAAGCTGCCTTGCCGCAGCAATATCTGGGCAGCTCACCATCATAGAATCCATTATGAATTCTTCATTGTACAGGAGGGTGCTTGAGGATAATGTGAGACCATCTTTCATAAGATTGAAGTTTAGCTATGAGTGAACCTTGCAATGTATTGAAACATAAACATATAAAAACATATAAAACAACATAAATAAAAAACAAACAAACATACTGTATAAACATATCTGTAAATTTACCAAGACATGGAGGGTTCAGGACTGGCCCACCAGACTACCAAAGCATTGTATGGTGGACCCCAGCTTTGATACCATGATAGGTCCTAAAGATCCAGGAAAAAAAAAACATAAAAAAAAAAACATTTGAGTCAGGCCGAGTTCACACAAACGTGTGTGACCCGTGCCTGTGCTGCGGCCCGCAATGCATGAACTCCGGCCGTGGGTCAGCCGCATCGGATCGCGGACCCATTCACGGAAGCTTTCGAGGGGTCCCATTCCGTGCGGCCGTTCTGCAATTCCGGATTTGCGGACCCATTGAAGGTAATGGGTCAGCATCCGTGATGCGAAATGCACACGGAACTGTGGCCGTGTATTGCGGCCCGCAATACGGCCACGGATCGTACACGTTCGTGTGAACTAGACCTCAATAACTTTCCACTAAGGTGTATTCCTTTGATTCAAAACCTATTAACATATTACTCTTTTTGTGATTTTGTGATATATTGTATATATATATATATTACTACCAATGTTTATATATTTGCCACTTTATTAGGAAATAAATGGTGACTGAATTGTGTTCACGTTCGTTTTGGCACAGGAGAAATAGGTATAGAGAATTAATTTTATTTTGCACAATTTTTTATTTTGCAAGGGGCAAAGTTTAACTAATCTTAGATGGCCTCTTTAATCTTTATATACCGTAGTTAAATGTCATATAATTTTTACATATCTTTATTCAGCAGGACCTGCGCTGACATCACTGTGCTCACCACATGGTGAGCGCGATTACTTCATCAAAGGTTCTTTGGCAGGTCCTGAAAGAAGAAGAAAGAAGACATGCAAACAAGTGGATGAGGTGAGTTAATTCTTTATTTAAATTTTTTAACCCCTCAAACCACATTTTAGTAAGCATTCTGTATTAAAAATTCTATTATATTATCTACAGAACACCGATCCCAAGCCCGAACTTCAGTGAAGAAGTCTGGGCTCGGGTCTGGGTACCACAATCAGTTTTTTCTCACATGTGTGCAAAACGCATTGCACTCGCGCGGAAAGAACTGAGCAACACAACGCAATTGCAGTCAAAACGGACTGAAATTGCGTATGCACTTGCACGATTTTTCCTGATCACAAACCTAATCCGGACATGCTCGTCTGCAAGGGGCCTTATAGTGTTAAGCTACATTTTTCTACATTTTTTTCCGCTTTACTGGGTGAGGGGAATTTTTGGAATAAAGCTCCTGCATGGATGAGTTGAGTTACTGTACCATAAAACTGTATTTCTCTTTTAAATGTAGTTACCCACATATGGGTGACTTTAAAGTGGTCTACAACAGATCATGTTAAAATTATATTTTAGCTATTTTAGGCATTTAGGATTAAAATTTAAGTAAAACATTGAATAGATGGATTTTTTAAAGATGCTATCTGTTCTTCATCTCAGCAGCAGTACACGCCCAATTATATTAGCTGTCTTCAGAACACGGAAACTGCCACTGTTTTCCTTTAAGACTGATAACAACGTGTTAGCCCAATCAGCACAGGAATATTTATAGTAATTAATGATTATAAGGTCTTTATCTCATCTTGTAAAGTCTTATCAATGCAGTGCTTAAGATATTAGTTCTCTGGTTCTTGCCAGTGAGTAAGCAGGACAAGGTCTTACTCACACTGTAAATTTTAAAATAACAGTCACAATAAAAATGTCAAATGTGTTTCTGTGAAACTACGAGTAATCTTAGAAACAGTTGCAAAGTTTATTTTTGCTATCTAAAAAATATTTGTTATATTAAAATCATGTTAAAGTGCAGCAGTGTAAATGCAATTGCATATTTAATGAAGAAATTCAATATTTCAGAAGAGTTTAATTGGGTTGTTCGAACACAGCATCTCATTGCAGAAATAGCCACCCCACCAAGCGATTGTTGTAGGTCCGGTATCCTGAAATCTTAAAAGAGCCGCTGGAGGTGACTATCCATTCTTGCTACTAGACAGGGAGCCATGGAGGGGTCCATCTTTTCCCTATGACATTCTTATAAACAGAGTATATGTGACACATGGTTTACTTGAAGGAATAGTCGAGCCATTAAAAAGGTTTCCTGGAGTAAAATATTGATGGGGACAGGCCGTGGCTATCAGAAAGGACTGACACCTGCACCCCCACCGCTCAGCACCAGAAACTGTCCGCTGTGTAGTTTCTGCCCCTGGTGTACTCCGAGTATTAGGAACCCCCTTTCATATTTATTATGTACCTGTGAGATAGGTGATAAATGATACATTAGTAGTGTCTCATTAATGGAACTACTGTACCACAGATTGCTCGAAAAGGATACTCCATAGTGTTGGGCGTGAATATTTGAATCGCAAATTTTAATCGCGAATATCGCGAGTGTTCGCGAAGATTTAGAATATGGTGCTATATATAGATAATCACGAATATTCTAGATTTTCTTTTCATCAGTAACCTCCCTTCTGGCTTGTGGGCCAATGATAAGGCTGCAATGTCTTTGTCAGAGCTTAGCAACATCCCTAGCAACCAATAGGAAAGTTGCCTGCCCCTTACTATATAAGAACCTCCCCAGCAGCCATTTTCTGTAGTTTTATGGAGTTCTGAGAGAGACAGCAGTGTCATTGCTGTGCTGTGTGCTTTACTGTTAGTTAGTTACTGATAGTTAGTTAGCTTACATATATAATACAGATAGTTAGTAGGAGATAGTCAGTGTAGGTTATATCCTGATATAGTGTAGCTGATAGGTTCTGCTGTCCATACATACATGCTACAGACATTGTGCTGTGATGTCACAAGTTCACATCAATACTTAGTGCACCAATCAGTAATATGTAGTCAGACCTGCTCAAATGCGAAGTTGCACGTATTGCGCAAAAATATGCGCATCGTTAATTGCCAATTTGCGCAATCGCGAATATATTGGAGCACTCTATCTGCATATAAAGCTATTGTAATGTTCTACAGTGCCAACCATTTTCACCAGTCTCAGGAAATTTCTATCAGCTTGAAAAATTTAGCAACAGTGACCCACACCTGTATTGGGCGCACAATACGCGCATACTACATTGTCGATTTTCGCAATTAAGAAAATAATTGTAAATTCTCGATATTGCAAATATATGGCGAATATTCGCCCAAATATTAGCGAAATATCTCAAATTTGAATATTTTTCCTGCCGCTCATCACTAGTCGGAACCTGCTATATGGGCACACGGCAGGGTGCAGACGGACAGGAGCACCATATTGTTAACAGAGGGCAGATTTTGCTGAAATGGTTTTCAGGTGCCATGTCACCTTTGAATAGACCCTGAGGTACCCCTAGAAAGAAAACCCCATTTTGGAAACTACCCACCTCAAGGAATAAATCTAGGGGTGAAGTGAATGCTTTGAACCAACAAGCGTTTCATAGAATTTAGAAACACATGGCTGTGAAAATGAAAAATTAACTTCTCCTTCTAATGCTTTAGCCCCAAATTTTTCTTTTTCACAAGGGATAACAGGAGAAAATGCACCCCACAATTTGCTATGCATTTTTTCCTAAATATGGCAACATGGTCATAAACTGCTGTTTGGGGGCAACATTCAGAAGGGACAGAGCGGCATCAGGATTTTCAAACATAATTTGCTGAAATTAGTTTAGGGTTTGTTTTTTGCAGGACGTGCTATAGTTTTTATTGGTATCGGTTTTGTTTACATATGTCTTTTTGATCACTTTTTATACCATTTTTTGTGGAGGTGAAGTGGGCAAAAATGGCAATTCTGTCAGTGTTTTTTATCTTTATTTTCTATGGGGCTCCTCGTAAATATTATATGATTATTTTATTCTGTGGGTTGATACGGTTATGGTGATACTAAATGTATATATTTTTTATGCTTTACTACTTTTTTAGCATAAAATCCCTTTTGTGTGAAAAATAAATTATATTTTGCATTGGCATGTACTAAAATCCATAACACTTTTTCATCAATGTACCTGTGTGGGGGCTTGTTTTTTGTGGGATGGGCTGTAGTTTTTATTGGTATCATTTTTCGGTACATATGTCTTTTTGATCACTTTTTATACCACTTTGTCCCTCTCACGCCAGGTTTAAATAAATGGGCATGGTGTGGGCGGGGAAGGGGGTTGGGCCTAGAGTCCCATTTCATTCATCATATTCTACGCCTGTTTTAGGCATAGAAAATGGTCTAAATGTAACACAGCTCAGAAGCTATTTTACATTTAGAACTGGTGCTGGATGCACCGAAGTTGTAGAGAGGCATGCGCCTCTTCAAAACTTCAGCTGGTACTCCATCAGTTTAGGGCTTTATTAAGACCGACGTCTAAAAAGCCAATCTTAATACGGTAAATGTGGCTCATAATGTAACATACAGTATTTTAATTACTTGCTTGATGCTCCCTCCCCACTTCAGAAATGTGGGTGAGGAGGGATAGAGTACTAGTTATGAGCGGCAGGGGCAATATTCGAATTCGCAATATTTCACAATTATTTGGGCGAATATTCGTCATATATTCGCAAATTAGAGAATTCGCAATTATTTTCTTGATTGCGAAAATCGACAATGTAGTATGCACGTATTGCGCGCCCAATACAGGCGTGGGTCACTGTTGCTACATTTTTCAAGCTGCTAGAAATTTCCTGAGACTGGAGAAAATGGTTGGCATGGCAGAACATTACAATAGCTTTATATGCAGATAGAGTGCTCCAATATATTGTGCAAATCGGCAATTAATGATGCGCATATTTTTGCGCAATACGTGCAACTTCACATTTGAGCAGGTCTGACTACTTATTAGTGACTGGAGCACTAAATATTGTTGTGAACTTGTGACATCACAGCACTATGTTTGTAGCATGTATGTATGGACAGCAGAACCTATCAGCTACACTATATCAGGATCTAACCTACACTGACTATCTCCCACTAACTATCTGTATTATATATATGAGCTAACTAACTAACTATATAATGTAATGACACAGGAAAGCACAGAGCACAGCAATGACACCGCTGTCTCTCTCAGAACTCCATAAAACTACAGAAAATGGCTGCTGGGGAGGTTCTTATATAGTAAGGGGTAGGCAACTTTCCTATTGGTTGCTAGGGTTGTTGCTAGGCACAGACAAAGACATTGCAGCCTTCTCATTGGCCCACAAGCAAGAAGGGAGGTTACTGATGAAAAAAAAATCTAAATCTATATATTCGTAATCTAAAATATTTGTGAATAAGAATATATAGCACTATATTCGAAATCTTCGCAAATTCTCGAAGTGGCGATATTCACAATTAAAATTTGCGATTAGAATATTCGCACCCAACACTAGTTACGACCAAATATGAGGTTTTCTGTAAACTTCAGAATCAGGGTATCAAATATTGAAGTTTCTTTGGCTGTTAAGGCTACTTTCACACTTGCATTCAGAGACGGATACGCTCATATAATGCAGACGATGGATCCGTTCGGAACGTTCAGAACGGATCAGTCTGCATTATATTGTAAAATAAATTCTAAGTGTGAAAGTAGCCACAGACGGATCCGTCCAGACTTTACATTGAAAGTCAATAGGGGATGGATCCGTTTGAAAATTGCACCATATTGTGTCACCTTCAAACGGATCCGCCCCCATTGACTTCCATTGTAAGTCTGGACGGATCCGTTTGCCTGCGCACGGCCAGGCGGACACCCGAACGCTGCAAGCAGCGTTCAGGTGTCCACCTGCTGAGCGGAGCGGATCCTAAACGCTGCCAGACTGATGCATTCTGAGCGGATCCGCATCCACTCAGAATGCATTAGGGCTGGACGGATGCGTTCGGGGCCGCTTGTGAGAGCCTTTAAACGGAACTCACAAGCAGAGCCCCGAACGCATATGTGAAAGTAGCCTAACCCTTGCTCTATTACAGGAAAATTTTACATTTCCTCTCCATTTTGCTTTAATTCTTGTGGAACACCTAAAGTGTTAATACAGTTCGTAAAATCAGTTTTGAATAACTTGAGGGGTGTAGTTTGTAAAATGGGGTAATTTATGGATGGTTTCTACTACACAAGCCCCACAAAGTGACTCCATAACTTAACTGGTTCTTAAAAAAGTGGGTTTTGGAAATGTTCCTAAAATGTTAAAATTTGCTTTAAATGTCTAAGCGTTTAACGTCCTAAAAAAATAAAATGACATTTACAAAATGATGCCAACATAATGTAGACATATGGGGAATGTAAAGTAATAACTATTTTGTGAAGTATCACTATCCTCCCCTAAAAGCAAATTGGCTGTATCTTTAAGGGGTTAAAGTGAGCACCCTAGGGAAACCTCAAACAAACTTCTGGAAGAGTCCAATATATATAATCCACGGCACTCACCGGACTTGATTAAATGTCCATTTATTAACGAATGTGCACAATGCTGGGAGACACACTCGGTAGATCCAACCGGCCAAACTTCTGGAAGAAATGGCTTTGGCAATGGGTTATCATTAGAGATTAGCGAATTTCTCAAAAGTTCAATTCGTCCGGCTTGGCGAATTTTTCGAAAAGCTTAGATCCGAATTTACTTGCGGTGAATCGCGTTAAAAACAACTATTTCCTGGCCGCAGAGAGAGAGAACCGTGCAGAGGCCCAAGATCTTACTGTAGCGTGAAAGAGCACACTCCTCTTACACTGTCGTCATCTGATTCCACATAGATGTCTACAGAACCTGTTCTATGAAACACTTATACAAGTAGAGCCCCCGACAGAGTAGAGAGGGTGTCAGCAGTAAGTTTGTGTTGACATCACTGATTATTTTTCCCTTCCTTTGATCTGTCAGAACAATAAGCCCCCAAAAAACGGATCCTGTCTGTTGAGCATCCGCCTTCAATCAGCATTTGGTCAGTAATCCATCAGTATTGCTAAAGCCAAAAATAACAGGAGTGAATCCAAAACAGAGATGACATGTGAATAGAATATTTGCATGTCTTCTGTGTTTTGTACCCACTCCTGCTTTTGGCTACCAAATCATAAGCCAATTCTGATAGGACCATACAGGCCTTACAGCTACTACACAGACAGGATCCATTGTGCTTCTCATTTTTCCTTCCTTCTGACAGATCAGAAGAAGGGTTAAATAAATGATGATGTTAACCAGGCCAAAAAGGCAAAATAGTGGCCCAGTCATGGAGTGAGGAGAGTGGGAGAACAGCTTGAGAAGTCCACAGAGTGGCCAAATGACATAGTGTTGAGGTGGCATCAGCATGAGGAAGCCACAGAGTGACCCAGTGACATAGTGTTGAGTTAGCAGCAGCATGAGGAGGCCACAGACTGGCAAGGTGACAGGGTGTCGAGGTGGCAGCAGTATGAGCAGGCCACAGAGTGACCTAGTGACATAGTGTTGAGTTAGCAGCAGCATGAGCAGACCACAGAGTGGCAAGGTGACATAGTGTGGAGGTGGCACCAGCAGCAGCTGCATGAGGAGGTCACAGAGTGGCAAGGTGACATAGTGTGGAGGTGGCAGCAGCAGCAGCATGAGGAGGCCACAGATGGGCAAGGTTGACATAGTGTGGAGGTGGCAGCTGCCGAGGGGTTGCTGGTCAAGACACGACCGCTAGATGACACGGGAGCTCAGGCCTCTCGAAGTGACCCCTGCTGCCACATCCCTTTACTCTGCTGAGACCTGTGCCTGCTCCAGAAGCATTTAGGCCTCTTCCCCTCCCCTGTGCAGGGCTTGTCACTTTGTTGTCTGACATACTGTTAGATCAAATATATAAATAAAAAGAAAATTAATACATCCCAAAAAAGGCTGTCATTTTCTCACTTCACCACGCAACGGCTAATAAGCCCCTTTTGTGCCACTAATACACCCCAAAAAAGGCTTTAGAACATGTAACTACACCTCTGAACGGCAAATAAGCCCTTTTTTCCACTCATACACGCCAAAAAAGGCTTTAGAACATATTACTGCATCGCTGAACGAGAAATAATACTTTTTGTTTTCCACTAATACACGCAAAAGAGGCTGTTATTTTCTCACTTCACCACACAACTGCTAATAAGCCCTTCTTTTACACTATTACACCCCAAATAAGGCTTTAGAACATATAACTGCACCGCTGAACGGCTAATAAGCCCTTTTATCCACTAATACATTCCAAAAAAGGCTTTAGAACATATAATGCACAGTTGAATGGCTAATAAGCCCTTTTTCCCCACTAATACACCCCAAAAAAGGCTTTAGAACATGTAACTGCACCGCACAAGGGCTAATAGGAAGTAGAAATATTTCCTAGTAATACACCCTGTTAATGGCTGTATCACACAGCACTTGCACCCCAATAACAAGCAAGGTTTGCTCGAATTACAGAGGTATCATCTATTGCAAACCTGAAAACAGCAGTATAATGGCAATTTGGATCACCAGTCAGTACAGCAAGGTGTAATAGGATTGTTCCTATTACCCAGGCTGTACACTCCCCTATTGCACCCTATTCTCCTTTTATAGTGTGGAATAATTCCTCCCTATCCTTCTCCTATACTTCTAATGATCTATCCCTGAACTTATTTAGCAAAATAAAAGCTTTCAAGTCTTTCCTAGCACTGTCCCTAGCGCCTGCTGATGTCTCTCCCTGCACTAAGTACACTGGAAAATGGCTGAATCCAAGATGGTTGAGGCTATTTATAGGGCTGTGACATCACAGGGCTGGCTGGATGCTGATTGGCTGCATGCATGGCATTGTGGGTGATCCCAGTGCTCTTTGCTCCATGTCCTAACATGTGCAGCAGCCATTTTAGAAAAAAATGCGATTCATTACCACGAATCATCATTCGGATTCGGTGCAAATTCAATTTTTCATGGAAATTCGGATCAAATTCCACTTCGTCAACTTCAACTCGCTCATCTCTAGTTCTCATCATTGGACATATAAATTTATGTCATGTTTATTAACCCCTTCTGTGCTTCTACTAAAGAGACAGGAGTTGTTCTTTGCAAAGCAGCTGCTTTTTTTTCCTTGAGTGTATCTTATTTGCCTAGACATTCACGTATGCTATTATGTGCAAGAATAATGTACAGAAATACTGAGATATGCTTGCCAATTACAATTAAAGTGCACCTAAACTGTCAATACATTATTTAAACTGTCAGAAATACCATAATAATTATTGTAATATACTTTCTTTATTGATTTTATAGTTCTACAAGCAAAAGAGGCCTCCAACGTTTGGGCCTTTCTGAAGTGCTATACACTGCAGCGAATAAATAATCCATACACTGTAGCCATATATTCAGTATGCAGATTCTGACTTGTACAACATTTCTTGCAGTGAGAGCTATATCTTGCTGTTTCCACCTGTGCCATCCGCTGAAACCTCTGCCATAAAACATTGATGCAGGATACCATACACCGATATGGTATGCTAGGCTTTAGTGGAGCCCAGTAAGGACAGGCCGGAGCAGCAAACTCAGCTCTGCTAAAGCCTGACATAGCACATCGGTGGAGGGTATCCTGCACTGTTGCTTCATGGCAGTGGTTTCAGTAGAGGATGCAAGCAGGAGCTCCTGACGGTATAGCTCTCACTGCAGCACATATTGTACAAATCCGAATACATATGCCACACACAATGGTTCTATAACATTTGTGAGGCCTTCAGAATTTTTGTATATTTCTGCATACATTTTACCTACATCAGATTTCCACACAAGCCCTTACAGTAGATAAAGTTTACCAAATCGAACAAATGAGTCAGAAATATTAGACTTGATATTTTACTTATTGAAGAAAATGATACAATATCACATCTGTGAGTAGCAAAAGTATGTGAACCTTTGCTTTCAGTATCTGGTGTGACCCCTTTGTTCAGCAATAACTACAACTAAACATTTCCAGTAATTGTTGATTAGTCCTGCACATCGGCTTGGAGGAATTTTGGAGTCCATTATTCTATACAAAACAGCTTCACCTATGTTTTGTTTGTTAGGTTTCCTCCCTTGAACTGCTCGCTTCAGGTCTTTCCACAACATTTCTTTTGGATTAAGGTGAGGACTTGGCCATGTCAAAACTTGAACTTTATTCTTCCTTAACCATTCTTTGGTAGAACTATGGTACTTGTGTGCTTAGGGCCGCTGTCTTGCTGCATGAACCCCATTCTTTTAAGGCCTCATGCACACGACCATTGTTATGCTCCGTTCCGCAAAATGGGTTTCCGTTGTTCCCTGATCCGTTTCCGTTTTTGTTTCCGTGTGTCTTCCTTTATTTTTGGAGGATCACCAGACATGAAGAAAAGTAAAAAAAAGTCTAAGTCAAGTTTGCCATGCAAATGATAGAAAAAAAAACATAGAAAAAAAAACAGACGCGGACGCGGATTGTGTGCCTCCGCGTTTTTTTCACGAACCCATTGATTCGAAAGATTCCGCGAACCGTTTTCCGTGAAAAAAATAGGACAGGTTATATTTTTTTGACGTACTGAAACCACGGATCACGGACGCGGATGACAAACGGTGCATTAGCCGAGTTTTCAATGGACCTATTGAAAGTCAATTGGTCCGCAGAAAAACGGAACAACGGAAATGGAATGAAACAACGGTAGGGTGCATGAGGCCTAAGACTCAGCTCACGAATGGATGGCCTGACATTTTTCTTTAAAGTTTGTTCTGACCCAGGTGATGCAAAATAGGCCAAAACTACTACAACTGTGTACCACAGATGAGATGTTTTGAATTTTTTTTTTTTCTGAAATGCAGTGTTTTCCTTTCTCTAGACATAACTCTTCTCATTTAAACCAGATAGTTCTATTTTTGTCTCATCCATCCAGAAGACATTGTTACAATAGCCTTCTGGCTTGTCCAGGTGATCTTTAGCAAACTGCAGATTGACAGCAATGTTCATTTTGGAGAGCAGCTCCTTTCTCCTTGCAGCCCTGCTATACACATCAATGTTGTTAAGTGTCCTCCTGATGTCAAGAGACATAGCGGCATGACGTAGGTTTGCCGCGCTCCTCCCCCGGCCGCCCTCTCCCCTCGCTCGCTCCCTGCCTCGTCCCTCGATGTATCTGGAGCCGCAGGAAATTGCCGCCCCCTGGCCAGACATGGTGAGCCGAATCCGGATGGAGTAGATGGGAGGTGGCTGGATCCTTACTCTGCCGCCGGGTGCCTCCGGCGAATATCGGGCGAATATCGGGCGAATAACCGGCGAATATCCGGCGAATATCCGGTGGACTTTCATGCGCCGCGTGCCCTGTGTCCTGGCCTGATCCCCTGCTTTCGGTCGGCTGCAGGTGGGACTTGCTGTTTACCAGCTGAACGGCGTTCCGCTGTCCTGGAGGTGCTGGGCGTTGGGCCTAAGAGCTGGTAAGCCACTTGGTATATTGCGGACCTGGCTTTATCCTGCTGTCTGCTGTTTGCTGATACCTGGGGACCTGCTCTACACTGCCTGATCTGTCATGTTTGCTCCGTCATCCGATGCTCATTTTTCTGATGTGATCCATTACATGCTATCTGTGATGTGCTGGATGTCGGCGCTAAAGTAAGGCCTAGATAATTGGGCTACAACTTGTATGGATGGAGTAGGGGTTCGGTGCCAGATGCTTTGCGGATGAATTGGATGTCCTACTCCGATGCCGAATCTGCGATTCTGCGAATTTGCTGAAATTATTGGTGATTGCTGGTGGATACCTCTGAGCCCTGGGGCTATCGACTGTTTTAGTTTCTGGTCGTTGGAATTTGAGGTTGTGTCCTCAGGGGAACTGCCCCCCCCCCCCCCTCTCTCTATGGGATACGACAGGGAATGATGGAAAATTAAGGGCAACAACTACCCTCTGTGCTCTACAAACCTCATTGGGCCCTGCTCCCTCTTTTAGATGAACTGGCCCTCCTACAGCCAAAGTGTCCGATATTGCTTCTGAGAGGGGAAAAAGCCAAACTTTGGTGTCTCCAGACTGATCTTTAGAAGATGTGCCTATTCGGCATCCAGCAGGAAACATACTCTTCAAAGCTGAGTCTTGATAATACGTCTGGACTGTAACTGGGGTGTGTTCCATCTATATCTGTATTACCGCTACATATCGGTTGGTAATTATATTTTACCCTGTTACCTGGGGGGAGTAACCAGATAGTTTGTACGGCCCAAGGGATCCGGCTTTTTGCATTGTCTTGGCACTCATGTCTTTGTCTGCCCTGTATAGTTGATAAGTATCTGACCCTCCTAACTTTGATGGGTGGGGCTCTGAAATTATATATATGAGATATTGTTGTTTGGGAATTTTCTATGTGGTAGCAATATATTGTCGGAGATAGAAATGCCGCCAAAATATCGTAAATCAGCTGGTCTGACCTCCCCAAAAGGTGGATCTGGGGGGAGCCCACAGGCCCGATTAGATACATTTTTGAAGTCACCACCACCCAAAACTAGAGGAGGGGTACAGAGATCTGTTCCTCAGGTGGAGTCAGGTTCAGACAATACGGATCGGTTAGAACAGGTATTATTAAAGACCAGCTCCCCCCACAGTGAAGGCTTTGAGAGCATTAATAATAAATTGCAGGATATACTGGGAGTGGTAAACGCTACTAGTATTTCGGTTGCAGACCTAGCCTCTTCCCTTGCAGTGGTACAAGGGGACGTCACTATAATAAGAGACGAAATGACGAAGCTGAGGTTAAAGGTTAAGGAATTGGAAACCACAGTTAACTCTGTTACTGTAGAGAATGGGGTATTAAAGAACAGACTAGAAGAGGTAGATGAAGACCGTGCTTGGTTAAGAAGGAAAGTGGTAGAGCTAGAGGATAGGTCTCGTAGATATAATCTGAGATTAGTAGGATTCCCAGAAGGGGTAGAACAGGATAACCCGCCGAAATTGGTTCAGAAGTGGTTGGTAGAAAGTTTGGGTTCAGACTATGACGTATCCTCCTTTTGTGTAGAAAGGGCCCATAGAATTCCTTTTAAACCCCCCCCCCCCCCAGGTGCACCTGCTAGAGCAATTTTAGCAAAATTTGTATGTTCTAAGGATCGTAATTGGGTTCTTAGACGCAAAAGAGAAATTTCAGAAATATATTTTGACAGTAATTTGATATCAATATTTCCGGATTTCTCCCGAGAGACCAAAAACAAAAGAAGAACCGTTTTTGAAGTTAAAAAAAGATTGATTTCAGCTAAGATTAAGTACTCAATGCTATATCCTGCTAAATTAAGAGTGGTACACAATGATTCTGTTCACTTTTTTATTACACAGGCGGAGGCGGTGCAATGGTTGGATTCTAGGGGTCTATGAAATAGTATGAAGAGGGGGGGAGGAGGGGGGGTAGTGAGGGGAGGTGGCGGGGGGGGGGAGGTTTGGTGGTAGGTGAGAGGTTGATGGGTATTGTAAAATGCCTTGTCAACCATGCAGGGGGCTGTTTGGGGGTGGGTTTTAGGGAGGGATTGGCTGCTGTTCTCTGTCATGTGGTTTTGCGTGCCTCTCCGCTGAGATTAGCGATACCTCTACTCATATGATATGCCGTGTAATATCTTATGTTGGAATGTGAGAGGGCTGGGAGACAGAGTGAAGAGGACGGTGGTCTTTGACCGTGTAGTCCGCCATCTGCCCGCAATTGTGGCACTAATAGAGACCCATGCAACAGTTGATAGGATTTATACATTGAAAAGGAAATGGGCCTCTTTGGAGTACCACGCTTGTTATTCCTCTTATGCAAGAGGTGTTAGTGTGTATATTCATCGAGGGATGGAGTTCCAGCCGCTAGATAGTTCCATTGATAAAGAAGGGCGATATGTATTTTTACATGGGTATTGGAAAAGACAGGAGGTGATATTGGCGTTTATTTACATCCCCCCTCCATTTAAAGCAACGGTCCTTTCCCATTTAGGTCAATATATATCTACCAAAAATCAATGTTCTTTATTGGTGGTGGGGGATTTTAATGCAGTCCCGGACACTGAGTTGGATCGGTTCTCTACACTCTCTGGGCACGGTCGCAGTGGGTCCCCGTTAACTGCTGTGTGCCAGGAGCTGGCGTTGGTAGATATCTGGCGCTACCTATATGGCAATAAGATTTTTTTTTCATGTTTTAGCCAGTCATACGGGTCTATGTCCCGTATTGATTTGGCTTTTGCAAGTTGGGACCTGTGCGGTCGGATCCAGAGGATGAGGTATGAACCCCATGGAATCTCGGATCATTCCCCAGTTCTGATTGTGTTTGTGGAGGCTCCATCCGTAGGAAGAACTTTTAAATTGAATTTGCATTGGCTTGAGGTGATTGGGGAGCAATCCCGAATAGACCAGGATATTCAGGAATTTTGGGGCTTCAACGTAGGCTCAACTCATATTCATCAGGTATGGGACGCGTTGAAGGCCCATATTAGAGGTTTGTATTTCAACAAAATTCATAGGTTTAGAAAGGAAACACGACAGAGGGAAAATCAATTGACAGATTCAATAAGGAGTTTACGGGGCGCACTGATTGACAGTCATAATGAACATTTCATCACTCAATTAAAGGAGGCTAACTCTCAGCTTAAGACACTTTTATATAAAAAAGCACACCACAAGCTGCTATTTCAGGGCCAGAATCGTTTTTGCGAGTCTGGTAAAACGGGTAGGTTTTTGGCTCGTTTGGTGGCCAACCAGAGAGAGGATACTAGTATAAAAGAAATTAGGAACCTACAGGGAGTTGGAGTGAGATCCGCAGAAGAGATTAGAGAAGAATTTGTGAAATATTACTCTACCCTCTATGAATCTGAGTCTATGTTTAGTCGTACCGATATGGATCAATATCTTCAACAACTGGCGCTTCCCCAATTAACTATTCAGGATAGAGAAATATTGGACTCCCCCATCCTTCTGGAGGAACTCCAAGCGGTTCTTCCGACTTTAAAGTATAGTTCTTCTCCTGGACTAGATGGATTACCTTTTGAAATCTATAGGTACCATGCCAGGTCTCTCCTTCCAATCCTTCTTCGGGTCTTCAATGAATCCTGCGTACTTGGCTCTCTACCGCCATCATTCAGAGAGGCAGTGATGGTTTTGGTCCTAAAGAAGGATAAGGATCCTTGCGATGTGGGGTCATATAGACCTATATCGCTTTTAAATACGGACTACAAGATTTTTGCCAAAATTCTTGCTTGTCGATTGAAGAGGGTTATAGCTGATCTGGTCCATCCTGACCAGACGGGCTTTATCCCGGGCCGCCATATCCAGTCCAGTATATATAGGGTGTTTTTGAATTTGTCTGTGGGGGGTGGTGTGGACCACTCCATCCTGTCATTAGACGCCGCAAAGGCGTTTGACAGGATGGAGTGGTCTTTTCTGTGGGCTACAATGTCTCATTTTGGTCTTGGGAACTCATTCTTGGGAATGACTCAAATGTTATATGAACAGCTGGCTGCATACAGTCATGTGAAAAAATTAGGACACCCTTTGAAAGCATGTGGTTTTTTGTAACATTTTTAATAAAAGGTTATTTCATCTCCGTTTCAACAATACAGAGAGATTAAAGTAATCCAACTAAACAAAGAAAACTGAAGAAAAGTCTTTTCAAGATCTTCTGTAAATGTCATTCTACAAAAATGCCTATTCTAACTGAGGAAAAAGATAGGACACCCTTGCCCCTAATAGCGAGTGTTACCTCCTTTGGCTGAAATAACTGCAGTGAGACGGTTCTTGTAGCCATCTACCAGTCTTCGACATCGGTCTGAGGAAATTTTACCCCACTCCTCAATGCAGAACTTTTTCAGCTGTGAGATGTTTGAGGGGTTTCTTGCACGTACAGCCCTTTTCAAGTCACCCCACAGCATCTCAATGGGATTCAAATCTGGACTTTGACTTGGCCATTCCAGGACTCTCCATTTCTTCTTTTTCAGCCAATCTTTGGTTGATTTACTAGTATGTTTTGGGTCATTGTCATGTTGCATGGTCCAGTTCCGCTTCAGCTTTAATTTTCTAACTGATGGTCTCACATGTTCTTCAAGCACCTTCTGATACACAGTAGAATTCATCGTGGATTCTATGATGGTGAGCTGACCAGGTCCTGCTGCAGCAAAGCAGCCCCAAACCATGACACTTCCACCTCCATGCTTCACAGTTGGTATGAGGTTCTTTTCTTGGAATGCTGTGTTTGGTTTACGCCAAACATGTCCTCTGCTGTTGTGTCCAAATAATTCAATTTTGGACTCATCTGTCCAAAGAACATTATTCCAGAAGTCCTGGTCTTTGTCAACTTTATCTCTGGCAAATGTCAGTCTGGCCTCGATGTTTCTCTTGGAAAGCAAAGGTTTCCTCCTTGCACACCTCCCATGCAAGTTAAACTTGTACAGTCTCTTTCTGATTGTAGAGGCATGTACTTCTACATCAACAGTAGCCAGAGCCTGCTGTAGTTCTCGAGATGACACTTTAGGGTTTTTGGAGACCTCTTTTAGCATCTTGCGGTCTGCTCTTGGGGTGAACTTGCTGGGGCGACCAGTCCTGGGCATGTTGGCAGTTGTTTTGAAAGCCCTCCACTTGTAGACTATCTTCCGGACAGTGGAATGGCTGATTTCAAAATCTTTTGAGATCTTTTTAAATCCCTTCCCAGGCTCATAGGCTGCTACAATCTTTTTTCTGAAGTCCTCTGACAGCTCTTTTGCTCTCACCATGGTGCTCACTCTCACTTCAACAGTCAGGAGCACACCAAACTAAATGTCTGAGGTTTAAATAGGGCAAGCCTCATTCAACATGCAGAGTAACGATCTACTAATTATGTGCACCTGGTGTGATATACCTGTGTGAGATCTGAGCCAATTTAAGAGGGAATACATGTGAGGGTGTCCTATCTTTTTCCTCAGTTAGAATAGGCATTTTTGTAGAATGACATTTACAGAAGATCTTGAAAAGACTTTTCTTCAGTTTTCTTTGTTTAGTTGGATTACTTTAATCTCTCTGTATTGTTGAAACGGAGATGAAATAACCTTTTATTAAAAATGTTACAAAAAACCACATGCTTTCAAAGGGTGTTCTAATTTTTTCACATGACTGTATATTAATATCAATGGTATTACTACTTCTCCTGTCATGATGCGGAGAGGGATGAGACAGGGTTGTCCCCTGTCTCCCCTCCTCTTCACTCTCTTTATAGAACCGTTGGCTTGTCAGATCCGCTTAGAGAGGGGTATAGACGGCTTTGGGGTGGCGGGAGTCAGCGATAAAATAAGCCTATATGCAGATGACGTGGAATTTTTTAAAATTACAGAGTTTGGTTATTGGACACGTAATGGCATCAATAGGGTGTCTCACCTATTTTATTTAGGGCGATTTAAATCACTTTCGGAATTTGGGTTAATTGATACTTCACCATTAGATTTATTCATGTATGCACGTTTGAAACATGTATTTGAAGCCTCTAGGAATAGGGGCCGTATATTTCCACAAGAGAATATTTTTTTCGATTATTGTGACGCTCAGAAGGACCAGAAGGTGAAACTATCCCGATTATATGCTAAACTCCGAATGGCACTGGCTACTGTAACACCTTTTAAGGCCCCAGGTAAATGGGAGCAAGAGTTGAATTGCCCCCCTTTACAGTGGCCTACTATTTACAGGAATGTGAGAAAGGCGTCAGTTTCCAGTGCTCATAGATTGATCCAATTTAAGATCCTTCATAGACTGTATTATACGCCCAAAACCCAAGGAAAGTTCCCCCAAAATAGGGATCGGGACTGTTGTTGCCCTAAATGTGGATACGTGAACGCTGATTTTGTACATATGCTTTGGAGTTGTAGTAAAATAAGAAAATATTGGGAAGAGGTTTTCTTTGCTTTACAAAAGGAATCCTCTATGAACTATAATCCGGGGATCCCGATAGTGATCTTTGGAGACTATACTTCGGAAACGGAAGTTCCCCCTCAGGTTAGGCGGATTTGGATGAGGGGATTGATGGTAGCGAAAGCTATAGTGGTCAGGTATTGGGGCTCTGCTTCCCATCCCTCGTCAAGGGAGTGGGGTTCATACCTTCAACAAATTAAAATTTACGAGGATAGTGAAAGGAATCGGAGAGTTGCACGCAGAGCCACATAGAAATATCTAATGTATGTGTTGTAAGCTGTATTTTACTGAATTGAGGGGAACAGCAGCCAATGGGGGGGGGAAGGATATTTATGATTCGTATATTATATACATAGATGCGATGGATATGATGTTTATTGTTACAACTTATATATTAGTGTGATTGATATTGGTCTATGTATTAACTCTAAATTTTTGTAAAACAAAATAAAGATTAATTTAAAAAAAAAGTGTCCTCCTGATGGTGAATCCATGGACATTAACATTAGCTAATGTGAAAAAGCTAATGTGGGTCCCATGGTGACCTCACAAACTATGGTATGATATTTCTTGTTGACCACTCCTGGGGAAGGTAAAAATGGTCTTCAATTTCCTCCATTTGTACACAATCTGTCTGACTTTGGATTGGTGGAGAGATGTGGGGAGATGGTTTTGTAATCTGCCCCACTCTGATGAGCATTAACAACTCTTCTTTTGAGGTCCCCAGAAATATTCTTTGTTCATGCCATGATACATCTCTACAATTGTGTTTTAAAGATGAGACTTTGATAGATCTCTGTTCTTTAAATAAAATAGGTTGCTCACTCACACCTGATTGCCATCAACACCTGACTCAAATTTAATCTTCAAATGATCTGCTAGAATTACTACTTTTGCCTCTCACATACCTGTGATATTGGATCACTTTCCCCAATAAATAAATGATCAAATCTAATATTTTTGAGTAATTTGTTTGATTTGGTTATCTTTACCTACTTTTAGGACAGTGAAAATCTAGAAAATCTAGAAAATTCTCAAGGGCTCACAAACTTTCAAGCACCACTGTATATGGCCTCAGTGTATAACTTTTGTATGCGCTGCAGTGAAGGGTGCTTTAGGAAGGACCAAACTTCGGATGCCTCTTTTGTTTGTAAAGCTATAAAATCAATAAAGAAAGTATGTTGGAAAAATTATTATTAGGGTATTTCTGACAGTTAAAAAAATAATGGACGTTTAGATACACTATAAACAAGATGAAAAGTAAAAGTTTTTAAATCTGACAAAAATACAATAATAATAATAAAGAATTTTTCAACAGAAAAAATTATGCCGTAGAGAATGCTGTACAAAAAAATAAAATAAAAAGACTCACCCCACAAATCCTCACTGCTCCTATTCTGATAATGCCCAGTTCTCAGCCACTCTTTATTCCCTGGTTATGTGAGGTAGCATTCCCACCTGAGCCCATCAGCCTACAGAAGTCAAAAAATCCAACTGCCTTGTAAAAATATAGCAATTTAATGAATGGCACATGATGGGGAGAGCAGTGGGGACTTTGATAACTTTTGGATTTGAGCCCTGAAGCTTTAAGTTACATCAATGAACCCCTTCCCCACCCTCGCCACACCCACAATTTTAGACCTGCTATGAGCAGGAAGAAGTTGAAGATTGCAGCGCAACTAACTATTGCACCACAATCTGCAGCTGAAATACATTTTATATATGTATTTCGGCTTAATAAATGACCCCCTATATTTTGCATTTGGCATGCCAAATCTTTCCTCTGATAAAATCATCTGTATGAGGGATTTGTTCATTTACAGTGGCTCAAACCTCCTGTATCACCTGGATGCGGTGCACAACCCTTGCGGCCTACCCCTGGTCGCAATAAGGGAAAGAAGTGTTAAATGAGTGTAGGGGGCACTCGACTATCTGGAACCAGATGGACACAAATAGATGCTTGATGCGGTATATAACTAGTTACTAGAATTTATTAATAAAATCAATTATCATATCAATAAAATATTAAACATATAGTATCACATATAAAAGGCGCCAAGGTAATATAACAATACTCAAACATTAAAAATGCCTAAATACAATCAAATTTATCGCAAATCCCTAATTGATACAGCGTTTTCAGATAGCCAGCTGACTACTCGTGATTAGAACTAGCGCTACCACCTCATTGTGATAGCAAATGAGAGGGTCACTACGAATCTCCTCACAATAGGACAATGAGATAAAGTAGGTGATTGGACTCCAGTCCGCAATATCGCATGAAATATATATTGTATAAGTGTATACCACTCCACAATGTCAATTGACAAAGGCCAACAACTGCTAGGTGGCTACAGGATGGTGTTGATTCGCCATAGATGCGTTGTTTGCAGCCCGCTGCCCAATATCGCTGCAGCGTACTGCCCAGTACAACTAGACTTCGTGCTGATACGGACAGTGAGTGTCCAGTTAGAGCATAAGCAGATGAATATATATTATTATTGTTTTTTACATTACCCCCTCCAGACGACAAGTGTGGTAATACAGTCTCTGTAGGATGGATCAAGTCTGCGTGCGGTCCACAGCATCCGGGTGGATGTATAGGACCTTCCTGCTTGCTCACGTGATCTCCAGTCATGTGATCTGGATTTGTCCACGTGATCTGGTAGGGGGAAGTATCGGAGGCTGTATCAGCTTGTGGCTTTTATAGTAGTAAGGCGCGCGCCTGCTTCACTGTTCTTTCGCTGAAAACAGTCATTTCTTTGAGGTCTTTCAGAACATCATGCCATATATAGGCTCCTTTGAATCCTGTAGCTGCTATAAACAGACGCGTTTCGGGGTCTGAACTTGCCCCTTCCTCAGTGGTCCTCAGTGATATGATAATTGATTTAATTAATAAATTCTAGTAACTAGTTATATACCACATCAAGCATCTATTTGTGTCCAACTGGTTCCAGATAGTCGAGTGCCCCCTACACTCATTTAACAAAATCATCTGTATGCCAGTGGTGTCAGAAAGCCAGACCCACAACTCCATTTTGATGAGACAGCCACTTTAATAGAGAGGTTCCCCTTATTTGAGTTAAAAATGTCAAATATTCTTGATCATTTACTGCAACACACGATTACAGTGACAAAGTAATTCTAATACTCAGGGCTGGATTGATTTACCAATAAATATAACCATGGAAGAATATTTGTTTTTGATGTATAAGATTTAGAAATCTTTAGGAGCCATCTTTTACTTTGAAGATATAGATTTGAATAATTTGATGCATATGGAATCAAGCTTTTATCCTGCAACTAATGTTTTAAATTGTATATTTTACTTTGTCCTTTATGTTATATGTATGTGGTTTGATGTTATTTTCACCTCGGATCTAATCTTGACATTGTAAATTATATTCATATAATTTCAAAAGAAGCACAAATATTGTGTGTAAAAGCAAACATGGAGAAGAAAAATACAAGCCAGGTTCTTGTTTGTTAGAGAGACTTCCAAACAAACCCGTGAAGGGATTTTCTTTGACCCACTGTGTTGGATGGCTTTGAACTCTCCCAGAGGACTTACATATACTTATTGGGCTTAATGTGCTTTGGATTATGGATTTCGATTTTGAATATGGTTGGCATAGCTTTGATGCATGTACAATATTTATTCATATTTCAGGAAACAAGGCTTTTTTCCTGTATAGTCACTTTTGTAAATCACCTAATTATCAGGATACAGACTGCAGCAGAGAATTGTTCACATTAAGATAAGTCATAGAATTTATGAAATGTGGGACCTTTTTTTAATTAGAGGTAAAGATGTACAAATGTAAGTGCTATATGTCAACATTTATGTATTGCTTTAAAGGGGTGGACCAGGCAATACAAATAATTTACAGAAGTTTAAGAATAGTGGAACAAAACAAAAAAAGCATACTCATCACAGTGATCCCCCACTGCCCCCAATCTAAAGATTCTCTGGTCTGTCGCTGGTCTCTGCCTCTTACTACAGTAGCTTTCGACCTGCAGGAAATGCCTACCCAGACAATCACTGGCTGACATGGGTCGCCGCTGTGGCCAATTATTGGTTGAGCTACGTTACCTTTTCTTGAAATCAGTCTATGGAGACTAACTTCAATGAAGACTGTAATAACGGGGATCCCACGTGCAGCGGGGAGTGGGTACCTAGCTCTAACAGCCCAGACCGACAGGAGTGCCGATTCGGGCTGTTTAACTTTTTACATGCTGGGGGCAATGGCGATTAAACGCTGTCAATAAAAAAAAAAATTTAAATGACAGAATTGATAATTTATTCTTAGTTACCACGAAAAAACGTAATAACAAGTGATCAAAAAGCGAAATTTACTCCAAGATGATACCGATAAAAAATACAAGTCATCCTGCAAAAATCAAGCCCTCAAACAACTCCATGGAAAGTAAAATAGAAAAGTTCTGGGTCTTGCAAAAAACATTTTTTTTCCTTTTAGAAAAAGGGGTTTTATTGCAAAAAAAGTAGTAAAACGTATAAAAAAAACTATATGTATTTGGTATCACTGTAATCATACTAACCAAGAAAATAAATATATAATGTTATTTATACTGTAAAATTTATAACGTAAAAACGCAGTGGCAGAATTGCTCTTTATCCCATCTCCCTCCCAGAAAGAGTTAATAAAAGTTAATCAGAAAGTTATGTGTAACACAAAATGGTGCCTTTAAAAAGTACAACTTTTTCTGAAAAAAACAAGCACTCATACAGCTATATAGACGGGGAAAAAAAAGTTATTGCTCTTGGAACATGACGATGAAAAAAGGAAGAAAAAACGCTTGGTCAGTAAAGCCAAAAACAGGCTGGTCACTAAGGGGTTAATATATCCACATAAAGCAAAACACAGTTGCGCAGTGAATATGGTTGTAAGGCAGCTCTCACCTGAGTTGTTGTAATCACCCTCTGTGCACGGATGCCGCACCTGGATGCGGCAAAGTCCAGAAATTTGCTAAGAAAATATCCAGCCCAGTTCAGGTGAAGTATGGTAGACTTTATTCCAACGTCTAAAATCCGCACAGCAAGTGTATATCTACGCGTTTCAGACCTCTTAAATATATGGGTCCTTCCTCATGACAAGCATGTATATGAAGTGGGAGCACCTCCATATATATCCTGAAACTAACCCCAGGTTGATAGATATCACCTGGGAGGAGGAGATATTAGGAGGCGTTCCCCTACAAATTAGATGGGTTAAAAAACCTACAGGCCAAAGCATGAAAAAACTGTGAAAAGAGGCTGAGGTATAAATCCTAACACTAAAACAATAGTGATGAATAGAATTCAGTGTTCATAAGTAAACAACATGGGAATATATATAAAATATAATCAGTACTGCGAAATGAGATCATGGCGTTTGTTAAGTCCCTGTGGCTGGCGGGATCCCAGCTGGAAGATCCAGAAGGCTTCCCTATTCAGGAGTTTCCTTCTGTGATCTTCCCCCCTGGGTGGCAAATGAACCCTTTCTATGCCTTTAACTTTTAAACAAGACACATCACCCGCAAAATGCAGGCTGGCTGCAGAGACATTACGGTCCCTGTAGTGTGGCACGTCGGATATGTGTTTACGTATCCGATTTTTTTATGGATTAACAGTGCAGTCTACATATTGTAAAGAGCACATTGTGCATGTGATAAGATAGACCACATGTCTAGTGTTACAATTAATGTAAGATTGTATTTTATATTCTTTATTATTTGCGGTAGATCGAAATGTTTTCTCAATAGTGGTGTGCTCGCAACAAACACATTTCTTGAGTCCACATTTAAAGCTGCCTTTATAGTGGAGCCATGTGGCTTGTGGCCTTTCCCCATCTGAGAAAAAACTTGGGCTGATAATATTGCCTAGAGTGGGTGCTCTCTTAGCCACACATTTTATTCCATTAGACACAGTTCCATCCTGACCAATTGTCATCAAAATTGAGGATATGGAAATATTTTTTTATGATCCTGCAAATGGCAGGAAATTCTTGGCTGAACTGTGTAATGAAATAGGTGGCCTGTTTGTTGTTACCAATATTTCCAGAATGTCTGGATTTTGGAGAAAATTCGGGGAAGACTAGGGATTGTCTATTCATGTCAGAAACCATTTTAGTAGCCCGCTCTATATTAATGCGTGAATATTCCCTGCATAGGAGACTATCAATTGTATTGGAGGCTTCCCTCTCAAAGCCCTCTTGGTCAGAGCAATTGCGGCGGGCACAAATCAATTCCCCTTTGGGGATATTGCGAATGGTGTGGGAGGGGTGACATGAGTGGGCTAATAGTGTGGTATTTCCAGCAAGCTGTTTCCGATAAGTAGACGTGCTAACTCTGTGCGGTCTGATCCATGTATCCATGGATCCGTAAAAATCATACGGACGTCTGAATGGAGCCTTACAGGGGGGTGATCAATGACAGGGGGGTGATCATTGACAGGGAAGTGATCAGGAAGTCTATATGCGTCATCACCCCCTTGTCATTGATCACCCCCCTGTAAGGCTCCGTATGTGTTTTGCGGATCCGATCCATGTATCCGTGGATCCGTAAAAATCATACGGATGTCTGAATGGAGCCTTACAGGGGGGTGATCAATGACAGGGGGGTGATCAATGACAGGGGGGTGATCAGGGAGTCTGTATAGGGTGATCAGGGGTGATCAGTGGTTCATAAGGGGTTAATAAGTGACAGGGGGGGGTGTAGTGTAGTGTAGTTGTGTTTGGTGCTACTTTGCACAGCTACCTGTGTCCTCTGGTGGTCGATCCAAACAAAAGGGACCACCAGAGGACCAGGTAGCAGGTATATTAGACGCTGTTATCAAAACAGCGTCTAATATACCTGTTAGGGGTTAAAAAAAATCACATCTCCAGCCTGCCAGTGAGCGATCGCCGCTGGCAGGCTGGAGATCCACTCGCTTACCTTCTGTTCCTGTGAGCGCGCGTATATGCGTCCATCCAGAAGAGCAGGGCCGCCGGCAGGACGCAATCCTGCGTACGGCGGTCCTGTAGTGGTTAAAAGGGTTGCTCATGATTGAGGCCTCTTTCAAATGGGCGTCACGTATTTGGGCCGAATGCGTTCAGGGAAAATTGTGCAATTTTGCTTGCAGGTGCTTCAGTTTTGTATGCGATTGCGCCGCGTTGTTGCGTTTTTCCCGCACGTGTAACATGCGGGTGGCATGTGTTTTTCACGTGCGTGAATAAAAACTGACCCATCCACTACATTCACCTGTGACTGCAAACACATATAAATACATGCATAGTTTTGTTGGACATCTCCATTTTTTTGTGGAGTGGTTTTCGTGTGGTTGGTGTGTGTGTGTCTGGTATTGGATTTTCCTTTGCAGCATGTCCACTTTCACCCTGTCAACAACTGACCATGTCTTCTTGCACTGGCTGGTCTTCCGCTGTTTTGGAGAGCAGCCAGAACCGTGGAGGAAGCTTATGTGGGTGCATCCTATAATTTCACTGCGGGCCAGCAAAGGTCTCTTTGTTGGCTTGTACTCAGATCTCTGTGCGCACCCTCAGAAGTTCTTCAATTTTTGCCACATGTTGGTGGCTACCTTTAAATGGCTGTTGGGGGAGTTGAGGCCTTCCTTGACTTTCCAGGCCATCAACATGCAGCGGAGTGTGTCACCTGAAGAACGTCTCATTATTACTTTAAGGTAAGACTATATATTATCAGACTCATACATGAATGACCCGCTGTTTGGCAATACTTAGCTGTTTGGTCTATGGCCTGTGTCTTCAGAACTTTACCTGTTCTATGTACAGGTACTTAATAGAAGTAAAAAAGTATTGTATATAGTTATTTTTTAATCATAAACTGTGTGTGCTTTTGGGGCAGCCACTTTGTATAGTCACATGGTGTACTAACAAGTAATTGAATAGTCACACCAGATTCTAGTTCCGCGGGGGTTAATTATCCTAATCTTCTCTGTAATGATGAGGATACTTCCCCTGTGTGTATCTGGTAATGGTCTGGAAGTTGATTTGGCTAAATGCTCTTACTTTATTTAAAGTATGTATGATTATAAAGTATTGAGTTCCAATCTTGGAGTATGGGCTATTTTAATTTCAACTTGCCAGACACATTGCCATTAAATAATGTAAAGTAATGTACTAGATTTTTAAACTTGTGTTAAGTAGTATATTAATTTGTTTTTGTTCAGTTTCATTTCAGATATCTTGCGACAGGAACTTCTTTTTCGTCATTACATTCTGTTTTTAGACTGGGGATCGCCACAATTGCTGGTGTGCTACGGGCTACATGTGCCGCCATTTGGTTGACACTGAAGCCTTGGAGGTGGCAGTCACCTCCAACCGGGCAGCAGTGGCTTGATATAGCCCAAGGCTTCCTGGAGAGGGCTCAATTCCCAAATTGTATTGTTGCCCTTGACGGGAAGCACATACGGGTTAAGAAGCCACCCAACTCAGGGTCCCAATACTATAATTATAAGCAGTTTTTCTCTGTAGTTTTGTTGGCCTTGGCTGACACAAACTTTGGGTTTATAATTGTAGATATTGGGTCCTATGGAAGTACTGCAGATGCTAGCATCTTCAGGGCTTCCAGAATGGGTCGGTGGCTTTAGTCCAACCAACTGGACGTACCACAGCCAGCAAACCTTACTGGCTCAACTGGCCCACCAGTGCCTTATGTGGTTGTAGGGGATGAGGGTTTTGCCCTTTCAAGCCACCTCATGCAGCCCTTTCCTCGACGAGGTTTGGATGCCAAGAGGCGCAATTATAATTTTTGCTTATGTAGAGACAGAAGGTTTGTGGAGTGCGCCTTTGGCATTTTTTCTCATAAATGGTGCGTTTTCCTGTCGCCCATCGAGCTGGCCCCACAAAATGTGAATGTGGTGATCAAGGCGTGTGTAGTGCTGCATAACGACATACGTACCTATAAGTCGACACCTGGTCAAGATGCCCAAATCTATAGACCCCCATCAGGAATAGACACTTTCCAACTCGGAAGATCTGGATCTGCTGGAATGAGAGTGTGGGAATTATTTTGTGATTATTTTATGTCCCCTAACGGTTCTTTCCCTTTTCAGCAGTAGACCTTGACTCATGGACGTTTATTTTTGCCAGTTTTTTGTTTTACCTGGATGGATATCTTTTAATTAGCTTTTTATTTTTGTAGTTAGGGACTCGCAAGATAATGAGGACCCTTGACGTCGGTTGTGAGCTTACATATTTTGCCACCGTGTCTTTTTAGTTTGTATATATAGATTCCTGGAGGTGTATAAACTCCAATTTAAATGTGCCTGTTTTCCATCTACAGGCTACATTTAGGTGCACCTGTGAGGCCTGGGCCATATCAGCCAGTCTTGAGTGGGACTCGCAGACTCCTCCCTCCTCCCATTGCAAGCATGGCTACATGCTGGAGGTAACTGGTGAGCTGTTTGTGAGTCGGCCTCATGTTCCTGTAATTTGCCCACTGGCTTCTGGTATTGCCCATACGGCTCAGGTAGGAGAGTGTTAGGTCCCGGGCTACTTGAGAAACCTTGGCGTGGTGCCCGGGCTTAGACATGTTCTACACCATGGATGTCAAACTCATGGCCCTCCAGATGTTGCAAAACTACAACTCCCATCATTCCCCGATAGCCGTAGTATGCCCAGGCATGATGGGAGTTGTAGTTTTGCAACAGCTGGAGGGCCACGAGTTTGACATCCCTGTTCTACACCGTAGGACATGTTGACTAATCTCTCAATTTTAAAATCAGTTTGAGGGTTTAGTGAGACTGCAGAGTGCACCTGTCTTTGTTATTGTTTTGTTATATTGTTATATTGATTATGACATCCGCACTTGCTACCTTGTGTGGGATGTCTATTGTGGTACTAGTGGTTCGCCGCGGGCATCCTCCACTGTAGGTATTTTGCTGGGGATCGCCATTAGCAACGGGCCACAAGTGCAGGATTTGCTCCCCTGTATATATGCACGACTGCATGTGGGTTTGAGCACCTCCTGCTAATGCCACCGTGTCTTTTTAGTTTGTTTACATATATATTGTTTACAACAAAGAATGTGAAATATGTACTTATACCTCATTCCTACACATTTAGTAAATTTTTTAAAATTTCGCTACACATGTATGCATGCTTTCCCAATAAAGTTGGACTTGGCCGCATTATAATGTACCACAAAAATCTAACCTAAAACGACATTATTTTGTGGAGAACATGTTATGTATATATATGTACAAAAATTTTAAATATGTTGAATAAAGTTTGGAAAAGGTAAGATATATGTAAAATATACATTTATAATAGTCTGTGTACAGTTATATTCAAAACAATCTACACAACAAGTGTATATATATATATATATATATATAGTTAAGTGTATTTGGTTAAGATTACTGTATAGTATATTACTATACAATATATCTTACAATACAGTATACTTACAGTACTATAGTACTAAATTTGTATGATGCCCAGATGGCGAGGGTGGGGGCTGAAACTGTGGCTCAGGGTAGGCTAGTTGGGAAGGGGGCCAGAGTACTGCGATGGGCCAGGTTGAGATGTGATGGGTGCAGACTGCCCATATGCCAAATCAACATTATAATGTGGGCCATATGGGCAAGTAGGTGGCCCATAATGCCTCCTTGGAGGGTGGAATTGTGGAGGAGGCGGTGGTGGAGGCTGTAAGGTCTGGGAAAATGGCATTTGCTGGGGGCCATACAAGTTCCCATGGAGGCACCAATTTTCTAGCGCCCAGTAAATGTTGGTCAGGTCGTTCGGGGGAGTGACTGCATTCAGAACAATATTGAGAGCTGATTGTGTTCTCAATACTCGTTCTGAAGGCAGCTGACGCAAATACGAGACCAGACTATGGGCATAAAGGTCAAACTCATTCTCCTGCCGGGCTCTCGATAAATAATCAAGAACCTGAGTATTGATGTTAGCCTCGGCAGGAGCCATTGCCCATCGTCTGGCCCTGCTAGGTAGAGACAAAGGGGTGGGGGGGGGGGGGGGAATCTGCTTCCGAAACAGGTGGTGGTCTGGATGGTGTCATGCTTGGTCCTGGTGCAGTGTCCACCTGTGCTGGAGTGTCTTCCTCACAAGCACTTGACAGCTGTGGTGCAGACTCCTCCCCTTCCTCCTGTAGGTTGTCCTCCGTTCTTTAAAAATAATACAAAAATAGTACATTAGTAGAACAGTATTTTCATTTATTACTATTCACGTCACATATTACTATAATCCTCAAATTATTTATAGTACATAGTACTACATGAACTACCCAACATATTACATTTTCTTAATTAGAAGTGTCATAGCTGCCCATAAAAACAAAGCCTAATCCACTTGTCATGTTGTTCACCAACTTTTGCTCATGTAAAGGAGTAATTTTTATGGTTGCTAGTGATTAGCAAATATGCCTTTTGAACATGAACATATTAAACCTATATAACATTAAAGGGGTTTTCTCATCTCAGACAATAGGGGCATATCGCTAGGATATGCCCCCATTGTCTTATAGGAGCCCCGAAAGTGAACGGAGAACGCACTGCACATGTGCAGCCGCCCTCCATTCATCTCTATGTGAGAGGCAGGGATTAGCGCTTGGTGGTGGACGGACCTCGGGAAATCTGGGGTCCTCCAGCCACAGCGCTCCCCCGCTCTGTTATCAATATAGGTGCGTGTCCCAGTGGTGGGACCTGCATCTATCAGACAATGGGGGCATATCCTAGCGATATGCCCCTATTGTGTAAGATGGGAATACCCCTTTAACTACATAGTTTGCAAACAGTGTATATGGATAAACATGTAGTGTAGAATTTAACTTTCGGACGCAGCTCCATGACCTCACGCAGGAACATCAGTTGGTCCCGAAACATATATGGCGTTTTCTTGGTGCCCCCGGAACCACTCTTCACCCAGTGTTGCATTTCCTTGCGGAACTGGTCCATGCAGCTCCGCCAACGATTCTTTACCTCATCCACTTGTAAAAAAAAAAAAAAAAAAAAAGGAAAATTAACTAAAATATACAATCCTACAAATGATAACATATGTAACATCCCAGAGTTGTGTTACGAAACTCTTTTACCCCGCTACAATCTCTTAAGAGCATTTACATTGTCATCTAATGTCATTTTACATAACATCCTCACAATGTGTTAAATGTATATTGTTGTCATTCTTCATGTTCACCAGCAGGTGGCAGCAATGTTCTAGCAAGGAGTTAGAGACAGTTTAGTGTTCCTAGGCTGGAATAGTACATTCCAATTTAGCTCCCCCCTCTGTGAACAGAAGTGGGCTGCGCCCACATCCTGCCTCATGGGGAGAGAAGGAAGTTAAGTTAGTGTGCCAGCCACCCCTGCTAGGCGAAGGCTGTGTGTGTAGGAGCTCCCAGATATAGGGATCCAAAGCCAGGATCTTGTCTCGGCTGAGACATTGATCATCATCCCCAGCCTGAGCCTTGCAGGCTCAGCTGGTAGAAGCAAGCAGACCACTCCAGTTCCAGGAAGATTCATACCCTGAGAAGATAGCTGTGAGTACCGTCCAGAGACCCAGGAGAAGGCATATTCCTCCTCAGCTAGTCAGTCCCCAGACAGTAGAAGATAGAAAGCGCAGAAGCCAAATTCCTGCCACATTACAGAGCTACTAAGCAGACGTCTATTCCTGCAAATCTACAGGCACATGATAGAGCAGAAGATATATTCCTACTACACATTGCCAATACCTGCTGGGACCTAGGACAAAAGCTGTACCTTGCTTGGATGAAAGCTACAACCAGTAAAGACAAGTTTGAACTTTACCCAAGGTCTGGATCTCAATTTCTGCTGCAAATCCCTCTATTACTCCTCCTATCACTACACTCAATTTATTGCAAGTGAGCCAGGATCCAGGAGTCCAGCCGTACCCAGGTAGGAGACACCGTTGACACAATTGCTGCCACCATACAGAGACATTATACCACTCTGGCATTCCTAACCTGGTATGTGAGCTACAACATCTTAAAGGGCCCTGCAACAGTACCCTGCGCATGCTGCAATTGGCGTCACGAACAAACTATAGACTATTACACCCATATCCTGACCGAATGCATAATTTGGCGCCCGTGTAACCGTACCACGGTCCGGCTCATTGCACATATGACATGTGCTATGCTAGGAAAGATAACGTATGACATGTGCTATGCTAGGGAAGATGACGTATGACATTTGATATGCTAGGGAAGATAACGTATGACATTTGATATGCTAGGGAAGATAAGGTATGATATGTGCATCTGCTATGCTAGGGAAGATAACGTATGACATGTGCTATGCTAGTGAAGATAATGTATGACATGTGCTATGCTAGGGAAGATAACATATGACATGTGCTATGCTAGGGATGACAGCAAGGATCACACATGTATACATTGGCTACTTACCCAAATTCTGGTGACTTTCCCCATGTGTTTTATCCCAGATGGTTGAAAAAAGCTCCTTGGTTATTTCCACCCAGGCCTCATCTTTTTTGTAATGATCGTGGTAGTCCCCACTCTGCGTATGACAGATGCAGGGCCTCTCTTGAACGAGGACTATCAGCCTCTCTACATACATAGGCCATGGTTTGATAAAGCAATGGTCCGCAAGGGCTGGAAAAGTGTGCTGCAAACAAACTCCTGCCTCATGTGCTGCCTGGGGCCAAACACTGAGCAACTCAACTTCCTGTCTTAAATCCATTCAGTGTTGCTAAGTTACTTGCGTTAAAAACGCAACGCAACGCATGCCATCCGGATGCAATGCGATTTTCACGCAGCTCCATTAATTTCTATGGGGCCTCCGTTAAGTGAAAAACGCTAAATATAGAGCATGCTGCGATTTTCACGCAACGCACAAGTGATGCGTGAAAAACAATGCTCATGTACACAGCCCCATAGAACTGAATCGGTCCGGATTCAGGGCGGGTGCAATGCGTTCACCTCATGCATTGCACCCACGCGGGAATCTCGCCCGTGTGAAAGAGGCCTAAGAGTTTTTTTAGGATAGTTATTTTGAGCTAGATATTGGACATATGTTACTATTAGAGATAGTGAAGCTGACAAAGTGGAATTCGTTATGAATTTCTGGAAAAATTCATTTTGCACCGAATAAAATTTCCTTGCGCTTCGTGGTAACGAATTGCATTTTTTCCTAAAATGGCTGCTGCACGTGTGAGGACATAGAGAAAGGGAGTCTGGGAAGGTGGGATCACCCATACTGACATGCATGCAGCCAATCAGCAACCAGCCAGCCCTGTGATGTCATAGCCCTATAAATACGGCAGCCATCTTAGATTCTGCCATTCACCAGCATACTTAGTGCAGGGAGAGACGTCAGCAGGCGCTAGGGACAGTGATAGGAACAACTTGATTGTGGTGAAAAAAAATGATTTACAAGTGCAGGGATGATTATGAAGATTATTCAAGGTGTAGGGAAAGGATAGGGAGGAATCAATCCACAGCATTTCTGTAGAACAGGGTTCAGTAGGGGAGGTTACAGCCTGGGTAATAGGAACATTCCTATTACACCTTGCAGCATTGACTGGGGATCCAAATTGTCATTATACAGCTCTGTAATTCCAGCAAACCGGTGCAAGTACTATTTGTGCAGCGTCCCACTACGAGTGTGTGGGCACTGCTTAAAGGCACTTTTTACTCTAAATATATGACTCAATTATATGACTTTGTACTAATTTATCTGCAAAATCCCTGTTACCAGGCAGATTAGGTGAAATGTATACATCCCACCACTAGATGGAGATGACACTTAGGTTCTATATATACCTAGTTCAGGCCTAGTGGGAGGGTTGAGAATGGATCAGAGTTTAGAGCAGATCTGAGTAGATCAGATTAGATTTGTGGGAGAGAATGCAGAGTGAAGACTCCACACCACAGATTAGTGAGTGGAGCCAACTTCGCTATGAGGTATTACCAAGGTGTAAGGAGCAGAAGAGCGTTTTCCTTCTGTGGCCGGACTATATACTTGCATCCCTGATCATTAGGAGAGAGTTTGCCTCCCTGGAATAGAAACAAGCTTCCTAAAGATTCATCTGTGATAACAGCCATTATTGAGGGCTACAGACACCTTTGCGCATGGTGTAGGACTTATAGCTTCTGGCAGCCACACCATACTTCTGGGAAACAGGGTAGCTACCTGTCCCAATATTCAGCTTGGAGAGAAAGGACAAGGTATAGGACTGAGCACATCAACGGGAATAAGGTACTCCCCAACCACAGCTCAAATCAAGCCTAAGAAAGCCTGGAAACAGTGGACTTGCAGATTATCTCTAATACCAACAAGAGACTGTATTCTGTACTGCTGCAACCAAAGACATCCACAGTAAAAGTTGTGAGTTGCATCTTACCACTGTCTACCTCATTATTATTACTATTGGTTGTACCACCATTAACGGTACTGGCGTCACAACAAAAAACATCAAGGGACTCAGCCGCAACAAGCACCCTAAGCACCCCTAACATCTTGGCTGATGCCTTCTTACCACAGAGCATGCCCCGGAGGATTTTGTGCTGTCCACCTCAACACTGTGCTGCCAGCCCAGGGAGGCTTTCTGCTAACCGTGAGTAAACTGATGAACTGTGTGTTATTATTTGGCCCCTCATCGGTCCACCGTGCACCTCACGTGTTGCCCCTGCGCTACTGGCTGGCTGCATATCATACAGGCATTAACGGCGGTCATTACAAGGAAATATTTATATGTTTTATTTGCCCTAGTGCGGTGCAGTTGTATGTTCTAAAGCATTTTTTGGCTTACATTAGTGGGAAAAAAGGGCTAAATAGCCGTTGTGTGGTGAAGTGCAAAAATTACAGCCCTTTTCGTCATGTATTAGTGGCAAAAGTAAAATATATTTGCCGCTCAGCTGTGCAGTTATTTGTTTTAAAGCCCTTTTTCCCTGTATTAGTGGAAAAAGAAAAAATATATTTGCCACTCAGAGCTGCAGTTATTTTGTTTTAAAACCCTTTTTTGCATGTATTAGTGGAAAAAGGAAAAATATCTTTGCCACTCAGAGGTGCAGTAAGATAATTTACAGCCTAATTTCCAGTGTATTACTGGCGAAATACAAATATATTCGCCATTCATCATTGCACTTATCTGTTGAAAAGCCTTTTGTGTAAAAATAAAAACAAATTTGGGCCTAATTGCCGTTTAGCGGTGCAGTGACATATTTTACAGCCCAGTTTGCAGTGTATTACTGGCGAAATTCAAATATATTCGCCTTTCATTATTGCACTTATCTGTTGAAAAGCCTTTTGTGTAAAAATAGAAAAAAATTAGGGCCTATTTGCCATTTAGAGGTGCAGTGATATATTCAAAAGCCCTGTTGGCTGTGTATTAGTGGCAAAATGAAAAATATTTGATCTAACATTTGGATATTTGATCTAACAGTATGTTAGGCAGAGAAGTGCCAGGCCCTGCACAGGGGAGTGGCAGAGGCCTAAATGTTTCTGGCGCAGGCACAGATTGCAGCAGAGTAAGGGGGGCGTGGCAGCAGGGGTCACTTCCATAGGCCTGAGCTCCCAGTGTCAGCTAGCGGTCGTGTAGTGACCAGCAACCCAGCGGTTCTTGAATGGTTGACTAGATCTTCGACTTCGTTGCTACTTACATCAGACACCCCCAGCCAAGAGTCAGTGGGTTCGTCAGACACAACCCTTAGTTGGCATGGCCCAGGAGCAGCCCCTGTGCCCTCACCTGTCCTCAACCTGCCTCTGTCCTTTTCTGTTCCCTCACTGCGAGAAGTATTAGATGCTGTAGGCTCTGCTCCACTTTTCAATTTTACAATGTTATAATATACTTTCTATGTTAGAAAGTATATTATAGTGCATTTGTATTGTGCGCCAGTTGTGTGCGGTTCTGCTGCGATACTGCAGGTATATAGAAGGACAAGCGTTATTGGAACAAATAATTTCTACTGGTGTGATATACCAGTCGCCCCCCCAGAAAACTGATTAAACCGGGGTGTTATATACCAATATACTTTCTTTATAGTGCATTTGGGTACTGTATAGTGCATTTGCGCATGCGCGTATGCGAAAATTATTTTGCCGATATTTCGCATTGAAAAAAATTATGAATGGAGATCGCAAATTTGAATAATACATCTGGTATGTCACTGTCCATGTTGTGGGACTATTTGTGCACTTCTAGTAATTATTTCTTGGCTGCAAATATGAGCTGAAGGTTTTTCAGGTTCACCTGCCATTAAAATTAATGGGACCCACCGCGAACTTGCGGTTCACGAACATTTGATCGTGTTCGCACGATCGCATTCGCGAACCGTCCCGGCAGATGTTCGTCTATCACTAGAGGAGACATCCGCCGCTTCCTCCGCTAGACATGCAAGTAGTGATTAGGAGAGTTGAGTGGGAGCTGGTGTTGAGAACGGTCAGGCTCCTGATCCAGAGACGGTTGAAGAGGACATCAGTGACGTGCAGACACTACTCAATGATGATGATGTAGCTGATTGCAATTGAGAGCCGGGTGACAAAGGGGCTTCATCATCATCGGGAGAAGAGGGTGGCAGCTTGCCCGTGAGCCAGTGGCGGAGCCAGCAAGTCGGTAGCGTGGCCGGGAGTCAGCAGGGTGGCAGCAGTGGTAGGTCGGGAGAAAAAAACATGCCCTGGGCTAGACCACCTGCTTCGCGGGAGCCTACCTGCCTGGGAAGTAGCGGTGCAGGGACTCAAGGAGGCAGCGGCGGTAGCAATCAGTGCGTAGTGTTGGGGGTAAAATCACCTACTCAGCGGTGTGGCAGTTTTTTTTAAAGCCACCGGAGGAGGTGAACGTGGCCATATGTAGAATCTGTGGGCAGAAGGTGAAGCTTGGCCAGGGTGTCAATGTTCGCACTACGGCCCTGCTTCAACATATGCAGCATCGCCATAAAGTGGCCTTGGAGAACTGTGGCTCCGATGTGATGGTCCAGCCTGCCGCATTAACCGCTGCATCACCCACTGGCACACACCTGGTTTCTGGAAATCAAGGCTCCACCACCTCAGCCAAAGGGAGCTGTCTGTCCTTCTCATCATCTGCCGGTCCTGATGCTCCTGCTCCTCCTCCTACTCCTGGTCACGCATTCCATCAGCAATCGATCACCAAAGCGACAGAAGCTGCCAAGAGACAACAGTATGCGTGCACTCATCCAACAGCACAGAAGCTGAATGTGCTCCTGTCCAAGTTGCTTTAGCTGCAGTCCCTCCCTTTCCAAGTGGCGGACTCTGCACCTGTCAGAGAACTGATGTCTTGTGCCGAGCTGAGATGGAGAGTCCCAAACCGTTATTTCTTTGCCAAAAAGGCAGTACCAGCCCTGCACACACATGTAGAACAGATGGTGGGCCAGTCCTTGAGCCTGTCAGTGTCTGCCAAAGTGCACAGCAGCGCTGACGTGTGGAGCTGCAACTACGGTTAGGGACAATACATGTCCTTTACAGCCCACTTGGTGAATGTGGTTCCTGCACAGCAACACCAGCAACTTGGCCAGGTGACGCCGCTTCCACCTCCACGTTTCCACGTCATTGGTCCAGCTACAATGTCCGCCGCTGCCTCCTCATCCTTCACCGTGTCCTCAGACTCCACTGCAGGGAAAATGCACATTGCACCTTCAGCATACCACATGTGCAGGGCACGGCGGTGTCACGCTGTTCTGCACCTCGTTTGCCTGGGCGAACGGAGTAACACAGGGGAGGAACTGCTCCATGTTCTTCAGCAAGAAATCGAATCCTGGCTTTCTCCGTGACAACTGAAAATCGGAACTATGGTGTGCGACAATGGGAAGAACATTGTGTCGGCGCTGTGTCAAGGAGGGCTGAGCTATGCACCCTGCATGGCACACGTGTTTAATCTGTTTGTCAAGCGGTTCCTGGAGTCTTCCACCCAACTGCAAGACATCTTAAAAATGGCCAGGAAACCTGAACCAGCAGGTGGTGTCATACTTGGAGTGCATGCACCCTGCCAGCCGACCTTGAAGATCCTCTGGACTACTGGGCAGCCAAACTGGATTTCTAGCTGCAACTGGACGAGTTTGCCCTGGAAAAGCTGTCCTGCCCGGCCAGCAGTGTGGCATTAGAGCAGGTGTTTAGTGCAGCGGGGGCCATAGTTACCCCAAGAAGAACCCGCCTGACCACCAAAAATGTGGAGAGATTGACCTTTGTAAAGATGAATCAGGTGTGGATCAGCCTGGATTTCCACCCACCAATTCCTGATGCATCAGACTAACACAACACCAACACTTGGTTTCTTCTGGCTACCTGCCTCAGCTACTATTCTGATGCTGACACCCGCCTGATGCCAAGTGCTCCTTCTTTCACCCACCATCTTCAGCGGGTACTGGTATTGCCACCCACCTCCACACTATGTCTCCTTGCCACTCTGTGGTCTTCTGATGCTGCTCCTACCTCAACTCTATGTCACTTTGCCACTCTGTGGCCTACTGATGCTGCCTCCACCTCCAAAGTATGTCACCTTGCCACTCTGTGGCCTCCTGATGCTGCCACCACCTCCACACTGTCATTGTGCCACTCTGTGGCCTCCTGATGCTGCCGCCACCTCCACACTCTGTCATTGTGCCACTCTGTGGCCTACTGATGCTGCCGCCACCACCTCCAAACTATGTTACCTTGCCACTCTGTGGCCTCCTGATGCTGCCGCCACCTCCACACTCTGTCATTGTGCTACTCTGTTGCCTCCTTATGCTGCTTTCACCACACTACTATGTCATAGGGCCACTCTGTGGACTTTTCATGCTGTTCCCACCCTCCCTACTTCATTGCTGTGCCACTATTTAGCCTTTTTGGCTTGGCTGACATCATCATCTATTTAACCCTTCCTCTGATCTGTCATAAGGAAGGTAAAATGAGACACACAACGGATCCTGTCTGTGTAGCAGCTGTAAGGCCTGTATGGTCCCATCAGAATTAGCTTGTGATTTGGTAGCCAAAAGCAAGAGTGGGTACAAAACACAGAAGACATGCAAATATTCCTTTCACGTGTCATCTCTGTTTTGGATCCACTCCTGTTTTTTTTGGGCATTAGCAATACTGATGGATTACTGACCAAATGCTGACTGAGTGAAGGGCGGATGCCCCACAGACAGGATCCGTTTTTTTGTGGGTTATTGTTCTGATGGATCAGAGGAAAGGCAAAATAATGAGTGACATCCACACAAACTTACTGCTGACACCCTCTCCTCTCTACTTGTATAAGCGTTTAATAGAACAGGTTCTGTAGACATCTATGTGGAATCAGCTGGCGCCGGTGTAAAAGGAGTGCGATTCTTCTTGGCGCTAACATCGACCTGTAAGGCTGAGTTCATACATGAGTTATTTGGTCAGTTTTGGCCCCGTGACTGCCCAAATAAGTGAAGTGTGCAGTTGCAATGGTCAGGATACGGGTTGTTAAAGTTCTGTAATTGTCATGACGCCAATTGAAGTGTGCGCGGGGTACTACCCCAGGGCCGTTCCAAGGTGTTATAACGCACGTCCCATATTAGGAATGCCAGAGTGGTGTAATGGCCTATAATGTCTCTATAGGGTGGTGGTAATTGTGTCGACGGTGTCTCCTACCTAGGTACAACTGTACTCCTGTCTTCTGGCTCACTTGCAATAAATTTGAGTGTAGTGATAGTAGGAGTAATAGTGGAATTTTGCAGCAGAAATTATGTCCAGACCTTTAGATGAAGTTCAAACGTTTCTTTACTGAAGATAACGTGTATCCAAGCAGTATACAGCCTTTGTCTCTGGTCCCAGCAGGTTTTAGCAATGACTGGCAGGAAATGAATGCTTCTGTTTTAAATGTGAGCTTGCAGGATAAGTCGTCTGCTTCGTAACTCTGAAATTGTGGCAGGAACTAATTTTCTGCACTTTTCTGTAACTTCTGCTATATGGGGACAGACTAGCGGAATGGCTTCTCCTAGGTCTCTGAACTTAACTCACAGATGATTTCTCAGGGGATGCTTTCTTCCTGGAACTCTGGAGATTGTAGTTAGTTTTCTGCTTCAATTGAGAAAATACAAAGAAGCCAGCAGCACTCCAGTAAGGTCAAGGAATCAACGTGGTTTATTCACCCAGTGTCAAATAGCGACGTTTCAACCGCTTGTTGCGGTCTTTCTCAAGCTATGTAAACATGTGTTACAACAGCAGTATATAAAGGTGTATCAATTCATTGTATAAAATATCCAATTAAGTTAAAAACAATCAAAATTCATAGAAGCTATGTTTAAATAAATACAAGCTCATCGACATCAATCTGAAATTACATGTGGTACAAATAAAGTGACAGTGCCTCATGAAGAAATACATAATACATAACAAAAATACATGATCAAATATAATTGATGATTAAAAAATACAAGTGTTCCCAATGAGTGGTGTTGATTAAAAACGTACAAAGCTGTACGCTGAGCAAAGCGGTCTCGAGAACGTTCACATTCAGTTACTGCGCGCGCGCGGGATCACTGTATCTCGCGGTATCTCAGGCGCAAAGGAACTCAATGGAAACCTCATCAAAGATGGCCAAATCTGAGAATACCCACATGTGCGCATGCCCGAGCAATAGTTGCCACCCAACACAAGGTCATGTGACAATTGTCACATGATCCGGATCAAGACAAGTAAACAAAATTGTAGACATATACAGGATCACAGCGACTGACAGAGAATCAGGACTGTATCAACAGTCAGTGATTCCCTAATGGTAAGTGGTGGAGATGCCGCCATGGATCCCCAGAGCCAAGTGTCCCCCCAACCTACTTTACGCTGTACAGACCCAACATTGAACTACAATTAAACACAGGATTAAAAATGTCTCACAGTCAAGACCGACCGGGTCTGCAGTCAAGTCATCACTGTTATAGGGAGACGATGGCATTGGCACGGGTCACCGTGTCAAACCGTCAACGCGCTCAAAAAGACCTTAAAGGGATTCTGTCACCTCCCCTCAGCCAAAAAACGATTTAAAAGCAGCCATGCAGCACAGCTTACCTGGATTAAGCTGTGCTCTTTTATCTTGAAATCCGTCCAGCAGTTACTGAAAAAAACGACTTTGATCGATATGTAAATGTGTCCTGAAGGTGCCCAGAGGGGCGTTTTTTTCTTCTTAGTGAGCCCAGTACCGCCCCTCTTTCAGTGCCCAGCCCGCCTTCCTTGTACTTTCTAACCGCCGCCCCCAGCCTGCCACAGCCTCTCCTCCCTCTCCTCCCCCTCCCTCACGCCGAACGAAGTCTCGCACAGGCGCAGTACCCACTGAGGGCTGCGCCTGTGCGATCAGCAGGAGACTGAGGGCAGCAGCTTCATCTTCGTCACTGGGCATGCGCCGAGCCCAGTGACGTCCGATGCTTGCTCTTCCCTGCTGACTGAGGGAAGAGCTAACATCGGACGTCACTGGGCTCGGCGCACGCCCAGTGACGAAGATGAAGCTGCCGCCCTCAGTCTCCTGATGATCGCACAGGCGCAGCCCTCAGTGGGTACTGCGCCTGTGCGAGACTTCGTTCGGCGTGAGGGAGGGGGAGGAGAGGGAGGAGAGGCTGTGGCAAGGCTGGGGGCGGCGGTTAGAAAGTACAAGGAAGGCGGGCTGGGCACTGAAAGAGGGGCGGTACTGGGCTCACTAAGAAGAAAAAAACGCCCCTCTGGGCACCTTCAGGACACATTTACATATCGATCAAAGTCGTTTTTTTCAGTAACTGCTGGACGGATTTCAAGATAAAAGAGCACAGCTTAATCTAGGTAAGCTGTGTTGCATGGCTGCTTTTAAATCGTTTTTTGGCTGTGGGGAGGTGACAGAATCCCTTTAAATAAATCCAAACGTATACCCAATGTAAATTGAAACCAGACATGGTGTAACCCCTAAATGAGGGGGAACACCTTCTCAATGTTTCCAAAAAATACGAATAGTCAAGTGTACAGGTGGACCAAGAATTGCAATATGTAGCACGACACATGTATGGCATTGTATAAACATGGTCATCCTAAAGATGTTAACAAAATATAGAAAAAAATGAATGCTGATAGCTGATGTAAGGCCGTGATGCTTGTATCTTCACACAGGATGCCAACTGGAGTTGCAATTCGTGACTGAATCTAAAAATAATTTTATGAAAAAGAGAAAATATTACTCATTATATGATCTACTTATATCTAAGCTTAGTTGTATTATACACATGTCCAAAAGGACTACACTAGGGGAGGAGAACAACACGGCACACGGGGAGAGACACCACTAATTCACCCTAAAGTCAACGTTCAGGCCATTTGGTTTAAGAGTCTTCAAAGTGAATATCCAAAATAATTCTCGCTTTTTAAGGAGAGCTTTCCTATCACCACCACGTCTGCCCATCTGTACCTGCTGCAATACACAAAACCTTAGATCTTTTTCAGAGTGACCTGCCTCCTTAAAATGCTTGGAGATTGGCAAATCCATTTTCTCCTTCCTAATGGAATATCTATGCTGGTTTAAACGTGTTTTAACATCCCACGTGGTCTCCCCAACATACCACGCCTCACATGGACATGACAGTAGGTAGACCACGTAGGACGAATCGCACGTCAGATATTGAGCAATCTTAGTAATTTTATTTGTCACAGGATTAAGGGAGGAGTCCCCCTTAAGCATGAGGCAGCAATTCACACAATGGTAGCATGGATAACAACCAGTCCGTGTGGAGCCACATAGTGACCTCACAGTGGTCCTGTTGCTGCCCACATCAGACTTGACTAATCTATCAACCAAGTTCTGCTCCCTACGGTAGGAGAAAAGTGGGGGTGTCCAAAACTCTTCAATCTGGGGGAAACTATTACCAATGATCTTCCAATGTTTTCTGATGGCAGACACAATTTGCAGACTGTCAGCAGAATACTGTGAGATTAAAGGAATGCGCGGGGCTACTGTGGTTTCATTGCAGGGAGTTTGCGCCTGGTTAGTATCAAATCGCAACCTGCTCTCTGCAATGAGTTTCTTGGGGTACCCTCGAACTGCAAATTTCTTACTCATTTCCATAAACCGTACATCCCTAATGGATTTATCCCTCACAATCCTCCTAAAACGGAGGAATTGGCTATATGGTAGCGACTGAATCATGGAACGTGGGTGGTGGCTGTCAAAGCATAACAAAGTGTTCTTATCAGTACTTTTCACATACAAATCAGTGGTTAGGCCATGACCCTTGACCTGGACTTCTGTGTCCAGAAATTGTAGTTTCTGAGTTGAATGGACAACAGTAAACTTCACAGTGGAATCGATTTCATTGAGATATGCGTGTAACGCGAGGAGGCCTAACGTGTCGCCCGTCCACACCAAAAAGATGTCATCGATATAGCGCCACCGCCCCAGAACATGTCTGAAGTGGTGGCTGCCATAGACGAACGACTCCTCAAGGTGGGACATATAGATGTTGGCTTAAGTGGGTGCCACGTTGGACCCCATCGCAGTCCCACGCAACTGTACAAAGAAATCGTCTTGAAATAAAAAATAATTCTTAGTCAACACAAACTTCAATAGTGTCAAAATGAAAAGTTGACAAGTCTCAGTGTAGTCAGATTGCATCAGACACCTTTGTACAGCCTGAAGGCCCAACTCATGGTCAATTGACGTGTACAAGCTGCAGACATCGAATGATACCAAGGTGGCCCCCATAGGCATGCAAAGGTCATCAATTTTTGACAAAAAATCCCCAGTATCCTTGATGTAAGATTTCGAGGAGATAGCATACTTGCGTAAAAGCTTGTCTAGGAAAATAGCCACATTGCAAAATAGGGAGCCCCTCCCCGACACAATAGGTCACCCGGGAGGGGACTCCAACCTCTTGTGGATCTTGGGTAAGGTGTACAGTATAGGCGTACAAGGTTTGTAACAATATAAATATGTGAGAAGTTTTCCTAGACAAGCTTTTACGCAAGTATGCCATCTCCTCCAAATCTTACATCAAGGATACTGGGGATTTTTTGGTCAAAAATTGATGACCTTTGCGTGCCTGTGGGGGCCACCTTGGTATAATTCGATGTCTGCAGCTTGTACACGTCGATTGACCATGAGTTGGGCCTTCAGGCTGTACAAAGGTGTCTGATGCAATCTGACTACACTGAGACTTGTCAACTTTTCATTTTGACACTATTGATGTTTGTGTTGACTAAAAATTATTTTTTATTTCAAGACGATATCTACAGTTGCGTGGGACTGCGATGGGGTCCAACGTGGTGCCCACTTATGCCAACATCTATATGTCCCACCTTGAGGAGTCATTTGTCTATGGCAGCCACCACTTCAGACATGTTCTGGGGTAGTGGCGCTATATCGACGACATCTTCTTGGTGTGCGACACGTTGGGCCTCCTCGCGTTCCACGTATATCTCAATGAAATCGATCCCACTGTGAAGTTTACTGTTGTCCATTCAACTCAGAAACTACAATTTCTGGACACAGAAGTCCAGGTCAAGGGTCAGGGCCTAACCACTGATTTGTATGTGAAAAAGTACTGATAAGAACACTTTGTTACGCTTTGACAGCCACCACCCACGTTCCATGATTCAGTCGCTACCATATAGCCAATTCCTCCGTGTTAGGAGGATTGTGAAGGATAAATCCATTAGGGATGTACGGTTTATGGAAATGAGTAAGAAATTTGCAGTTTGAGGGTAACCCAAGAAACTCATTGCAGAGAGCAGGTTACGGTTTGATACTAACCAGGCGCAAACTCCCTGCACAGTAGCCCCGCGCATTTCTTTCATCTCACAGTATTCTGCTGACAGTCCGCAAATTGTGTCTGTCATTAGAAAACATTGAAAGATCATTGGTAATAGTTTCCCCCAGATTGAAGAGTTTCGGACACCCCCACTTTTCTCCTACCGTAGGGGGCAGAACTTGGGTGATAGATTAGTCAAGTCTGATGTGGGCAGCAACAAGACCACTGTGAGGTCACTATGTGGCTCCACACGGACTGGTTGTTATCCATGCTACCATTGCGTGAATTGCTGCTTCATGCTTAAGAGGGACTCCTCCCTTAATCCTGTGACAAATAAAATTATTAAGATTGCTCAAAATTTGACGTGCGATTCGTCCTACGTGGTCTACCTACTGTCATGTCCATGTGAAGCGTGGTATGTTGGGGAGACCACGTGGGATGTTAAAAACGTTTAAACCAGCATAGATATTCCATTAGGAAGGAGAAAATGGATTTGCCAGTCTCCAAGCATTTTAAGGAGGCAGGTCACTCTGAAAAAGATCTAGGGTTTTTTGTATTGCAGCAGGTACAGATGGGCAGACGTGGTGGTTATAGGAAAGCTCTCCTTAAAAAGCGAGAATTATTTTGGATATTCACTTTGAAGATCCTTAAACCAAATGGCCTGAACGTTGACTTTAGGGTGAATTAGTGGTGTCTCTCCCCGTGAGCCGTGTTGTTCTCCTCCCCTGGTGTAGTCCTTTTGGACATGTGTATAATACAACTAAGCTTAGATACAAGTAGATTATATAATGAGTAATATTTTCTTTTTCATAAAATTAGTTTTAGATTCAGCTACGAATTGCAACACCAGTTGGCATCCTGTGTGAAGATACAAGCATCACGGCCTTACATCAGCTATCCACATTCCGTTTTTTCTATATTTTGTTAACATCTTTAGGATGGCCATGTTTATACAATGCCATACATGTGTCGTGCTACATATTGCAATTCTTGGTCCACCTGTACACTTGACTATTCGTATTTTTTGGAAACATTAAGATGGTGTTTCCCCCTCATTTAGGGGTTACACCATGTCTGGTTTCAATTTACATTGGGTATACATTTAGATTTATTTAAGGTCTTTTGGAGCGCATTGACGGTTTGACACGGTGACCCGTGCCAACCCCATCGTCTCCCTATAACAGTGATGACTTGACTGCAGACCCGGTCGGTCTTGACTGTGAGACATTTTTAATCCTGCGTTTAATAGTAGTTCAATGTTGGGTCTGTACAGCGTAAAGTAGGTTGGGGGGACGCTTGGCTCTGGGGATCCAGAACCACAGTGTGTATGCATGACAGCAAATTAATTCAAATGGGGGGCATAGAACCCTTGTTCTTGTGATAGATGGGGGTTTCTAAGGTGGGACCCCCAGCAATCAGATGCTTAGCTTCTTTTCTGTAGACAAGAAACATGATTTGTTTTGGGGAAGCCATTTTAAGGGGTTGTGCAGCCTCATATTAATGTTTAAACCCCCAACCCCAATCTGCTGTTGTAACAGTAACGTACACACACACACAGGGGGGAGGATAGTGACCACTGTGCTCCACCCTCACCCCTGGCCCTGCCTACTTGCCTCACGAGTCCTGATGACAGGGGACAACTGGACGGCAGTCCCTAACTTAGAATACGTGCGGGAAGGACAGACAAGACAAATAACGGATAGTGAACGGACCAGGTCAAAACCAAGAGGACAACGCAGTACAGAGGGATAAGCAAAGAAAGGTCAGGAGAAGCCGGGGTCATAAATACCAGGAGAATCGAGAAGTACCAAAGGAGTCCGCAAAGAATAGTCAGATGGAAAGTATGAATATACGATGATTAGGATGAGATCTGATCTTCTTGAAGTTGAAGGAGGGGGGAGTGAGGGGGGAGGGAGGGTTTTTGAGTTATGGCTTGATTGACTCATTATATCAATCCTTAGTAAATTCATTATTGGACTTATGTAATATACCTCTGTAAGCACTGAATTGTGTACAATGTAACTGAATGAATGAACCAAAAAAGAATAAAAATTTGGTTTAAAAAAAAAAGAATAGTCAGGTGGAAGCCGAGGTCAATATACCAGGAAGGATGCACAGTACAGGAGGAGCAGGCAAAGGATTGTCAGGGAACAGGATCAGGTAAGTACACAGGTATCCAACAACTGCCAGGAACCTAAAATTAACAGGCAACCTGTGGCCAGCAGGCTACCTGTATTTATAGTGGGGAGTGAGGGTCATGTGACGTGGCCAGCGTCACATGACCGACAGACCGACCAGTCGAGCACCGAGTGATCAGCTCGGCGCTCAAGGCAGACCTAGGAGCAGGGAGCCTCCCAGCTAGCAAAGCCGCCCTGGGAACGAGGTCAAACACAGATCCTCGCTCCCAAAGCTAAGCAGCAGGTCTGCAGCTGATGGGCGACCGAGTGCGCCTTCGACACCCCGTTACAGCTGTGTGGGATTTGATGAGTGGGCATTTGCCAGTTTTCTCTCTAAGTCTCTCATTACATTTTGCTGGTTGCTACCACTTTTAACTGGTATCATAGGGTCTCCCTTAGCTGGCCAGATAAAGTAGGTTAAGTCACTTATGCATCCCTAAATAAATAGATAGTTAGATAGGGGATCATTGTTGAGCAATGTTTCTGTCTTTTTGGACAAAACATTGCACAATTTTGCTATGTTGGCTAAGTGTTATATACAGGACACAACAGATTTTTTGAATAAGTTGTCAGATGTTGCCATTACTTCAGATGTTATTATGGCCTCTTTTGATATAGTCAGCCTTTACACATGGATTAGGCACGATTTTGGTAACAATGCTGTAAAAATTAGCACTTAAACAATCTGACCTTTCATTAGGTTGTGAGGACTTTGTCTTAACACTACTTCATGCACTACTTACCCATAATTATTTTCTGTTTGGCGGTAGAGTTGAGCGAACACCTGGATGTTCGGGTTCGAGAAGTGCGGCCGAACTTCCCGGAAATGTTCGGGTTCAGGATTCGAACTCAACCCGAACTTCGCCCCGAACCCGAACCCCATTGAAGTCAATGGGGACCCGAACTTTTCGGCACTAAAAAGGCTGTAAAACAGCCCAGGAAAGGGCTAGAGGACTGCAAAAGACAGCAAAATGTAGGTAAATCCCCTGCAAACAAATGTGGATATGGAAATGAATTGAAATAAAATAAATACAAATTAACCAATATCAATTGGAGAAAGGTCCCATAGCAGAGGATCAGGCTTCATGTCATAGCAGAGAATCAGGCTTCACGTCACCCACCATTGGAACAGGCCATTGTCAGATATTTAGGCCCCGGCACCCAGACAGAGGAGAGAGGTCCCATTGCAGAGAATCAGGCTTCATGTCATAGCAGAGAATCAGGCTTCACGTCACCCACCATTGGAACAGGCCATTGTCAGATATTTAGGCCCCGGCACCCAGACGAAAGAGAGAGGTCCCATAGCAGAGTATCAGGCTTCATGTCATAGCAGAGAATCAGGCTTCATGTCACCCACCACTGGAACAGGCCACTGTCAGATATTTTTAGGCCCCGGCACCCAGACAGAGGAGAGAGGTCCCATAGCAGAGAATCAGGCTTCATGTCATAGCAGAGAATCAGGCTTCATGTCACCCACCACTGGAACAGGCCATTGTCAGATATTTTTAGGCCCCGGCACCCAGACAGAGGAGAGAGGTCCCATAGCAGAGAATCAGGCTTCATGTCATAGCAGAGAATCATGCTTCATGTCACCCAACACTGGAACAGGCCACTGTCAGATATTTTTAGGCCCCGACACCCAGACAGAGGAGAGAGGTCCCATAGCAGAGAATCAGGCTTCATGTCATAGCAGAGAATCATGCCTTATGTCACCCAACACTGGAACAGGCCACTGTCAGATATTTTTAGGCCCCGGCACCCAGATAGAGGAGAGAGGTCCCATAGCAGATAATCAGGCTTCATGTCATGGCAGAGAATCATGCTTCTTGTCAACCAACACTGGAACAGGCCACTGTCAGATATTTTTAGGCCCCGGCACCCAGACAGAGGAGAGAGGTCCCATAGCAGAGAATCAGGCTTCATGTCATAGCAGAGAATCATGCCTTATGTCACCCAACACTGGAACAGGCCACTGTCAGATATTTTTAGGCCCCGGCACCCAGATAGAGGAGAGAGGTCCCATAGCAGATAATCAGGCTTCATGTCATGGCAGAGAATCATGCTTCATGTCACCCAACACTGGAACAGGCCACTGTCAGATATTTTTAGGCCCCGGCACCCAGACAGAGGAGAGGTTCATTCAACTTTGGGTTGCCCCGCAATATAATGGTAAAATGAAAATAAAAAGAGGATTGAATGAGGAAGTGCCCTGGAGTACAATAATATATGGTTAAGGGGAGGTAGTTATAAATGTCTAATCTGCACAAGGGATGGACAGGTCCTGTGGGATCCATGCCTGGTTCATTTTTATGAACGTCAGCTTGTCCACATTGGCTGTAGACAGGCGGCTGCGTTTGTCTGTAATGACGCCCCCTGGCGTGCTGAATACACGTTCAGACAAAACGCTGGACGCTGGACAGGCCAGCACCTCCAAGGCATAAAAGGCTAGCTCTGGCCACGTGGACAATTTGGAGACCCAGAAGTTGAATGGGGCCAAACCATCAGTCAGTACGTGGAGGGGTGTGCACACATACTGTTCCACCATGTTAGTGAAATGTTGCCTCCTGCTAACACGTTCCGTATCAGGTGGTGGTGCAGTTAGCTGTGGCGTGTTGACAAAACTTTTCCACATCTCACAGCTGCGTTGGCGACCTCTTGCTCCTCCTCTGTCTTCGCCTTGGGCTTCCACTTGTTCCCCTGTGACATTTGGGAATGCTCTCAGTAGCGCGTCTACCAATGTGCGCTTGTACTCGCGCATCTTCCTTTCACGTTCCAGTGCAGGAAGTAAGGTGGGCACATTGTCTTTGTACCGTGGATCCAGCAGGGTGGCAACCCAGTAGTCCGCACACTTTAAAATGTGGGCAACTCTGCTGTCGTTGCGCAGGGACTGCAGCATGTAGTCGCTCATGTGTGCCAGGCTGCCCAGAAGTAAGGACAAGCTGTCCTCTGTGGGAAGCGTATCGTCATTGTCCTGCGTTTCCCCCGAGCCACGCACCAGTGATGGGCCCGAGCTGCGTTGGGTGCCACCCCGCTGTGAACCTGCTTCATCCTCATCCTCATCCTTGTCCTCCTCGTCCTCCAGTAGTGGGCCCTGGCTGGCCACATTTGTACCTGGCCTCTGCTGTTGCAAAAAAACTCCCTCTGAGTCACTTCGAAGAGACTGGCCTGAAAGTGCTAAAAATGACCCCTCTTCCTCCTCCTCCTCCTCCTCCTCCTCCTCCTCCTCCTGGGCCACCTCCTCTTCCATCATCGCCCTAAGTGTTTTCTCAAGGAGACATAGAAGTGGTATTGTAACGCTGATAACGGCGTCATCGCCACTGGCCATGTTGATGGAGTACTCGAAACAGCGCAACAGGGCACACAGGTCTCGCATGGAGGCCCAGTCATTGGTGGTGAAGTGGTGCTGTTCCGTAGTGCGACTGACCCGTGTGTGCTGCAGCTGAAACTCCACTATGGCCTGCTGCTGCTCGCACAGTCTGTCCAGCATGTGCAAGGTGGAGTTCCACCTGGTGGGCACGTTGCATATGAGGCGGTGAGCGGGAAGGCCGAAGTTACGCTGTAGCGCAGACAGGCGAGCAGCGGCAGGATGTGAACGCCGGAAGCGCGAACAGACGGCCCGCAATTTATGCAGCAGCTCTGACATGTCGGGGTAGTTGTCAATGAACTTTCGCCCATTTAAGATTTCGCCCATTATCGCACACCACCAAGCCGGGCTTGAGGCTCAACGGCAGCAACCACTCGTCGGTCTGTTGTTCTATACCCCGCCACAACTCTGGTGCGGTGTGGGGCCTGTCCCCCAAACATATGAGTTTCAGAATGGCCTGCTGACGTTTACCCCGTGCTGTGCTGAAGTTGGTGGTGAAGGTGTGTGGCTGACTGGATGAGCAGGTGGAAGAAGAGGAGGAGGAAGCCGAGTAGGAGGAGGAAGCAACAGGAGGCAAAGAATGTTGCCCTGCGATCCTTGGCGGCGGAAGGACGTGCGCCAAACAGCTCTCCGCCTGGGGCCCAGCAGCCACTACATTTACCCAGTGTGCAGTTAGGGAGATATAGCATCCCTGGCCGTGCTTACTGGTCCACGTATCTGTGGTTAGGTGGACCTTGCCACAGATGGCGTTGTGCAGTGCACACTTGATTTTATCGGATACTTGGTTGTGCAGGGAAGGCACGACTGTCTTGGAGAAGTAATGGTGGCTGGGAACAATATACTGTGAGACATGAGCTGTTTGAAGCTGTCTGTGTCCACCAGCCTAAATGACAGCATTTCATAGGCCAGTAGTTTAGAAATGCTGGCATTAAGGGCCAGGGATCGAGGGTGGCTAGGTGGGAATTTACGCTTTCTCTCAAATGTTTGTGAGATGGAGAGCTGAACGCTGCCGTGTGACATGGTTGAGATGCTTGGTGTTGGTGGTACATCCTCTGTTTGCTGGGCGGCAGGTGCCAACATTCCTCCAGAGGCGGAGGAAGAGGCCGAGGCGGCAGCAGCAGAAGAGGCAGCAGGGGGAGCCTGAGTGAGTTCCTTGTTTTTAAGGTGTTTACTCCACTGCAGTTCATGCTTTGCATGCAGATGCCTGGTCATGCAGGTTGTGCTAAGGTTCAGAACGTTAATGCCTCGCTTCAGGCTCTGATGGCACAGCGTGCAAACCACTCGGGTCTTGTCGTCAGCACATTGTTTGAAGAACTGCAATGCCAGGGAACTCATTGAAGCTGCCTTTGGGGTGCTCGGTCCCAGATGGCGGTGGCCAGTAGCAGACGGACTCTCTTGGCGGCGGGTGTTTTGCTTTTGCCCACTGCTCCCTCTTTTGCTACGCTGTTGGCTCAGTCTCACCACTGCCTCTTCCTCTGAACTCTGAAAGTCAGTGGCACGACCTTCATTCCATGTGGGGTCTAGGACCTCATCGTTCCCTGCATCGTCTTCCACCCAGTCTTCCTCGCTGACCTCCTGTTCAGTCTGCACACTGGAGAAAGACGCAGCAGTTGGCACCTGTGTTTCGTCATTATCAGAGATGTGCTGAGGTGGTATTCCCATGTCCTCATCATCAGGAAACATAAGTGGTTGTCCGTCAGTGCATTCTATGTCTTCCACCGCTGGGGAAGGGCTAGGTGGATGCCCTTGGGAAACCCTGCCAGCAGAGTCTTCAAACAGCATAAGAGACTGCTGCATAACTTGAGGCTCAGACAGTTTCCCTGGTATGCATGGGGGTGATGTGACAGACTGATGGGCTTGGTTTTCAGGCGCCATCTGTGCGCTTTCTGCTCGATCCACTGTCAGCCACCCAATTGACTAATGCCTGTACCTGCTCAGGCCTTACTATCCTTAGAACGGCATTGGGCCCCACCAAATATCGCTGTAAATTCTGGCGGCTACTGGAACCTGAGGTAGTTGGTTCACTAGGACGTGTGGCTGTGGCAGAACGGCCACATCCTCTCCCAGCACCAGAGGGTCCACTAACACCACCACGACCATGTCCGCGTCCCTTACTAGATGTTTTCCTCATTGTTACCGTTCACCACAATAAGAAAAAAATTATTTGTCCCAATGTATTGAATTCAAATTCAGGCATTTTTTACAGGCACCTAATACTATCTGGCTATCTATTTAGGTACTGTATTACACTAATACAGGCACAGCAGTAACAACAGATTTAGCTGAATATAAATTGTAGGCCTAGTATTTAGGCGCTGGATGACAGGTATCCCTTTTACGGACAGAATTAGACTTGGAAATGCACGGTAGCGTGTGAAGTTATTGAGGATGACTCTATCAGCACCTTCAATGTAATATACCCTTTTATGGATAGATTTAAACTTGGCCTGATACAGCAGAAACCACTGATTTAGGGAATTGCTAAGTTGGGAATTGTATTTCAACCCAGAACAAAAATATATCCTTTGCCAGACAGCAGACAGTATTACAATTGGCTAGCCACAGCTGAAAGACCAGATTTAGGGTACTGCTATTTTGGCAATTGTATTTCACCCCTCAATAAAATAGCAAGCACAGCCAAGCACCTGATGTAGGATATAGCAACAAAAAAAAAACACACTATTGATGGTTAAATGTATTTGGTGGCAGCTTGTGCTGGCGCACCACAAGACACAAAATGGCCGCCGATCACCCCAGAAAAAAGTGACAGAAAAACGCTCTGGGCAGCCTAAAAACAGTGAGCAATTAAATAGCAGAAGTTGAATGATTCACAGCTGTAGATCGATCACTTCATTAAATGTTTTGGAGGAGTTAATCCCTGCCTAATCTCGCCCTAACAGCAGCAGCTGCATCCTCTCCCTACACTGATCAGAGCAGAGTGACGTGCGGCGCTACGTGACTCCAGCTTAAATAGAGGCTGGGTCACATGCTGCACTGGCCAATCACAGCCATGCCAATAGTAGGCATGGCTGTGATGGCCTCTTGGGGCAAGTAGTATGACGCTTGTTGATTGTCTGCTTTGCAGTCTTTCAAAAAGCGCCAAGAAAGCGACGAACACTGAACCCGAACCCAGACTTTTACGAAAATGTTCAGGTTCGGGTCCGTGTCACGGACACCCCAAAATTCGGTACGAACCCGAACTATACAGTTCGGGTTCGCTCATCCCTATTTGGCGGCTATTTTTATCTCCAACTGAAGGGGACCGCCATGGAGTCTAATGTGGCGCCGCCCTTTGCCAACATGTGGTCTCCTTCTTGGAAGAGACTTTCATCTATGTATCGCCCCACTGCAAACATGTTTTGAGATGGTGGCAATACATAGATGACATTTTTTTTATTTGGACAGGGACTGAACAACAATTGCAAAAAAATAAATCTTTTTTTGAATACCATTGACAGTGACATTACATTTACATTAAGTTATTCAAGCGAACAGATTCATTTTCTTGACATATTAATAACTTTAAATGATAGACAATTCAGTACTGAGGTATACATTAAGTCTACTGACAAAAACACTTTGGTAAGATACAATAGTGCCCACCCTAGGGCCATGATCAAGTCTCTTCCATATAGTCAGTACATGCATGCTAAACAGATGATACACATCATCTTGATTGGACACAAGAATGAATAAGTCGTTCAAGGAAAGGGGTTTTCCCAATACGGTATTGAAACAATAAACAAACAGTAAACAGAACAGATTTACTCAATAAAAAAAAGAGACAAAACATCCCCACAAATAATTCCTTTGGTTATCACTTATACAGAGGATAGTTATTTAATTAACAAGATTGTAAATAGACATTGGTCCGTTTTAAATAGTCGACACACCAATGTGGTGGCATTTAAATTGCCTCCATTGATATCATACAGGAGACCTCAAAATCTGAGGGATAAATTGGTACATACAGATGTAGGCCCACAGAAAAAAAATCCTCAAAAATTCTGATGTTTTTCATGGTTAAATTTAATTAATTGTTGTAACATGCAGAAGGGAAATATTTTTATTTACCCTTCGACACATAAACAATTTTCTATCAAGTATTTTTTAACTTGTGAATCTTCTTTTGTTATATACATTCTTTGGTGCCCTGTAACCTATTGTACATAGGGGAGACGTCACTTGACTTCAAAACACGATTAAACCAACATCGGTACACCATCCGGAAGAAACGGATGAATCTTCCAGTATCCAAACATTTTAATGAGCTGAATCATAAGGAAAAGTGATTTGAGATGTTTTTTTTATAAATCACATTCCTGTTTGCAGCAGGGGGGGGGAATAGGGGCTTGTTCTTCAAGAAACATGAAATTCATTGGATTGTTACCCTTAATTCTTTGAGACCGTATGGATTAAATGTAGATTTTAGACCTGAGATTTTAAATTCATAGGGCCAGATTTATCATTAGCTCAGGTCAGAATAATGGAGTGAAAAAGTCCCCAAAAAAGTCCCAAACGCTAAAACTGCGCACAAATCTGCGACTTTTTTCTGCTCTGCACTATGCTCGCCAGTTTTCTAAATGTGGGCGTGTTTTCTTATGTAAATTAATCTCTAGACAGATTTACTATTGGGACTATTTAAAAAGTCGCAAAAAAGTCGCAATTTCACTCCAGTGAGGACCATGCTTATCTTATGAGACTTTTTAATAGAACATGCAACTTTTTCATAAAAACGTGCTACTTTTTCGTAAAGATGTGCGACTTTTGTAAAGCTGCTTACTGATGGATAAACTGCTACCGTCAAACCACATTTATTACAGTCTTAAAGGGGCGATCACAAATCTGACTTGGCTAAAACTGACTTTAGCCATATGTGAAAGTGGAGTGAGCTGTCAGAGTCATGATAAATCTGGCCCATAGTCTCCAGTTGAACGCATGGATGTTCATGTTCTGTCTTGCCTTGAATAGGGTGCTAATTATACGTTTTTCTTTGTGTTTTTATGTGTGATTCTATTGGATGGAAGAAGGATGGAGGGGTGACCGAACCAGCATGAACCTACTACAACAATTGATAATTAATATTTGGATACATTGTACAGCTTGCGACAGGGATGTTGTCCTCTCACCGTTTTTTTATAATTATTTTTACTTTTGTAGTTACTGATTTGTTTGGAATATCATTTTGGACCCCATTGCACATTTATGATTATTATCTTTGTTCTTTTACTATTGGTTACATACCTAACGGGGGTCTTCGTGCTACTGAGGTGGTGTGGACCCCCGGTTAAATATTGCTGTTATTGGTCTGGTTACCGATGGCAAAAAAACTTTTTTTTAATTTCATTTAATTTAATTTAATTTAGTTTAGTGCATAGGGAGCGCCTTTAAGTCTAGCATCTCTGATCAGGATGTCAGCAAAGGGTGTTCTTTTTGCGATGGTTTTGTATTGCGGGAGTGGTACAGTATCCGCCAAGCGTTGCCCATATTATAATGAGGTCCATAATGGTGTCCTCTAGGTGCAATACCTAAAGCATATTTGTGCTGAAAAAGAGTCTGATGACAGGACAATTGTATATGACATGACACACTGTCTCATTACAACATTTTGTACAATGTATCCTTTAAGTTTCTTTCATGTTGTTCTCCCCTTTGATGTGCGGTGATAGCACTCTGACACTGTGGTGATTGGACACCCATGGATAGTGGTGTCTGTCCTCTCACCTAGGCCCCCGTGTGTGCTTCCCCTGGCACCGGGACAGGATATTTGAATCTCTGGAGAGTGTGATCGTGTGATTTGATTATGTCCCGCGATCGCCTTCTCCGTACATTACAAAATTACCTAGATTGTATACAGCATCTCCATGGTGATTGCGGTCATGTGACTTAGTTGGAGCACGTGATCGCCCCCTCGGTGATGCGGTCACTTCCTCACGTGCGCTGTCTGGACATGGAGACGGCAAGTTACATGCAAGGCTCCATACTGACCAGATATAATCCCTCCCTCCTTTATTCATTAATTATGTTTTTAATCTAGCACATATGGAATGTCACAAATGTTTGCACTTTATTCATTATGAGACATTATTCACTTTGGCATATTTTGTTATATTTTTAACATATTTATAATGTAATTTATTGTAATATCGGTGTTTGTTTGCTATATGAATGTATTATCATATAATGTTTTGAGCACTATTGCACTTTATTAATTTATTATCTTAATTGTCTCATCACCATGTGGGTAGTATTTATACAAGAACTATGCACCGTTATTGTTATTGCTTGAGAAAGGTTCCATTGAGAGGACCGAAACATCGCATCTGGTGGAATAAAATACACACGTTTTTTTTTGGACGTGCCGTGGAGTTTTTCTTGTTTTATGTACAGTATTTGGTTGGTGGATCGCACCTTATCCGCTGGCACTCCTATTTTTCAGTCTTGATTGCTGTGCTGCCCAGTGTTATAGTTTGGGCATCCCTGGTCACAATTACTGTTACTGTGAACAGTTGAGCAAGTTGAAAATGAAATGATCTCCAAAAGGCATAATATAATTTAAGAAAAAAAGAGAAAACAAACTTTGGGCTCCCTGCATGGTTAGTGCCCAGTAGCACCCACTTTGACAAGTATTGCAGCTTGTAATTGCTTTTTGTAGGCAGCCAAGTGTCTTTTGATTCTTGTTTGAGGGATTTTTATCCATTCTTCCTTGCAAAAGTCTTCCAGTTCTATGAGATTTCTGGTCTGTCTTGCATGCACTGCTCTTTTGATGTCTATCCACAGATTTTCAATGATGTTCAGATCAGGGAACTGTGAGGGCAAAAAACCTTCAGCTTGCGCCTTTTGAATTAGTTTCAGGTTGCCATTTCCTCAGCAATAGGGTATGACGGCTTGGAGCATGCAGACATTACTGTTAAAATAAAGTCTATTTAAAATGGGATCAGTTGATGCTCAGTCTCTTCTCCTGATTAGGGTCCTTTCACACCTGCGTTATAGTCTTCCGGCATAGAGTTCCGTCGTCGGGGCTCTATGCCGGAAGAATACTGATCAGGATTATCCTAATGCATTCTGAATGGACAGTCCGTCCTTCAGGATGCATCAGGATGTCTTCCGTTCCGGAACGTTTTTTGGCCGCAGCAAATAGCGCAGCATGCTGCGCTTTTTGCTCCGGCCAAAAATCCGGAACACTTGCCGCAAGGCCGGATCCGGAATGAATGCCCATTGAAAGGCATTGATCCGGATCCGGCCTTAAGCTAAACGTCGTTTCGGCGCATTGCCGGATGCGACGTTTAGCTTTTTCTCAATGGTTACCATGGCTGCCGGGACGCTAAAGTCCTGGCAGCCATGGTAAACTGTAGTGGGGAGCGGGGAGCAGCATACTTACCATCCGTGCGGCTCCCGGGGCGCTCCAGAGTGATGTCAGGGCGCCCCAGGCGCATGGATGACGTGATCGCATGGATCACATGATCCATGCGCATGGGGCGCTCTGACGTCATTCTGGAGCGCCCCGGGAGCCGCACGGATGGTAAGTATGCTGCTCCCCCGCTCCCCACTACTACTATGGCAACCAGGACTTTAATAGCGTCCTGGGTGCCATAGTAACACTGAAAGCATTGTGGGGGGTTAGCTCTTCTCCGGGGGTCATTCTCACAGATACGCCTTTAGGACACCAAGTTTCAGGTCCAAAACTGTGTATTTATTGTTCAACACCAGCAACAATAAAATGACAAAATAATAAACACTTGCCCGTCCAGGCTCTAACTAAACATAAAGTTTCCTGACTCACCTAGGTCCCAGTTCACACCCTGTGAACTCGTGCGGCTTTGTCAGCCAATGTCCCACAGCCTCCTGGCTGTACAGAGCGCAGTACGCCCACTGTCTCCAGTTCAGTATTTCTTGTGGGGGATTGGGGCTCAGTAGTCTGTCTGACTATGGCCCTGCGACCCTCCCAGGCGTCGCTGCGTCCCCCCAACTCCAGGCTATCGCCCAGCTTTGTGGTCCTTCAGCCTTGCCCAGCTGAGACCACACAGACAGAGCCTCCAGGCCTCTGTCCACAGGTACCACACTCCCCCCTTTCTGACACTCTGGGAGGTGCTTTGTGCTAGGCTGATTACCTCCAGCTTCTCTCACCTGTGGTGGAACAGGGGTGTGGACCGAACTATCCACCCCTTCCTTGCCTCTAACCTGACTGAGACCTGTCACTGTCTCACATATCCCCCCCCTTTGTTCAAGCCCGTGAGGGTGAACACCTGCATAACCACGGGAGGCTGGTGAGAGGGTATCGACCTGGCCTGGACGTGGGGAACAGCCACCCACCCTGCTCTTTGGCTGCTCGCAATAAGAACCGGCCCAGATTGGCTTTACAGCCACACTAAGTAACCCAGTGTCAGCGAGCACTAGCTGCCGCTGACACAGAAAATTACCGGTTCTTATTTCACCGAGGCCAGGAACCTCGGTGACACGTACCTTCCCTTTGTTCTGCCAGACCCACGCCATCAGAGCTTGGTTTATCACCAAAACCAACATCTTGCCTAACCGAAACTGCCTAAAGGCCTCATGTGCCCATCTCATGGCCAGATACTCTTTTCTTACTCTTTCCCGAGTGATGATGCGCTGTCGTATATTTTGATCTCTCTCTCTTTTTAGATCCTCTGGCTCCTGTACATGCGCCTCACGTCCTTTCTGGGACTGCTGCAGCTCTTGCCTGAACTGTTCCCAGTCATGGTCATATCCCGAGACTTTCTCCTTTGCTTTGCAGGGCTCCTTCAGCAGAGCATGCTTGCCCCTACTCGCTTCTTTTAAGTGCATCTGGGTCACTTCTTCCTTCTTTCCAACAGTAGTTACCCCAGCTACTATGGCAGTTTTAGAGACCTCTGCTTCTTTAGCGGCTTTTTCCACTTCGGCCGCGGCTCCCTTTGGCTTAACTTTGGCCTCTGTAGAACCTGGGGACTTCATGTCAACCAACATATCGGCCTTAACCTTTTCAGTCTTTGTCTTCTTGAAGTCTCCAGTCTCTTTGACCGCCTTCTCATCCTTCTCGGACATGGCACCATACACTTGCCCTGTTAACCCCTCCCCCTCTTTCTCATTGAGGCAGGAGGCACCAGGGTCTTCAGCAGACTCCTCGTCTTCTTTTATTTTCTCCAGAGGCCCACCCAGGACCCTGTTCTCATTTTGTGGAGGAGTCAGGAGATACAGGCCATTGTAATAGCCCGGATCCGAAAACTGATCGTTCACCTCCTTGTACTTCTTCACCAGCAGCCTGCTGGCTATTTGGAAGGCCTTGTATGCAGAGGGGACATCTTCCAGGCCTAGGCTACACGCTACCACAGGTCTGTGGTCTTCGGCATCCACATCAGCCCCATCAACTGGTTTAGCAGAAGCATCTTCCATCTTCTCTGCCACAGCCAGCACCACAGTGCCACCCTCTCCAGTCCCATTTTTAACAGGCTCTGGCTTCTTGACGTCTTCCAGAGAACTCTCCTCTTCAGGTTTCTCACCTTCTACCTGCTGCTCGAGAGCACACTTAGATTTCTCCAACTCATCTTTTAAGCTCATGAGATTTTCAGTCTCTGCTCTTAGTTGCTTGTTCAGTCTCTCCAATTCAGCATGCTCCTCAAGCACTTCTTCCAGGGCTTTAGCCAAGGAGAGGGCCTTGGTCTCTTTTTCCCAAGCATCAGTCTCTGTTTGGTCACTTTTTTCACCATATCGAGCAGAGATGTATTTCTCTTCAGCTAGGAGCCAGTCACACTTCTCCTGTTTCTTCGCTGGATTAGACATAACTTGCTTCTGGTGGTCCAGGTCCACCATCAGATCATCCAATCCTCGCTGAAGTTTGTTCTTTGTTTTCTCCACCTTTTTGTATGTCACACCCTGTTTCTCCAGGCGCTGAACCACCAACTCCTTGTTTTTCAGCAGTTTCTTTTCAGCTTTTTGCACAAGCTTGTGGGAAGTGCCTTGCTTTTTGGCCTCCGGTTCCAGCTGCTCCTTGCTCGGCTCTGCTGCAGCAGATGTAGGAGTATCACCATTCTCTTTCTTTGCCCTTTCTGAAATTTTCTTCAGTTGCTCTGTGAAGACAGTTAGTCCCGTCTCTAACGTTTCTAGGGAGCGTGAGGAGAGAGAGAGATCATCCTCCTGTTTGCAGCTGTACTGTCGTGTCAGGTCACCTACAACTGTCTGGATATGGGCTTCAGAACCTAGGCTGATGTCACCCGACTTAATTCCCATCTCGTCAGATATAACTGTCTGGTCGCTACTAGTAACCACCTTTGTTTCGCAGGACCTTGACATGGTAGCTTCACTCTCTGAGTCGGTCACAGCACATACGTCACCTATACCGCTCGTGTCATTATTAATTCTGACCTCTAGGGGCACCGATGAGCTAATCCCCACCTGGGACACTTCCTTAGTAACCGACCAACATTGTGGAGACTGCATTTCCACCTCTGGTACGTGCGGTACACCCTCTAACCCGATCATATTTTCCTGCACCTTCAAACACTGAGCTGGAGCTGGGCTTTGCTCCACACTACTTATATGCATGTCTTCAAACCTTTTGATTACGTCATATCGCGCTTCATGAAACATAGCAGATGCAGAAAATAAAGTTTCATCATCATTTACATTTTTACCACCAGGGGGCGCTTCTCCCCTGACCACAACCTGCAACGGAAAAGTTATATCACTGTCACCACATATTTCACATGACATCATATTTTCCTTATGCATTTCCGCACTTTTGTCACCATCACCTTGCACTTGACCAGCACCATTGTTTCCAATAGTCAATATTCTTTCCCCATGCAGGTCAAAGTGCAGCTCCCTTAGATCCTCACTTAAAGGGACAGGTACAGGTTCTGCAGGAGTTTCGTCACTATCTGCAGAAGTGTCTACCTTACCCCACAGCAACAAACCGATATCTCGGCCCAACACTCCCTCATGCATGAGCGTATCTGTAACATCAAGTTCATCAGTCTCTGTTCTCATTGGAGTCTCACGCTCAGTGAAAATCAGTGGATAGTCCTTATCCGCACGACTGTCCAGCACCTTTAATATTTTATCAGTCTCTGGTTTCAATATTGTGATACCCCTTACCCGGGCTAGCATGGGATCCCGGATCCTTGTCATCCCAAAACTAGCTTTGGCCATGGGCAACTGAGGAAACCCAGAAACCTTCTCCCCTGCGGGTTTCTGCGAGGGAGCGATCACAGCCGGCTTATCCGCCTGTCCAGACACAGTTTTTTCTCTGTGTGACTTATCACCTACCGGCCCAGCAGATATCCCCTGCCGCCGGCTCACTGTCACTGGCTCTGCCACATAGTTAATAACAGGAACAGTCTTACCCTTTGTAATCAACCATTCTGGTAAAGCAGTGACATCCTCTCCCGCGGACTCATCAAGGTTGTGGTTGCTCCTAGCAACAGCCTTACTGCACCTCCGCACTTCCTCTCTAGGACGCCGGACACAGTCGCAGGGAAGATATGCACTCCTGAGAACCGCACCGCTCTTCACCTCTTTGTCTTCCCGACGGTTGCCCTTGGCAACGGCATATCTTTGCCTTTTATCAGGAACTCCGCTCCACAACTGCCCAAACAATGGAAAGTCCTTGCCCAGTACAAATTCCACTTCCAGTGTCTCACATTTTAACAGCTCCCATTGCACAGAGCCATAGTCCGTCACAAAGGTCAGTGACACTGTAGTTTTTGTCTCTGGTCCCCTTGTTACAAAGTCCAGAATTTCAGGCAGGACCCGAGACACTTGCTGGCGGGAGTCTAGAATGACCCCCAGCAGGATTCCCCCGATCACTAAATCGCAGGATTTCTCCCACGGGCTATACCATTTTGTAGCCATTTCCACTGATCAGTCTCTTGTACTGGGCTTCTGGCCCTTTAAATCCTGCACGGTTTGCACCACAGAAAAAAAAATGTCCAGATTAACACCAGCAGTCTCTGCTCTGCAAACTAGCAGGCTTCCAGCACTTTTACTTCTCAGCAGGGACACCTGCCCGCATCCGACACCAATTGTGGGGGGTTAGCTCTTCTCCGGGGGTCATTCTCACAGATACGCCTTTAGGACACCAAGTTTCAGGTCCAAAACTGTGTATTTATTGTTCAACACCAGCAACAATAAAATGACAAAATAATAAACACTTGCCCGTCCAGGCTCTAACTAAACATAAAGTTTCCTGACTCACCTAGGTCCCAGTTCACACCCTGTGAACTCGTGCGGCTTTGTCAGCCAATGTCCCACAGCCTCCTGGCTGTACAGAGCGCAGTACGCCCACTGTCTCCAGTTCAGTATTTCTTGTGGGGGATTGGGGCTCAGTAGTCTGCCTGACTATGGCCCTGCGACCCTCCCAGGCGTCGCTGCGTCCCCCCAACTCCAGGCTATCGCCCAGCTTTGTGGTCCTTCAGCCTTGCCCAGCTGAGACCACACAGACAGAGCCTCCAGGCCTCTGTCCACAGGTACCACACTCCCCCCTTTCTGACACTCTGGGAGGTGCTTTGTGCTAGGCTGATTACCTCCAGCTTCTCTCACCTGTGGTGGAACAGGGGTGTGGACCGAACTATCCACCCCTTCCTTGCCTCTAACCTGACTGAGACCTGTCACTGTCTCACAGCATTTTGAAGACGGATCCGTCTTCAAATGCTTTCAGTACACTTGCGTTTTTCCGGATCCGGCGTGTAATTCCGGCAAGTGGAGTACATGCCGGATCCGGACAACGCAAGTGTGAAAGAGGCCTAAGCTGGTCTGCAGTGCTGGCCAAATTCCAATTGTCACTTTCGCAGTCCAGTGGTCATTGGAGCTTATTCACACCGGGCATTCAGTATGGCAATCCACCCTCGTCAGGAAATGGAACTCTGAGATGACGTCACTTATGGCTATTTTCCGGATCCTCGAGAAAGTGGCGAGAGAAAACACCTCATGCAGGACGTAACAGTAAAGGAATTTGTTTTATTAGGTTATACTCCAAAATTTAAACTTTTAAAAGGCATATCATGATAAAAATACAGATCCCTCTGCCCTCTCAAATTTTTCCCATGTTTTTTGTTAATAATGTCCTTTTGGTATTTCTTTAATCTTTCCACAGATTCCATTGAAAGCTTTTGTCATGTGCCCCTTAGCTTTCTCCAGTTTTTCTCTTATTTCTGTTATTTTACTGTTAATTTTTTTCATCTTCTTTCGCCTGGCTAACAGAATGAATTCCATAGCCAGTTCCCCAATTTCCATCTCTTCTGTTCCTCTAGGTTGCACAGATTTTCCCTATCACCATTAAAGGGCAACTGCTCCCTGAGAACGTGTGGTATTAGGCCTTCAGATAAATACTTCTCCATCAACACAATATGCCAGTGGGTCTTGATTTCTTTTTCAAGTGTTTCCCTATACCTAAAAATATCCTTATTGTATGGTTCCATATGTAAAGATCACAATGTGCAATAGTAAAAACAAAAGAAAATGCACGGCTCACATTACAGTTAGTCACAAAACCCCAAACTTATTTTTTTTTTTTTATTAAAATTTAAGTTTGACTAATATAACATTGACAGGTAAAGCTAAACACTGGTTCAGTATGTTTGTTTTTGTGGTTTACTAATATAAACCTTTGTCTGTCTTCAATTTAGGGTTAATTCAGCCTTAAAGTCCAACTGATTACAAAATTTCCTAATGCCACTAAATATGCTAAAATAAAATATCTTATACTCACTAGTTAATCCCCTACCATTTCCACTGCCACTGCTTCAGTCCTGCACTAATCTGGAATCTGTTAAATGGCAGACCCCACATCACCGCTGCAGCCAATGCTTGGTGATATATTGCATGATTGGCTGCTGCAGTCCAGTGAGGTATACAATTACATCACTGCTACATCCTTATATGTACAGACCAGAGATGAAGACCAGTTCTAGAAATGGAAGGGAATTAACTGGTGGATATAGGATCTTTTATTATTTTAGCACATTTTTGGCAGTTTTTAAGGTCCACATTTCCTAACAGGGCATAATGAGAGGAGTTGCCTTCAAGAGATAACCAAATTAAAGGGGTTCCCTGCCAATCTGATATTGATGACCTATCCTGAGGATATCAAATTCCAAGATAACCCCTTTAAAAGTGTAGATGTGTGCATAAACACCTCTATTCAAATCAACCTATCCAAACCTCGTCATGTACTGACTTTTTTTAATATCTTACTTATTGGCACATCTATCTAGAAACTGTTTATATCACCGTTTATCACACAGCACACCTGTTTGGAGAACTTAAGAGATAAGCTTAGGATATTCAATACTATCTGTATTTTTCTATTAGTAAGGTGTAAGAATGTGAAGGAGTTCATATCTAGTGCATGTATTTAAATAAGATAAGGGAATAGCAGCAATTATGGAATGGGGTGTGCTATGCTAATGGTCAATATGTAATATCCCACCTGAAGAGATAAGCACTTAGAAACTGTAAATCAAATATAAAACACTGGTGTGAAATATTCAGCAATAAGTCGTTTTATCAGTGGCAGAACCTTATCAATGCAAATGTGAAAACACATGTTCACTAACATAAATTATTGTTCTGCTTTGCACTTGGACTTTTGCTTCTACATTACATGTTTATGGCTAAACTAACTCCCGAGACACAACCATCAAAGCAATGCCTACTGCAGGGGTTAGCAACATCTGCTACAACTCTGTTCACTACAACTCCCAGCATGCACGCTTGCTCAGCTTTTCTTTGAACTCCCATAGAAGTGAACAGAGAGTTGTAGTTTCACAACAGCTGGTGTGCTGGAGGTTGCCGACCACTCGCTTACTGTTTGAAAATGAGCAAAAACAGTAATCGTGAATGAGAGCTCCAGATTTACTTCTCAACTAGCTGTGAAGAGAAGCAGCCATTTAGTGCCCATATAACAATACCAGGCATAATGACCATAAAACATTGCCATGAAATGAGGCCATTTACAATGTCTATATAACAGTGCCAGCCATCGGGTTTCTATAGACAACACCTTCTACCTTCAAGCTCCTTTTCCACTCTCATCATCAGGAGTTAAAAGAAAGAAGCTCATAAAAGAGTATAGCGTTCAGTAGCCATCTACGACAGAGCACATCTCATGACATCTCTGTGTCGTGTTTAGTTAGATGATCAATACCGAGCTTCATACCAGAAACATATATGGCAAGTGTGAACCCAAAATTAAAGTGTATCTAAACCTTTATATATACTTTATTAAAATCTGTTGTAAATGCCATGAAATAATTTGTTCTGGTATGCTTTATTTATTATTTTAACATTTTACCAGCAAAATAGGCAACTGACCTTCAGGTGCCTATTGCGCTTTGGAATCTGTACTCCTGTAAACTCCTATGTATGGGAGTACATACTCCCCTATATCTCTGCTCCTACCTGCACCAGCACTGCTTCGCTAAAGCCTGGAATAGATGGGCTATGTCAGGCTTTAGCAGAGGAGTGACGTCTTATGTGAACTCCTGCCTTGCACCCGCTTGCTCCGCTATGTTCATAGCCAGGTTATAGTGCGTATATCTGTCTCGTGGCAGCATGCTGTTTATGCATGGCTACTGAGAATCCTCCCTAATGATCATGATAATAATCATTGTGTGCAAATATTGTATACAAAATGATCAACAAATATGTTGTTCTGTTGATCACTTTTATCAGTATAAGGATCTATTCAAACCACATTTTGCATGTACGATACACATATATAGCGGAAAAACTCCCAAAGCATGCACTCAATGGGTCCAGAGACCAATATATATAGCTGTATGTCGCGATTCCTTTTCTTAATGTATCTGCAAATTATAGGCTGGATTTGATAAGCTTGAAGGACCTGTGTCTTTTTTAACCATTTCAACTACAGTAAGTAACAAAGCACAGTTTGCTACATTTTCCTAGATACGTATCCATCATGCAATACTATCAGGGAGGTATCTGATCATCTCCAAATATATTTTGCAGCAGGACAACGACCCCAAACATACAGCCAATGTTATTAAGAACTATCGTCAGGGTACAGAAGAACAAGGAGTCCTGGAAGTAATGATATGGCTCCCACAGTACACTGATCTCAACATCAGCAAATCTGCCTGGGATTGCATGAAGTGATAGAAGGATTTGAGTAAATCTCCACAGTTCTGTGGCAAGATGTTTGGAATGTCCTCCCTTGCCAAGTTCCTTCAAAAAATGTGTTCAAGTGTACCTAGAAGAAGTGATGCTGCTTTGAAAGTAAAGGTGGTCAGACTAAATATTGATTTGATTTTGATTTCTCCTTTCTTCATTCACTTTGCATTTTGTTAATACTGTTAAAAATAAACTATTAACACTTCTATCTTAGGCAGTGTACTAGGTCTCCTTAAAGAGACCATCTGTGTGTGGAGATTTGTAAGCAATGCTTCATAGGAAAATAATATGCAAAGAGGTATCTTGCAAAGAAGCTACTCAGCCAGCCAGAATCCTACTCTATATTGAAGAGGGGCAAGCCCCCTGAACAGTTGTCTATGGATGAATATTTGGCTTGGCTATTTTCCTTTGTCATGTCCCAGGGCTCGTTAAAGAGTTGGATTTTGACTCATAGGAAGCCACTAACACTTCTAAGATGGTGCTAGCAAAATTGCTTTTTTTGCATAACACTTCTATTTTTTAAAGCGTTTTTACTTTCTAGAATTATTCCACACTCGCCTACAACTTTTGCACCCGACTAGTGTGTGAGGGTGCCTGGTCCATTGTAAAAGGTCAGAAAGTGACAGAAACACCACCGAAATGGATCGGGAACACCATGGAGACGATGTCTTGGACTCCCAGGTCGCTGCTGGGAACTGTTGACCGAGTTTTAGAGACTGACAAAAATATGCACAAAACCCCCCAAAAAAATCTATTTTACAGGAAAAATTGTTAGGAAACATTCTTTCCTGTATATTCAATTATATATAATTATATATAAAGTACCAGTGCTTCAAAAAATTATAAGCAAGAGGCACTCCGAAACAGCCTGTATATCACATAAAGGAGGGCCTCATTCACATTGTGGTACAATTGTTCAGGTAGTGGGACTCCTATGCACTATGCAAGTGAAAGGGCTGCCAAAAATTGCAAGGAACCAGCACTCCAAAACACCCTTTGTTACACATAAAGGAGGGCATCATACACACCCTTGAAAAATTTTGATTGATGGCCTGCTGGTGATCCTCAAAAACATTTGGAGCAAGGGCCTGCTGATCTGACCATCTAAAACCTTAGGGGCGAGGGCCTGCTGCCGCATTGGTGACTCTAGATAACCTCTGGGCGATTGCACGTCCCCGTGACGGCGACGATCAATTTGGATGTCTGCCCTATCAGCTTTCGATGTTCTTTTCTGCGCCTACCATGGTGATCACGGGTAACTGGGAATCAGGGTTCAATGCCGGAGAGGGAGCTTGAGAAAGGGATACCACATCCAAGAGAGGTCAATGTCTAAAATCTGAATGGCTATTGTTGCCTTGCCCCTTTTTTTTCCTAATTGTGAACCATCCAGAGATGGTGGGTCAAATTATTAAAGCAGAAACATCGAAGGAAGGCAGCAGAAGTGCGGCAATTACCCACTCCCGACTCGAGGAGGTAGTGACGATAAATAATAATACAGGACTCTTAAGATGTCCTATTATTGGAATGAGTAATAAAAAATTACAGGGAATGTCACTGCGGTATTTTGGATGAGGAAACGTTATACAGGAGAGGCCCTGCTGCCGCTTTGTTGACTCTAGATAACTTCTGCCTGATCGAACGTCCCCGTGAATTTGGATACCTTACCTATCAACTTTCGATATTCTTTTATGTGCCTAACATGGTGACCACCGGTAACAGTGAATCATTGTTCGATTTTGCTGAGGGAGCCTGATAAACGGCTACAGCTACTACTTCAAAGCAAGGCAGCATGAGTTGTGAGCCTGAAGGTGAGCTGACCCTGTCCAAGATTTGAGTTGCAGACCTGCAGGTGAGCTGACCCTGTAAAAGATTTTAGGTTCGGGCCTGCTGGTGAGCTGACCCTGTAAAACATTATATGCTAGTGCCTGCGGGTGAGCTTACCCTGTAAAACATTATATGCGAGGGCCTGCAGCTGAGCTAACCCTCTAAAAAGTTATATGCGAGGGCCTGCATGTGAGCTGACCCTGTAAAAGATATCATTTGCGGGCCTGCATGTGAGCTGACCCAGTAAAAGATTTGAGTTTCGGGCCTGCAGGTGAGCTGAGCCAGTAAAAGATTTTAGGTGCGGGCCTGCTGGTGAGCTGAGGTGGAACCGACAAACCCAACTTGATTTTGATGGCTGCATTAATCTGCAAGTGACCGTGATACAGCTCCACAGATTTTTTCTATCTGCATCTTTCCAGAAAATCTGTGGCCTTAGTCTTTTATCCAGACTCAGTCATTGTGCCACTATGTGGGCTCTTCATGCTGCCATCTCCACACCATGTCACCTTGCCACTCATTTTTATCAGCATGCTGCTGCTGATACAGCTTAAAAGGGCTTGAAGTGATCACCAGGCCCAAAATTTAATTATGGTTTTGTAATCGATAAACCCAACATGATTTTGTGGGCTGCATTAGTGGCGTAGCTAGAAATGACTGGGCCCCACAGCAAATTTTTGAATGGGGCTCCATTCCACAGTAATTTTTTAGGGACCCCTTCCTTTCATGCCACCCCCATTCCTGTGGCTAGTAAAGATCGCTCTCTCAGACCAGGGCCGGCAGCTGTTTATACACTGTTTATAATGTCATTGTATATAATTTCATTGTGTAATACTGTTGAGGGGGCCCTGACCAAATCCTTTAGTCCTACTCCTCCTGGATAGGCCCCTTCTGGGTCAGGGCCCCAAAGCTGCAGCTTCCCCTAAAGCTACGGCCCTGGTCTGCATTAATCTGTAGGTGACCTTGATACAGGTCCACAGATTGTTTCGATCTGCATCTTTCTTAACAATCTGTGGCCTCAGTCTTTTATCCAGACTTTGTCATTGTGCCACTATGCGGCCTCCTCATGCTGCCATTTCCATACCATGTCACCTTGCCACTCATATTTATCGCCATGCTGCTGATGATGCAGCTTAAAAGGGCTCCGGAGGTGGCAGCCCTGCGCTCAACGACGCATATACGTGTCATCTCGCAAGGGCCGGGATTTCCTGTGAACGCGCGCACACAGGCGCGCGCGCTCACAGGAACGGAAGGTAAGCGAGTGGATCTCCAGCCTGCCAGCGGCGATCGCTCGCTGGCAGGCTGGAGATCCGAATTTTTCAACCCCTAACAGGTATATGAGACGCTGTTTTCATAACAGCGTCTAATATACCTCCTACCTGGTCCTCTGGTGGTCCCTTTTGTTAGGATCGACCACCAGAGGACTCAGGTAGGTCAGTACAGTCGCACCAAACACTACACTACACTACACCCCCCCCCCGTCACTTATTAACCCCTTATAAACCCCTGATCACCCATGATCACCCCATATAAACTCCCTGATCACCCCCCTGTCATTGATCACCGCCCTGTCATTGATCACCCCCCTGTCAGGCTCCGTTCAGACGTCCGTATGATTTTTACGGATCCACGGATACATGGATCGGATCCGCCAAAAGCATACGGACGTCTGAATGGAGCCTTACAGGGGGGTGATCAATGACAGGTGGGTGATCACCCATATACACTCCCTGATCACCCCCTGTCATTGATCACCCCCCTGTCATTGATCACCCCCCTGTAAGGCTCCATTCAGACGTCCGCATGATTTTTACGGATCCATGGATACATGGATCGGATCCGCAAAACACATGCGGACGTCTGAATGGAGCCTTACAGGGGGTGATCAATGACAGGCGGGTGATCACCCATATACACTCCCTGATCACCCCCTGTCATTGATCACCCCCCTGTCATTGATCACCCCCCTGTAAGGCTCCATTCAGACGTCCGCATGATTTTTACGGATCCATGGATACATGGATCGGATCCGCAAAACACATGCGGATGTCTGAATGGAGCCTTACAGGGGGGGTGATCAGTGACAGGGGGGTGATCACCCTGATCACCCTGATCACCCCCTGTCATTGATAACCCCCCTGTAAGGCTCCATTCAGACGTCCGCATGTGTTTAGTGGATCCGATCCATGTATCCATGGATCCGTAAAAAATCATGCGGATGTCTGAATGGAGCCTTACAGGGGGGGTGATCAGTGACAGGGGGGTGATCACCCTGATCACCCCCTGTCATTGATAACCCCCCTGTAAGGCTCCATTCAGACGTCCGCATGTGTTTTGTGGATCCGATCCATGTATCCATGGATCCGTAAAAAATCATGCGGATGTCTGAATGGAGCCTTACAGGGGGGGTGATCAGTGACAGGGGGGTGATCACCCTGATCACCCCCTGTCATTGATAACCCCCCCTGTAAGGCTCCATTCAGACGTCCGCATGTGTTTTGCGGATCCGATCCATGGATCCGTAAAAATTATACGGACGTCTGAATGGAGCCTTACAGGGGGGTGATCAATGACAGGGGGGTGATCAGGGAGTCTATATGGGTGATCACCCCCCTGTCATTGATCACCCCCCTGTCATTGATCACCCCCCTGTCATTGATCACCCCCCCGGTAAGGCTCCATTCAGACATTTTTTTTGGCACAAGTTAGCGGAAATTTTTTGTTTGTTTTTGTTTTTGTTTTTTCTTACAAAGTCTCATATTCCACTAACTTGTGTCAAAAAATAAAATCTCACATGGACGCACCATACCCCTCACGGAATCCAAATGCGTAAACATTTTTAGACATTTATATTCCAGACTTCTTCTCACGCTTTAGGGCCCCTAAAAAGCCAGGGCAGTATAAATACCCCACATGTGACCCCATTTCGGAAAGAAGACACCCCAAGGTATTCCGTGAGGGGCATATTGAGTCCATGAAAGATTGAAATTTTTGTCCTAAGTTAGCGGAAAGTGAGACTTTGTGAGAAAAAAACAAAAAAAAATCAATATCCGCTAACTTATGCAAAAAAAAAAAAAATTCTAGGAACTCGCCAGGCCCCTCATTGAATACCTTGGGGTGTCTTCTTTCCAAAGTGGGGTCACATGTGGGGTATTTATACTGCCCTGGCTTTTTAGGGGCCCGAAAGTGTGAGAAGAAGTCTGGGATCCAAATGTCTAAAAATGCCCTCCTAAAAGGAATTTGGGCCCCTTTGCGCATCTAGGCTGCAAAAAAGTGTCACACATGTGGTATCGCCGTACTCAGGAGAAGTTGGGGAATGTGTTTTGGGGTGTCATTTTACATATACCCATGCTGGGTGAGAAAAATATCTTGGTCAAATGCCAACTTTGTATAAAAAAATGGGAAAAGTTGTCTTTTGCCAAGATATTTCTCTCACCCAGCATGGGTATATGTAAAATGACCCCCCAAAACACATTGCCCAACTTCTCCTGAGTACGGCGATACCAGATGTGTGACACTTTTTTGCAGCCAAGGTGGGCAAAGGGGCACATATTCCAAAGTGCACCTTTCGGATTTCGCAGGCCATTTTTTACACATTTTGATTGCAAGGTACTTCTTACACATTTGGGCCCCTAAATTGCCAGGGCAGTATAACTACGCCACAAGTGACCCCATTTTGGAAAGAAGACACCACAAGGTATTCCGTAAGGGGCACGGCGAGTTCCTAGAATTTTTTATTTTTTGTCACAAGTTAGCGGAAAATGATGATTTTTCTTTTTTTTTCTTTTTTCCTTACAAAGTCTCATATTCCACTAACTTGCGACAAAAAATAAAAAATTATAGGAACTCGCCATGCCCCTCACGGAATACCTTGGGGTGTCTTCTTTCCAAAATGGGGTCACTTGTGGCGTAGTTATACTGCCCTGGCAATTTAGGGGCCCAAATGTGTGAGAAGTACTTTGCAATCAAAATCTGTAAAAAATGGCCTGCAAAATCTGAAAGGTGCACTTTGGAATATGTGCCCCTTTGCCCACCTTGGCAGCAAAAAAGTGTGACACATCTGGTATCGCCGTACTCAGGAGAAGTTGGGCAATGTGTTTTGGGGTGTCATTTTACATATACCCATGCTGGGTGAGAAAAATATCTTGGTCAAATGCCAACTTTGTATAAAAAAATGGGAAAAGTTGTCTTTTTCCAAGATATTTCTCTCACCCAGCATGGGTATATGTAAAATGACACCCCAAAACACATTCCCCAACTTCTCCTGAGTACGGTGATACCAGATGTGTCACACTTTTTTGCTGCCAAGGTGGGCAAAGGGGCACATATTCCAAAGTGCACCTTTCGGATTTCGCAGGCCATTTTTTACACATTTTGATTGCAAGGTACTTCTTACACATTTGGGCCCCTAAATTGCCAGGGCAGTATAACTACGCCACAAGTGACCCCATTTTGGAAAGAAGACACCCCAAGGTATTCCGTGAGGGGCATGGCGAGTTCCTAGAATTTTTTATTTTTTGTCGCAAGTTAGTGGAATATGAGACTTTGTAAGGAAAAAAGAGAAAGAAAAAAAAATCATCATTTTCCGCTAACTTGTGACAAAAAATAAAAAATTCTAGGAACTCGCCATGCCCCTCACGGAATACCTTGGGTGTCTTCTTTCCAAAATGGGGTCACTTGTGGCGTAGTTATACTGCCCTGGCAATTTAGGGGCCCAAATGTGTGAGAAGTACTTTGCAATCAAAATCTGTAAAAAATGGCCTGCAAAATCTGAAAGGTGCACTTTGGAATATGTGCCCCTTTGCCCACCTTGGCAGCAAAAAAGTGTGACACATCTGGTATCACCGTACTCAGGAGAAGTTGGGGAATGTGTTTTGGGGTGTCATTTTACATATACCCATGCTGGGTGAGAGAAATATCTTGGAAAAAGACAACTTTTCCCATTTTTTTATACAAAGTTGGCATTTGACCAAGATATTTTTCTCACCCAGCATGGGTATATGTAAAATGACACCCCAAAACACATTGCCCAACTTCTCCTGAGTACGGCGATACCAGATGTGTCACACTTTTTTGCTGCCAAGGTGGGCAAAGGGGCACATATTCCAAAGTGCACCTTTTGGATTTCACCGGTCATTTTTTACACATTTTGATTGCAAAGTTCTTCTCACACATTTGGGCCCCTAATTTGCCAGGGCAGTATAACTACCCCACAAGTGACCCCATTTTGGAAAGAAGACACCCCAAGGTATTCCGTGAGGGGCATGGCAAGTTCCTAGAATTTTTTATTTTTTGTCGCAAGTTAGTGGAATATGAGACTTTGTAAGAAAAAAAAGTGCACCTTTTGGATTTCACCGGTCATTTTTTACACATTTTTTACACATTTTGATTGCAAAGTTCTTCTCACACATTTGGGCCCCTAATTTGCCAGGGCAGTATAACTACCCCACAAGTGACCCCATTTTGGAAAGAAGACACCCCAAGGTATTCCGTGAGGGGCATGGCAAGTTCCTAGAATTTTTTATTTTTTGTCGCAAGTTAGTGGAATATGAGACTTTGTAAGAAAAAAAAATAAAAAATAAAATCATCATCATTTTCCGCTAACTTGTGACAAAAAATAAAACGTTCTATGAACTCACTATGCCCATCAGCGAATACCTTAGGGTGTCTACTTTCCGAAATGGGGTCATTTGTGGGGGTTTTCTACTGTTTGGGCATTGTAGAACCTCAGGAATCATGACAGGTGCTCAGAAAGTCAGAGCTGTTTCAAAAAGCGGAAATTCACATTTTTGTTCCATAGTTTGTAAATGCTATAACTTTTACCCAAACCATTTTTTTTTTTTGCCCAAACATTTTTTTTTTATCAAAGACATTTAGAACAATAAATTTGGTGAAAAATTTATATATGGATGTCGTTTTTTTTGCAAAATTTTACAGCTGAAAGTGAAAAATGTCATTTTTTTGCAAAAAAATCGTTACATTTTGATTAATAACAAAAAAAGTAAAAATGTCAGCAGCAATGAAATACCACCAAATGAAAGCTCTATTAGTGAGAAGAAAAGGAGGTAAAATTCATTTGGGTGGTAAGTTGCATGACCGAGCGATAAACGGTGAAAGGAGTGTAGTGCCGAAGTGTAAAAAGTGCTCTGGTCATGAAGGGGGTTTCACCTAGCGGGGCTGAAGTGGTTAAAGTGATCACCAGGCCCACAACCCAATTAAGGTTTTACGCACAAAACCAAAGTAAAAAAAATCGACTTTATAGGAAAAATTCATTGAAAACATTCTTTTCTGTATATTTACTTGTATATAAAGTGCAAGTGCTGCCAAAAATTACAAGGAAGAGGCACTCCGATACAACCTGTATATCACATAAAGGAGGGCCTCATTCACATTGAGTTGCGGGCCTGTAAAAGATTTTAGGTTTGGGCCTGCAAGTGAGCTGACCCTGTAAAAGATTTGGGTTGTGGGCCTGCAGGTGAGCAGACCCTGTAAAAAATTAGATGTGAGGGCCTGTTGGTGAGTGGGCCCTCTAAAAAATTAGATGTGAGGGCCTGCTGGTGAGCGGACCCTCTAAAAATTTAGATGTGAGGGCCTGCTGGTAAGTACAATTACTGTACTTCCCCTTTAAGAGCAGGGATATGGTGTGTTAACCAACATACACTACTACTAATGTCCTTTTGGACTGAATTCCACCAATTTTTCCAGCACCTACTTAACTAAGACTTAACTTTTATTTCCTATTGTTTAATATTACTGGTGTAAATAGCTAATTAGTTAAAATTTTCAGTGATCACTGGCCTTTATATGTCACATAGACCACCTTGTCAGGACTGTCACCTGACTAGGTTACTAAGGTTGATACACACTTATGCCAACAGGCTGCGCGCTGCATGTATATTAGATATGCACTGTGCGATTCATTTTCCTTATATCGTTAGGCCACAGTGATTTACTGCCATAAAAATCAGAGCTTCACGCTGCCCCCCGACATGTTTCGCCGTATCATGGCGTGTTCAGGGGTTAGGGCAGAATGCTGGATTACTGGTGTCATGAAACTGTCCCAGGCTTTGGAGAGTGTTGCCCTGCCTCTGTTGGAACTGCTGTGTGTTCCCCTTGTCTCCCCTCCTCGGTTGGCCAAGGAAGTACGGACTATGCCGCCAGCGTTGTCAGATGGAAAATTTTGGAGCAATTTTCCAACAAGGATCTTCTGGTATTGCACCATTTTGCTCATCCTCTCCACCAGAGGAATGACAGATGAGAAGTTCTCTTCGTAGCGGTGGTCGAGAAGGGTGAACACCCAGTAATCCGTGTTATCTAAAATGCGTATAAAGTTAGGGTCGCTGGAAAGGCAACCTAACATGTATTGTCAGCCATGTGTGCCAGAGTACCAACAGGCAAGACGTCGATGTCGACATCAGGATGACTCTCCATCTCCTCATCCTCCTCTTCTGCCCATCCACACTGAACAGATGGAATTAAAGTTCCATGGATACTACCCTCTGTAGCAGAGGCAAGCCCCTCCTCCTCTTCATGGACCAATTCCCGCTGAGAAAACAAACTGAGGGTGGGCTGGCTATCACCCTGTGTAATGTCCTCCCCCATTTCCTCGCCTGCCATATTCAGAGCGTCGTCCTTAATTGTGAGCAGCGATCGTTTGAGTAGACACAGAAGTGGGATAGTTACGTTGATAATAGCCTTATCGCCATTAACCATCTGTGTGGAGATTCATCAAAGTTTTTTAAAACCTCACAAAGGTCTGACATCAATGCCGACTCCTCGCTTGTGAATAGTGGCAGTTGACTGGAAAGGCGACAACCATGTTGCAGCTGGTATTCCACAACTGCCCTCTGCTGCTCACAAAGCCTGGCCTACATGTGGAACGTAGAGTTCCAGTGCGTGCTCACGTCGCACAACAGTCGGTGAGCTGGAAGCCGCAAGTGCTGCTGCAGCGTTGACAGACCGGCTGAAGCTGTGGCATGCCTTCACTAGTAGCTCTGGCAAATTGGGGTAGGTTTTGATAAACCACTGAACCACAAAGTGGGCTAGGCATGGGATGTGTGTCAGGTTGCCGAGCTCAAAAGCCGCCACCAAGTTATGGCCATTGTCAGACACAACCAGGCCTGGTTGCAGGTCGAGTGGCGTGAACCACAGCTTGGTCTGGTCCCTTATACCCTGCCACAGCTCTGTGGCGGTGTGCTGTTTGTCCCCTAAGCAGATCAGCTTCAGCACGGCCTGTTGACTCTTACCCACAGCAGTGCTACCCTGCTTCCAGCTAGTGACTGATGGCTGACTGCTGCTGGAGGTGGAAGTGGAGGAGGAGGCGGCGAAGGAGGAGAATTGGGGGTTGGAGCCAGTAACATAGCTGCTGGCGGAGACACGTAGGGCCCGCAATCCTGGGCGTGGGTAGCACCTGTGACATCCTAGGGTACAACTCTCTCCCGGCCTCCACAACATTCACCCAGTGTGCCCTCAGGGAAATGTAGCGTCCCTGGCCACCAGCACTTGTCCATGTGTCCGTGGTTAAGTGGACCTTCCCAGTAACTGCGTTGGTCATGGCACGGGTGATGTTGTGGGACACATGCTGGTGTAGGGCGGGCACGGCATACTGTGAAAAATAGTGGCGGCTGGGGACTGCGTACAGTATATGTCACAAAAACACACAGAATATGGACATTATATTAGGCCCAGATTATTGGAATTTGCCCTAAAGAAACAGTTTTCAGATGGAGTACTGTATATGTCACAGAAACACACAGAATATGGACACTATATTAAGCCTGGATTATTGGAATTTGCCCTAAAGAAACAGTTTTCGTATGCAGGACAGTATATGTCACAGAAACACACAGAATATGGACACTATTTTAGGCCCAGATTATTGGAATCTGAGGTACAGACACTGTTTTCTGATGTCGTTGATATTGATATTTTTCACTATATCTGACCCTGACAACCGCACGATGTATTGAAGCGCAGATCACACAATTCACAGATTGCACCGTTGACAGCAAAAATGTGGATAGATTATGGGGGAAAAAATAGTGTTTTCTGTATTATAATTTTTTCCCTATATATGGGCCTGACAACCACACAAGGTATTGAAGTGCAGATCATACAATTCACGGATTACACAGTTGAAAGCAAAAATGTGGATTATGGGGAAAAAATTATTGTTTTCACTAATATTCTTCCTATCTCTGCCCCTGACACATAGAAGAATTAAATAATATTTATTCCCCATGGTCCAGATAGTGTGAGTGCTCACTCCTTTCTCTTTTTGTCATATTGTTTATCAATTTTTGGGTTCGGGCACCCAATTTGTGAGTTTGCAGCACCCGCCCGTAATTATCTAAGTGTGAGCCAACCACCAATTTATTCTATTTTTATATTACGGCCCGTAATCTGCGGTTGGGCTCCCTTGGATATATTATGGACATCTGGCACCATATGGAAAGTAAGCGGTTGAAAGCTGAGAGCTATAGATTCAATGATTCTAATCAAAATGGAGCTCCAGCTAATAATACAATGACAGAGAGCTTCAGGACTTTGGAGAATCTGTTACAGAAACAGTTAAGGCAGCATTGGGAGATCCGTTCCCTACAATACTTTGTGGAAGAAACTAAGATCCCAAAAGGTTTATTGATTAATAAGAGTCCCGCACAGGACCTCGTCAGTGATGAATTCACTAGAGAGTGGAACAATTTACTTACCAGTCAGTCGATTGCTCTGATGAATTGTATCATTAAAAGGAGAACAGAAATTCTTGGTGATTTGAATATAAAGATTGGGAAACTAAAAGAATATATAGAGAAATTCCCCAAAAACACAGAATTCAGTATGTGGCAAGATAGATTGTGTAAAAGTTTAGATAAGTTAGAAGTTGATATAATAAATAAGAAAAGTAATAAGCATATAGAAGTCTATACTGATAGACGACAGGATAGATTGGTAGAGACTGAGGGAGAAGGGAACAACTCTCATCAGGAATTGTTGGATTTGGGGAGAGAGGAAGTGACGGATACCTATAATGTACCAGTGAATAATAGGTATGAGGAATTAGCAGGACAGCATTTTTTAGATTTAACCCCGGCACATCACAGGACACGTACGAGGTACAGGGAACAGACACCACCACAGCACAGATCACCGTACAATTTGAGGCACAAGAACACCAGATATCAACACCCGACAGGCAAGAACTCACATCCCAATTATCAAACACGGAACCAGTACACACACCATCATTACAACCACACCAATCACCGACAGCACCACCACGTAGAAAAACAAGGAGAAGTAGGAGAAAGGGATCCAAGACACCGGAGACATTTACAAACCCAGAGATGGGATCGGTAATTAATTTGAGCACAAAAATTCTCACTGTATCACAGATTAATTTATTAAATAAAGGGCTTAAATTTGCCCCATCCAATACTATAGATAAATTTTCAACCTATATAGGTGTCCAAAAGTTCATTAGGAGCCTTTGCCTCAAAAAATACTTTTTAAAAAATCCCCAAATAAAAAACTTCCCGGTTAATAAACCCTTAGAGGGATTTAATCATACTTCCCTAAAAAAGAAATCTAAAATGTTTCCACGTAATGAGATCAGCAGAGAAATTGCAACATTCCAAAAATGTGTTGAGGACGATTTGAGGAGAATTAAAATTAGACCCCCTAATAACAATAATTTAACGAAAAGGGAAATCCAGGCCATAAAATTGCTCCAGAAGGATAATAATGTGACCATCCGTCCGGCCGACAAAGGCGGAGCAACAGTTATCTTGGACACCGATCAATATAATACAGAGTGTCTCAGACTGTTGGAGGACCAGAGGACATATGTTAAACTTAAAGATAATCCAATACAAAGATTCAGCCAGGGGTTGGAGGACCTCTGTAACAAAGGCTTGGAACAGGGTGTTCTCCTTAAACAAGAGTCAGAGTTTATCTTGGGCACAGAGGGAAGGCTACCCACCTTCTACTGTCTGCCCAAGGTACACAAAAGCTTAATTAATCCCCCGGGACGCCCCATAGTGTCCGGAATAGGATCTATTACCTCCAATTTGTCTAAATATATAGACACTCAGCTCCAACCACTAGTGAAGAATATAAAATCCTACCTGAAGGATACAACCCAGGTCATACAAATTTTGGAAGGATTGAATATTGAGCCAGGTTGGTTAATGGGGACTCTGGACATCCAATCCCTGTATACGGTCATCGACCACCAGCAGGGGTTGGATGCAATCGAGCAACAATTGATTAAAAATGGTACATTTAAGGATCCCCAAATCCAACTTATATTGGAAGGTATCCAATATATTTTGGAGCACAACTATTTTTATTTTGAGGGGGAATACTTCTTGCAGAAATGTGGCACCGCCATGGGGACCAGATTCGCCCCAAGTTATGCTAATTTATTCTTGGCAGAATGGGAACATACCAACATTGAGCCCAGACTTGGGGTGGATCTGGTCCTATGGCGGCGCTACATTGATGATATAATTTTTATCTGGAAGAAGGGGGAGACTGAATTATCTGAATTTTTGGAAACCATCAATAACAATGATCGTAATCTGGTGTTCACACCAAACATTAAGGAAGAAACGGAGTTTCTAGACCTGTTAATTAAGAAAGTGGATGATCGTTATGTGTGTAGTACATACCAAAAACCGACGGCTAAGAACGGCTTCATCCTCTTTAGCAGTTGCCACCTACCACGGTGGCTACTGAATGTTCCTCTAGGTCAATTTCGTAGGCTCAAAAGGAATTGTACAGAAGAAGCTAGATTTGAGGAAGAAGCCGTCAAAATGAGACTCCAATTTTTAGAGAAGAAATATCCAACCTCTATCTTGGATGAATCTCTGATGAAAGTGAGAACTCTTGAGAGAAAGTCATTTTTTGAAATAAAAGGGCCAATAGTAACATCTGGGGATCCCAAGATTGACATCAAGATGATTCTACCGTTTAGTAGTAATTATAAGAAGATCAAGAGTATCATAACAAAACATTGGCATCACATATTGAGTGATAGGGTGATTGGCCCACAGCTACCAAATACACCGGTAATAATATATACAAAGGCCACGAATTTAAAACTTAAAATTGCCCCATCAGTAAAAGAGAAAAAATCTACATCTATTATGGGTTCTTTTCTAAATCTAAAGGGGTTCTTCAAATGTGGGAGGTGTATAGGATGTAAAATGAGCCTTCAAGAAAGAAAGACAGATACCGTACACTCGACACACAATACATTTACTTGGGAGATAAATGATTGTCTCACATGTAATACATCTGGAGTCATCTATCTACTACAGTGTCCGTTTAAACGCCAGTATATTGGTAGAACCAAAAGAACATTAAAGATTAGAATCAGTGAACACATTGCTAATATCAAAAAGGGTTATGCAAAACATTCTGTTTCGAAACATTATGATGAGGTACATAATAGGGACCCGTCTAAATTATTCTTTACAGCGTTAGAGAAAGTCAATAAACACTGGAGAGGTGGGGACTATATAAAGAGGATGTCCAGAGCCGAATCTAAACTTATCTATGAATTTGGCTGCCTATTACCGGCAGGTCTGAATTCGGATCTGGAGATTTTCGGCTTCTTATAGGGTGGGGGTCCCGTCTCCGATGGGGGGTCCCAGAGTTTACCATTTTGGGTTCTGGGACTTTCCCTCGGAGTTGGGGCTCCCGCATTAAACACGTCCGTTTTTGATCTTCCCATGCTGCTATCAGTTTCTCCATAAAAATGCATATATATGATCTTGTTCTATGGACTTCCCAGCTTAGTATATATGGATGAATTTGCATGATTAGGGACCTATTTATATTTTTAGTGTTTTAGGTATATTAATGTTACCAATGGTTTTTATTGATAATATTATGTTATTTTGATTTTTGAATGGGGTATATGTCAATTTTAATATGTTTTTAACTGGATTTGTGATAAAACGCAATGAGGTTGTGAAAAACCGCAACATTACCGGATCGAAACCGCAATGGAACACATTTGTCCCAAATCCGGATTTTTGTGAGTACCGAGTGGACTATAAAGGGTGGAGTGGGAGGTCTTGCGCTCTTACCACTGAGGAAGGGGTGTAGAACGCCCCGAAACGCGTCTGGTGACTGGAAGAAGCGCCCACCCAATCTACTGGATTCTGATAAAATACATTGCATGGCCATGCGATAAGGAATCCTATTAATACTCCACTAAGACATAGGAGCTGAATACAGGTCCCAACAATTGCCTACCATCCATACCAGCCAAATCCTGTGTTCCCGCGATACTGTGACGTCAGCGGCTCGAGATCTGTGACGTGAGACGCCGAAGCGGCCGGCACACTTGCTGCTCGTGGCAGGACGGCTCAGCGGAGAACAGTCTGGTAAAACTTTGGATTAAGGTAGGAACCTGAATTGGGCATATAATACCTATAGCCCCTTGCGGACACACTGTACCAGTTGTGGAGAGACTGCCTGATTGAGAGACATCTTTATGCACGTGGACACTTTAATCCGGAGCCACACGAATTTGTATTGGGACATTATATTTGCGGTCTGCGGTTTCATTGCCACCATATAATCCCAGTTGGTGGCAAGTGTGAATTGATTACTATACAAGGCTTGCGCAACTATCACCCGCCAGTGTGATTTTATGTTGGTACCACCTATTATTTTATGTGATTTTATTGTATTTGAGTGGTGTTATGAATTATTAATAAGAATTAAATAATATTTATTCCCCATGGTCCAGATAGTGTGAGTGCTCACTCCTTTCTCTTTTTGTCATATTGTTTATCAATTTTTGGGTTCGGGCACCCAATTTGTGAGTTTGCAGCACCCGCCCGTACTTATCTAAGTGTGAGCCAACCACCAATTTACTCTATTTAAATAAATGACCAAGTCTTTGATGTAGTACTAGGTCAAAATTATGCAGAAATATAAAAATTCGGAATGGTTCACAAACTTTCAAGGACCGCTTTATTTTTCATGGGACAACATAACCATAAAATGCAACAATAATTTGATATAGTTTCCTAACTGAACTATGTATGTCCAGCTTTCAGGACATGGTGTGTGAGGAGATATATCTCACCACGGTTGGAGAAGCAGGTCCTGACACTACCCCAATCATCTTCAGCCATATGTTGATCTTTGAGTATAAATATTGTCATACACGTCATATGTTTTTATACAGGTTTATGTGTAATTAGGAAAAAGCAGATGATCAGGAAACTGAAAGTTGTTCTAAAATGCTATGTTCTTCCTCTTACTCTCTTCCCATTGCTGTGACAGGATAATTACAGCATGTGTCTGGTGAGATAGCAGCGGCTGCAGCCATCAACGGTTGGAGACTAATTAATTTAACAGGAATTCCCTGTTATCTGCCTATTTCAGAGTCAGAACAAGTGTATTGAAAAACTGAATCTAATGTCATTATAACATGTAAAGCTCAAACCTGACCCTAGCCCTAAGCCGGCCATACACGTTAAAAGGTGTAAAACGGTTGTCCGACAATCTACTGTGTATGGGAGCAGCACGACTATCTTTGGAGAAAAAGTGGATCAGGACATGAGTTTCCAAATTTCGGATCCATTGCTCCACAATGAGAGGATCTGGTAGTATGCCACTATGGTTGTCACGATATGGTTGTCAAAATTTTGATTAGATTTCGATACCATAAAAAAATATTGCGATACCATTTGAATGACGTGTTTTTTTGGACGTGGCAATACCTAATATGTTTATTTTTTTTTGTTTATATATTTAATATGTAAAATTGAGAAAGGGGGTGATTTAATCTTTTAATATTGTGGTGTTCTCTTTTTAACTTTTCTTTCTCCTTATTAGCCACCTTATGGGGCTAGAACCCTTGTCTTATTCTCCTTAATCTATTAGGGAGAATAGGATTGTACATTGTCCCTGCTGCCCTGCGCTTTGTGGTGGTCGCCATGTTCTCTAGAAGATACTAGGCTGTGCAGATGGAAAATAGCAAATCCTATCAATCTGGGTGCAAAATCATCGATTGGGTATCGAAAGTCACATATGCCAGCATCAGTTTTTGGCCACCGATCAGATTTGCCTCAGTTGTCCACCTTACTTCGCAAAACATTAGCCATTACAGTAGATATCCAGTTGGGTAGTACTTAGCTACACTGATTATTGATGATACAGATTTTGGGGTAGCCTGAAATCCACCCAGGGTCGACATGGCCCACCAGAGTACCTGAGGATCCTCCACTGGGCCCAGGCTCTGATACCATAATGGACCCCAAAGATACAGGAGAAAAAAAACTATTTGGCTTCCTTTGGAGTCAATCACTTGCCATTACGATGTATTTCTTTAATTCAACACCTATTAAACTGTATTGATATAGGTGGTTGGGCCTCCATAATAATTTCCACTGGTGAGCCCCAGAAACCCCAGTCCGACACTAAATCCATCTTCTGATACGCCTGACACACACTGCAGTTTTGTTTCTTAAAGGGGTTCTGCAGTTCTTTTTAACTGATGATCTATCCTCTAGACCAGGGGTGGGGAACCTTTTTGCTGCCGAGGGCCATTTGGATATTTGTAACATCGTTCGGGGGCCATACAAACTTCTCAACTTTGATGGCTACATTTGGTCAAACATACAACTGACCTAAGAGTAGGTTACAGAAATTGCCCTTAAATCTAGAGCGCTGTATTTTTGTAGCACAAAATGGCGCCTGCACTATATATTACAAATAGTACAGGCACCATTTTGACCACATAGCAGTCTAATATTTAAGTTAAGAATGTTATATATTTAGTTCTTTATTTGGCCTTAATGGCAGCCAAGCTCATCCCAGAGGGGCCCAGAGAGGGATTCGTCCAGCTTTAAATCTCCCTGCCACTGTCCTTGCCTCTTTCTTCGCAAATGTTCCTGCCTTTGTCCCATTCTCAGATCTGCTCCCACCTCCATCAGCCTCCTATCAGACCTCCCAGCCTACATCAGCCTCAGATCAGACCCTTATCAGACCTCCTAACCTTAGATCAGACCCCCATCAGACCCTCCCAACCTCAGATCAGACCCCCATCAGACCCTCCCTAGCCTCAGATCATCCCCCATCAGGCCCTCCAGCCTCAGATCACACCCCCATAAGACCTCCTAACCTCAGATCAGACCCTCCCTAGCCTGAGATCACACCCCTGTCATACCTCCCAACCTCAGATCAGACCCCCATCAGACCTTCCCCAGACTCAGATTAACCCCCATCAGACCCCCCAGCCTCAGATCAGACCCTCATCAGACCCCCCAGCCCTTAGATCAGACCCTCTAGGCTCAGATCAGACCCTCTTGGCTCAGATCAGATCCCCAATAGGCCCCCAGCCTCAGATCAGACCACCAGTTTCAGATCAGACCCCTCAGCCTCAGATCAGCCCCCCCCAGCATCAGATCAGACCTCCAATAGCCCCCAGCCTCAAATCATATCCCCAGCCTCAGTTAAGACCCCCCAGTCAGACCTCAGATCAGAAATTTTAAATACATAAAAAAATAAACTTACCTCTCCAGCTCCGAAGGCGCTGCCACTTGGCAGATTCACTTACCCTCCTTGGTTTTCTTCCTGCCGCGCTGTAATGTGACCCGACAGCGCACAGCATCAGATCATAGTGCATGTCTACGTGCACTACATCCTGACACTGTATGTCATGACACAGCGTGTTGCCGGAAGAAGACCAGGGAAGGCGAGGACAACCAGTGCAGCGCTGTTCTCACCTTCCTTTGCCTCCCGCATACTAATGACCGCTTTCATAACTCCCTTTTATGCCTTTGCTTGCTCCTTGAGTTGACATCCAGTTCTGTGTCTGTCATCACGCTCAGTACAAATTTCGGTATCACTGGAGCCGAGCCAGTTGCCGTCAGAGGGCAGGCAGGTGAACGCTCATTTATAGAGCCCTGTGATCTCTAGATAGATGCTTGTGAGAGCTACGTCGATGGGAAGTGTTATCACTGTAAATAAAAATACCTCCTAATGAAAAAGATTGTGCAGAAGTATGAACCTCTTCGAGATTATCATCCATATTTATTTAGGTGATTTGTTTCATGGGTGATTACTTTGTCAACACTTAAAGAACCAAAATAATTGTGTTGTTGTCGCTAAAATGGCACAAATGTAGATGCTCTGTTTTCAAATTTAGAGACAGAAATTTTTCCTATAAAAATCAAAAACAACAAAAATAAATAAATCAAGATCTCCTTACCTTCAGTACAGGCACACAATTATCATGCTTGGCCTATCCAGAATGCCTATGCCTATGCCATAATATGCCCACATCATGCAGAATAGTCGTTTCCTGTATATAGTAACTCAATAACAAAAAAGTTGGTACTCCTCCAAAATTTCAGAGGAATAGTACCAAGGGTGAACAACAGCAGTGTCAGTCCTTCTTTAAAGAAAGACTGAGTTTTTCCCACACAAACGTGTGGAACCGCCACCTATCGGGGGGGTGGAGAGGTGTAACTGTCAAATTTACCCTTACAAAGAGATCACCTTTAGTCTCATGTCAAATAGCCACTAAAGATGACATATACTTGTGTATAATCTACAATGTAATAGATACTGGGGGGAGCTCCCAGAGACATGTAAGGTGATGGTGTAAACAACATATAATGAGGAAGTTGGAGAAAAAATGAGAATAAAAATTAGAACATGGTTAACATTTCAAAGTTGTACAAACAACTAAGCCAGCAACTCTAAGAGTCGTGGCAAATGTATGGATGCTCAACAAGGACAAGCATCTGTATAGTAACATAACATAGTCCAGCAATACAATTACTAGTATATAGCAGTATCTAAATATATGCTAGAATGTATATCCCAGACTATGTGAAATGGCAACAGAGAGGGATATGTATGTATAAGCTACCTCAGCCTGGCGAGTGTTGGCGTGAGGAGGGAGTAAATCCTCTGGCCAGCTTTCTAGGAGCTTTAGGTCGCTGGAAGCTTTCCTCCTCCCTTCTTCTCGATTGTGGAGTGGTCATCGGATCCAGCTTGTCAGATGAAGAGAGGATTGGCGGTGGAGGCGTATCTTCCCCTGGTAACCATTCAGGGATATGCAGGTGGGTAAGATCCAGTTTTTCCAAGGCGAAAGCTAAGTCCCCTGAGGTACGGATGGTCAGTTGTCTCCCATTATTGCTAATCAGAAGACCAAAGGGGTAGAGCCATCTGTACTTTACATTCTTGTCTCTCAAGGATCTCGTCAGGGGGATTAACTGCCTGCGTTTCTCCAATGTAAGTCTAGATAAATCTTGGAATATGGTGATTACTCCACCCTCGTATTCTATCTTCTTCGCAAATCTCGCCTTTTTGAGTATCTCCTCTTTGATCGTGAAGCTAAGTACATAGCATAAAATGTCCCTTGGGGCATCAGCCGGAGCGGATTTAGGTCGGTACACTCTATGCGCCCTTTCTATGCCTAGATGGAAACCTTCTTCTTTCCCCAAAAGTTCAAGAAATACCTGGGTAAGAGCAAAGGAAATGTCCTTGTCCTCTACGGATTCCGGCATGCCTTTTATACGCAAATTATTCCTCCTTGAGCGGTTCTCTAAATCGTCCAGGTGCAATCTTAGGTCATGTATCTCGCTCTGCTGTGACAAGATTTTCTCCTCCATGTATGTAGCGTGTGAAGATAACTTTGTAGTAGAGTCTTCAACGTTATCGATCCTGTCATGAAGTTGTACAAGATTTGATTTAATCTCGGTGATGTCACTTCTAATGGGAGCAAGCATTTCTTTGAACAGACCTTTCATATCCTCCATAGTAGGTATACTTTTAATATGTTTTTTAAGGTCGTCCTGTTCTTGAACCGAATCCTCTTCTGACTCAGAGGCATAACTAGCCCCACGTTGGTACATTTCTGACGACTTAGAAGATCTTCCCTGCACAAATTCCGGTGCTTCCGGGCAGAGTTTCTGTGCTCTGGGAGTGCTGAGGGATCTCTGTGGGGTTCTATTTGCTTTGCTCCCTTCCAAGAGATTTTTAGGTTTACCCATTTTTTCTGAAAAGCAGTGTGTTCCACTTTCGCCTTTTCCAATTCTCCTGCGTTCAATTATAGAGAACTGCAGTACAAGATTACTACACGATGGTACAAGACTCCTGTCTTGCTACATAGATACAATCAGGAGATACCTGACACTTGCTGGAGATGCGGACAGGGGGTTGGGAATTACGAGCATTTGTGGTTTTCCTGTTCAACGCTCTCATCATTCTGGGAGGGCATCAGCAAAATCATAAACAAATTTTTGACTCCGAGATTAAGTTGTCCACCAACATGGTCCTTTTTAATATACATAATGCTCATCAACATTGTGTGAAGTCTGACCTGTGCTCGTTCATTCTGAATGCAGCAAAGTTATTGATCCCGAGGAGATGGCTCCAGAAAAATCCACCTACTTTAGGAGATTGGTTTGTTGAGTTTAGTAAGGTTTGTGATTTTGAGAAGAAAAGGTGGTACACAGTTCAATAAACCGGAAAAATTTTACAAGGTTTGGGAAAAGTGGCTTCAAGCTATAGAGAATGACAACATCAATCCTCTTCTATAATGTCAGGGATTTTATTGTTCACTATACGAGATAGGGACATCCACTTTGTTCTGCTAATGTCCATTTCCCCTCCCCTCCCTTCCTTCCTCTCCCATCCAACCTTTTATGATGTACCTATTTGCTCTTCAATTGTTTGTACAAAATGCTTTATACCTGTGTATACTTGTTGCTCTTATTTCTTTATATTTGTTTCAAGAATGGAATGACGTAATTCCAATATTGAATTTTCATGCTGATTAACATATGATTATACTTTTGTTTATGTGTAAATATGTGAATTTACATATTTTAAGGAAAAAAATCAATAAAATTATAATTTACACAGAATAGTCGTTTCCTACAAAATTAAATCCTTGTCCTCCACCAGCCGCCCTACCCCTCTCTGCTCTTACACCTAACCAAAAAATGATTGGGGCCAGGTACATGTACAGACACTACATAGATGCCAAGTCAGGGGCACAGGCTCAGAACCTTAAAGGGGTTTTCTGACACGTAGATATTTATGAGCTATCCTCATGATAGGTTATCAGTATTAGATTGATAAGGTCTGACACCCGGCGCCCGGCAGACTGGTCCGATCCCCGCTGCTCTTCACGTCCTGGTTCCTGCTCCATACACCAGAAATGCCAAGAAAGGCCCACTCAACCAATCACTGGCAGTAGAGGTGACATACAGTACAGACCAAAAGTTTGGACACACCTTCTCATTCAAAGAGTTTTCTTTATTTTCATGACTATGAAACAACTGAAAATATGTCATATTCCAGGTTCTTCAAAGTAGCCACCTTTTGCTTTGATTACTGCTTTGCACACTCTTGGCATTCTCTTGATGAGCTTCAAGAGGTAGTCACCTGAAATGGTTTTCACTTCACAGGTGTGCCCTGTCAGGTTTAATACGTGGGATTTCTTGCCTTATAAATGGGATTGGGACCATCAGTTGCATTGTGGAGAAGTCAGGTGGATACACAGCTGATAGTCCTACTGAATAGACTGTTAGAATTTGTATTATGGCAAGAAAAAGGCAGCTAAGTAAAGAAAAACAAGTGGCCATCATTACTTTAAGAAATGAAGGTCAGTCAGTCTGAAAAATTGGGAAAACTTTGAAAGTGTCCCCAAGTGCAGTCACAAAAACCATCAAGCGCTACAAAGAAACTGGCTCACATGCGGACCGCCCCAGAAAAGGAAGACAAAGAGTCACCTCTGCTGCGGAGGATAAGTTCATCCGAGTCACCAGCCTCAGAAATCGCAGGTTAACAGCAGCTCAGATTAGAGACCAGGTCAATGCCACACAGAGTTCTAGCAGCAGACACATCTCTAGAACAACTGTTAAGAGGAGACTGTGTGAATCAGGCCTTCATGGTAGAATATCTGCTAGGAAACCACTGCTAAGGACAGGCAACAAGCAGAAGAGACTTGTTTGGGCTAAAGAACACAAGGAATGGACATTAGACCAGTGGAAATCTGTGCTTTGGTCTGATGAGTCCAAATTTGAGATCTTTGGTTCCAACCACCGTGTCTTTGTGCGATGCAGAAAAGGTGAACGGATGGACTCTACATGCCTGGTTCCCACCGTGAAGCATGGAGGAGGAGGTGTGATGGTGTGGGGGTGCTTTGCTGGTGACACTGTTGGGGATTTATTCAAAATTGAAGGCATACTGAACCAGCATGGCTACCACAGCATCTTGAAGCGTCATGCTATTCCATCCGGTTTGCGTTTAGTTGGACCATAATTTATTTTCAACAGGACAATGACCCCAAACACACCTCCAGGCTATGTAAGGGCTATTTGACCATGAAGGAGAGTGATGGGATGCTGCGCCAGATGACCTGGCCTCCACAGTCCCCGGACCTGAACCCAATCGAGATGGTTTGGGGTGAGCTGGACCGCAGAGTGAAGGCAAAAGGGCCAACAAGTGCTAGGCATCTCTGGGAACTCCTTCAAGACTGTTGGAAGACCATTTCAGGTGACTACCTCAAGAGAATGCCAAGAGTCTGCAAAGCAGTAATCAAAGCAAAAGGTGGCTACTTTGAAGAACCTAGAATATGACATATTTTCAGTTGTTTTACACTTTTTTGTTATGTATATAATTCCACATGTGTTAATTCATAGTTTTGATGCCTTCAGTGTGAATCTACAATTTTCATAGTCATGAAAATAAAGAAAACTCTTTGAATGAGAAGGTGTGTCCAAACTTTTGGTCTATACTGTACCTCAGGCTGATTGGGCCTTTCCTGCCATTTTCAGTGTGGAGCCGGAACCTGGACGTCAGTGAAGAGCATTGGGGACTGGAGCAGGTGGACCGTCAGTGGTGGGGATCAGTGAGTTAAGTTTAGGATAGTTTCACAGAGCCATAGCCAGATACTACCTGACCCTGCTAGAGCCCATTGGCTATAATGGGACTTGGCGGAGATCCGGCCTGTTTCCAGCATTCGCGTTGGGATTCGGCCAGACAAAAATTTGCTGCTTGCAGAGCTATTTGTCCGGGCCGAATCCTGGCACTAATGCCGGAAGCAGGCCATATCCCTGCCGAGTCCCATTATAGTCAATGGGGCCTGGCAATGCTCCAACCTCTTCCAGATACAATGTCTTTGGCAGGCTGTTCCTCTGCCGGAAGAATTTACCGCTAGTGTGAAACTAGCCGTATTTGTATTTTATTTATTTTAAAAATGTATTTTATGGAAAAAACACTTTAATAGGGCTGTAATTGCTGCAGCGGTCAACAAGTAACGGGTGACTGTTTAGGTATTTTCTGTGGTCCATTTGATTGGATATACCAACTAGATGAGGGGAAAGAAAGATCCAAGGAAAGTTGAATTTCTGTCTTTTTTTCCCTCTTTTTCATTAAATAATGTCAGCAAATCAAAAAGTTAGTGGATCTGTATTGATGCTATTAGAAATCTTAATATGTACTGCAAAAAAAAAACATTTTGTTGAACTTTGAAATGAGAAAAGTATTTATTGTTGCATTATAAAAAATATGAATGATCCTGAAAGGGTTACTTCTACTTATAACTGATGTCTTGTGCTCGGTGCCGATCTATCGGGATGTCTCCTGTTTGCCTTGCCTCATTACATTGATGTCAGATCGCTTTCACCACATTAGCTGCGCACTTACCAGGTTATGTACATTCGAATTATCCAGTGTTTAGCTGAAGTGCAGCTCTGGAGTCACTCAAGGGTGACAGAGGGACATCTGTGACATAGTGTTGGCTCTGTGCTACATGTCCAGTAGTCAGCTAAAGATATGCACAATTCCTGTCTCCCCAAACAGAGAAGGGAGACTTCATCGCCCTGGATCTTGGTGGATCATATTTCCGCATTCTGCGGGTGAAGGTCTCCCATGAAAAGAAGCAGACGGTCCAGATGGAAAGTGAGATATACGACACACCTGAGGACATCATTCATGGCACTGGAACGCGGGTAAGAGTTTTCTACATGGGACGGGGGGCTTCTTCCTCAAAAGTCTTCGAGGTATCGTCTTTTTGGAAATATGCAAGAAGAATCCAGAGCTGTGGGAGATTGTTCAGTGCTTCATGTGGAGCACAAAAGCTGCCCCTGGTTCTGCATTCAGTCATCAATTGCCAAGCCTCTCCCTCCTTAAAGGGGTATTCCCATCTCATCCACAGGACCACCATTATAGCATATCCACCTGGATCCTGCTTCTATCTCCAGAAGTGGCCCCCCGCTGCAGTGTATAGACGCCATAGACGCTTGTTCAGGCCATTTTACTCCTTGAAAGCAGTCTAAGGTGTACCAATACGTCTCAGCCTTTTCCCTCACATTCATCAGAGCAGTAAACGCTCTGAACGGCACGGGCAGCGACACTGCGGGTTCCTGAAATAACCGTTAACAAAGTTCCTTTACAGCAAGGAGCCTGGTTATTGGTTGGTTTGGGCAGGATGCCGGAGAGATACGGGTCCTGCAGCTGGCGGGATGTGCAAAGAGATGGGTCTAACTCCCGAGAGTTTCTGTAGTAAGGGGAGCGGTGCGCTGTGACCGAGGACCCTGGCAAACATGACGGTGGTGCAGTGTGTGATGTATGTGGTGCATTGTGTGATGTATGTGGTGCAGTGGTGTGATGTGTGTGGTGCAGCGTTGTGATGTATGTGGTGCAGTGTGTGATGTGTGTGGTGCAGTGTGTGATGTGTGTGGTGCAGCGTGTGATGTGTGTGGTGCAGTGGTGTGATGTGTGTGGTGCAGCGTCTGTGATGTGTGTGGTGCAGTGTGTGATGTGTGTGGTGCAGCGTGTGATGTGTGTGGTGCAGTGTGTGATGTGTGTGGTGCAGTGCGTGATGTATGTGGTGCAGTGCGTGATGTGTGTGGTGCAGTGTGGTGATGTGTGTGGTGCAGCGTGTGTTTTGGATGGTTGTGGTGGCAGCTGTGTGATGTGGTGTGGTGCAGTGTGTGATGTGTGTGGTGCAGTGTGTGATGTGTGTGGTGCAGCGTGTGATGTGTGTGGTGCAGTGTGTGAGGTGTGGTGCAGCGTGTGATGTGTGTGGTGCAGTGTGTGATGTGTGTGGTGCAGTGTGTGATGTGTGTGGTGCAGCGTGTGATGTGTGGTGCAGTGTGTGATGTGTGTGGTGCAGCGTGTGATGTGTGTGGTGCAGTGTGTGATGTGTGTGGTGCAGTGCGTGATGTATGTGGTGCAGTGCGTGATGTATGTGGTGCAGCGCGTGATGTGTGTGGTGCAGTGTGTGATGTCTGTGGTGCAGTGTGTGATGTATGTGGTGCAGTGTGTGATGTGTGTGGTGCAGCGTGTGATGTGTGTGGTGCAGTGTGAGATGAGTGTGGTGCAGGGTGTGATGTGTGTGGTGCAGTGTGTGATGTGTGTGGTGCAGTGTGTGATGTGTGTGGTGCAGTGTGAGATGTGTGTGGTGCAGTGTGTGATGTGTGTGGTGCAGCGTGTGATGTGTGTGGTGCAGTGTGTGATGTGTGTGGTGCAGTGTGTAGTGAATGCAGGCATTTTAGTGAAGTGATAAGGTACAGGGAAGATCCGCCATATTGGACTGGGCTTTATCACTTGGCTATAATTCCCTGCTGTTATTTAGACCAGTAATGGTTCCCCCCTCGTCGGCCCCGTTCACACTGCCTCTATTTATGTCTGTTGTTCTGCCGTTAGATGAGCAGAACAACAGAAATAATGGAATTGCTGGATCGGGACGTAAGGCTGGGTTTTTGTCAGACGTTTAACATACACAAAAAACGGATATGTTATCGGATGCCTCTGACAGATGCCATATCTGTGCCTTTGTAAAAAAAAAACAAAAAAACCTGTACTCTGCAGGATGGGAAGGCACAGTATGCCACGTTTTTCTATCTTCACGTATAGGCTAACGTACACATAAGCACTGTGCACATGTCAGCTGATGGAGTTCTTATGTCCTACCGGTGTCTTCCCAGTGCAGTCAGAACCATCTTTATTCACCGCTCTATGCTAATCAGCGGGGGAGCACAGGCAAGGGGAGGCCAGGGGATGATGTCTTCTGGGCTAGGAAACATCAATCAAAGGATATGGGGCAGGATTTGGGGCACAGCTCGATGGTGCCAGCCTCCTTGGCTTTAATTGCTGATGAACATACAGTGGGGAGGGTGAATAAAGATGAGTTTCGGTGCACTCGGCAGACAGCAGAGACCACATAAGCCGACTATTAAGGTTCTCCAGGCAGTTTGGAGGCCGATATTGTGCCGACTGGTTCACTTTTAGATACTAAGCCGTTAATAACTGTTACACCTTCTACCTTTTAGACCTCGTCCACATTTCCATTTTTCACTGACGTGTGCTGTCCGCATTTTCTGCGGACAGCACACGTATCCATTGATTTAAATGTGTCTGTTCGCATTTCAGTATTTTTTTACTGACCCCAAAAAATCACATGCATTACTTTGATCCGTGATGCGGACCAAGCACGCCCATAGAAGTCTATGGGTCCGTGAAAATCATAGACACACGACTCATGGCATCTGTGGTGCGTCCGTTTTTCACTGAAGACTGATAGGAGATTCTCTGGAAATTAATTTTCAGCTGAGCAACGTCAGTGAATTACGGATGGACACACGGATAGTAAAAAGGGACACACAGACCAACTACAGATCCTTCACGGATGAAACACGTACGCTTTTTTTTTTCATGGACCTGACACTGACACGGAAATTTGGACGAGGCCTTAGCAAGTAGTATATAAGTAGTCTCCAGATGAAAGGCTGCAGTCAGTCAGTGGGCAATAGAGAGGTTCTGCGGGGTGCACATGGCCGGTATTTGTGTTCTTTCCGTGCGGGGTGCACATGGCCGGTATTTGTGTTCTTTCCGTGCGGGGTGCACATGGCCGGTATTTGTGTTCTTTCCGTGCGGGGTGCGCATGGCCGGTATTTGTGTTCTTTCCGTGCGGGGTGCGCATGGCCGGTATTTGTGTTCTTTCCGTGCGGGGTGCACATGGCCGGTATTTGTGTTCTTTCCGTGCGGGGTGCACATGGCCGGTATTTGTGTTCTTTCTGTGCGGGGTGCACATGGCCGGTATTTGTGTTCTTTCCGTGCGGGGTGCACATGGCCGGTATTTGTGTTCTTTCCGTGCGGGGTGCACATGGCCGGTATTTGTGTTCTTTCTGTGCGGGGTGCACATGGCCGGTATTTGTGTTCTTTCTGTGCGGGGTGCACATGGCCGGTATTTGTGTTCTTTCCGTGCGGGGTGCACATGGCCGGTATTTGTGTTCTTTCCGTGCGGGGTGCACATGGCCGGTATTTGTGTTCTTTCTGTGCGGGGTGCACATGGCCGGTATTTGTGTTCTTTCCGTGCGGGGTGCACATGGCCGGTATTTGTGTTCTTTCCGTGCGGGGTGCACATGGCCGGTATTTGTGTTCTTTCTGTGCGGGGTGCACATGGCCGGTATTTGTGTTCTTTCTGTGCGGGGTGCACATGGCCGGTATTTGTGTTCTTTCTGTGCGGGGTGCACATGGCCGGTATTTGTGTTCTTTCCGTGCGGGGTGCACATGGCCGGTATTTGTGTTCTTTCCGTGCGGGGTGCACATGGCCGGTATTTGTGTTCTTTCCGTGCGGGGTGCACATGGCCGGTATTTGTGTTCTTTCCGTGCGGGGTGCACATGGCCGGTATTTGTGTTCTTTCTGTGCGGGGTGCACATGGCCGGTATTTGTGTTCTTTCCGTGCGGGGTGCACATGGCCGGTATTTGTGTTCTTTCCGTGCGGGGTGCACATGGCCGGTATTTGTGTTCTTTCCATGCGGGGTGCGCATGGCCGGTATTTGTGTTCTTTCCGTGCGGGGTGCGCATGGCCGGTATTTGTGTTCTTTCCGTGCGGGGTGCGCATGGCCGGTATTTGTGTTCTTTCCGTGCGGGGTGCGCATGGCCGGTATTTGTGTTCTTTCCGTGCGGGGTGCGCATGGCCGGTATTTGTGTTCTTTCCGTGCGGGGTGCACATGGCCGGTATTTGTGTTCTTTCCGTGCGGGGTGCACATGGCCGGTATTTGTGTTCTTTCCGTGCGGGGTGCGCATGGCCGGTATTTGTGTTCTTTCCGTGCGGGGTGCACATGGCCGGTATTTGTGTTCTTTCCGTGCGGGGTGCACATGGCCGGTATTTGTGTTCTTTCCGTGCGGGGTGCACATGGCCGGTATTTGCGTAGTTTGGTAGTTTGCAGATAGAAAAGCTCTTCCGGTTGTGTGCATGAGGCCCGAGGAACATCAAACCAATGCCCATCTTTACTATGTTCTTTGATTCACTGTGATGTATTTTACAGATATTCTTTCTAGTTTTTTCTTCTTTCTATGAGACCTCACAAATCCTTCTCCGTTTACTGTTTCTGTGATCGCGGTGACATCTTGTGACAGATGTTGTGGGCACTTGGTGTCTGTAGAGACCAAATCTATAGAACATTGGGTAATTACGTCTGACCAGGCTGGTGGTGGTCAATACAAGGGTGACGGGGGTGCTGAGGGACATCTAAGAGACAATACCTCAGTCACCAGCAGACCTTTGTGCTCATTCATTACTATGGTCAGTCTTTCTCCGCCCTTTTGTAGCTCGCATCTGCCGCACTTCCCGGACGATTACTTAAGCTGAGCATTACGATGGCCATACGTGGGAAATTCGGCTCAGTCCATGGGGCACTTCAATAGGTTTCTGCTCCCATTATTGTCATTAGGAAAGGGCCATCCATGGAAAGAAATTTCCCATGATGCATATGGTTTGTATAAGGAGAAAAATAGTTTTTTGGGTAATAGTGAGGTTTTTTTTGCCCATATAGTGTGTTTAGAACCTGACATTTTTTTTTTGAGGAAAATGTGTGCCCTCCATTTCACTTCCTCTCTAGAGCTGTAAGGAGAGAAAAAATTGGGAAAAGAAAATGCCATACAAAAACTCCAGCACTTATTGCAAATTGAGTTTTAATTTTGAGGTTTATGGTAGAAAAATGCAGCTGCGATTTGAAAAAAAAATGCCTAAAGGGTGAAAAAATTGCACCAGAAAAAAGTCTATTTGCACTTCATTAAAAGGGCACCTGTCAGCAGATTTGTACCTATGACACCGTCTGACATGTTACATGTGCGCTCGGCAGCTGAAGGCGCCTGTGTTGGTCCCGTGTTCATATGTGCCCGCACTGCTGAGAAAACGGACGTTTTCATGTATTCAAATGAGTCTCTAGGAGCAATGGGGGCGTTGCTGTTACACCTAGAGGCTCTGTTCTCTCTTAAAGGGGTTCTGCAGTTTTTTTAAACTGATGATCTATCGTCTGGATAGATCATCAGCATCTGATCGGCGGGGGTCCGACACCAGGGACCCCTGCCGATCAGCTGTTTAAGAAGGCAGCGGCCCTGGCAGTAGCGCCACGGCCTTCTCGCTGTTTACCCCTGGCCCAGTGACGTCACGACTAGTATCAATGGCCTGGGCGGGGCTAAGCTCTGTTCATTTGAATGGAGCTTAGCCCCTCCCAGGCCATTGATACTAGTCGTGACGTCACTGGGTTTGCGGTAAACAGCGAGAAGGCCGCGGTGCTACTGCCAGCACCGCTGCCTTCTCAAACAGCTGATCGGCAGGGGTCCCGGGTGTCTGACCCCCGCCAATCAGATGCTGATGATCTATCCAGAGGATTTGTGCCCTCCATTTCACTTCCTCTCTAGAGCTATATGAAGAAAAAACATTGGGAAAAGAAAATGCCATGCTTTCCACAGGTCCGGGCATAACCTCTTTAACTGTCGTGCCCTCTCCACTTCGATTGACAGGGCCAGGCAGTGTAATGACACATTCAAATGACCGTCTGTGTTTTGTGGGCCGCAAATTGCGGATTCGCAAAACACAGATGCCGGCCGTGTGCGTTATGCATTTTGCGGAACAGATACGGCCAGGCCTATGGTAGAAATGCCTATTTTTGTCCGCAGTTGCGGAAAAGAATAGGACATGCTTTATTTTTTCTGCGGGGCCGCGGAACGGAAGTACGGATGTGGACATCCTCATCTTTTGTGGTTCCATTGAGATGAATAGGTCTGCATCCGTTCCGCATTTTGCCATAAATACGGTTGTGTGAATGTACCTTAAATGTGATCACGCCTGCCTGGCCCTGTAAATCGAAGTGGAGAGGGCGTGGCAGTTGCGGAGAGAGCTGAGCCTCTAGGTGTAATAGCAACGCCCCTGTTGCTCCCAGAGGCTCGTTTGCATATATTAAAACATCCTTTTTCTCAGCAATGCGGGCACATATGAACATGGGACCAGCACAGATGCCTTCAGCTGCCAAGTGCACATGTAACAGGTCAGCCAGTGTCATAGGTACAAATCTGCTGACAGATTCCAATAGACTTCAATGCAACATCTGGAACTGGAGTTTTTAGCCTATAAAATGTGGCATAAAAGGCAGCAAAAAATTGCACCAAAAACACAAAACCCCTGTTCTGAACTGATGTCTGTATCTCTTCACAAAATTAAGGGTACGGCTACACTGCGATACTTTGACGTGCGACATGTGTCGGCCCCAGAATTACTCTGTAGCCGTACCCTAAATGAGGATGGGAGTGTATTACTCAGGGTCTGGCACTGATTATAAATGAGGGTATCGTATTTTTGAAGTATGGTGACCATGGGGGCCGTAGACATGCCCACATACAATTGAGTGGCCAGGGAGATTATTATAGGCAGTATTGGTCCAATACTCATGTTTTATACGGTATTTTCATTTCCTGCAGTATTGTGATATAGTGTTCTTCTTTATCCCATTAGCTCTTTGACCATGTTGCTGAATGCCTTGGAGATTTCATGGAGAAGAAGCAGATCAAAGACAAGAAGCTGCCGGTGGGATTCACCTTTTCCTTCCCATGCAGCCAGTCAAAATTAGATGAGGTAACGTAACCCAAGTATGACAAATGAGTATCTCTGAGCTGATTATCATGTATGGGAGACACTTGGCTTGAAGTTCCTGGACCTCAAGTAGATATCTGGCAGGGCTTTCCTTCTATTGTCCTAGGCCAGTCAAACAGCTAATCACCAGATGGAGGACCCCACCAATCAGATACAAGTGACCTGAGGATTGGTCATCAGAATTAACCCCCTTAGTGATTACCAGTACGCCTTTTTACAGCGGTCTTAGGCTAGGCGTCCGCCTTTGTATGTTGGCCTAGTCTAAATTCTGCAGGGGACTCCGTGCAGTGGAGAGTGGGGCTTGTCTCTCACATGAGAGCCGTGCTTCTGCTCTAACGGCCCAGACCAGCAGAAGCGTCTCGCGCACAGGCTGTACAGGGATGGAGCTCCTGGAAATCTACTTTAGAAGGTTATATCTAGAACATGTCCCTCATTTCAGTATTGTTTCCATAGGGTATTTTGCTCACGTGGACCAAGCGATTCAAGGCTAGTGGAGTGGAGGGAATGGATGTGGTCAAGCTACTGAACAAGGCCATCAAGAAACGAGGGGTGAGTCTTTGTTTCTGAGCTGGAGTTGTAAATGTTCTGTACAGAAACTAAGGGGGACATTTATCAAGACTGGTGTAAAGTAGAACAGGCCTAGTTGCCCATAGCAACCAATCAGATTCCTCCTTTCATTTTTGACAGCTTCTTTGGAAAATGAAAGGTGGAATCTGATTGGTTGCTATGGGCAAATAGGCCAGTTCTACTTTACACTAGTTTGATACGTCTCCCACTAAATTTCTATCTATTGTGACAAATATATTTGTGGTGGAGTCTCTGTTGCCCTCCGTCTCTGTGTGAGCTGTGCCGTGTTTTCTGGAGTTCTTCTATTTTGGAGGTACAGATGGTCACAGATGACTAACATTCTGTACATTTACTTGACTCATCTAGTGCAGATTGTGCTCATTAAAGCCAGAAACCAATTAAAAGGGAACGCATCACCTATATTGTTAACTAAGAACCAGATAGTGAAAGAATTGTATTTTTTTTTATTAGATTTTCTATTCTGATTATAGATTATTTTTTTTGCTTAGACATGCTCTGTGACCTGTGCAGAGGTCATTCTTCAGGGAGGAGGTGGATAAGCTGTGTCTATCACCTCTTGTAAACAGTGGTCCCTGGTTTATCTATATACAGGTGATACTGTATATTTCATTGAAATTCTGCCCGTGGTGATAATGAGATGACTACTGACAAATGATCTGTGCAGTCCAAGGACTATTGATAGGCAAACTGTGTTTATCACCTACTGTAAATAGTCAATCCTGGTTTATCAATATACAGGTGGTATGTATTTCATTGTAATCCTGGCTGTGATGAAAATGAGATGACTACTGAAAGTGATTTCTGCAGACCAGGGGCTGTTGAAAGACAATCTATGTCTATCCCCTATTGTAAATAGTCGATCCTGGTTTATTTTTTATATACAGGTGATATATTGAATTGTAATCCTGCTTGTGATGACAATGAGATGACTACTGAAAAGTGATCTGTGCAGAACAGGAACAGATGACAGAAAAGCTGTGTCTATCAGCTATTATACATACTGGATCCTGGTTTATCTATACACGTGATATATTTAATTATATTCTTGCTTGTGATGATAATGAGATGACTACTGAAAAGCGACCTCTGTAGAACAGGAGCAGGTGACAGACAAGCTGTGTTTATCGCCTATTGTAAATAGTGGATTCTGGTTTATCTATTTGCAGGTGATATATTTCATTTTAATCCTGCTTGTGATGATAATGAGATGACTACTGAAAAGTAATCTCTGCAGAATAGGAACAAGTGATAGACAAGCTGAGTCTATTACTTTTTTTCATTAGTGGATCCTGATTTATCTATATACAGGCGATATATTTTATTGTAATCCTGTTTGGGATGACAATGAGATGACTACTGAAAAGTGATCTGTGCAGAACAGGAACAGATGACAGAAAAGCTGTGTCTGTCACCTATTGTAAATAACCGATTCTGGTTTATCTATATAAAGATAGTATTTATTTCATTGTAATCCTGTCTGTGATGATAATGAGATGACTACTGAAAATTATTAGGCTTAGTGGTCAATGTGAAAAATGCAGGATTGTAGGATGTTTTTACATATAGATTGTGACTTGGAAAATTTTAAATAACATTACAAAAAAATCTTGAAATATGTAAACATAAAAACCCTGATTCAAACAATAGGTCATTTTCTGATGACGCAATCATTCAGGATAGAAATCGGCGATGCATTCATTATGTATGGCTTATTCACTATTCCATAATTTTGCAGTTCCCTGGTGATTTTATATATGTATTTATTAAGATTTATGAGTAATACACTGATTGTTTCGCTCTTATTCCACAGGACTATGACGCAGACATCATGGCGGTTGTAAATGATACCGTTGGGACTATGATGACTTGTGGGTTTGATGATCAGCGCTGTGAAGTTGGCATAATCATTGGTAACATGATGCAACCATTTGTATATAGGGTTCTCACCATGGATAATATGGAGCCTGGCTTACTGTGATCTGTCTTCTAAGGTACTGGAACTAACGCCTGTTACATGGAGGAGTTGAGACACATTGATTTAGTAGAAGGAGATGAGGGACGAATGTGCATAAACACTGAATGGGGAGCTTTCGGGGATGATGGATCTCTGGAGGACATTAGGACTGAATTTGATAGAGAGATTGACAGAGGTTCCATGAATCCGGGAAAACAGCTGTAAGTAACTTTACATATCCAGAGTCCTTCTCTCTACCACCCAGAATTCACTTTTACATTTGCGAATGTAGACGTTACATGTTTAATTTGCTGCATGTTTATATTGATGGTATTGTACGAACTCAGAACATTTTTCTATGTGAATAATCAATCTAAATGCCCAGCTCCAAAGATTCTTAAAGGGGTTTTCTGGGATTGTGATATTAGCAACATAGTACATAAGGCCAAAAAAAGACATTTGTCCATCCAGTTCGGCCTGTTATCCTGCAAGTTAATCCAGAGGAAGGCAAAAAAAAACTGTGAGGTAGAAGCCAATTTTCCCCACTTTAGGGGAATAAAAATTCCTTCCCGACTCCAATCAGGCAATCAGAATAACTCCCCGGATCAACGACCCCTCTCTAGTAGCTATAGCCTGTAATATTATTACACTCCAGAAATACATCCAGGCCCCTCTTGAACTCTTTTAGTGAACTCACCATCACCACCTCCTCAGGCAGAGAGTTCCATAGTCTCACTGCTCTTACCGTAAAGAATCCTCTTCTATGTTTGTGTACAAACCTTCTTTCCTCCAGACGCAGAGGATGTCCCCTCGTCACAGTCTCGTCACAGATAAAAATGCAGATGATGTTGACCATGGTAGAGACCAGTGATGGCCAGTTCGCAGTGTTCGATGACGAACACATGTGATCTGCCATCTTCACTCCCAAGTCCGGCGATGCAGAGGTGAGGCCTTACCTGTGCCTGCGCCGCGAGCCGCTCTGAAACACGTGCGGTCACCGGGAGCAGGCAGTTCCGAGAACAGTACACCATATTGGCCTGTCTCTAGTAATCACATTTTGTGTATGATTTTTTTACTGCAGGTTTGAAAAGATGGTGAGTGGCATGTACATGGGAGAACTTGTCAGACTCATCTTGGTCAAAATGGCCAAAGAAGGACTACTGTTTGAAGGAAGAATCACTCCAGAGCTGTTAACTAGAGGAAAATTTGAAACTAAACATTTATCGGCCATAGAAAAGTAAGTTACCTCTTACAAAGATGTGTAAGAAAATCCCAAGGGCCAAAGAAATATATATCTTCATATTCCATTCAAAGAGCACCTTATACTGGGATATTACTGAAGGGCGCAAGTGGTGGCAATAACTCCAGCTGACCCACACAGTTCTGGCTGAAGAACCTTCCAAGTTCTCTTTCAGGAGGCATATAGGTATTTTAGTATGGTTACGTGAAGTAAATTTGTAACACCCAGCACGGGTTGTATGGACGGCCCTTCTTAAGACTACTAAGAACTGTAGCTTCCATACAAGGGTTATCCCCTACCCCGTAGAACTTAAAAATGTTAACCCCAGAAAGAGGAACATGGGAAAGAGTTGAGGTGCCCAATTTTAGCCTACACGTTTGCAATGTCTACTTATAGCACAAGGAGTCGTGTATTTTTTGATCGTTTCAATAATTTTTTATTTGCTTTTCAGGAGCAAAGAAGGTTTAAGCAAAGCCAAAGACATACTGACTCGATTGGGGGTGGAACCCTCCCATGAAGACTGTATAGCTGTCCAACATGTCTGCACAATTGTTTCCTTCCGCTCGGCTAACCTGATTGCTTCCACGCTGGGTGGGATCCTTATTCGTCTTCGGGACAACAAAGGTGTTCCCAGACTGCGCACCACAGTTGGCATTGATGGATCTTTGTACAAGATGCATCCACAGTAAGTGTCCTTATGGTCATTAAGTGATGATCTCCCTCCCCACATCATGATTCCACTTGGATCTTGGAAGTGGACATCTGAGATATTCTTTGTATCGTGACACACTGATAACCTTTTAGCATTTCATGAAGTAGTGCAAAGACCAGAGTGCCCCCCCAAAGAAATAAATACTCAATAAATAGATTCTGCTGGGATTTTTTCCTATCAGTACATTATTTTATATAAATTCTGCTTTGCTTGTAGTATGTCAGTTTGACTACTTGTTTGTAATGACGTTTAGACTAAAGATGACAGCAAGGCCTGGGATTTGTTTATGTACAGTACACGCTGAGATAGAGTACATGTCTCAGGAAGAGTCCTCTTAGCATACTCTATCTTTTGATGTTTTTTCAGCATTACCTAGTTACATAGTTGTGAAGGCTGAAGGAAGACACAGGTCCATCAAGTCCAACCTTTAATTCCACCATGTTTGTCCAGATTAAAGCAAAAAACCTCCTATGAGGCAGATGCCAATGGAACAATATTAGGGGGGAATATAATCCATGGGTCTGTATAAATCTAGTATCCATAGCTTGTAATATTAGATTTTTCACGAAAGGCTCCCAGGCTTCTCTGAACTTGTTCAATGCATCAACCATCATGGCAATGTGTGGTAGAGAGACCCATAGTATCGCTGATCTTACATTAAACAAGCCAATCTGTGATGAAGGTTGTAGATGTAGAGGACACCCTCTTTTCTTGGTAACCCCATTCCCTTGGCTGTCCTTCTTATGCCCAAAATTGTAGGCCTCCTCCGCTTCAGCTGAAGATGACCGCGCCACCACTCCCGGTTCAGTGACGTGACGGTGCGTGTGCAGTATGCATCTTCAGCTGAAGCAGAGGAGCTTGGCTGTGGGTAGGATCGAAGGGTGAGTATTCTCACCTCCCTCTCTGCCACTGTCCTCTTTCCCCTGAGACTCCACTGCCACCAGTGAGAACAGGGAGCATAAAAAAATAGTAGTAACTCATGCATTAGGAACCAAATGCATGATGTTGCTATTGCGCACTGCCACCATGATATCACAAGGTACAGTAGCAACATAATGCATGCACCTCTGGCCTAATGCTGTCAATTTAGGGGGTGGGGGGGTTTGTTTCGAAGGAAAGGGGCGTCAGTATGGAGCACCAGGGGCGTCACTGGAGCAGTGCTCAAACCGCATAAGCCCGTCCCCTGGTGTTCAATAGACCATTTGCATATTAATAAAAGTTAAAATTTCTCAAAAATGCAGGTTCCTGCAGAAAAAAAAATAAAAGGTATCCGTTTAATCAGCTGCACCAACCCTACCAGGCTATATGCCTGGTTGTGCAGGGTTGATCCTGGTGACAGAGCAGCTTTAAGTTTACTGTCCACCAATGTCCCCATGTCTTTTTCTGTTTATCTCAATGTTTTACTATTTACATGCACTACATAATTGTAGAATTATTTTTCCTCGGCCTACGTGCAAAGTTTTAAATGTGCCTTGCCGTTACGGAGCCTTTGTAGTCCGGAGGTTCCCGAAGCGGTCAGATATGGAGACATGGGCCTGGAATGGCTTCAGTGTGAACATGTGAATGGTGTTTTTTCTTTTTTTTAGGGCACACATTCCGGGTGCTGATTAATCTTGTTGCGTGGCCGGACAACCCCTTTAATTTTCCACTGTCTCCTTTTAAGCCTCCAGCTTCCCCAAATCCCTCTGTAATATTATATATCCTCCGCTGTGTTGATTAACTACAGAGCTGAGGATAATCTGCAGTTATTGACATTTTGCTCTGTGAGCGCTCTACAAGGTCATTCATAAATATTAACAGGAAGAGGGCCTCGTACTGACCCCCGTGGGACCCCACTGGTCCCTGTGACCAAACCGAGTCTGTACCATTAATATTTATCTGTCACTGCTGTAGATACAACTTCCAGACTCCTAGACCAGTAATGACAAATGTTCTATGGAAGGGAAGTGATAGATCTTCAGTAAAGAGAATGTTGTGTGGAGGTTTTATCTGTACCTGTAACCTGCTGTGTTGTGATCTACTCAGTTACATATCATCCTCACAAGTTCCATCAACCTCATTTTTATCGACCATGCTGTTACTTACCTCCTTACAGAAGCTGAACTGTTTAGTTTCATCCATGCCGATAAAGAGTTATACATTTATTTACACGAAAGCATCTCCAGAATAATTCAACAACCCTATACCAGATTTTTCGCTTTATAAGACGCACTTTTTAGCAAGAAAAATCTTGCTAAAAAGTGCCTGCGTCATATAAACAGCAATCGGGGAGATCCAGCATGGCCAGACCCCCTGACTGCTGTCTTAATGATTGGTCAGAGCGCACATTCAGCGCTGTGCCCAATTAGTGAGAGCTGTGCATCTGCAGACACCTCTCTCCGTGCCCACACCGATCTGTGTGATCAGTGGAGGAGCAGGAGAGACCACGGGGAGGAAGGTCCTACAGCTGTACTGAAAGGACATGAAAAAAGTACAGCTTAAGGACCATTGATGATGTCATCAATGGGAGGAGCCAGAAAGAACAAAAAACTATACAGCCAGCACTAGTGCAGGGAAATGTGAGTTTTTATTAAAGATGATAAGTGTGCATCTGTATATATGTGTAGCGGAACAGTATGTGTGTAGGAGAGCTGTATGTGTGTACCTGCACATTATAGATGTAGTAGAGCTGTATGTGTGTAACAGTGCTATTTGTATGTAGCAGAGCTGTATGTGTGTTGCCAAGCTGTATGTGTGTAACAAAACTGTATGGGTGTAGGCGTATTATATGGGTGTAGCAGAACTGTATGGGTGTAGTTGAGCTGTTAGTAGTATAGTAGTGTTGTGTGTGTACCAGAACGGTGTTTGTGTGTGTTACAGACAAATACTTACAAGTAATCTAGCAGAGCAAGAAGCATGGCAGGACATAACAGAGCAATGACAGGAGACACATTTATTTGAATAGATACTTTTAATGAGGTGACCACATGCACCATTGCTGGTTGTTACAGTGGCATTTTTTATTATTATTGCATAGTACTAATTTTGGGCTAAAAATTATTTTTTGAATTGGTCTTTGTTAAAAATCTTGACCCACTGTCTTTGTGCAGCCTTGAGTTTCTCTAGTAGCTGCTGTCTGTTTTCGTTCTGTCAGGCAGGGAGCTGACAGGCTCCTTATCTCTGACCTTATAAACACTCATTATGGCTCAGTTCTTATCTTACTGATAAGAATGTGTCTTAAATTAGTGTTTATTACCTTTTAGTAATTTAGAGATAACTTTTATTAGCTGACTGACAAAAAGTGAATGTACCATTCACACAGCTAGACAAATTAACCCTTTGTGACGGGACAGCTAGTATTAATATATAAAGCTGAGTGTGTGTATGTCCGCTAAAGAAATCCACACCATCGCATTTACAATCACGAAATGTTGCACAGCCGCCTCTTGTGACTCGGAGAACGTTATAGACTATGTTTTCAGTGGAAATTTTCACCCCGCGCTTTCCATTATTTGCCCAAAACAATACGCTTAGTAACCTAACCACCAAACTACAGGAGCCATTGTCTGTTGGCAGTTAGCCTAGACATTCATCAGGTTGCATATAGCAACCAATCACAGCACAGCTTCTATTTTGCTACAGGTCATTGGTTGCTATAGGCAACGAAGGACATTCTTAGTATAAGACAGGTTATGTGTGAGTTAGGGTCCATTCACACGTCCGTTGTTTCTTTCCTGATCTGTTCCGTTTTTTGCTGAACAGATCTGGACCAGATCTGGACCCATTCATTTTCAATGGGACCTGAAAAAAAACGGACAGCACAATGTCTGATTTTTTTTCAGGACCCATTGAAAATGAATGGGTCCAGATCTGGTCCAGATCTGTTCAGCAAAAAACGGAACAGATCAGGAAAGAAAAAACGGACGTGTGAATAGACCCTGAATCTAACTTTGATTGCGACGCTTAGCCAGCGTTGTTGTATAGGCTGATGTAACTCACGTGACCTTAAGTGTATACGAATTCTGTGGGGTTTTATATACCGTCCATTAAAGACAATAATGCGGGGGTCGTTGTTAGGGGTGCGGGTGGCGAGTTGTGGAGGTCACTGTAAAAGGGGTGAGCTGCTGTGAAGGTCAAAGTTAATGTGGTGGGCTGCTGTGGAGGTCACATTTTAAGGAGGCGGGCACTGTGGGGGGTTAGTGTTAAGGGGTGGGGGGCTGTGGAGGTCACTGTAATGGGGGATATCTTTTAACGACACACACAAACATTAAATTAAATAGATGAAATATACGCGTGCAAAGCTGGGTCCTTCTGCTAGTTTTTAATAAAACCAATTGAAAAAATTATTTTTTGACTGATATGAGTAAAAAGCAATCCTAAAAAAATGGTCCCTGAAGTTGCACATAGCCTTTAAAGGCTATGGCATACTGGTCTCACTGAGGGCAGCATAGTGTGGTGATAGACCCGCTGATTTCAGCAGTCTATCACTCCTGTGATGGCATTCAGTAGCTTTAGAGTACTTACCTGCCAAAGAACGTAGCGTTCAAGAGAGATGAGTCTGATGCAGTACGACGCCCCTGCCCTCCCCCCTGCCTCCAGACAGTGTTTGATAGACTACTGTCAATCATTGTCTGAATCGGTCTAGTTTCTCTTAGGCCTCTTTTACATGGGCGTTCCGAATAATTTGCTCTGGACGCTTCGCGTGTGCATTGCAGGAAAACCGCGCGAGTAGGCACGCAATTTCAGTCAGTTTTGACTGTGATTGCATTCCGACATTCAGTTTTTTGTGTTTTGTGCGCGACTGAGAAAAAACGGAATGTGGTACCCAGACCCAAACCCGGACTTGTTCACTGAAGTTTGGGTTAGGTGTTCTACTCATTTTATTATTTTCCCTTATAACATGGTTATAAAGGAAAATAATAGCATTCTTAATACAGAATGCTTACTAAAATGTGGCTTGAGGGGTTAAAAAATAAAATAAAAATCGCCTCATCCTCCTGTTCGCGCAGCCGGCATCATCTTCTTTCTTCTTCTTTCAGGACCTGCAAAAGGACCTTTTGATGATGTTATCGCGCTCACCACGTGGTGACATCAGCGCAGGTCCTGCTGAATGAAGATAGAAGATCCTATCTTCATTCAGCAAGACTTGTGCTGATGTCACCGCGCTCACGTCATCAAAGGTCCTTTTGCAGGTCCTGAAAGAAAAGAAGAAAGACGATGCCGGCTGCGCGAACAAGAGGATGAGGTGAGTTAATTTATTTTTTAACCCCTCAAGCCACATTTTAGTAAGCATTCTGTATTAAGAATGCATTTTTTTTCCTTTTTAACCATGTTATAAGGGAAAATAAGACAGTAAATTGACTTTTATCAATTTACTAACAATCTCCTAGCAACCATGCGTGAAAATCGCATTGCATCCGCACTTGCTTGCCCCATTCTTTTTATGGGCCCGGCGTTGCGTGAAAAACGCAGAATATAGAACATGCTGCGATTTTCACGCAACGCACAAGTGATGCGTGAAAATGACTGCTCATCTGAACACCCATTGAAATGAATGGGTCCGGATTCAGGGCGGGTGCAATGCGTTTACCTCACGCAATGCACCCGCGCGGAATTCTCGCCCAGGCGAAAGGGGCCTTAGAGCGCTGGTGCACACTGCGGGCTTTAGCAGGTAAGTACTCTAAAAGTACTGAATGCCATTGCGGCAGTTACAGACCTCAGTGTGTTTATC